>NW_026138062.1:1445000-2045000 GCF_025592945.1 Manacus candei
TCAGGTATACTAATTAAGGTTATTTATATTTATAAATGTTTACAGGTTGGGGCTTTGTTATCCAAGGCAGTGGAGAGTTTTTAGGCTGCTGTTTTAATGAAAAGTAAATATAATAAGCACTCTCTTGAGTGTTGTAGGGCCTCTCTATTCTTCATGAAGAACAGTTGTTCTGTAAGTAATGTACCTGTAGCTTCTGAGCCTTAGAAAGAATCAGAGTGCCCAACAATAGGGAATTCAATTCAGATGAGATTATCCATATCAGTAATTGAATGTTCCTGATTTTCATTTTAATAAAATAAATTATAGCTCATAACATTTTATGTTTCATTAAGTAATTTCATGAATGAGAATCATAAATATTACATTTAGACAAATAAAACATTAATGATTATAAATTATTCAAGGGTACTTTTACTCAGCTCTGTCTATTTGGCACTCTGCTCATTGGAGAGCCAATCCTGGAGGATTGACTCCTGGTAGCAGTTTCAGCAAATCAGGCAAATCTTCAGGCTATTAAAATAGATAAGATTATGCTAATATTATAATTTTTGCACAGTGTTTAGCTTTTCATTTAAAAGGATGTAAACCAGAATGTTATTAAATAATGATTTCCTCCTTTTTTTTTCATTTGCTGTTTAATTTTTCTTTTTGAAGCAGGAAAGAATATGTTTCCTGAAATACAAGTGGTAATTTATTTGCTTTTAAATGTGGTGGTATCTACGGAAGACTTTATCCTGAGAACTAAACAGGGAGTGACATGAGAAAAAAATACTCCACATAAGTTAAAAATATGTAAAAATTAACTTGCTTGAGGACATGATTTTAGAAGTGAAATCTAATAAAAGCATAATAAAGAAATGGCCAAGATAATGAAAGTCTGGTATCTGCTGAGTTTCAGTGAAGGGAGGGAGAGTCTATTTAAATATTCATAAATTGAGCCATGAACCAGAAAGGAACAGGTTCCTTCTCCCACCCACCATGACTAGTGGCCTTGCCTGGAAGAATCCAAAAGGAAACGATGTTGAACATCCATCATGAATCAATTCTTTGTCTGGGAGGCTAAGGTCTGAATTTACCACTGCCTTGCCCTGTGGCCAATTCCATGCATACCCTAAAATCTGTGGTCTGGCTGTGCACCCTCTGGACAGGTGCCAGGGAGAGAGGCTACTCCCTGCCCCAGCATCATGTCCCTGCTTCCTGCATGACAGGCACATGTATCCCCAGCAGGATGTTCCTGAAGACATTGCCTTTAATGACATCCCTGTAGTGTCCTCATGGTGTGATCTGTTCATCCCAAATTCAGGACCTTAATTAAGGGCCTTTGAAGATCAATCTACGTGTTGGCCATTGCTTTTAGGTGATGGTGGGCATGGTATGGCACTGATGTGAACACCCAGAGAGTAATGTTATGTATTTACTGCTTGGTACTTGCTGAAATCTCTGGCCAGGGAGCTGTGTAATTCTTCCTTTAATCTCAATGTAAAATTTAACTTTTAACCAAAGAGAGCAACTCACTTGCAGTTCTAAAAGCACATATACTTTTATCAGACATGCAAGTAATTGAAATGTTTACTATTATCCCCCAATGAGGACCCTGAGTATTTTTATATCAGTTTTCTGTGGAGTGTAGTATTTCAGAATTTTACCTCTACTTTGAAACCCAATGTAGATGAGATTTGAGTCAGTCATGTCTAATAGATACACAAGCTGAGGTACCAAATAACTTTTTGGTGAAAGGTATGCAAACTGTGTGTGTTGTACAAGTTGTGAGCCTAAGCAGTGTCAGTCAAGAAATAGATACTGTGTGCATAGAGAAGGGAGATTTTACTTTTTTTTTTTTCAAATATTACACCACTTTGTTATTATTGATAGGAACAAACAAATAAATACTTTCAATAGCATTCTAGAGACATTGATAGGTTAGAAAAATAAAGCAGAGAGGTTTTTTTCTCCCTTTTCTTTGTAAGCATGACTCCATTTAATTCATTTCAGTTTCTAAAAAAGCTTTACTAACAGAAGCGGGTTGACTGAGGCAGGGAATGCATGGTACTCCCCTGGATATGACCATGAGCAAATATCCTGCTCACTTCAGAGCTCTGATAAAGTGGTTTATACAGAATTCTTTTACAGTGTCAGGCTGCAACCTGTGGTAGCTTGGTTGTCCTATGAACATACAAAAGTGTCTGATTTATTTCCTTTCGCCATTTCTGACTGGTTAATGGTGTGATGCCATTCCAAAAAAATACCTTTTAGTGGCTGACATTTTATTTCCCATTAATTGCTAGCTAAAACACGAGACAAAATGGATTTTCTTTTGTCTTTTGCATTGATTCACTATACAGCTTTTGAATGTTTGGGTGTGAATCTCTGGACTTTAAGTTTCTTCTGAAAATGGATACTTGAAGTAACAGCTGTGTAGGTGTATAAAAATTAAATAATAACAGGAATATATTTTTAGATCTCTGAATGAACTAAAATATATTAAGCAAAAAGATGGTTTTTTTGTGAACATTGCTATTTGCATGAGACACATATATAATACACTAGCAAGAATTTTAGGATTTTTGTCTACATTTATTAATTTCAGGCAATAATAAATAAATAAATTAAGGCAACTGTGCTCTTGGGTCATCTTTTCTGGGCAGACATTATGTGGCAGCCAGCACTCTGTTGGGTGTCCCATACTGTGTGCACTCACTTTTTATGTTTAAGTGCAACAGTGCTATAAGCATCCATCTCTATGAAAGAATGAAAATGCGCAAACCAGGAAACAGTACAGAATATTTAAGAGCCTGTCAGCCTGTCAGGTTTTGGCTGTCTTTCAGATTTGATATTCATCATTTTCTGTCTTCTTGTTGGAAAAGGAGAGAGGAAAGGAGAACAGAGAATAGATTTCGAGCCTTTTGTCTTCATATGTGGAAGCTGCTTTGGAAGGAAACAGGGAAAACCTGTTGAATATTTACAGTTGTGCTTCCATGCTGGAAGGACAAAGATGGGCAAAAAGATTTACGTGAAAGAAGCAAGAAATTGCTGTTTCTCCTAAAATACGTATTTGCTGTATAAAAAGAGTTAAGGAACAAACATCTGAAAGTTGTCTCTGCTCTCTTTGCTTCCTATCCTCCAGTGGTCAACTGCAGCTTATATTGAATCATGAAAATAAGAGAGGACTTTGCTAATGCATTTTTTCAGAGAACTGGTTATATTCTTTACAGAATAGTTTTGCCTTACACAAGTCTCCTCAGACTGAGGTTCCTCTGAGCTTACCTTCCATGTTCTTCTTATGAACACCCAGTGTAAAACAGCAAAAGGTTAAAAAAGATGCATTAGCAGGAAGTTCTAATTGACCTACCCTCCTGACTTTTATTTATTCCAACCCCTGTCTTTTATAATAGTTAGTTTTTAGACGGTATAATTCATTCACTGACAGGTCATAAAAAAAGGCTGCAAGTAGAAAAACGAGCTCACAACTGTAAAGAAAAAAGAAACAGAAAAGAGTACACTAAAGTAGGCCATTTCTTGTAACTTGAATGTTCTTGCAACTTTTTCTAACTGCTCAGCTTGTAAGTGACACCCATTTAAAACTTTCATAAATTCACACATCTTTTGGAAGGAACATGTAGAACTGAAAGAGCCTAAAGTGAACCTTACAAAATACCTTTGAATTTGCATCTATTTATGTTTACTTTTGCATTTTTACATAGTTATGGATATGTCATATTATCATACTCAGGAAGGTCTGCAAAAACACCATATATATGAAAATATACTATCCCGTCTGACTTTGAACAATAGTGTTAAAAACTGTGATCAGTTTTCTTTATCCAATATTTCAGTGTATTGGAGAGGAGAAGAAATTTCATTAGTGGTAAACAAATAGAAAAAAACATCCTCCTTGGTTCTTTTTGGGTACTCAGCCATTTAAATAACTACTTTGCTCTTTTCTTTATAGTTTGTTTTATTTGAGGCATTTGGATTGCGGGAGGTTGTCTACAGAAATGACTGTACGTGTCTGAATGAACTTGTTTCAAAAAATTCCACTGTCATTTGGAAAGGCTTGGTCTATGACTGAGTGTACTCTGTATGCCTCCTGCATTATTCATCCGTTGACAGAATGGTGGATCCATAGGCAACCCGATTAGAATTCCTTCCCCAGCCCATCATGGTTTGTTTCAACAGCTATGTTGTTAAATCCTTCCTTTCAGTCTCTTTATTTAGTGCTGTCCCATTTTTCCCTTGGCGCTGACCTTTTCTAGCTGAGAACCTGGTGCTATCTACAAGCTGATGAATTGTGGCTGTTCTCAGTGAAAGTGACCATCAAAGACAGGATGGTTTACTCATGCTCTTCTCCAAAATTTCTCATAACATACTGGAAGAAAACATTCCCTACAATGCATGCAATTTCTCTTACTTGTGCCTTAGTGCATCTGTCTTTCTTACTGATACTGGATTTCTTTAATGGTAGGTGCCGTACAGGAGACAAAAGATGTCTTTCTGTGTTGATACAGCAAGAAGTTATAGTTGTTTAAGCTGAAGCCTTAAAGCAGATTTCTACTGCAAAGAAAGGGAAGATAGCTGCTGAGGATTAGGTGGTGAGGAGATTGAATGTCTCATTTTAGTGATACAGGGATTCTGGTTCCATTTCCTTTAAAGCCAAAGATGTACTTAAGCCAAAAATTACACATTTCTGTGAGAGCTCAGAGTTGAACTGAAGCAAAAATTAACTTCACTCTCCTTTCTATGTCTGTGAGGATATTATACTTGACCATAATCTGTAATATGTGGTGGTTGTTGGTGTGCTGCAGCCATTCTAAATCCATGGTTAAAAAATTGGCTTCTTGATAATACTTCTAGAATTAATTTTGCTTTTTTTATTCAAGTAAGGCAACACTTTTTTAAGTGGTTCTTCTCTTGAGCATTTGGTGAAGTATTCTAGTTTTCACACAAGTGCCATAAAGACAGTTTTGAAAATTAGCAACCTTTTCCAGACTGCTGACCCAAACTCTCCCTCAACTTTTAACAACCTCTACTCTTTCACTCCTAATGTGAGGATTACATTTCAGATATTCCTGATGGACTGCATTTCACAAACATTCGTTCATTTTTTTGAGTCAGTTGTACAACTTTAAATAACATATATCATAAATGCTTATATCAAGGAAAATTTGTTCTATTTCAGCCACGTCCCACTGAGTTGATGACTCTGAATTGTAGGTAGTGATCAAAAAAAAACACCTGGGCAGTGCTTGTAATAGCTACTATGTAGAAGGAGAGAGAAATATATGATATCTCCTTAGTGTATATAAGTAGCAATTTGGGATCATTCTTGAAGTTATTATTTAAAATTTGCTTTTATCTGACATCATTGTTTAGTCTTGCAAATGGTAAGTTTATGTAAGTGATGAGCATGTACTCTGCTTTCCATACAAAATACTATTGCCTTTAATAAATTATAGTTAAATATGGCCATATCTTCTAGTTTAAGCGAAGCAACCTTTACGAAACAAGGAAATTTTTGTAATCGGAGCTGCTTTATGTTTTGTTTTGTCCTTATTACTCCC
Source organism: Manacus candei (assembly GCF_025592945.1). Classification (NCBI taxonomy): domain Eukaryota; kingdom Metazoa; phylum Chordata; class Aves; order Passeriformes; family Pipridae; genus Manacus; species Manacus candei. The sequence goes on from NW_026138062.1 coordinate 1,450,559, forward strand.
TACAACTATCTGAAAGGAGGTTGTAGCAAGGTGGGAGTCAGAGTCTTCTCCCAGACAACTAGTGACAGGGCAAGAGGAAATATCCTCAAGCTGTGCCAGGGGACTTTCAGGTTGGACATCAGGAAGAATTTCTGCACAGAAAGGTTAAGCATTGGTACGGGTTGCCCAGGGAAGTGGTGGAGTCACCATCCCTGGAAGTGTTCAGGAAACAACTGGACGTGATACTTAGTGCTATGGTTTAGTTGACAAGGTCTTGTTCAGGAAGAGGTTGGACTTGATGATCTTGGAGGCCTTTTCCATCTTTAATGATTCTATGATTCCAATCTGGACATAAAATTAAGCCAAATTTGGGCTGTATTTAGTATTGAAGTTGGATTAGATGGTCTCCAGAGGAACCTTCCAACTATAACTATTCTGTGATTCTCTTAAACATGCAGGTATCTGTTCAAACTAATTTTTGTTATTTTTTCTTTATGTATGCTGTGTGGCTTTTGTTCATTACCTTAATTTAGGTTCTTATGAATGTAAATGAATAAAATAATTGCTACATTATCAATATTACCATTCATATCCCCACTAATTAGAATTCCAGTAAAGTAAGTGTTAATATTTGCAATAGCATTGATTTGAATATAATTTTGCCTAAATTTAGACAGAAGTTGTGTTTTGTTTCTTTACAAGCAATGATATTCACATGTTCAAGTCTTTAAAAAAATTTAAAATGAGAGACAGGAATTGTAGCTAAAAATTTTGCTTTTACATGCTGACATCTTTACTGAACTCTCAGTGTTTCTTTAAGAAGAGTCATCCCTGGTTTTTACCTGCATGATATCAACTCCTATTTTTTTAATTTTCTTTTTAAGTCCACATATTTAGTAATCTTCCAGAGGACAGAAATAACATCAGCTTAGAAGAGCCAATAATGGTGTTCTCTGACTGTTGTAATCTACTAAGGAAATTTTCCATCAGAAGATGGCGTAAAGTGTGAAAGTGGTTCAGAGTATTTGTTGCTTTCATGGGGCATCTGTAGGATTGCCAAGTTCAACTAGTACTGCTGTATATTTTGAAGATTTGTTAGTAAAGTGACCTCAAAGTCTGTAGTGGTAGCTAAAGTCCTGTGTTCCTTGGTATCTTATGTGGCCAGTTTGCACATAGAAAATTCTGCCAACTTTGCTTGTTCTTGTTTTTATGTTTAAAAATTATGGGTTTTTTAGGGGGCTTTTAGGCCCAGATCCACTAAATGTCTTCTGAACGTACAGGAAATATAATATAAGTTTCTCCTTAATCCATAAGGTAAGTAGCCATGTGTTGCTGTGTTTTCTGCCATTTGAAGAGGAACTAATGCACAAGATCATTTTGAACTGCAGACTTTTGGCCAGCTTAAATGTTGGAAAAATTTGATACTATATTTGGGAAATCTTTAGTAATTTTTTTTCTTACACTGGCATTTGTCAAATAGGTATACTGTAAGAAGGTAGTCTAACTCACCTAATTCAATGTGCAGCAAGTCAGAGAAATATCAATTTAGATGTATTCCAGGTCTCATGTGCAGGAGAAGCCTCAAGATCTTACAGATTTTGCTGCACAAATATGTTTATGACAAGGCCTTTTGCCTTTCCACTGTACTGCAGCTGTTTTCTGGGATCTCATCATTTCACACCTCATTTCACACTGCAGCATTCTCCCCTTCTCACTGAGAAATACAGTGCTACCCCCTGTACTTTGATTTAGCCATTTGCTACTGTGCCATATTATTGATTGGCATTGAGGCCTAGCTTCATCATGTCAGACTTCAGCCTCTGATTGACAGAAAGGCATTACTTGGTAGGGAATTCATCTCAATTGTCATCTGAATTACTTTCCAACATTCCTTATATCTCCATGTTGACACCACAAGTAACCTGAGCTCTGTTGTTCAGGCACTCCCAGATATGAGAAATGGATAATGTGTGTGGGAGTTTATTTTATTTCTTTTGTGTTTGGTTCTTAAATGAAGTAGATTCTGACGCTACCACGTGATTCCATGAGCAAAGCCTCCATTATTATGGAGTAATACAATGCTGAGATTTGGTGACACTGCTGGGGGCCCAAAAACTAAAAACTCCACAATAACCGAACTTTTGATTCCACAAGTTTGAACCCATGATCTGTGTGTTGTGATATGTATTAATGCTACTGCAATCAGAAGATTTAAAATATCTCCCCATAGGACTCACATCAAGCAAAAACTTGATGAGAATATAGCAAAAATATCCAAGTGAAAATCCTTCCTCAGCATGATGCAGTTTCATACGTCCTTCCTTTCCCCAGGACCCAGGAAGCTGTATCAGATGGCAGTTCACAGCCAAAACCTATTCCTGAGGTTTTGGAAATTGGCAGCTGGTATGCTTTTTATTTTTCAAATGTTGCTGTGGCAGGATAAAGCCATTTTTTGTATAAAACTACACGTTAAATCTGGGCATTGACATTGGAAGAGAAATCCTGAGCACAAGTTGTTGTTTGCAAGTGATGTCACTTCTTAATACAAAATGTCCTGGGATCAAACCCCGAAAAGTCATTCTTGTAGGGAAGATCTAAATTATCCATGTCAACCAGATGCATATTGGATTCCTTCAGGTTGGATACAGATAGGGAGATAGCCTAGGGGAGTGCCTTCACTATTGAGTTTCCCTTAAAAAAATACCATTATACTGCCTTTCCCTCCAGCGTTGGATTTGAGTCAAGTCACCTGTGGATGTTTTTTTTTAAGTTGATGCTGTTTAACACATTGGTAATTTTCTGATAGTTCTTACTGGGTTGAGTCTTAGAGATACAGATTTAGATTTGTCTAGGTACATGCAAACATGCACAAATAATATCTTAGATGTTTGCACAAACAATATCTTAGGTGTTATGGGTACTTTACTGAAGAAAGTATAGACCCTGATAGCTTTTCAGCCAGCTGAGATGGTGTCTAAGGCAAAACTTTAGGCATCACTCTTAACTTAGAAATATTCAATTTCCACCTGAGCCCCAGGGAAGGTGGACCTTTCAAAAGTCTCCTTTTGACTAACTCTTTCCTCAGAGGAGCTGATGGCTGCAGTTCAGTATGGTAATTGTCAGGTGCCTAATTTTCATTCATGAACACTCGCCACATCAGTAGAATTATTATTCTACTTTAAAGTAACATATATTTAAGGGACTTTTTGACTGAGAGTTTAACCCAGCAGAATTGCATCCTAATATACTGGATAAAAGCAAACCCTGTCCAAAGCTGTTACACTACCCAGATGTCTGGAGTTGGATAGCTGCAGTATTTTTAGGCAGAGTACAGTATTCAGGTTTGACTGTTCCTTAAACGGGAAAAAAAATTTATCAGACTATTACTGTGCTTTTCATAACTACATAATAGTAATGATGCTAGTTTGTCCATGAGTAGACAAGTAATAGCACAGAAATAATCCATTTTTTTTCACCTGGTAAATACCTACCATTTCATATGCTATGCACTGTCAAAAACATATGGCCCATGCCAAAGAAGTCAAAGAGGAAAGAGTTGGGTTTGATTCAGAGAAGGGATATGATTTGAAAGAGTCTTGTTTAAGTATGGTAATGGATATTGTTAGGGTAAAACACACAAATAGCATTTAGAGGCAGCCAACCATCTCTAGTACAGAGGAATACAGAATGACAAACAGCTTTTGTTTATAGCAAAAAAAAAGTGAATATTGGCTAAGGAGTAGTGTTTATGGTAATTGAGCTTTGCAAGGAAGTAAAACTTTGTGGGGAACACAGGGGGTAGCATTTTCAGTGAAGTAGGTAATGAGGAGAGCTGTGTAGGCATTTCCTGATTAGCATCTGCTGTTTCAACAGCTGAGAAACATGACTCGCATGTAAACGCTTGTGCTAGGTTTTAACAGGCATTCCCTCTAGCATGTCACTGCCTTCTGGTTTCATTTTCAGTCGCCTTGAGCCCTACTGTGATTTGAAATCAGTGGAGGAGAAAGGAGACTAACACAAACAACAGGTGTCTTAAAGTCTTGGAACAGAGAGAGAAAAAGCCCCATGGCAAAGGAGAAGGTGCAGTTAAGGTGTTTCCTGTCATTAATATTCAGTGCTTCTATTACAAACTGTATTCGCATTTATGCACGTGTGTGTGTGTGTGTGTGTGTGTGTGTATATATATATATGCAGTTGTGCACATAGGGGGTAAAAAGGTTGTAGTACATAAAGATGCCCATTGCACATATCAGAGAATTTTTTTTTGCATCCTGTGAATGAGTGTGACCTATAGACACTAAGTGTACTGGCTCACACAGCCAAAGCAACCCATTTTAAGGCAGGCTCACAAGTCATTTCCCATATGCTACAGCAACTGCTTTTAGTCTGTTGCTGCATAAAATACATTAATTCTTTTTATCTGAGGTTCAAAGATGTTCCATAATTGAAAATGCTAATAGTATGCCTGGTGTTCATCAAAACAGCTTTGCTTACTGGTGGTAACTTAAGCCATGGTAATATGAACACTGTGTACCCCATCATATAGAAGAACTTGGTTGTACACTAAATGACATTTATTGCAGATTCAGAAAAGTCTTTCATCTGTGCTTTTTGGTATGGGGAACTATGTCTTTAAGGACTTTGATTTCCAGAAAGTAAATCTGTGATAGAAAGAGCTGTGAAATTCTTACAATATATAGGCAGCTGGGGATGGCATAGAGACCCTGAAAACATGTTGCCTACTGGGTGTTAACTCAGTACTGCATGGGGCCATGAAAAAAAGAAATGAATAAAAAATACTGTGAATGGAGAAGTGAAAAGACATGATGTTTTCAGATTTTTTTACTGCTTGGGAAAGATAACCAAAAGAAATATAAAAAGAGTATTCAGGGTTGAGAACTTTGCTCTCTGAAAGCTTAGCAAGGTAAGTTAAGCTTTTCCCTCTTTTCCACATCTACCTCTTCCTTTCATGTCTTATTTCTTCTACAGGCTTCAGCAGATGGGTCCACAGACAGAAAATCACGTCACACAGAATCTTATTTTCTTGTGATATTTTGAATGAATTTTTGTTTGCTTATTAACTTGCTGGATTTTTCAAAGAATTTTGGTAATCTCTATCTCAATGTATGTTCACACTGTTTATTTTGTCAGTTACGTATGTTATTAAAATATATATCTATGTTTAAATTATTATTTTGCTACTGCTCTGCAGAAGTTTGTATTTAGATTAACTTATAGAGAAAATTTTTGGATAACTGCTGTTTCTAAATGTGATTTCTGAAAAATATTCTGAGAAAGTCAGTAGGAATTATTTTTCTTTGTCCAGGAATTTGTACATCAAAATAGTATTTTCCTGTGGTGTTTCAGGCCATGTGGATTCCAGGGCATGATATATATCTTAATACATTAGTAGCAGCATTTTGAGCTTCAAATATTAGTTGTTGTAAACCAGAGGAAGTTTGCTGCATTTACCATGTTAGAACAACTGTCATCTCATTAATGCTATTTTAGCATAGACTTTTTTAATCTTTATAAGAATATCCTATCTGAAAAAATAAGCACAATAATAATTATTCATGTATTTTGAAATTTTTTTTATGTCTGTATAGCTTCCTTTCTACTTTGAAAATATACTATCCCTCTTGCACAGATGGGAAAACTGAGGCATTCATGGAAACTTCACCTGGAGGTCTTCCAGAGGAAGACAGAACTCCTGTTCTCAAAGCAGAACCTTATTATAAGTCATATATTAAACTTATCAAGAGGTATTTGTAAATTAACTAAACAGAAACTGCACTTTAGAGATACCATTTAACATTTACTTTTCCTCCCACAGGAACTTTTTACACCAGAGTGCAAATTCAAGGAGTCCGTTTTTGAAAATTATTATGTAATCTACTCATCCATGCTCTACAGACAACAGGAGTCCGGGAGGGCCTGGTTCTTGGGGCTGAACAAAGAAGGGCAGGTCATGAAAGGAAATAGAGTGAAGAAAACAAAACCAGCAGCTCATTTTCTACCCAAGCCATTGGAAGGTGAGGCTCAGTCCATTGCTGGTAGACCCTCCCATAAATCTCACAAGAAAAGGGAACGATTTCTAAAATGCCCTTTCTGAATGTGTGTGCCTTGCACAGGGGCCATTACTAATGACAGTCCTAAAGATTCATGAAGCAGTTTTGTGCTTCAGCATAGTGATGATAGAAAGGGCATATGTAAAAACATTTTTCCGGGGATTAAGAGGTCATTCTATAAGAAAAGAACTCTTTTGTGGAAGTGCATTGTGCTACTTTTAAAATATTCTGTTGGTAGGGACAAAAGCTGTTGTGAGTCTTGCATTGAGAAAATAGTCCTTTTATTAGGCAGAATGAAATAATGGATATTGTAGGATAATCGGGAGTTATATAGGGAATGGATGAAATGTCAGCATTTCAAAGTAAAAGCTTTCTAATACAAAACACAAAGGTCTCTTTATGAAATAAATCGTGCTGTGTTACTTTGCCAATTGGTGTAACGTACATAACTTTTGTAAGCTGGCCTTTAAACCAAGATAGAAGCCAATAACAGTCACAGTAACCTTACACACTAAAATGATGTCACACATTCTCTGAAAAATGCATCCAATTATATCTTGGAACTTTTGTCTTATCCTATGCATTCTGCAAGCCTCTATAAACCTATGCTGTGTTTCATTTCTTGTCCTGATGGCACTCCAAATTTTACTGTTCTTATTGCTACACATAGCTTCAGTCATTCTGAAAGTTATCTCATCACTTAACATCTGAAAATGTCTGAGTAAATTTTTGATTAGACAATCAGTTTGTTAAATATTTTAGTTTCATCATAAAGAAAGAATCAGAATAATCTAAGTTTTGACTTCATTTTTGAACTCAGGTTGATACTTTCTTGCTTTTCTTGTCTTTTAGAAACTTCCAGTAGTTCCATGAGCTCTCAACAATATTAACACTTTATATCTTGATTCCCTTATATTAAATAATACAAATTGCTAAGAGGGAAAGCCATTGAATTTTTAACAGAGATGCAAACTGATATGGATTAGGAAAGAAGTTACTCTTTTTCAATAATATTTGGATTATCAGACTATCAAAATAGCTTAGACAATGCATAGAAATGATTTATATTGCTGTAAAGAACTGCTCAGAGACTCTTGGATCTTTGAGCAGCAAAGGTATTTATTGACAGCACCAGGAGCAAGCATGGTTTGCACCACAAAGAACTTCTCAAAGGTTTCACACAAAAGTAGTTTTTATACAATTTTCATATATGATTAAATGTGTATTCATGTGATTACAACAGCTATCTATACATAATTATAACAGGTAGAGTATAGATGGAGCTCAGACAGGGCTTGGAGTGGTGCTTCTCTTGGCCCTCAATCTTGGTGGGAGATCCGCTCTTCCTCCCTTGAGTCTGGGGTCTCATCTCATCTTCCGCATCTTGACCTTCCTACTTTTCTGTTGTTCTCGATCCACTCACTGGAGCTTGGAGAAAGCCTTGGCTCCAGGCCTGTTTCTCCTATTCGAATGTCTACTTTATCTTACTGCATCCGAATTTATTACCTCTAGGCCTATTGTATGCTTCTTCTACCATTCTTTTAAGCTTTAGTCCAGTAGGCAGAACAGAACGAGCACAGATCGTTTAGATGTTGGTAGTTTCTTAGCAGGCCAAGATATCTCAGTTAACTCTTTTAGGCCTGGCTCCTGTTTCATTGCCTATAAGAATCATCAAATATGATAGCTCTTCTATATAATTCCTTACTTTATAGTTCCACCTCATGTTGTTCAACTTAATAGTTGTGTAGATCACAGTGTTATTTCATCAAGATCTTCTAATTAATCAACTAAGTACCCTAAACACAGTTATGGGGCACTCTGAAGACATAGATCATAACCAGCCTTATATACTCTAAAGAAGACATTTAATGTCAGTCTTCTAGAAGCCATAAAAGGATGTAGATTATGTCACTGGAAATGTTAGAACAAGGATTTGATTAGTTAATGATGCTATGGGGCCCTTCATATTTATTATGAAACTTCACACCACTGGAGATCAAGGTCAGTACTTTGATGCTCCTGCCTCCTACTCTAATTAGCCAAGGGATGAAGGAATTGTGCTCTCTATGGCAACACACAGCCAGTCCCAAAGTCATAGTGTGATGATTAATTCCTTTGGCTGCTTTGACATCTCTTTTAACATTGCTCTGATATAAATAAATGCTACTGAAGTTAGGTATAAGTCTAAATATTACCTGATTCACTGACATGGAAAATGAAATTGAATTATCCAAGAGCATTAATCATTAAGGCAGCTTAATGCTGGAACTGTGTAATTGAATACATGTATTTTTCTCAAAGGATTTGAAGTGGTTAGATGGGAACTGAAGCCCCGGGGCAAACTTTTAATTCCTCTAAGAATTCAGTTAGTAGTTCAATCTGAAGTTTTCTGCGTTTCTACATTCAGTGGAGATCAGTGGTTACTGCATACGTTTTTGCAAAGGAGGAAGAAAAAACCCCAAACCTTCTGTGTACTCTCCACATCTCCTGGATATTTCTTCAGGATACAACTGACGAGATCATAGCCAAGTTCCTTAGATTTGAGAGACTGATGTACACATAACTTTGTAGAACTGGATCCTGGCCTAGTCTTGCAAATATGACTAAAAAAGAACACAAGTCTAGACAACTGTATTGTATGATCCCACTTTTTAAATACAATCTGTCTTATCATGTTTTACTTCTAAAAGCTTGCATGTTTATTTAAGGGGTCTATATATATATACATATGTGTATATACATTTACATTTTTGTGTGTTCACTTTATGCAAAGATAGAAGAGTAGCTTTTAATTTCCAAAAATCTATAATGTCCATCAAACAAACAAGCATGTAGTTTCCTACCATGTTTTTAAGTGAGATGAAGAAGTGAGAATTTTGGAGGGTCAAGAAAATCTATCAGTGATGCAAAGCAAGTGTCTGTCAAAATAAATAGTTTCCCTGGTATGCAAGAGGAACATCCTACAGTATCAGTTATTATAGATAATTATTTGAGATGAACTCTTACATGTGATACGTTCTTAAAAATGTTTCTCCCTTTCTCTTCTCTCCCCTCAGTTGCCATGTATCGAGAACCATCTTTGCATGATATTGGAGAAACAGTGCCAAAGGCTGGGGTAACTCCAAGTAAAAGCACAAGTGCATCTGCAATAATGAATGGCGGCAAACCAGTTAACAAGAGCAAGACGACATAGCCGGATCCTCACAGGTGTTGTGACTTACTGAATCTCGAGTACAGTTGAGCGATTTATCCTTGCCAGACTTCCTCTCGGCAGTGTCTGTGGATCAGCTTGCAGCAAGTCACCGACTTGCCCGTTGCTGTTTCTGAACTGAGTTGTTGCAAGTGGATAAATCTCAACATGTAGCTCTACCCAAAACAAGAAGACACCTGGACAAACCAGCTAAACTCAGACCATGGAATGCCCTACCAGATATTGGAATGCCTTTTTAATATCTTTTCTGTGACTGTGACACTTCATGTGAATCACATACTTCACAAGTACACTTGATACCTTGCCTGCTGACAATTGCCCATAATCCCTTTTTGAGTCCACTTTCAGCAAAATCCATGTGTTTAAGTTCTATTTTGTAGCACACAAATAATCAAGTAATTTCTAGTTAGATGCTGTAAACCTGTGCTATTATGAATTTCTCTTCTTCCCTTTTTTATAAGGCTGCTCGCTCCACTGTTTGTGAACTTTTGCAGGGATTGTGTTTCTCTATAACTTAAGTGTTGCCGGTGGCTTAGTTTTGAAAGCAATCAGGGAATCGGAAGCCTTCAAAAATCTATTATTACAAATTATATCTATAAAGAATAGGATCGTTGTCTCTGGCTTACAATATTGATTAAATGTGAATACTCTTTAGTAAAAGATACTATGCTTCTGAGGTTGGCGTTATAGTGGAGGGAAGAGTGTCAAACACAACCAACGGGGAGTTTTATGAAACACGTGTTTGGCATCCCCGTATAGTTTCTTTTTGTGTGTGTGTTTTATACATATCACAGGCTTACTGGTAATGGTAACATTTGCCTTGCCCAGCGAGCAAGACCCACTCACTTTTGGGAAAGTGGGTCCAAAGAATTTTGTAGGCCTTGTAGGCCTGAATTAAGGCTCATTTTTCATCTACTAAATCTTCATTGTTTGAAAAACAACCACCACCAATTAAAAAAAAAAAAGTAAGACTAATCAGAATCATGCTACCTAAATCCATTTCAAATATAATCCTTTCCTGTTTTTAAGGAATTGAACTTAACGCCATTGTTATTTTTGGCTGAATTCCACACCTACTTAGCAAAGCATGGGCAAGGATGTTGTGTTCTTTTTTGCAGCACCAATGCAAAGGGTAGTTACAAATTATAGTTTAATATTTCTGGTGTTTAAAAAAAATTTTAAAACTGGACATATTACAAAACTTTATTTTTGTTTTTAGCTAAGCATGCAAAGTCCAGTCCTAGGTATTTCACTGATATCCCGGTATGTACCTCCACCCAGCTTCTGAGGATAACATGCCCACCAAATTGCTAGATTGAAGGTGCCTTGCCTTGATCTCTATATACTGTACTTTCTCCTACATCAGTCTTGAAGAAATGAAAAAGATTATAAAATTGAAGCCTTGGATCATATTACCAGAAACAACATTAAACCCTTGAGTTTCTTCCTTGTGAACAATTAAGCCAATGTTATGGGGTGAGGTGGGCTTGGGGGGGAAGAATTAGAGAATGCCACAGAGGTGCCACTGAAGTTTTTGCATGCTTAGTCACCGGCTTTCAGGAGATTAAAAATATGGGCACTCTCTGTATGCTTAAGATGGAATTTATTTCTCAGAAATGGCAGCAAAGATCAAACTGTATCTCAGTCTGGAAAACTGTGTGGCCTCTTGCTGTTACCTTGATATTTAAAGACAAAAAAGGTGGAAACCATCCATTCCTTTTTTAGCACTGTATTTCTGGCAATTTGTTTTACCACGTCTTTGTGCTGAAGTCCCTAAGAGAGGCTGCTGGTTATTTCAAAGTCCCTGTCTGTTCAGCTGAACAACTGATTCAGTCTGAATGAACTCTTCATACTAGTTTTCAAATGTGTTCTGTTTTTATAAGAAACATTTAGTGCACTCTTCAAGGAGGCTACTGTAAAGCTGCTAAATTCTAGATAAACTTTTTTTTTTCTGTAGGTCAGACTTTCTTTTGTATATGTGCTATGAGAACAGCAAGCTAAAGCTTGATGTTGGGTCTTTCTAGGGAGGGAATGAGTTAAGCATGAAGCCCTCTATCCATGTAGGGGAAAAAAACAAACAAAACAAACCTAATCTAAAACTGTGATAAAAATGCAAAGAAACTTTGACTTAGACTGTGCCCTTGTCTGCTGGCACTAAATATGTGTGCATGGGGAAAACACCACTTTATTAAAAACTTTGGTGTACCCTTCTAATCCTATCTGGTCCAGTGGGATTTATGCACCATCCCTGAGAAAACAAAACGAAACAAAACCAAAGCAACTGACATGATGAGCTGGGGGCTTACTCTCCACCTGTAGGATTCATGAGAGGCAGCAGCCATGATGCTGTACTATCAGCTGGGTCCCAGGGATGGCCCCGGGCCTTCCTACAATTATAAGAGGAGCACTTCACAATATTTCAAGTAAGGTAATACAGCTGAAGGCTACATTCTCTCTCACCTGATTCATGAGGAGTGAATACACAAGTTCATGTCTCATCCAGCTGTCTTTTTACTCCCCAGCGTAAGAGCCTGAGGAGAGACAGGGCTGGAAAACTGTCTGAGCAAAGCGAGGAAGTTCTGGTTCATGGCCTGATCCTATATAAGTATTGTTTTGAACACTAATCTTTTGATCCTGAGTAACTATGATCTGTGAACCACTTTGGGAGTCTATAATTAAGGCCAGATTTAATTTCTGCAAGTTGTTAGTGCATACTGGAAATACAGCATTTTTTTAAATTATTGTTTTCTGGTTTTGTTGCTGTGGGCTAAATTCTTATGTATGTTTAATCCAATGAATAGATGTCCTAATTTTTTTTTTATTATTACATTTTGTTTAAACATAAAAAGTTGTCTTTGTGCTTTCTTTCTTCCCTTTTATTTTGTCTTGTCTCATCTGTTGCATGGAAAGAGGATGGCAAGGATGAACTGCATGTTGTAGGTTGTATCTGTCAAAGAACTGTTGGTCAGTACTACTAAATTTACAAACATATATGCAAAGAGTTTGCATTGTACAGTTTGTTTATTCTTATTTGATGTATACACAGATTCAAAATGATGAATAAAGCACTTATATGAAGGCATATATGAAACCAACAAAAAAGTTTATGTAAAAAGTAGACTGTGCAAAACATCATTGCACTGCCCACAGGATGGTGAAACTTCATGTAAATAAGTTGGCAAACTCAATTCTCCCCCTTTACCATGCCAAAGAAAATTTTAGCTCCTTAATATAATACCTCTCTTGCTGTTCTCCAGAATAAGAGTTCACCATTTTCTTCCCTCTAAAATTAATTTTGCTTTTAAGTGAAAGCTGTTTTCAACTGTCTGTTACTACTAAAGTACTGTATAGTAAACCTGATGGAATAAATTTGTATTTATAGACTGGGGGTTTTGTACTTACATGTGCAGCTGCCTGTGAATCTGCAGCCTTCCAGATCTTTTGCATGCTTGCTTTGTATTTTATTCTTCTGGGTTTTCTCTAATCTCTGAGAGACTGTTTGCACAGCAATCTAACCTCATCTTACCATTTTATATGTTAACACTGCATATAGTCATTATCTCTTCCCTTTTTTTTTTTAAATCTGTATTTCAGCTACAGTTCTGTTTGGCAAAATCAATCACATCTGCACAGTTTCAGAAATCCAGTTTTAAGTAGATATGAACTATTTCAACAAAGCACCATTTTGTTGTATTTCAAAAATTTTATAAATACACAAGAATCCTTATGAGATTGCTCACATGATAGAGCCTATAGAAAGGGCTCTAGCTCCTTTTAAGTGCTTTGTGGTTCACATAACACAGCCTTTGCTTAACTTGTTGGGGGTTTTAGCCATTCTCAAATGATTTTTTAATATATTGTCATTTTCATAAACCTTAACTGGTGTAGTCATGTTGATTCTTACCAAACCTCTCCCCTCTCTCCCCACCGTCTCACCCTCGTAAAGTATTCACTTTGACTATGGCATATACCTGACACAACACTAAGAACTCTGGCTTTATATATATATGTAGGGAAACTTTTTGTCTTGATTTAATACTAGTTTAAGCAAAGAGATATGAAATCAGGCAGTTTGGTCCATGCAGTAAAAGTCTGTCTTGCTGATCCTTCTGTTTATTGGTATAAAGAAGAAATTATTCAGCTCCATTCAAATGGGAATGCAAATAAAATTAGACTAAATGTGAAGGTTCTCTTTCTTTTAGATGACCCTTTAGATAAATTCATATTCTGTGCAATGCATTCTAAAATGTTTAATAAGAGGGTTTTTTTTGGTGATGACTAATGCAAATGCTATGACTTATTTTTAAAGATGTAATAAAATTTTTGTTCTGTTACCTAGTCACAGAAATATTCAACTGAGCTTTCTTCATCCCAGTATCATGTAGCTGTATCCTTTAGCTACAAAGTGAGATGTCATTCTGCTAAGAAGCAATGGGCAAAGCATCAGAAAAGTGAGAGCAGGTACATGATTAAATGTTCATCTGCGTGTTTCTAAAAGAGAGTGTGGCCACTGAAAAAAAGGGTCACAAGCAGGTTAATAATTTATAGAAGCAAATCAATCCACAGCTGTTTTATAGCTGATATTACAGATAAGTTATATACAGTAGGTATTATCCTGCAAGTCCATTATAGAAGCATTCAGTACACTTCTGGATTGTGTTCTTTCTCTCATAAGAAAGCAAGGACATAATATTTTTTCATAAGGTTTACTAATTTAATCAGTACAAAATCCTCATTTATCCAATTTGATTTTGCCTTTTGTCACAGGCCTGGGAGAAAGTTTTTACAGTCACTAGCTGTAAAGAATCCAGCAGTAAGTTTCACTTCCTTATGCCTCTTCCTGCTTTTACAGTTTATGTATCTAGAATTCCCATCATACGGAATGAGGTGTAAAATAACAATTTGATATTACAGCTATTATATTCACATATGTGGAAGAATAATCTTATTTCTTCCGATCTCATTTTTTTAGTGAGAAAATCAGCCACAAAACAGATCTGCTGGGTGTTACACCACCAGTTACCTCAACATGAAGAGGGGAAATGTTCAAGCAACGTTATAAGACACAAAATAAAAACTGGAAAAAAATTAATGAGAACATTACATTTTTAATAGTCTTATTTAATACTTTATGGTTTATAGTAATAGCACCATTTTGTTTGATAATTGCATTTTAATGAAACACAGAGAGTAACCGTTGTAGATATCCTATTTTTTTTCCATACGTAATATAAAAAACAACTTGGATAACAGAAATACTGTGGCTGTGTAATCTGTCCAGTAGTCAAAATGTTGGAGTTGATTGTTTTTTTCAAAAAAACCCAAACAAACTAGAAATAAGAGTTAACTTACATTCTTTAAGTATATAAATTTAAAATTAAAGCAAATTACAAAGTAAAATGCATCAAATACGATACTGCAACCAGCTAAAGAATTGTTCTTTTATATATGAATGAGTACCTGAAATACCACAGCTGGTCTACAGTATATATAAATCTGCTAATGATGGCATGAACAAGCCAAAAGCATCTACTGACACCAGATAAGAGTTTTGATTATCTGATATTTTCTTATTACTGTTCTAAATACAGATGGAAGAAAATAAAGGAAAACTTTGTATCCTTCACTGTTTCCACTCTGATTCAGCAGATGAATGTATATGCAAAAACCCCACTGATTATAAGGTGATTCAGGTCAGCTGTATTCGTAAATATAAATAAAAGCAACAATCTGTGCTCTCCAGACACCAGGGTTGGCAAAATGCATATATGCTAAAACTTAAGAAAATATTTCTGTTCGGTTCCATGGAGTTTAAGGGTTACAAGTATAAAATATAAACTAAAATTTCAAGATGATTTTATTTTGAAGATGCTTTATACTGTATCAATATCTTTTAGAACTCTGTCTGATATTTTGGTTATCTAACAAGAGAGCAGGGAACAGCTTTAGGATGTATGTCTCATTACTATCTGCAGAACATATATAAATTGGATGTTTGGTGATTATGCTCCCTGATAACATGGGTTTCACAGGCTTCATTTTTAGAAAGAAATAATACAGGCTAACTAAAAAAAACTGGGTGAGAGAACAAGCAACATGGGAAGGGGTAATAATAAGGCAATTAAATAAATTTGAAATTTTGCATTCTGTTACATGTTCTGTAGCATTGTATTTTCCTATTTCAAAACCATCCTTTCTAAAAGAAAACTAATTTTTAGATAAATAATGGAAATACAGTATTTGGTTGATACATAGTTCCATTATTTCTGAATCATGTACCTCTTCTTAGGACCTTGGCACCTAAGTGCCAGTGTTACAGTTTGGTATCTAAAAGAAGTATTTTTCAACCATTTAATCAATTTTCTCACTCAGTCATGATTTCACAAAGTGTAAACACTTTTGAAACTAAAATGTGTATTTCTTCTTTTTGTTCTAAAGAATTCAAGGGCTGCCAAATCTATGTGTACAAAAAATTAAGAGACTCATATGTAAATAAGTTAGGGAAGTCCCAATAGTTGTACATCATTCATTACTCAATGTGAATTTCACACTGAGCAGCATTTCACCATTGGAAAATAAAAATAAAATTTTTGTTCATACCACTGCTTTGTTTGTATTTACTGTATTAAAACTTTAATTACTTTGTTGACATTGTCCAAATGTCTTTGGCTGAGACCAAGCTGCTGCATAGCATAGATGATTTTTCAAGTCAGTTGACCTTCAGGTTTCCCACTTCCATAAAAGCAGTTAAATTCAATGAATACCATGTGTGACAGTGTAATTTGTTCTAAACATTGATTTTGAATAGTAGACAGAATTTTCATCCTGAAAATGACATATTTTCATTTTCAATATAACAAATTTTCATTTACTTTACTTTTAAGAGGCAACTGTACTACACAGAACAGTATGATAGAAGTACATATGAGTTGCAGAATACATATTCAGAATAGGCAATCATACATTTATATCTTTACTAGTTTCCTTCCTTATGTTCCCATAGGTTATGTACTTGAAAGTATTGTAGTATGTAGATTAGATAACCAACTTACTGACACATTAACCACAGAAACTAAGTTTTTTTTGTGGAAAAGGGTCTGTTCAAACATTTTGGGTCTTCAGTTTATGGGTGTCTTGTAATTGGATCTCAGATAATTATTTTACCAAACAAAAAATCATTAATGTTTTTATAGGCTTTTTTACAGCTTCTTTCAATTTATGAGCTGGTGCATAATCAGGATTGTCAGAAAGAAAAAAAGGTCAAATAATGTATTTTTCCAACACCATAAAATTAATCAAAGTAGTTATTTGACAAATATTCAGCTAGTGTTACTCCTCTACAGGGGTATTGTTAAGATTGATAAGGAGAGGTGATGACCAAGTAAATAATGTTAAAAAAGGCTTTCTTATGCTTTTTCCAAAGGTTGCTTAAAGAAACAAGCATTATAGATATAATCTCAGTTCCACTGAATTTACAGAAAAAACTCTGGAGGAATTCCACAGGGCCGGTATTTTATGACTTCACCCTCTAGAACTGGGGTTGTCCTGCTCCCTTTTTTAGTTTTTTTGATGCATTTCTTTAAGGAGCAGGTCCTCAAACGTGTTCTAAGGTACTTCAAACCATGTATGTGTGCTTACATGCACACCCACACCCACACACTGAGCACTTCCGAAATTAAATGTTCTAGCAGCCTAAAGAAAAACAAACAAAATAACCTCCTCAGTCCTTAACACCCTGCATTAAGGGTATTCTCTCCCCAGCCAGATTTCACAAGCATTTCCATTCCATCCTTCCCAGCACTCACAGTTTCCACAGCTACAAACACCGTTGCCTAGAATAGAATGAATAAAAGGCAATTATCATAATTGAAATGTACTACATTAAAATGTGTTTTATTGGAAGTAAAAAGCCATGGTAAAGTAGTTGCATTGTTCCTTTATTGTTCCCCTATCCCTTTTTTTTTCCCCTTTGGAAGGAAGCAATTATTGTACCATTGCATTAAGAAATCACCCCAAACCTACATTTTCAAAGCATTAATAGCATTCTCTCAATAATTCCATCAGCCATATTGCAAATATTGTAATTGTGTATTGTGTAGTGCAATTGTACACATCAGTATCTGTACCCAGCTGGTGAGGTTCAGTGTTTGCACTGTGCCTCAAGGTACAAGGTAAAACAAGATTACTTTTAACTACTACAAAGAAAGAAAAAGTCATTAAAAGTTACCAACAGAATAGCAATAAAACCATCACTCTAAACATGAAAAACTTTACATGTACCTTTTCAGGAGTGCTATACAAATAAATCATATCTCAAACTCTCTATTAAGTGAAAAATGTGTTGGCCCTATTTTACAGTAGGGAAACATTACATACTGACACCTCTATTTTCATTTTATTTAAATATTTTTTTATGACTCAAATGCTCAACTTAAGACAGCTACAGCATGAGTTTCCAATGTGAACTCCTCTTCCTACCAGCTTTATGAGGATCCATGAACAGCCATTACAGCTGAAGATAAGACTTCTGCTGCCGCTACACTGGCTACTTGCCTCCAGAAAAGGACACTTTCTAATAGAGCTAGCTGGAAGACACAATTTACAAGTGTCAGCCCTCCTACTCTCACTCTAATCAACTTGCAGATTTCTTCCACGTCTAATAATTGCTGGCAAAATTTTTCTAAAATTAAGATTTGTAACAGGAAGAAACCAATGAGTTAATTTAGCAATTCCCATGCTGCTTCTTGTCACTATGTTTATCGTGAGGGCTTGTTGGCACCCTGCTCGTTTCTATCCACATCTGCCACCTCAACTTTCAGACAATGTTAGGATGCAGCTGCTATAATCATTAATTTAATAATCAGCCATCACATCATAAGAAAAGCTATCGTGCATTTCAGGCTCCCACCAACAATTGCCTGA
Source organism: Manacus candei (assembly GCF_025592945.1). Taxonomy (NCBI): domain Eukaryota; kingdom Metazoa; phylum Chordata; class Aves; order Passeriformes; family Pipridae; genus Manacus; species Manacus candei. Next base: position 1,468,742 of record NW_026138062.1, read on the forward strand.
TTGCCAGGAAGGTCTGTTAACCCACACAACTACGCCTCTGAGCCACCAAGGATCATCAGACAAGTGAATTTTGTCTGTGACTTAAATTTACGCACATAGAATGTCCAGTAGAAGAACAAAGGCTAAGGAAACCTCATGATCGTAATGCTGACACTATGTCCTTTGCCAAAAAAGCAGTAGCTGGTAGTCTATTACAATGAGAATTGTTGATGGATGTAATAGCTGACTTACTTATTTAAATTCATGCTCAGGCTTTCAACTGTTGTTTTGAAACCTTAAGTTGATTATCACACTGCATGAAGAAACAATTATAGCAGATTTGAATAACCAGCAAATGCACTTCCTCTGTCAGTGGGGAAAGAAGTAGCTAGGCTTTGTCTAACATAATTCCCATCAACACAGTTTTTTTCCTGAAGCAATTAAGTGTTAGCCTGTACTGCACCTGTGCAAATGAGACCGTCATGTTTGTCACAGTCTCTGTCATCGCATTCACAGAAATCGCCTGAAATGTACCATTCCTGGGGAGAACAGATGCACTTTCCACAGTGGCAGGAACCTGAAATCACAAAAATTATTACTCGCAGTCAAAGAGCACTGTCAGTTTCAGACTAGAAAAAAACAACCCACGACACACACGTGCACACATATGCACGTGTGCATATGCACAAAATTACTGCCTAAGAGGTTATTACATAAGAGAAAATAATCAAGCTAAAAGTCTTTTGAATGAAAGGATTCTTTTGGCATGAGCTTGAGTATGGTGGAATGTTACTACTAACGCTTTTATCCTGCTATTTCACTTAATCAAGGTTCACATTCTTAAGCTTTCTTTTGGTTTCAGAGTCCTACAATCAGGGCTTCTCTTCCCAGTAATGTTCTTTTTTTTTACTGGAAAAGCTCAAATTGTCCCCAACCCACTGTTACTGAAGGCAATAAAATCACACCCAGGAAGGAAATAGTCCTCCTCATCTAAATTTAGGGCTGGGTCCACAAAAGACCGGCAATGCACAAGACTAACATTTAGACCCCCAAAATCCTCATCACCACAAACAAAGTTTCTCCACCTCCCATGGAATTACTAATTAATTATTTGCTCTCGGTCAGAAAGAGTTTGAGCACATAATGGCAGTTCAGCACTTGGCTTATTCCTGCAGCGTACACTGGTGCCCTTTGTTGGGACAAGCTGCTCTCCTCCTTCTCCGGGATGTCAGGTCACAGCCCCACAGGGAAAGGAGAGACTCTATGGTGATGTTCAGGTGATGCCATAACGCACAGAGCACCAGAAACCTCCCTTCAAGGGAAGGCTCGGAGACATTCTCACCTTCAGAAGGTTCATGTCTCTGAATCCTGGAAAGTGACAATTGCCCTCAGACAATCATGTGTCAGGAAGACTGTAGCCTGAGAATGGGGTGAGACAGGCTTTTCTGCAACTAGAAATGCCACTAGGAGATGGTAATTTCTTCTGGATGATTCCAAAACTTGGTTGAAAAGACTCAGCTTTTCTGATTCCATCTTCAGCAGCTTGACCCTATACAGATTTCAGTACAACACCTACAACACTAAGGTGGGGTTCTCAGTAACTGCTGAGCAAAAATCCTTTTGTGAACCAAGCCCTAAGAAAGGGTTACATTAGAAAGCATTATTAAAAAAATCAACCCCCCAAATAAATTATAGCAAAGGATACACACATAAATTTTCAATTATCAGAGGCAGAGTTAAAAAAAATCATCAAATAAGTTGTTGACATTTAACAGAACATACTTATAAATTAGTTAAATGCAGTTGAAAATCCTAGCTTCCTGCAATATTTCCAGAATGATTCCAGTAAAAGTCACCAATGTGCTTAATGCAATATTAAGGAAAAAATATATAGAAGGAAGCTTGGTTATGTCAGAATATAACCTAAATAGAATTCATGGGTTACTTAACAGGGCCTTAGCCAAAGCCTATAAAATTATGCTTTTCCATCTTTCCAGTTCTTTTAGACCTCTGAAAAAAATCCATAATAATGATCCTATTATGGATCCTTGATATCAAGGAATTTTCCATAGGTTTTTCCTGTAAATACAGAAGTACCTCTGATCACTGAAACTTAATTTTTGAAAACTTCATAACAGCCTCAACAGAGTATTTAATTTTTAATTAAATATGTAAGTAATTTAATGTTTATTTTAAATTCACAAAAATTAACTCGCCTAATTTTAGGGAAATGTTTTAACTCGTAACATATGGAACATGCAAATATATTCAGGAAGAGCTAATGATTGGAACATTTGGGGATGGGAGTATTTGATTAAGCATCTACTTTTTCTGTGACTTCTGAGTATTCCTTACTGAGCCACCAGCACAGAAAATATTGACATACCCTACAAGGATAAAAAACGCCACTGTATAAAGAGACAGTGGAGAATAGCATATATATTGCATGGTTGCTGTATAAGAGGTACACTAAGACTTACTTGAGGATAATTTAAACCAAATCTCTCTGCTCGTACAAATTGCAAGGTACAGACAACAGAAAATAATGAGGAATAGTATGATAATTTTAGTGAAATTAAAGCAGTTGATAAGAGTATTACACCGTAAAAAACTTGAAGTAATTCTTCAAAACCAGCACTGATGCTGCTACTGAGGAATGCCCACAGTGTTTAAAACTATTTTGCAGAAGATACAGCAAATTTAACACCAAGTCAACCAAGGAAGATCAGGCTCCATAATACAAAATCTGTCAGGGAAATGAATCAAGCATTTTCCCCGAACAGAGCATGATGCTCTGGGAGGCCCCTTAGTTTAATTAAAATGAGTCTAATGAGTTGTAGGGTGTTTCCTGGGATCCCAGCCAGATCCTCTCGGATGGGATTTGGCTCATTACCTTGCCTACATCCTGCACTGTTACAGTCGCCATATGCAGCCCTATATTTAATGCCAGGGAGACAGCAGTGGTGGGTGTTGCTGTTTTCCTTTGGAAGAGCTCTTACTACAGGTGGCACAGTCAGAGAGCCAAGATTCTAAAAACAGACTAGGAATGTGGATGCCCAACTTTGCTTATATTAGCAGAGTGCAATTTTCTGGTGTTGTTCAGCAGTTATCTGCTGAAAACTAGGATTCCTCATAGTCCTACAAAAGAAACTCAAGCTCCTCTCAGTCCGTTATAACACTTGCTCATCCTGGCTAGGTTTCCAGCAAAATTCACCTTTATCTGACAAGAAATCATTATTTTTTTCTCATTGTAATAAATCAGAAAGAACAATTTACCATTAGGGTAATGCTTCACTAGCTATGAACAGCGTTTTAAAGTATGAGTATCCAATAAGACATGATTTCCAGATACATATCTCAACATCAAAAGTAGATTTAACAAAAAAAAAGAAAAAAAAAGGAAAAAAGGTTATAAATAATTACACTGTCTTTGCCTGTGATCCCCATCCTGCTCAGAGAAGAGGCAGGAGATAGTAACCTGCTTGGATGTTTACTGACCACACAGAAATGAAGTTATCTTATGCAGATATTTCTCTGCTGCAACAAACACATGTGACCAGCTGTTTCTACAATAAAGCTCTTATAGTACCTAATTTGACACTGCTTTATTATATTGACTGTCCTCAGGGTAACCTTCCATCACACTGAAAGCTTACATGTGCTTGGGGTCCGAAGAAACTTAACAAAAAAAAAATCCTACCACTCCTGCTGAATATGGATTTAAGGTCACAGAATGGGTAAGGTTGGAAGGGACAATTGTGGGGGCATCTAATTCAACCTCCCTGATGAAACAGTTAATAAGAGTATTACACTGCCTCTCTAGAGCACATTGAGCAGTATTGCATCCTGATGGTTCTTGAGTATCTCCAGTGAGAAAGACTCCACAACCTCTCTGGGCAACCTGTTTCAGTGCTTGGTCATCTGCACAGTTCTTCCTCATGTTAAGGAACTTCCTGTGCATCAGTTTCTGCCCCTTGCCTCTTGTTTTACTGCTTGGAACCACTGAGAAGAGTCTGGCTCCATGTGTCAGGTTTGTGATTCTCAGAGGAAGTAAATGCTGTTCAACCAGAGAGCTACTATTCTAGAAAATCTGAGCCTTTGGAACCTCCATTCAAGCAGTCGTGTGTAAAAGCACTACCTGACTGCTGCTGGTTACAACCTAGAGCAACTTTCAGGTTGCTCCAGATTACATCGGTGACCAGATCCCAAACCACCCCCTGGGCACTATAGCCAGTAGACAGAAAAATAATCCTGGGTGTCTGCAAATTTCTGCCAGATTATCTACTCCCAAAGCCTCAGAGTAAATTGTATCCTTGATATATGGTCTCAAAGCTAATTGTTCTCAGAGTAAGACCCACTGGCTAGTGGGCTCTCAGCCATCCTTATAAAAAGGTAGAAGATAATACAAATATTTTAAAAATCAACATAATTTTTCATGTTTATATTTATTTAGAATCTCACATAGTGCATTTTATTTTTACTAAGAATATTCCCTCACCTTCATGTTTTATATAAAGCACCACAGGGAGACCAAGACTAAGAGAAGAAAAGTTAGCTTCTACAGTAAAATAGAGTCATTCATTTTCTCCAACAACTCACCATTCTCTTACACATACACTAATTTAAACACAGACACATCTGGAAAAAATAAAGAAACAACGCAACTTCCTCATTTTCTATGACATTGCATCAATTGGGGACAGAAAAGAACCAAAATAAAATGAAACAGTTCTGCAGGAGAGAATTCCAAGTGATAATACAGATGGATGAAGGCCAGGCTGGAAACCCTATTTAAATTTCCTCTGCACTGAAATAAAAGTTACCAAAGGGAAAACTGGAAACCTGCCTGATGTAGAAAGCTCCTAACTGTTTTTTCCAGCTGGTCCTCTGTCTATGCAAGGGACATAAAAATAGAGGAAATGGCACATAAAATCTGGAGTGAGTGCATTCTAGCCTCCAGTCAGTCCCACCACCCATTTTTTGTCTATTCTCTTTCAGATATATTATATACAAAAATAGGCAATTTGCACTATGGGGGAGCTAAAAAGCCCTCTTTCCATTAATGCAATTTCCTAGCCTGAAAGACTGCAAGGTAGGAACCTCAGAGAACAATTTCAGATAATTATCAGGATTTTCTAACTTTTATTCTTCCCTGTGGCATTTTTTTATAGCTGAACTGAAGCTGATGCAACCACCTGAATGAAAATTAGTAAATGAGAAAGTTTTTCAGGATTCATTTGTGGGGGCTGCAGACACATACTTTGCTGTTGTGTTGGGGAGCAGAGTGATTAGGTATACCAAATATTGCTGTTAAACACTCTCTTCCACTTACTCTTGCCCAGTATATGACATCTGTCATCTTCCCCACTGCAGTGTTTCTGCAGGTAGTGCCCCTTTCCCTCAAACTGGATGGAGCACGAACAGTTAGTTTATAGTGTACAGCTATTCCATGAAGACCATCAGCTAAACAGATACAGAAAATTATATGCTACTAACAAAATTGCATAGGGGAGCAACATTGCTGAGCATGTACGGTGTTTGACAAAATGGATATAAGTGCATTATGGAGCCAAATATAACATCCTTTTAATACTGGGTACCTTTGAAAAGAAAGGGTTATTAAACAACAACCCACTTCCATGCACATTAGTCTTCCAGAATATGATAGTTTTCCTCTGGCACTGCACTGACATGAAGTAGTTCAGCTGCCAGTTCTTACCCTTCCCCGAACATAATATGCCATCCGCTGACTCGCAGAGACTTCTGCTCTCCTGCTCCGTCATGTTGCACTTCCTTGAGTGCTGGCACAAGTTTCCAAACCACCCATCCTGGCAAATGCATCGGCCGCAGGAGCAGATGCCATGGCCTGCAATGACACCAAGGTTGGTTATGACCAAGGTTGGTTATGACCAAGACAAGCAGAAACCAGTGACTGCGGTCACAGCTGAGATCACCTTCAGACCTGTGCAGTGTGGAGTGTGTGTAAGGGGACAGACAGATGGATGGATGGACAGCACTGCTTCCCGGTAGGGTGGCCTTCTTCAGCTTTCATTCTTATGTTAAACAGGGTGCCCTAGTGATGTGCAGAAAACAAGTGAGGGAAAGGTCAAAGAAACTCTAGAACATAGGTCAAAGATAGACCCTAGAAGTTATAATTTATGCTTTAAAGACAGGGAAAAAAAGATAAAATAAAATTTTTTGAGAGTTGTTTGTAAAAAAATTAAGAAAAAAGGAAAATATTTTTAAGAATAAAATGAGTAGAAAATCTGACCAGGAAAAAGGGAAAAGTGACAACAAATGTAGACAAAAATATAGGAATGGAGAATGAAAAAGAGAAGCAAAAAATGTCTCTCGGCCAGAATTTCATTTTTCAGCTTTGAATTATATTTCTGCAGCAGAGACAAAATTATACATACCAGTGACTTTTTTCCTACCCTACCCGCTATGTAGGGCGAGGGAGCAGAAATGAAAAGCCTGAGATAATTTGTGAGCATGGGCTGGGAAGAAGCAGTAGGAGTATCTGGCAAAGAATGGAGCTGCAGGATGTGGGGAAGCAAACCAGCAATTTTGTTTTTCTGATTTGTGGACTTCTCATGAGCCAGCAGCACAACCTAATATTGTAAACTGGAAGGCAACACTGGTAGAAGTCCAGAGGAGAGACAAACCTTACAGTTTGCTCTAAGTGGAGTTCCTTCAAAGTTTACCGATGGCCAAATACTTTAAATTAGAAAATACTTTAAATTAGAAAAATACAGGGAGATCCAAAGTCTTTTAGCTGTCATTTACAGCATCTAAATGTTCAAAATAATTTTTGTATCCCAGACTCTGTATTGGTGTTTGGGGTTTTTTTAACATACCATCTATACAACTTTAAATGATTTGTAACAATGACAGTGTTACTATGACAGTATTGCTACCCACTTCTGAAAATTGATAACTAGCAACCACAGAAGCTTGATGCCACTTTTGAAGCTTGATCCTAGTTTTAGAAAGGGAAACAAGGTCAACTATATGACAAATCAAAATACGAGAGATAGAAAACAAGCATATACTGATATGCTCCTTCCAGATTGATGTCATGCAACTGTAACTTAATGTAATTAAGCTTCTGTCAGAGCATTTTTATGTCTTATTTATTTTTAATTAGTGACATACGGATTAGAATTGAGAATAGCTCTACCAGTTAAGAGCAAAATATACAACTGGATGTCACTGTTGGAAAATTATTAGTGAAGATACAGACACTTTACTCATTTTAGCAGTGAATACTACAAAATCTATGGTGATTTCACTGAGAAAATAATTTTGTTGGATTTTTCTTGTATAGTCATTATGTGTTCTTGAATGCAGAGACTGATCATGTCTGTAAAGCCCTTACATAAGTCAAATAAAAAGGTAATGAATAATCTATAAATTTTCCGCAGTTTACAGTTTACCATATAAAATTCGACTTGCATTTTTCTGCAATGACCATTCCTCTCCTCCTTTATGCCATATAAATCCTCAAACCATGAAGAATGCTTTCATCTCAAGTAATCCATTTTACAAAAATAATATGTATTCCTAGCTGACACTAACTTGGGCAGCTGCAGCTCTTTGGGTGCCTTGGGATATTGAGTATACGTGCTTTGCCCAGTGCTTCTTAACTCCTTGCTATCTCATGTATGTGTGGTAGCCTGAGAAAAACTGGTTTACGTGATTTTGTTCTGTATATCTTCCTTGCAAATCGCAGAGCAAAGACAGTGTGAATAGTTAAATCAGTATTTTATCATGTTAAACAATTAATTTTGGGCTGGATTTCTCACTTAGAGATTTTTCTTTACCCCAACTGTTCAGATTGAGAAGATTTACTGGAAAGCGTTGGTCTATCATAATTTCAGATTTAACGAAAAACCATTAAAATCATAAAAAAATTGCATTGCAATGTAATGGCTCTGAGACTACAGATCTCCATTAATAAAAATCTATGTTAATGAACTTCTAAATATTTAACAAAGTTTAAACATTAATGTCCAATCAAGAATAAAGACTTTGATAGGGGAGAGGCAAAGGACAGAAAAAGATGATGCTAAAAATACTGTCATTTTGTTTAGAATTAAAACTCCAATAACCACAAGACTTAAATGTAAAATATGAATGCAGCAACAAAGCAAGCTGCGACAGCTACTGGCAGGGGTCCATTATAACCCAAGTTATCCCGAACTGAACAGGACTCTGGGATTAATTATTTCTTAACATGATTAGAAACAAAATTGTGTTGTTGTGGGAAGTCAGTTTAGGACTACTAATACAGCTGTTGTTAGAGTTCCTGAAAAACCTGCTTGATCATTTTGTAATACAAAAGGCACAACCACATGGGAACATCAGCATGACGAAAAAGGTGAAGTAATCATCACAGAGGAAGCTGGTTCTTATTTCTAGACTGTTTATAATCAGATGATGTTCCTGAAGGGTAAACTAAGGCCATCCCCAAGCAAAATTTGGCACCTCAGGCTAGGAGTATGAAAAATTGCAGCACAATGCAGGATCCCTTATATAGAACACTTCAGTAAATTAAACAAATATTTCTCTCTGTATTTAAATGGAAACAGGATTTCCTTTTTTTTTTTTTTTTAATTGCAGGACTTTCCATTATATTATTAATAGAAGAGAATACTAAACATTTGTCTGGGAGAAATATTTCTAAGTAAACAGGCTTCATTACCCTGCCAAAATATGCTAAACAGGTTGAGAAAAACATTACTGTAACACTGATTTTTACTTTTTAGTTTTTATTGAATACAAGGAGAACGTCATAACAATTGTGAAAACTGTAGTTAGAGAAGCCTAATATAAATGTGAAGCAAAATACTGATTGTCTATTATATTTTCAAAGGAGGCAGGTTAGTATTGTCTGTCTAATAAAGGTGGACTGTACCTCCAGTTTCAGCAGCATAACAGTCATATAGTTCAGTAACACCTTCAAGTGAAACCTGCAGTGAAAAGGGCTGATGCCATCCTCATATGCATATAGCAGTAGAACAGTGACTAGGAGCAGAATTAGAGCATTGATGAGATGAATATTAAAGTCCTGCAACTCTGTGACATCGATGTTTGAAGAGATTTTCCAAAACTTAGAAGAGTACTAAAAAGATGTAAAGAATTCAAAGGCTACCAGAATGGGGATTCTCAAACTACCAGAGAAAGACAAAACAAGGGATAAAAGCTCATACTGATAAAACCACTTAAGAAATGAACCAGTATTTCAAAAAAGGGTGATGACGATCAGAACAAACTTTAAAGTGATGTTGGCATGGACTGTACAGGAGCCTTCAGAGCATGGCCTGCTCAGAGACAGGCTTTTGCTGCACACACTACACAGACTTCAACATAGGGGAAGCATGGGTGTAGTGTAATGGCTATTTATAGACTAATATACAAGGTTCAGCAAAAAAACCCCTTTGAGATTTACAAATTAATATCTACTAATCACCTTAAATGTTGGTGCATTAGTAATTCCTTTACAGCTCATTTAAACAGAAAGATTAAATTAAAATGCTTTTATAAACCTAAATCACATTTTATGCTATCTAAAAAGCTAATGAAAATATAGTCTCTGTGTACCTACACAAAGTCTTGATTTTTCATACACCTACACAAATGTCTGGGTAACCAGGACAGAAATCTGTAGGGTATTTAAAAGAAAAAATTATAAAAATTAAAATTAGTTAAGTAAAACTATAATAATTTAATACAGACTATACAATATCATTAATACCTATACTGGCTACAATAGGTAGTCTCACATCTAATACATACTGATCCTTTTGAATTTATCTGTTGCTGCCCCTGGATGTGCCTCAGAGCTGGGATGAAGCAGTTAAGCACAAGGACACAGGCATTGAATCATTAATTCTCTACTTAATGTTGTCAAAATAAAACCCTAAAGCGCACTAGTTTTATGCCAGTTAGACTCTGACTTCTCCGTTACCTAACACAGTCATTTTCACTTTTGTTAGATCTAATTTCACTCAGTAAACACATGTTGGTTTCTTTTTTTGTTTTGTTTGTTTGTTTGTTTGTTTGTTTTTTCCTCTGGAGAATAAACTGCATTTCTCAATAACAAATACCGTAATAGAATTTCTCTATTTAATAGTATAAAAAATGTCTAGTGAATTCTGTGATAAGTGTTCTGTGACAATGTTGTTCAGATTTCTCAGTCAAAAGGATATGGACCCTGCTCCAAAGACTTTTCAATAGAACAGGTGAAAAACCTGTCAGTAGGAAATAAACTCTTATTTTAACATAGAAGGGACCACAGACAAATTACAGGTTCAATTCAGATGCCTGGTGCCATTGGACATACCCTAAGGCACAAAGGACATCCTCATGATGGCACCAGCTATGCAGGAACACCTGTGTCCTTGTGGAGCCAAGCTGGGGTCAGGCAAGGGAAGCCTTGGGTATCAGAAGCGATAAAAGGTGCTTTACTTTAGGTGCCTGCAGACTTTGCAATTATGTCCCACATGGTCTGTGAAACCATGGCAGACTCAGGAGTTGAATTTATATTTCTGAATTTTCATACCAATCACTGCCAAAACCTATCTTTGGGAGAGAGACAGGTATAGTTTTTCTCTCCTAATATGGTTTTTAGGTATGTGAGAGAATTCCATAAATGTCCTATATACTTCTATTTCTGTGGAGCACTATTAGTGCAAGAAACAAGGAAATTGTCTGACAGCAACTGTACCATAATATTAGCTTTGCTTAATGAAGTATATAATTAATCATAACTCTCATTTTTATGGTTATAGTTTTATTGGTCCTCATAAGAACATGCTAGCTGAAAATATCATGCTTCTGCTTCACTGAACACATGACAAAAATAAATCTCATTCATGATTTCTGCAGTATGGACCTAGAACATACATTTAAAAAAAAAATTACATTTTCTGTTGTATATCTGATATTCCAAAAGAAGAAAAAAATGAACAGTATTTCCTCTGAATCCAATTAATTAGCCTGACTGGATTGTAATGAAAATTTTATATTCAAAGGAACATGACAATTAGGGACAACTTATACCAATCTTTTGAGAGGGAATCTTACCATTGCACATCCTGGTGATGACTGTGCAATCCTAGAATCCATCGCTAATTATAAGAATGTGATATGGCAGCTTCTGTCCCTGTTTTAAAAGTTTAAATCATCATAAAGCTGGGAATTGTGGCTTAAAGTAAATGTATGCCTTATAGAATCCAGATTTTCCCTTGTTTTCTGACAATACCTAGGGATTCACACCAGAAATCTTGACTGGTGTGAATGATGTATGGATGGAAATGTGTAAGCAAGCACCAGAAGAAGCACCAGAATAAAGTCAAAACCAGTACCTACATTGATAACCAACAACACCTTCACAGGAGTTAACTAGTGAATGTATTATTTTTTCATATCAAAAGGCCTGCACTCTCATGAAACAATTATATCATGACTTGCACAATGAATTGTTAGCAGAAGACTCTGTGCTCAACAAGAAAAGATGTCAACGCAGACACAGCACATAATTTGTGTAATTCATTTCCCTATAACCCCAGAAAGATCAGCACTGTCCTAAGAATGTAAAAAATCAGGAAGCACAGACAACAAGCATCAGACTTGTCTGAGATTTACAGAGATGAAAGTAAGAAAAACTATGTCAAAAGGATCACCCTAACTTTTGAGTCCTAAATCATATAAAAGATATGTTTAAAGATGAGCTTGTTGTTGTCAGTCAAGATGAAACAAAAAGACCTACTGAGAACTTGATGGGTGGCATCCCTTGTCTATAATCTGTGTCACACACAAGTGACTAAACTATTAAATGCAGACACTTTGATGCTTGTATGTGGGAGTGAGAAAGCGAGTAAATTAAATTAATGAAAGGATGTGTCTGAGTAGTGAAAATTAATTTACTCAGGGATTTTCTAAAAAAATTACTAGCTTCCCCTCCCATAAAGTCTCAAGTAGAGTTTTTGCTGTACTGTTGTCTTACACTTAGAGAAGAGAAAGATGTAAAGGCAAACCAGAGTAAGGAGGGAAATGTGAATTACCTCAGCATTTGCTCCAAGAATGTCATCTCCTTCAACTTTTATAAGCCTTTATACTACAACCAGAATTTAAAACTAATGAGAACCTTTTACCAAAAGACATTGGTATAAACAAATACAACTCTTTAATGTGACATAACATTACACAACTGGATTTTCTACAGTGTTAGGATTGCATTTTGATGAAAATTGTATTTTGATGTACTGTGGCCAAAATGAACAGTTTAAAAGTCATCAAAGTGGAATTTTTCACTTGAAAATAAAGAAACCAGACTTCTCAAGGTGCTCCATTGCCAGTCAAAGAACTGGTTTACTGGGATGACCAGAGTCTTATCTGTTTCTTAGTGTTGAGGACAGTGCAAACATCTATAAGTAAACATTAAAAGGTCTCATCTAAGGTGATTTTCGATTGGTGGCCTACTATTTGAAGCACAGAATGATATACTGATGTAATACAAAATTGAAGCATCCCTAGAAATATGCAAGAACCAGGTTATGAGTTACCTGTTATTAGTCTAAACCTTTGCTAGTGGTCCTAGTGATGAATTTGTGTTGATCTTCAACTTTTTATATTTTTGTTGAGTTTGGTTTTATTGTAGAGTTTTTAATCAGCACAATCTTACACAACTTGTAGCATCCAGGGGACTCAAAAGGGCTTTTGTTTTATTCCTTTAATTGTTGCTACTTTTCCATGACAAGAACTCACACCTAGGCCAATAATTGTCCAGAGAACAAATCAAAGTGAATGGAGTTAAGAGCATTATCAAATCAATTTCAAATTGATCTTTACTGTTGTTCTGAGCTCTTGTCTGCCTGCTCTCAGTCCTGAAAGAGAACAGAACATAATGGACAACAGTCAACCCAGTGAGGTGGAGTAGCCAATGATGATATCACTGGAAAACATGATTGGACACAGTAGGGGAATAAATAACACTTGACAGCTCAGGACACATCTGCAGTGAGCAGCACAGCCTTAACCTCAGAGGGCAAAGAAAAGTATCTCTCATCAGGATAGAGGACAAATAAATATCCAGCCTGGTGTACATCAGTGGCATAGACTTGCCAAGAAAGAACTTGACATTCTCTGGTCACATGGGTGCACCAAAATGACTTAACTTGCACAAGAAAGACTCAAAGAACCAAGTAAAGCCAAAGAAAATGTAATGTTAAATATTTCGGTGGATCAGCACTGCAATACACCTGGAAAAATCTTACATAATTGAAAAAAACTGAACTGTAGAGAATTGGGCTTTTAGGTAGAACACACCTATCTCAAAAAAGCTGCATGAGACATCTCGTCCAGCTATCGCTTAATAAGTCTCTGTACAGAGGCATAGACAAAGGAAGGGGAACACAAAGGAAGGGTCTGGAAAGCAGGTCAAGGAAGGTGAGGCTCCCCCTCCATTCTCCCACCTGGACTAATGTGTCCAGCTCTGGGGTCCTCAGTACAAGAAAGACATGGTTGGACCTGTTGGAGCAGGTCCAGAGAAGGGCCACAGAAACAGTCAGAGGAATGGATCACCTCTCTTATGAGGAATGGCTGAGAGAGTCGATATTGTTTAGCCTGGAGAAGAGAAGGCTCTGGGGAGACCTTACTGTGCCCTTTCAATATTATAAAGGGGGAGTATAAGAAAGAGGGAGAGGCACTTCAGGGTCTGTAGTCAGACCTTGAAGGGGCAATAGTTTTAAACTGAAAGACAGGAGGTTTATCTTGGACATAAGGAAGAGATTTTTTTATGATTAGGGTGTTGAGACACTGGAAAAGGTTTCTGAGAGATGTGAATTTCCCACCCTTGAAAATGTTCAAGTCCAGGGTGGATGAGGCTCTGAGCAACCTTGTCTAGTGAAAGGTTCCCTGCCCATGTCAGGGAGGGGTTGGACTAAATGATCTTTAAATGCCCCTTCCAACCCAAATCATTCTATGATTCCATAATTATATGAATCAATTTCTAATAGCAGAGTGCTATGGTGAAATCTATGCTGAGTTTTCTTGCAACCTTTGTGGAGACATAGTGTCTCTATTCCTGGTACTGCATTGATGGACAGATGAATTTTTAAGGGAATGACTCACCATGATCATACAGAAACATGGTAATAGGGTCTCACTTGGTTGTACCCTAATTTATCATATCTTTCACCTTATGTCTTTCTACCGTTGCATGGACAGCTGGTCTGGAAAGCAAGCTATTAATCAATCTCTGATGGTCAGAGGAAGCCAGTAACAATTCTTATTCAAATCATTTAGGTTGTCATTCGTGTTTCTCGTTTCAGCATGCATTCAATCTGAAAACATGGGTGGTGTTTCTTTGTGCTTACCGGCACTCAGTGCTCACTGTCAGACCCTGCACATTCACAGAGTCCAGCTTATATTTCTCCAAAGATAGATTTACTACCAAGGGCTTATGTATTGACAGTGATTGCCTAGGTAGCAACAGTGGTAGAAAAATAGTAATGAAAAGAGGACAAGAAAAGAGGAAGGAATAAGCAGTCAGCAAAAGGTGTCAAGAAGTTCAGGCTGAGATGGAAGCATGGACAAACCCAAAAAGAGGAGAGGGAGATATGTTTGCTATTAGTGCAAAATTAATGAGAGAAGTTCAGTGAATAGATAAGTTGCAAAATAAGGTTAAAATTGGTAGAATATCCAAAAAAGAGAGATAGGCAAAGTATGGTATACCAAAGGAAATGTTCAAAATGTTATCAGGAAAGAAAGGGATAGCCAAGAAAAACATCTGACTATTACTAAAGAGTAGGGTAAAAGCTATCAGTAACACTAGAGGCTCTTGAGGATCTGAAAAGAAAAACAGTGACAGAAATTCCTACATTTGGTCAGAAACTGTGGGAAGAGACATTTCAATGAAACTGCAGGAAAGATGAAAGAAAATGAGTAATGAGTAAATGGTTCATATTATGAGTTTGAAGGTGAGGGAAGGTGAGGGGAGTTCAGTTGCTAAATGATGAGTGAACAGACACCTGCAACTGATGAGGACCCTCTGAAGATAAACATTTCTGTACTTAGTGCTTACACCTAAATAGGTGTTCCCCTTAGTTATTGGGGTGTGAGGTGGCCTCTTGAGGTAGGTGGATCAGAAGCACAGACATCCAGTGTCTACTGGATGGTCAAAAAAATAATGTTGCAGGATATGACAGCAGCAAAAAAAAAAGAAGGAAAAAAGTAGAAAGAATTAAAAAAAAAAAAGTAAGGAAAGAAAGAGAGAGAGAGAGGATAAATGAGGGAAGGAGCCATTTCAGGGCTCCAGCAGCAAAGAGAAGGAAAACTGATGTATGGCAGAGAACTGCATGATTAATTTGAATCTCAGCACACTTCATGTGGAAGAACCAAAAAAGTGCAAACAAAGAAACATTTCAGTGGCATGAAAACAGAACCAGAGGAAGGAGAAACCAGTTCTTATCTGTAAAACAATGAAAGAAAGAATGAAATCATGCAATAACAACAATATAAGAACATACTTGAAGGAGTAAATTACAGCCAAATCTAGAATAAACTGAAAAGATCTCAAATTATATTTATAAATATAATAGAACAAGAAATGAAATACCAATATTACAAAAATAACCTGTCTCTCTTTTGTATTTGTTGTTCCAAAATGAGGAAAATAAGCTTAAAGCATATGGATTGCAAATAATTCGTTCATTCATTTCTGCTATTCTTTTTGGACAAAGCAATTTAGACTAAAGGAGAGACTTTATTCAGGTAAAAGTGTAATCTAGACTGTCTTCTTGTGAACAATAGAAAATTGGACACTGGCTCAGGTGTTGAGGTGATTATTCATTTAAGTGTGAGGTGTTCTAGCCAGCATTAAAAATCAAAATTATCTCTGCATTCCTCCTAAAAAGGAAGAATGGAATTCTTGTCTATATTTTTCAAAATGTGCAATATCATTAGCAATATTAACACTGAAACACTGTTGTTGAATAATGTAAAATATGAGTGATATTAACAGAAGAGATATTTTTAAGCATGAATGATAATGAATTTTGGTTCCAAACTATTTAGTTGATAATAAATATCACATAGCTTTTCAGTGCTTTTCTGCACTTTTATGTCCTTTATACAAAATTAAATTTCAAAATTATTCTTTTCCTAGACATTCCTATTACAGAATTACTCTGAATGTTATAAATTATTATTATGGCTGTTTAGATATTCAAATCACAATTTTCTATATATATCTACAATCTGCATGGAAGACAGCATGAAGAAATATTTGCTGTAGTCAAAATTGTTAATGTACACAAGGATCACAAAACAGTATGTTTTTTCTTACATAGAAATAAGGATTATAATACAATGTGTCATTGTTCATACCAACTACTTTATCAATATTTAGAATCAAAGAATCATTTTAAAAATAAAGCCAGTAAGACCTAAAATGACAGCAGTTAAGATAAATACTACTCGCCTCCTTTTGAAATACCATGTAAATATATATATATATTTACATATCCAAAACTACCTGAGTGAGGTTTTCACAGTCAACACTAAAATAAACCATCTATATCTTCAATTGCTATGACACTGTCCCTCAGACATTTTAGATTCTTTCACGATATATTTTATGATTTTTTTAGAAAACATAGTCACTGTCAGTGACTATGAGACATTTAAAATTTTTTCTGGTCATTAATACCTCTAGGTACGTTACAACATAGCAAAACCTCAGGTGTACTAAACACAAAGTAAAATTACCTAATATTTCAGGTTCTTCTTCAAATGTCTTCAAATGTGTTCTTCTCTAATGGACATTGATAGAATTTGGATATCCTACAGCACTTACATTTATGCCACTAATTTTATTTAATCGACTTCAGTGTTAGTATTTCTGAAGTCTTAAAATAAATATTCACTAACATACTCAATATTTCTAGAGATTGTTTCTTACAAAAATCTGCAATCTATTAATAATAATTAATTATGCCAATCGTATATAGTGACATTATGTTATAAAATCAAGCAGAACAGAAAGTTATAAACTGTCAAGATTTAGTTATGTTATTGTTATTTTATGTTATGTTCTTATTTTTATTAAGTGAACACATACCCCCACAGACATCTCCTTCTGCATTTTCACACTGTCGATCATCACATTCACAGTTTTTGCCATGAACTCTGTTGTCTCCTGGAGGGAAACAAGTGCATTGGCCACATTCACATCTCCCTGTAAGAATAAACAGTTGATAGAGTCATTTCAGTGAAGTAAAATAAATTAAATGAAAACCTAAATTTATTCTACACTCTACCCCCCAAGACAAACTACAAGTCACCCTGTATTAGTTGAAATGTGTACATAAACATGATTAAAAAAACCCAAATCAAACAAAAAACATAGCAAACCAAAACTATTCCTCTTCCATGGCAACCAGAAGGACAGTATGTCACTGATATATCTTAGTGGAAACAGTAACAATAAGGAATCATTGGCATTGCATCCTTTTCATATCTGAACTTAGTATAACTGAGCTATGGCCCATGCTTATCTGCATAATTAACCTCTATAATTGATCTAAAATATTTAGCACAAACCTCAGAAACTCCAATATTAATGTGATCAGAATTAAATAGTCTCCGCACAGGGTTATCTAAGATACTCTCTATTCATGCAGAAACATAACTCATCAAATACTCTACCAAGCACTTCGAAAGCACAAATGCCTATAATTTTTCTTGTCTAGATCTCAGGAAACAGAAGTCAAAAGCACAACCTTTGTCAGTCTCCCCTTCCATCAACCTATTTACAGGAGAGCTCCCCAGAGCTTAAAGGGCCAACGGATTTATCCAAGCTCCAACAGATCTTCCACTCCAAAACCCTCAGTGCTGAAAGTGCTAAATAGTAATAGTCAGGTGTGAAAAAAATTAATGTCAGGGACAGTCTTACATTGCATATATCTGAGACAATCTCATTTCAGGTAACACTGGCACTAACTTCTAAGGGTTTGCCTCTGTATGTTTTTAAATTGTTTCAATGCAATACTGGTGTGAGAATGTTCTAAATATGACCCAAACCATGGACAAAACTAATACATTTGGTGGGAAAGACTATTATGTGTAAAAAAAACCCACCAGAGACATGGATTAGGATGCAGAAAAGCCTGCTCCTCTTGATTTAACTTAATCACAGCATGAATGAGTCTCAGCCTAGGCCTGCCCACTGCTCTACTGACTGAATCCAAATTTACTGCAGGAGCAAATATTTCTAGAAACTAAAAAACAATTCTTCAAGTGCAGCCTTTCATTATGTAACCAGATCGTTAACCACACACTACATTAATTTTTTTAGCATTTTCGGAAATATTTTGCTGAATGAAAACCTTAATGGAGGTTTTCTAACTGTAAGTTTTGTGACAATAAAACCTTTTAGGTTAACCTATTGGCAGAGAATTCTTAATATTTTTTTCCATAATGTAAATTTATTATATTTATTTGGGAGGTTTTGTTTTAGTTTGATTTGGTTTTACTTAGGTGTTTGTTTGTTTGTTTGTTTTTAATAGTCTAATTCAGTTGGAGTAGTGGGGGATCTTATTAGTAATGGAAAAAAATTCTCAGTTCATTTTATAGCTGCTCCAAGCCTCAAATATACCTTTGAGCTGACCTTCTATATGCCAGAATTCAATCTAGAAGGACATAAAGTGCAAGAATTTTTAAAAAGTCATGCTGATAAAGAGAATTAGAGCAAATACTTCATGATAACTTTATGATATACATAGTTTAAAAACTATGCTGCATTGGCAATTATATGGGGATATTCCTTCCAGAAAGAAACTTATAGGAAGTGCATCTACCACATCACTAAATACAGTTGTGTTTAGTAATCATGTCAAAAATTAAGATATGATTGTCTACAGAAGAATTGATGTTGTTTGTCTTCATTGTCTTAACTGTAACTATTTGTCAGGGAGAGCCAAATTAGAAATTGAAAAAAAACAATTCCTTAGTACTTAAATATACAGAGAATTTTAATGAGTCTAAGTTGTTACTATTTAGGGCTCTCCACCATGCGTCCACCTTAGACAACATGGTTGTTTTTACAAATATGTCACATCACGGTGTCCCAAAGAACAGTTTGTCACCCATGGGCAGAGAAGTACCTGATGAACAGGACCCATCTGCTGTGAAGACTCTATAAAATAAACAAAAAAGAGTCTTTAACAGTGGTACCCTGGTCAGCTATTGCTATAATAAAGAGGATGCCTGAAGGATAATAAAATCAGTTTAAGCAAAAGTTGCTTTGATGAGAGGAGTCATCAGAGATGGAAAATCCTCCAGAGGAATGAGCAAAGGAAGGCCCTGTAATGAGGATTCTGCATGTTCTGTAATTAAGCATTATCTTCTGTAATGCTTAATTTAATAAGCCAGAATGACCTGAGAGTCCAGTGGCCAGTCACTTACGCTGCAATGGGAACAGGTTCCTCTCGGTCCTTGCTGCAAGTAATGTTTATTCATTTTATGTAACGTGCAACAGTTTCACCAGCAGAAAAATGGAAGGATGCCCATCCCCAGGCAGATAGGGCACATTTTTTCAGGTAAGAGATACAAGCTCAAAGGGAATTTAGGTCTTACTTTCTCAGTCTTCTCAGCTAATGAACAAAGCACAAACACATATATTCAAAAAGCCTGAATTATTTGTTAATATCTGTGCTTCATATTTTATTTTGCCTGGTTCCCACCTAAGTTCAGAGTATGGTTTAGATCATCTGACTGCAGACATCAGCAGAACTGAAAGTGTCTCGAAAATAGACAAAAACCTCAGTCAGCAAGTGCTCTAGAAAAGGATTTCTGATTTCTCTGAACTGTTTCTTCACTTTTAAATATTCAAAGATACAGTTATAGTAGCTTAGTACACCGCTGTTGTTTATCATTCCTTTACTTTCACACATGTTACAAGATCAGCACTAGAAACAAGGTTAATTAATTTAGTGGTGGCACTTAATAATTGCAACTTTTTACTGGCTTCAAAATAATATTTTGCCTCCAAAAGTACTGAGATTTTGGTTAGATTGTGTAAGGTAGGCTCATTCTAAGGAGATAGTTTAACTGAGAATTAAAGTCCTATTGATTCTGAACAGCTAACTGCATATGATGTATCTGCTACTGAAATATCAGAAGGCACACCTTATTCTGTGATGTTCTTCTCTTATTTATTGTGATAAAACACTTACCAAATAAATTCAATCATTCAAAAATAATTTGAAGCTCACATTGTACTGAAAAGGATAAGCACCTTACTAAACATGCTCTTTCTTTGTATAGAATAATATGTTTAACATAGCAACCTGATTATGCAGGGAAAGCCAAACACATCCTAAATTCTCTTTAAATTCCAGGACATACAGAAACAATTAAATACAGGATTACTATAATATTCTGCACCTTCTCAACCTTCTGTGCAAGAGCTACACTTGAGTAAAAAGAAATCAGTTGACTTCAGACATTTTACAGCAAGTGGTATCCACTCCTCCTAGCTAAACAAGGAGAGTAAATGTCATAATCTGATGGCTCAGATGAAGGGAGCTTTATGATGGAGGTTGTATTAGCTATTAGTGTTGAAAAGCTTAACCTACCTATTGCAATGCAAGGTTCTAAGAATAGAATAATTATACAAGACATTTATTTGCCTTCACTTTTAGTATTTTCTCACACTTTTTCCTCCCATTGATGTCAGAAGGAGTATTAAATTATTCCTAATAATTGTTAGCACTTGAAGATTGAAAAAAGGATCAGTTTAGGTTGGGTTTTTTTGTTTTTAAAGGGAATTGAGGTGCCATATCTCATCAAAACACATTAGTTCATTAGATAATTGACTCTAGAATTCTAAAAAATGCCTTTTGATTTTATTCACCATTTACTACAGCATTTTTTCATTCCTCATGTCCAACGTTTATGAAAGCATAACTAAAGTAAACAGTGTCTAGATTTACATTAAACCTGCTCCCACTCAAATTGCTGTGACCATTAGCTGCATGCATTCAAACCAATTCCAGCTGCCTACATAGACTGACTGAAAATCTCCTTTGTACAGGTAATTTTCATTTTAAAAGACTGTGATATAAGTATATAATTTGTGTAATAAAGCATTTTTACCCTGTTGTTGCCAGTAAAATTATCAGGAAGAAATAGCAATAGCTTTCAATGTAAAAATAAACACTGAATATAATAAGATTAATACGATATACTTCATTGCCTTTTCCTGTCTATAACTCTACAACGTAAAGGATTTTTCTGTGCAGGATGCTGAATTTTTATCTTCTAAATGAAAACAAATAAATAAAGCTACTTTTAATTATTTTTTTCTTTCTTTATTTTTTTTTTTTTAATGTGTAAGAAATACTGTACCAAATTGCACTGAGAATGTGCTAAAAGCAAACCAGGTTCATTGTCATCCTGGAAAGATGGTGTTCCAGGCCAATGATAAACAGAAGGGAATGTGCCTTTAGGAAGGACTTTTCTACCCTGTGGCTGTCCCAGGCTTAACATCTGAAAGCATTGCCTATCAGGAATTGCAATTTCTTTGTTATCAAGTAATCTCAAGCAACCTGAGCACATTCAGTAAAGCTACTGTGTCTTTCTGCCAGCAGAACTCATTTCATTGCTGGATGTGAACAAGATGATCTAAAATAATGTTCAGAAATGGCAAATCAGAGAAGAGGGGTTGGAAGATTTGTACAGAAGGTCACAAAGTTTCAGGGGACTTAGTGGATGAGGGGAAGCAGACTTGACTAAAGGAAGTAATACCATATAGCAGCTTCAGGTAAGGTAAAAGAAAATTCATTGGTTGAATGGTGGAAGAAAAAAAGACCAGTAAAGGGAATAAACAGCACCACAAAATGGGCAAACAAAATGCAGTGCTTGCCAAAAATAGGGCGGACAATATCATCATGTCTTGTTCAGTCAGAGGTGCTAAGAACAGTACACTCCAGCTGAGCTTGATCAATGTGAAGAAATTTAGAGACTCAAACAGAAAACAAATACAGACTTCTCAGCAGCTATGCATCATGTGTTCTGCATGTCCTACTCCCAAAATAGCCTGGAATTAATTCCCACACCTAGAATGGTTTAAAAAAATCATATAAAAATATCGTACTGACTAGACAAAAAAAAAAATCTGCCTTTTACATAGAGGAATCCTTTGTGTTTAAAATGCTGGCAATTCTTAGATCTGGTTGGCTGGATAGTTTATGAGGTGCCAGAAAAAGTGAACCATTGAAAGCATCTTAAATACGTGCAAAAGTGTCCTTAAAACCTCTTTAAACATATGAATATCTGACTGATTTCACCCAAATGATGAAAATCTGGAGATTAGCTTCTTGCATGGATTTTAGGCAAGCAAGATATGAATCATGTCACCTGTAGCCTTTAGTTATGCTGGGAAAAAATTTCTTCTCCTAAGAAAGCATTATGAACTTATCTCAGTACAAGTTACAAGAACCACAAAGGATTTCCTTGCTTAGTCTGCACAGGATTTCTCTATTAGGCTGTTGCAGTTTGAGGTGGAGGGCTTGTTTTTGTGAAGATCTTTTGAAAATTGGGTGAAAATTGTGTTTTCCACAGAATGTTCAAGCAACAAACCTTTTTTGTTTTTCTACAGTACATTATGAAAAAATTTTGTGCATTTATCTCCTCATACCTAAGAAAAAAACATTCTGCAATTATTAAAAGAACTGCTTGTTTAGATTTGTACTGGGAACTAACTTTCTGTTTCTGGATCAGTATACAGAAAGTAAACATGCCTTGAGTTACTCATAAAAAGAGATTATTTGCAGCATGACTGACCCAAGACCTCGACTAAAGATATAAAAGCTCCAGAGAAGAACTTAGCTGAATCATACAGACATAAAGTGAAATGAAAATTGCTTTAATAAATCTAAAGTAATTTCCAAACTTCAGATTTTTGTACTACTTTTTTTTCAAGAATTTTATACACTGAAGCGACTTTTAGCAGCAAGTTCTGGGATTTTTATTTAAGTAACATCAACAATAGCTGAAGCATCTAGCTGGCTTAAATATCTGTATTTTTCTTAGTCTTACTAGTCACCCCTCAACTGCAATAACTGCATCATCTACTACATTCAGCACTATCAACAGGGTTGAAATTACTGTATTCAACTATTATGATGTAACTATATCACACGCTTTGAAGACTTGTAGCTATAGCTGGTAAAATTTATTCCAGATTGCATTATCTCACCTTAGGCCCATATGTGACTTCAAAGGCCAGGGTACTTTCACTAAATACTTTTACTGTTACACTTGTTTTTATTTTAATTTCCATATCACGCTTGAAAAGCCTATTCCAAACCTGTGTTAAGCTCTCAGTGACACAGGGCCAACCAGTATTACATGGAACATCATAGTCCCATGTGAAAGGGCTGGGAAGAATTTGAAAGGCTTTACAGGTGTGTGCAATGCAATGTCATGGTGGCTCTGGAGATTTTGTGTGTACAGCTTCTCTTATCCTTTTCTTTTAGGAGTGAATACTTAAATTCCCATGTCTATTTATCACCTACACTCAGTGTCTTGTAAAGGCTGTTGGTGCAAATATTTGGCCTAAAAAACACAGCAGAAATTCACAAATTAAGAAATTCTTTTGTTAAAGCTTCCTGAGACTTTCCACTATTGTATGTATGCTTTATGAAGTTGTTCATTGGCACAAAATACCCAACTGTCTATCATATAATGAGGTGTGTGGGTATTTTCTCAGACAGAAAAGGTATGTTTCTTTTAATCTTTTACAGATTTAATTGCTTGATGATGTGAAAGAGCACTAAAAAATTGTCTGACAATTTAGTTTTTTCATAAGGGGGACAAAACACCCCAAAACGCAAAAAACAAGTAACCCTAAAATAAAAAAAATCTCAAGAAATAAAAGTATGTTATCCCAAACAACAAAACTCTCACAACAGCACGAGCAATCGATTATCTAGTATCGTAAAAGCAGGCATTATGCAAGAGCAATTGCAAATGGCTGAGACTTGCCCCCCAGCTTTAGAACACACATCATGTATGACTGGAAGCCTGATTGCATAGTTGGCATATGACATCTGAAGTAAATGCTTTTTCTTTGTGACAGCCTTAGAGTGAAATACTTCTTTAGATAATTCCACTCAATGGCACCACTTTACAGATTTAGCATCAGATAGTCATTTAAAGCTCTTGCTGATCAGCACTACTGATTTGTATCTCCTTTTCCAGGCTGCCTTTCTTTTTTCTTTTTTTTTATCTCCTCCTTCTCTTTAAACATTTGGATAAGAAACACTGCTGCATTGCTAGTATCCTTTTGAGATTGTTAATTTGATACTTGTGATCATCATGGAGCTGACATATCTCCTCCATCTACCTGCTCTCAGTAGCACTCCTTTGAGGATACACTCCTTGAAGGCTGTTATTTCTGCATGGCCGACAGGGAATTTCTAGAGGAGTTCCAACAGGGGAATCATCAAGAACACCCCTGCCCCCTTTGCAGGAGTAGGATTTTAGTTGTATGCATCACTTTTCCTGGTGACATCTTCCTCAGGTTCTCCCATTTGTGAGGCATCCTTGCCAATTCACTCACTATATTAAGGAGACAAGTAGGACTATGAAGGCAATTACTTCTCCGTTTGAAAGAAAGGTGATAGTCAATATCACCACACAGAAGAGAAATGTGTGAAGAAGACGAGAAAGAAGGTGGCAAAACACTTTCTAAAGAAATGTGTTGTTAAGGCAGAGAACAGTGGAAATTGAAGAGGAGGAGAAGGAGTACATTGGGGAAAAAGAGAAAAAATAGACAGCATGGTAAACATCACCGAAGATGTACAAATCCTAGAATTCAGCAAGCCATCATCTGATTTTTAACTGCTCTTCCTCTCCTTATCTCTTTTCATTTTTTTCCCTCCAAAATGCTTTCAAGGACTCAAACTATCAAGAAAAACTACTGTAAAGAGATCCAATAAATCAAGTAAAGGATACACAGCATTTTACTAAAACTAACATCTTCTCCATAGAATATTAAGAATAAAGTTATGTTTGATTTAAAGGATCTGATTTGGAAATGCTTTCCCTTCACCTCGACAACTATCAGGAAAAATAAGTCTCATTTCCCTTTCAGCCTGTCCAACTCTTCAATGATTAGCATAAGGTGTTATAAAATATTTTCTAGCCAAAGCCAAGCTCATGAAGAGGAACAATCCAACAGTGAAAGATACATGAAACACAAAGCCATTGTTCAAGAAGCCATGATGGTTTCTGAGACATTTAGAGCTTTATACATTTGTCTGCCTTATCATCCGGAGGACTGACTGCTTACCCCTTTTTTTTTAACATGATCTGCCATGTAATGAGTCATAGCACTAATTCCACAGAGATATTTAATTTGCAGATTAATTTACTGGAAAATGTCAACCGCTTTGTGGAAATTTAATCATCAAAATGTTAACCTTGTTCACTTCCTCCTGATGCCTGCTGTTTATTAGGTAGTAAAATTCAAGATATTTTAGGGTTGTAATAGAAGCCTATCTATTAAAACATTTAAACTCTTAAATGCTCTGCTCTTCGAAGCTTTAGCTAAGATTAAAGAGCTTTATAATGGCAAAAAAAATTATGAAAATATTCAACTGCATAGCAACCATCAATATTATTTGCAGATAAAAGACTGCTAAATTCAGAAACCATGGCAACAAATGACATCACACTGTATCTACCTTATTGATTAGCTTTCACCTAAAGACTTTTTGCAGAAACGAAAGACATTACCTAGCAACTGCATCATCTATTGAGTTGCTCCAAGTTAAAATGCTCTTGCCCTTCACTCTTTAAGCAAATTTTTCCTTTTTTGTTGCCAACTGACCAGATTGTGGACTAGTTTCTCATTACAAGGCTCTCTATTTAATCTGTCATAGAGACAGTGTCTTACAGCTCTTAAAATCTTTTCCCCAAATGTAATGTCATCTGAGAAATAATGTTTCTTCCTGGCACCCAAAAAGGCTGTCTCTGAGGAAAAGTGCATAATATGGAATGAAGAAATAACAGCTTTTGAAGCAGTTTGAATGAAGGACTAACAGATTTTTAAATGCAAACTTTATCTTTAGAAAACAACACAATCCTTTATTTCCCCACTGTATGACTTCAAGTATCAGTAGTAAATTCTTTGTTGCAGGTAACCCTGAGTTTACATATTTCAAGAAGAGTGCATGGCAATAACAAACCAGTGACCCAAGAGTTATCAAAGGACTAGCCAGGCACATTATATATCACTCTACGGGTGAGTACTTATTTAAAGTCCTTGAAAGTAACACTGAGCATCTGTCTTGACACAACCTCATGCACTGACAAGGACACTGGTAAGACAGAGGTAGAGAGAACAGGTATAATTAGGAGCTGCACGTATTTATGATGTTTGGATGACCTGAATAAAACCCAGCAATTAGTGATGGCAGTTTTCAAGCTAGTTGAAATACATGTAACAAGTCATCAAAGCCTAGTAGTGAGAGCTTCGTTGTCTCTGCCACAGAAAATTTGGATTGAAATCTGAATTACAGATCAGTCTCCAAACCTTCCTGACAAACACAATAGTGCTCTGAAACACTAAAATGTAGGCATTTTATTTTACTTTGTTAACTCAAGGTGTTATGAAGACCTCAATTCTAAAACAAATGCCTATACCTTAATATTTTTGCTAGTTCTGAGAGCAAGAAATGGGGTTTATAGTGTGAATTAGCCTCAAAATTTCTAGAAGGATCACTGTGAAATAAGATGTGTTCCTGCCAAGATTTCTAGTTTGGCTGAAACTGACCTTCATTTTGACAGATTTTCATTTTGCCACAGATTTACGTGTGTGCTTAAGTTGTAGACACAAAATGCAGCAGTCTGTGTCTGTTCTCAGTGGAGCAGCCCACTGAAAATATTGATTTGTCTGGAAGAGCCTCAACCCTCTGGATAGGACAAGAGGAAACACCACCTATGGGCAAAAGAGGTACTTGAAACTGAATGGATACTAGGAATCAAGAATTTATGTTTCACATTAGTGCAGGGACAATTAGACTACCACACAAGATGAACCTCCGGGAGTGCCAGGGAAGTTTGTATAACTTGCAGTTCTTCCCGCATTTCCTCTCTTATAAGAGGGAAGGAGAGAGAAGAAAGAGTCCCCAGTGTTCCCCAGAAAACTTTAAAAGCTCTCCAGCAGCTGGAGAATTCAAAACACATGACTAATCCCTTGAAAACTTCAGTCAATAAGGTTTTGAGGAAAATTTCAGTAATATGCTTAATACTAAATATTGTATCTCTTTTGTTCTAAGGATTTTGTCTAATCTTTTCTGTCTTTAAAAGTCACTGTTTCAAAAGTGATAATGTTGTCAATATTGATCCATGGAAAAATTTAAGATGAAAATAAGATTACCAAAATGTCACTTTTTTATAGCCTTGGAAACATTCTGAAGTCAAATGAAGCAAAAAATAGAAAAGCTAAGGTCTATTATATAAATCAGAGAGTAAGAGGATCTTTTACAACTGATTAAAAAGGTTAAGACTGTAAAGCCTGATAAGTACTGTAGGGAATTCTATGCAAAATTGAAAACATCTCTCCTCTGCTGTTTTGGAAATAAGTATAGATATTACACAAAATACTGCTTTGTCAATCTCAGTCATCATGTAAAACACAAAGACAATGCAAATAGTGCTTTCTACAGACCAATTGCTTTATTAAATATTTAAAACTTCATCAGAAATGAGATTGCTGGCTAAAAAAAAAAAAAATTAATCCTTCAAGGAAAAAGCAATATTCACTGCAACAGTTTCTAGAAAAAAAAAAAAAAACAAAAACCTGCTAAGCGAAAGATCAACTTAGAGGAGAAATCTGGGCCTATTGAGTGAAGCCTGAGTGATTTTATCTTTCTGGATAGAAAAAGAGAAAGAATGCATCAAAGCCACTTGCTGTAGCAATTTGTGTCCCCCAAAGTACTTCTTCTAAACAGGTCCACTAAATTGCAAGCTAAAACTTCCTATTTCCCACTACTGAATGTATGGAGAACATATTGTTCCCAGAGATAGTAGTCACTATTACAGAAATCTGAACGTAGCTGCAACTCCCTACCCACTGTAGCTATTTAGGAACAGTTCTTTGCAACTTTAGAGCAATGCTACTCCAGCAGAGAGGAAAGAAAGAACTCAATCCTTCACATAAACCAGGTTTGTGAAATAAACCCACAGAAGGTAATTCTAGTACTTTTTTAGTCATAAAAAGTTCACTGGTAAAACAGGGAAATTTCAGATGAATTGAGAAGTGTGAGAGGTCTCTGGGAGCTTTTCCCCACTTTTTAGTGCTCTTGCATTTAAAGGTAGGAGTAGAAAAAGTTATCCGAATGGTTGCCAAGGCAGAAGAAGATAAGACATGATGAGAAGACCATTACAACATCTAGTTACACTATGGTAAGCATTCTCTAGAACATGTATCTGTAAGAAATGTAATCTAACAGGTTTCACCAAAGAACTAAAGTCCCAAGACTAAAGGCACAGATGAGGATGAAGGCAAAATTTGGGTGGGTAGTGAAATAATACAAGAGTTAACTGAAAACTCGTAAATCTGACAAAAAAAAAAAAAAAGATTTTGACAGCACATTCTTAGATGAGAAGAACAGAAAACTTTTGGCCATGAAGTCAGGACACAAAAGCAAACCCAGAAATAAAGAATAAAGCTTGAAGGATGAGTTCGGAGTGTTCCAAGCACCCTGAGAAATTCAAATGTGAACTGGAAAGAAAGAAAAGCAAAGATGTCTGCAAATCACTGAATCACAGAATCATTTAGGTTGGAAAAAAACCCTTAAGAACATCGAGTCCAACCATTAACCCAGCACTGCAGAGTCCACCATTAAAACATGTCTCTAAGTGCAATAGCTATATGTCTTTTAAATACCTCCAGGGATGGTGACTCAAGCATTTCCTTGGGCAGCCTGTTCCACTGCCTGACCAGCCTTTTGGTGAAGAAACTTTTCCTAATATCCAAGCTAAACCATTCCCTGGTGCAACTTGAGGCCATTTCCTCTCATCCTATAGCTTGTTACCTGGGAGAAGAGACTAACTCCCACCTTGCTACGACCTCCTTTCAAGTAGTTGTAGAGAGCAATAGGTCTGCTCTTATCACTAAGGAACAGATAAGGGAAGCAGGTAGGCATCAGAGCTCACAGAAAAATAAGTGGGTGATGGTGAGAAAATAGAAAGTGAAATGATCTGCCAAACAAAAGAACAAAGTAAGGAGAACCTGTGACGCCCATTCAGCAAAAGGAGGCAAATTAATCTCGAAAGCACAAAAGTATGCCAAAGGGGTGAGGATGAGTAATTCTGAGGAAGATGCTCCAGAAAAGTGAAACCCAGGTGTTCTCAGGAAAATTTTTCCAATTTGAAGAAAAGTGTCATTAAAAGAGAATTAAAACACAACATCTAGGTCAAGCAGTGGTGTGAAGAGAGAGAAATGCTGTATTGTCCTCTAAAAACAAAAGAATTCCTGTCCAAGTCAAAAGTACTTTATCTATGGAAAGAGCCAACACATTTTCCATAATAATAAAAAAACAGACCCCGTTTCCATAGGAAGACAGCTCAGATTAATCAAGACCTTCACCTTGCTGAACTATGAAGAAATGTATCACTGCACAGACTGTTGAGTCTACAGAAAGAAACACTATTTCCTGCACCACCATGGTTCAGCTGATTTTTCTTGTCTAAGAACAACTTTTCTGTCACTGCTATAGCCGCCTTACTACTTATACACTGGCACTAAACCACCTCTGAACTGCCATGGCTCATAAGGATTGAGTGGTGACCATAACACATGGGAAGCATGGTGGCACAATTAGAGAGACTGTACAGACCTGAAGAAGAAATGTTCCCACTTGGTTGTCTAATCAAGCTAGATCTTCCTTTCAGTAAAAATTACTGTTACTCTTTGCTTACTTGTTATAATTAGAGAGAGCATTCAGGATCACAGTGCATGGTTACACCTTCATTAGCAATCCACCTACTTGTCTACAAGGAAGAAGCAGGATTACAACACCTAAGAAGAGCATTAGCAACCAGTGTATTAAAAGCAGTCAGCATGCAAAGCTGTGTTATGAAAAAAAACCACAACTCCCCATGTCCTGCAAGAAGAAGATGGCTGTCCCTGGAGCCAAACTCAGTTGTTAAACTTGCACCTGGACCTGCATATCTACAACAAGCACTGGAGATGAACCAGGAAGCTTTGGAACGTGTGTAAAGTAGCACTGTTTTTCATGACTTTCACTGTGAGGGATTGAAGTGATATGAGAGAACAGACAGAAGGCAAATCCCAGTTGCGAGAAACATTGTTCCAGCACCAGGATGCCATCTTGGATTTTAGCATGCTAAAGTTGTGTTTACTTTTATGGATTTTTATAGATTATCAAAAATTCATCCCAGCCCTTTTCCAGGAAATGTCAGAGTTCTCTTTAGCAAATAAGAAAAAACCTGAACATCTCCCCTCTCACATTACTGCCAACCAGATTGAACACAATGAGTTTGACAATCTCTGTCATACCTGATTTCAGCTGGAAATTAGGCCTAGATGGAGCATTCCACACTTACCATAAACATTTAATTAGAGAAACAAAATGGGCCTGGTATTAGCAGCTTAAATTTGTCAAAATGGCTTTAAATTTAGCATGAGTGTAGGATTTTTTACTGTTGTTATAGAGAAAAGTACCCAAAATTACTCAGACATATAAAAGAAACAGTTTAAATTCTATGTTTAGAAGCAATTAATTCTACAAATCTATTGTTTTGTTTGGTTTGGTTTTCTAATAACAGCAAGCAGTAATGATCTAAAGAGCATTTATTTCATATAAGAAGGTGATTTGGCTCCTCTTTGCTAATACAGTCATAAGAAAATTATATTTAAGCCTCCTCTCAGTAGCTCCATGCAACGGAAAGACTGGTGTGTTATTAAATTCCTGTGCAGGAAGATGTAAAGTTCTAGCAATTGCTTGGATTTTAACCCTTCTCCCGAGGAACTTGAGTTATGGCAGATTATTGACAGCAGCAAATAAGAGTCTGCCACAGAAGAATTACTAATTTCATTGCTATTTTCATTTACCCCTCCTGGAGCTGGGAGGCTAGTGAGGCTTGTGGCTGAAGGAATGGGTAAAAATAGGGAAAATAATCACCAGAACTCATTATTTTTCTGTGAGAATTAGTGGGAGGCATAAGTTATAGGGGGTGGAAATTGTAGATAAGACAAGGGCAGAAACTGATACTCAGTTGTGAGAGAAAAAAGAGCAGTGGAGACATCAGCTGAAAACAAGCAGCCACCACATGTACTATAACATCAGTAGCATAAAAAACACATCAAAACTCTTGAAGTGCGCACACTTACAGAAATAAAGCATTTATTTTAAAAAGTTAGTCACTCTCTGTTTCCTTCCCAAGAGCAGCAGCCTTGCCTTCTCCCCAGCATTTCAGCATCACTGCCAGAGACGTCAGGGCTCTCCACTTTGCACAGTAATGGTCTGGCTTTCAGAATTTTTGATGGTAAAAGGGGTCAACAAGGCAAGGCAGCAGCAGGCAACTGCCAGAGCAGACTGTGCTGCAGCAGACCTGGACATTCTGGGATTGTCACTTTCAGGATCTGGAGTCTGAGCACAGGCAGATCACAATGACAGAATTTAATATCTTCCTTGAAGCCTTCGTTATCATCACTGCTACTTAAATGAATGACTCATTCATCCATCCTGTCTCAAAGATCACAACAGGAAACATTGCACTCCTCTCTATCTGTTTCTCCACTACTTTATTTATAGCCGCAATTAATGAAAAAGAAATGTATTTTCCCAAGAAATTTCATGACACAAGGGAAAACTATTCACAAACTGAATAGTTTATGCAGTATAAGAAATACATATAAAATCATGCACAGAACCCCAGTTCACTTTTAGTATCTAATTGAAAGACAATTCAGACTTACCCTAAAAAAGCCACCACTGCTGAGGAGAGGTTCAGTGTTCAAAAGAACAATAAAATCTCCATGCAAAACCAAACAATCCCCACCTCAAATGTCAAGAGAAGCCAAGTGCAACATGTTGATAGGACAGGGCAAAATGGTTTTAAATTAAGGGAGTGTAGATTCAGACTAGATATAAGGAAGACCTTTTTTATTATGAGAGTGATGAAACACTGGAACAGGTTGAAGAAGTTCCTGCTCACTGCAGGGGGATTGGACTAAATGTCCTTTAGAAGTCCCTTCCAACCCAAAGTAGTCTGTGATTCCATGCTTCTGATTCTATATTACAACCGCAATTATTTTCATAGGCATTTTCCCCCTAAAAGACCTTGATCTGAAAAATTGTAGTACAGATGGATACAGCTATTTTCTATACATAAAACCCATGCAAGACCACATGCATGAAAGTGTTTCTTAAAGGCAAAAGTAACAAATGTTGAGGTTTCACAGCAAGCTGTATCAAAATTACATGATCACATGACTTATGACACTGAAGATCAAAATAATTCTAGGGAAAATAACCTCCCCACCACATAAAAATGTCAAATTAAAATAGTTTCCAAATGGAGGCAAATTTAGAATGGCAGACAGAGTAGTGTATGCACGCAGATCTAAAATATCATGAAATGCTGTCACAAGTCAAACAGTGCAATTCCATGTTTCATAGAATCACAGAATGTTTTGAATTAGAAGGGACCTTAAAGACCATCTAGTTCCAATGCTCCTGTTATGGGCAGGGACACCATCCACTAAAACAGTTTTCTCAAA
Organism: Manacus candei; assembly: GCF_025592945.1. Taxonomy (NCBI): domain Eukaryota; kingdom Metazoa; phylum Chordata; class Aves; order Passeriformes; family Pipridae; genus Manacus; species Manacus candei. The sequence continues at coordinate 1,501,548 of NW_026138062.1, forward strand.
TATCTGCCCAGCCTGGCCTTGAACACTTCCTGGCATGGGGCACCCAAAACCTCTCTGTGCAACTTGTTGCAGTGCCTTACCACTCTCACAGTAAAGAAATTCTTCCTAATATCCAGTTTAAACCTACTATCTTTCAGTTTAAAGCCATTCTCCCTTGTCCTATCATTACATGCCCTTGTAAAAAGTTCCACACAGAACAAGACACTGGTTGCATCTACATTAAAGGGTAAGAAATTACATATCAGCCTTCACTCCATCCTTCTGCTTCTGCTAGGAAGGAGATAAAACCTCTAAGGATTGATCTGTACAGTCTTTCCAGACAAAGCTAGATCCAAAGCTACATTATCAGCATGAATACAGATGCCTAACAGAATTCAACAACTCAAGCATGCTGCTAACACTAATGTGGTTTCGTCTCTGAAGCTACATCTTGCATGGTATGGCTAACGCTATGAAATACAAACTCAGGACTTTCTGTAGAAGACCCTATGGACAAACTCTTAGCAATGCTGAAGAGTTTTGTGCTCATTCATGACCTATATTCCCAATGAAATAATATATTTTTCTGAAGAATCATATTAACTCCTAGACAGCTGCACATACCATACAAAGATCTTGATTAGATGCAATCCATGGTAACTAGAGAGATGTGTCTGGAACTCAAGCTGCGTGGAAGCTCATATATTTTTCTTGCACATATAGATTCTTAAAGAAAATAAACACAAATTTAAGAATGCCTGTGGCTCCAAATATCTCAGTAAAGGAGAGCCCCACTAGGCAGCACAAATTCTAAAGTGAACCGTAAGTTAGTCAGTGAGGGATGTATCCTTCCAAAACCTGAAAACTAGAAGGAGTAGCTCTCTGAATTCCCTGCTTTTGCTCTTCTCTTGCTGTCAATGCTCTCTTTCCAGGGAAGGCCAGGCAGTCATAACGAGTGCCTGTTGCAAGGGAACGAGCTCCTGGGAAGTTAGGTGATGAGTGACCCTTCAATTCTCATGCAGTTGTTACACAATGTAAAAAGGAAACACCTCACAAGATAAATTAACAGCACTATCTATATAGATTTATAAACCAGAGAGATACATCCATTGAGGAGTGTCTTAGCTGTTCCTTTTCATTGAAATACATGAACAACACTGCTCTTCAGTATTAGCCTATTAAAATGAATTCACACCATCTCAAATCAGCAAAGAGATGGACCAAGTATCCTAGTCCTAAGGGACTGCAGTACTTTATCTGTAATTAATTCATTTATATTGATGGAAAAATGAAACTGTTGCCATGAAGCGATACCACAAAATTCAAGAGATTAATGTGCCCTTGTAGGAAAGTTTTTTCAACTAATCTAAGTCACAGAGCCATGAGCAGGGATCACAGGATATTTGAAGCAGGAAGGCACGCCTGGAGATCATCTAGTCTAATCCTTCTTTTCAGCAGAGGATGATCTACAGCTGTCTGCCCAGGTTTGTGTTCAGTTTGGTTTTGAATGACTCCAAAGGTGGAGATTACACAAAATCTCTAGGCAACCTCTTCCAGTGTGTGGTCACTCTCATAGTAAAACTTTTTTTTTCATTTTAATTTTTTTCCTCCTCTGAAATACCACTGCATCAAGATTATAATGAGTTTCCCTTACCCAGAAAAATAACAGAATTTTTAGATGAATTATTACAATATCTCTCCAGCAGGAGGTGAAGAAAAAAAAGTTTGTTGATTAATCAGTCACCATTGAAGGATTTGGGGAAAAAACAAATAGAGGTTTCCCAAAAGCTTGTGGTGGAAATACACAATGCATATTTGCACTCGACAGTTTCTGATTCATCAAAAAAAATATGAAACAATCTGGGAAATGGAATATTTTATAGAACCCAACATCTCCACCCTGCTCTTCTTTGAAATGAAATTATGTATCTGTATCTGCAATGGCTGTATACTATTTTTTAATAGTAAGTTATGTTTTTTCCATATACATAAGTTAGGACCAGAATCAAAATAACAATGTATTTTACTTACTTCTAAGTAACATTGAAATTAATTATTCAAATATTTGCTTTTCCAGCTACCCTTTAAACAGTGATAGATTTCAAATTTCTATAAAGGATGCACTCCAAGTAACTCAATTTACTTGCCCCACTGGGTGTAGGATCCTCAGGAAAAAAACTGAGTTAGAAATGAAGTGACATCCATTAAAGCAGAATGAGCTACTCTGCTTTTCAATCTTAGACTATCAAGACTGGGGTCCACATTTATTATAAATGTAGTTTCCATGGAAGATGAAAGTTTGCCAGACCTCCCATCAGACATAAGCCAATTTTAAGTCTGAAACTATAACATCATTAATCTTACTAAATGTTATATCAAGAAATTTCAACTTATTTTTCTGTTTTCTTTGATTGAAAAAATCAAATAGCTTGTATAAAAAATATTGTGTTCTTATTTTTCAGTCAGTCACAGATGATAATACCTGATGGTTTTTCTTAAGCTCTAGCACGAGGTCTACACTAAGATCACAAATCCAAATTAGGTACAAAGGTATATTATATCCTAAATGAAACAACAAAAATAAATCTTATCTGTGCTGCAGTGGAAGATTCTCAGGAGGAGGTCTGAAATTTTAAAAGCATGAAGGCTGCCACAAACATTACCGTTCTCTGCCAGGAGGACAAAGTGTAGTTCTTTTTCAACATCTCCTAACAGAAATCATAAATTTAACTTCTCAAATCAAAACACTTCCTTTGGAAAAGAGTGAGAAAAAGACTGAGTCTTGAGGGGTAGCACTCCTCCTTAGCAGACAGCTGGAAGGCATTTGGATACAGTGAGGATGCTGAGATATAAGAGCATACGTAGGTTAGAACACACTCCAAACACCACAAAAACTTATTCAAACAAATTGAAGAGGACAGACAGCCTTATAGTGCTTAACAATGTAAGGCAGCAAGCGTGAAAAGCAGATCAACAACTTGAATTATAGGTAAGCCTATAGTTTAATAGGGAAATTTTAATAGAAATTGTCATAAACAAGGCAGCCTGCAAGGAAAATATGTTTAACTGAAGAAAGTGACATGGATTGAAGACTTGTGAAACAGCTTCAAGCTGTTGAGATTTCTAGAGTTTGAAAAATAGATTGCTCTATACCTTTTAAACAATGCATTTTTCTTTGTTTTGTTGAAAGTAACTCTGATATATAACGTGTTTCTCAGAATGAGACTTCAAGTCTACAACTAAAGGAATGTAGAAAATCAGTATAAGTTTATGAGAGATATCTGTTTGTAACAAGACAAGTTCACAGAATCACAGAATCACAAAATCATCAAGGCTGAAAGAGACCTTCAAGATCATCTGGTTCAAACATCAACTTAGCACAAGTATAATAACCCCTAAACTATGTCCCCAAGTGCCACATCCAGACAACTCTTGAACACATCCAGAGATGGTGATTCCAATCTGGTCAACTTATTCCAGTGCCTAAAATTACAGTAAAAATTTTTCTTCTATTGCCCAATATGAACTTCCCCTGGCACAACCTAAGGCCATTTCTTCTCATCCTTTCACTTTGGAGATGGCAGAAAAGACAGACCCCCACTTCACTACAACCTCCTTTCAGGTAGTTGTAAAGAGCAGTGAGGTACCCCTTTAGCCTGAATATTTACCTTCTCCAGACTAAACAACCCCGGTTCCATCAGCCACTCCTCATAGCACGTGTTTTCTAGACCCTTCACCAGCTCTGTTACCCTTCTCTGGACACACTCTAGCACCTCAATGTCTTTTTGGAAGTGAGGGACCTAGAACTGAACACGGTACTCATGGTGTTGCCTCACCTATTGCCTAGTACAGGGGGACAATCACTGCCCTAGTCTGGCTGGCCACACTATTTCCGATACAGACCAGGATGCCATTGGCCAGCTGTAAAACTTTCCTGCTGAACAGCTCTCAAGCCACTCTTCCCAAGCCTGTAGCACTACGTGGGTTTGTTGTGACCCAAGGGCAGGACCTGTCACTTTGCACAGTTGACCGTCACACCTTTGACCTTGGCTCATCGATACAGTATGTGCAGATCCTTCTGCAGAGCCTTCCTACCTTCCAGCAGACCAACACTCCCACCCAACTCAGTGTCATCTGCAAATTGGCTAAGGGCCCTCATCCAGCTCATTGATAAAGATTTTAAACAGGACTGGCCCCAATACTGAACCCCCAATGACCAGCCACCAACTGGATGTAGCTCCACTCACCACTATTCTCTGGCCCTCACCATCCAGGCAGTTTTTCACCCAATGAAGTGTATACCCAGCAAAGCCATGAACTGCCAGTTTCTCTAGGTGAATGCCTAGGTGATTTCAAAGCACACCAATGCACATCTCAAAAAATAAAAAAAAATTAAATAAAATTAATAAAATAAAATAATAAAAAAAAATAAAGAAGTGTATTCTAGGAGATACCAATACAATTTCTGGCAAAGAAAGTATGACAGTAGGAAAAATCCTCTTAAGTAAAAAAGCTTCCCTTTTTCTGGGCTCTGTATAGCAGGATTTATAGCTGAATCCACAGAAAATTATGCAGCGGTGCCAAAGTGTCATTGCTACTGTGTTTGTTCACTTATATATATGTATGTAGATAACCGTAACTGTTTTGTTCTTATCATATGCAATATATAGAAAAAGATGAAATTACCAGAAACAGAGTATTTATGATCTTAAAATAAGAGCTCTTGTCTACAGAGTTTAACATGAGACTCTGCAGATTAAAGACAACAGCCATCTCTTATTCTGCACTAAATTTCATATCCTGCCCATGTTATTGGAATAAAAGTGGCTGTGGTAAGTGTCAAATTCAAATGTTACTTGAACAAAAATAATTGTTCAGAATGCTTCAATTTTTTAATCTGAGAAAGATTATTCAGGAGCATGGGTTAATTCCTGCCAAGAGTTGTTTCTCTGTTGCAATGTGTAAATGAAAGGGCAAAAGTGGGGTTTTTTTCTGTCTTTTGAATAAATTGTTTCATAGAATTATTCCTGTATAATACCAGGATGAACTAAAAGTGCTATCATCAAAAAACCAGGCTTATAGTCTGAGGGCAGGGGTTCCTACAATACAGCCAGTTGAATTACTTTGAATTAGTAGTCATCAACAGTTATGAACAAATTAGGGGGCTACCTTAGCACTGTTTGATGTCCTGAGACGGGAGCATTGATTCATTAGGCCAAATAATAAGGTAATAAGAGGGCACAAGGATAAAGTAGAAGCCCATCACTCACACTGCATGGTCTAGGCAAGGCAATTGTCTGGTTTCATCTTCTTTCCAGGAAGAAAGCAATTTTTTGAAAGTTTTAGAGTTACAGCCCTGACGACTGCTTGCAGCATGCTAAGAATCACAACTCAGAGAAGGATCTCATTACACCAGTCTGTAATAGGCACTAGTCAGACATTGCCCAAGCCCATTAATGAGCCCAATGAACAGCTGTATTTCCTGCTGCTCACTTCTGTTCTTCCTTAGGGACTTTTCATAATGTAAATGTTCTAGCCCAAGACTTAGATAAGGGGTAGAAGAGGAAGGACAAGAAATTATCTACTGTTATTCAAACCTTAGGACCTTTGTCCTTGAGCTTCATCTTTTCTTCAGATCAAAGTGCTTCTGTGCATTGTCTTTCATGGAAGTTATGGTCTTCCTGATATCTGACTCAATAATTAATGTGTAAAGTTATTGCTTGCATGCATAATCTTTCTCTCTCATGAATATGTGAAGGAGGAAAGATTATAAGTTGTCATATGCTTCCAGAGCCTCTCTCCATGACAGAATGATAGATCCCAATGCTGTATTTAAAACACAGCTGAAGAGATAAAAATAGTGTTTAACTTCTACAGTCATTATGAACCACAGTAATTTATTGAACCCTTCAATCAGCTGAGGAAACAAAAGATTGGGAATGCGTGAATGACTCATTTCTTTTCATGCTGCGTGCACTGATGCTCCAGTAACTTGATGCTCTAAAGGCTAAATAAGACTGCACAAATGTGTCACTGAAATGAAGCAAACAAAGCACATCATAAACAAAAACAAATCAGTGGAAAGCACTGGGGGAAACTCCTAGTGGTTGCCTCTTAATTAGCTGTATCTGCAGGATGTGTCTGAAATAGTTGGGAAGAAAAATGTAGAACTCACAGTGATTCAGGAAAAAAGAAGTAATTTCAATAGGAAAAAGAAGTTTAAGTGGATAGGCTCAGATATCTTCTGCACTCAACAACTTGACTAAGGAATACATTCACATGCTTTGCAACCTTTTTTTCTCTTTTCCTAGAAGTTAAGACCTATCTATGGAAGGAATTTGAATGCCACGTTAACACTGGTCAATTTGACTGTAACCTCATAATGTATGTTGACAGAAGACATCATCTATTTATGAAGATTTAGAGAAGACTCTAAAAACAGTTTTGCGCTACCTGTTTATATGGAAATTAAATGCACCACTTGTTATGGAATATCTGTTAAGGTAGTTGTATGAATAAATCAACACACAATAAAACACACAGAGATCCTGATTCGGCATAGACAAAACAGAACAATGCAGGAATTGCTGTACTGAAGCAAAGCAATAGTATATCTGATTCCGTATCCCTTCACTAACCACGGAATCTTTGGAAGACTCAGAATAATTCAGTTAACATGCCAAACTCCATGTTACAAAGCTCATCTCTCTACCATACATCTCTCACAGAAGAACAGGGACCACTTCAAGATTGCCTATGGATCCACAAGCGTACATAATAACCTTATAAAAAGTCAGATGAGAAAAGGCATATAAAATTCATTAATTAAGGAACCATTATTGTTCAATTGAGGGTACAGAGAATCTCATTTTTTTCCAGATATCAAATGGCATACTTTCAGGAAGGAAAAACAAAAGGAAAAAAAGAGGGGGCGGGGCAGGAGGGGTAGGAGAGGAAATTACTCCTTGTCTTATTCTATTCTAAAAACATTTTCCTCCTCTTCCACTCCCCAAGAGAACTCAAACAACATTCAGAAGGATCATTTCAGCACCTTCAGATGCAGGTCAAAACTTTGAAAGTGGTGTAGACAGTTGTCATTGACTCCTAAGAATGAAAACACAATCATCAATATGGACAGTGTTTTGAACACAGTATTTTATATGATTTTGCATACACTGATGTTGTGAGTAAAATTGTAAACCTCATTGCCATTGATGCATTTGCACTTTGCACTTGTAAAATGAAGGTAATCCTTTCAGTTTCTACCAAATAGCACCGTAATGGTTTTGAGTTTAGGCCTTCCTTCCTGGTAACCAGGAAGTATTCCATCCTATTCCTTTATGTAATCCATCATATAAATAGATGGAGAGAGAAGCCTCTTTCTCTCTTCCCTTCTGGCGAGGTTTGGGCACAGCAGACTCCCGCAAGGCCGGTCTCTCTCCTGTGGGGGGAGTTGAGGGCCGGGCCTACAGGGCCTCTTGTTCCTGCTGATCCGGGTCCGGTAGGGTGGTGGCGGTATTTGGGCAATTGTGCTATCCCAAGGAAAGTAGTAAGGTATTCTTTTGCAAATTCTTTAGTTTGCTAGATCCTGAGGGGTTTTTTTATTTGTATATATCTGTTTTGGTTTTGGTTTTTTTGTCCTTTTTCTTTTCCTTTCCCTTTTCCCTTTCCCTTTTGGGATTGTATATAGTATTTCAAATGTATATAACCGTAATATATGTAAATACATATATTTTAATATAGTTTGGCCAATCTGGATTTTTTTTCGTAGTATTTTTTCTTTTGCTCTTTGCCAGAGGTTTTTGTGCTGGGTCTTGGGGACTTGGTGGGGAGCCAAATAAAACTTAGACAAGCACTTAAACATAATTCTGCAAGAATTTTCACTTTGCTTTGAAATTTTTTTCTGTTCCTTATGGTATCCCAAAGTCCTGTTTGAATCAGCTTTTAAGGTGTGAATTAAAAAATCAAGTAGATAATCATGTTGAAATTTCTCATACAGATACCAAGTCTGTAGTAATTACTAGAACTGCACAATATTTCTCTTTGTCAAAAGTCTTCATAACACCAAGTACAAACCCAAACCATTCTAAATAAGAAGCAGTGTAAAGAATCCCTGACAGAGTAAATATGAAGATAGCAATAAATATATCATGAAATCTAATTAATCTGTGTTATTTTGAAGTATTAATTACTGTAAACACCCCTCATGGATCCATTAAGGTGGTAGGCAATTAGGAAGGTTCTTGAACCCCCTTATGGGCAGTGAAAGAAAGTGTTACTTGTACTGCAGACTAAAAGTTCAAAATATTCTATCATTCTGTTTTAAAGTATCTGGTTATGTATTTCTTACAGGGGAATATCGGACCTCACAATAACACATATAGTTTGTTGAAACTCGGAGAAGATAAGGTGACATTATAATTGATAACATAGAAGACAAGAGAACAATTAAAATCTCAGCTAACACTAAACCAGAGAAGGTAATGTTCCCTTTCATCTCCCTTGGGCCATTATTTATTGTCACTGGAACAGAACAGTCCCTCCTTAAACAGGAAACCTCTTCAGACAAGAGTCATCACTTGTTGCCGCATAGACATACAGTGCTTAAAGAAATACTGCTTCCAACTTGAGTGGAAAGCAGATACACTAAGAGAATACAAATAATGACAGAGTAATTGAAATTAAGCCTGAGATAGCTGGTGACTAATGCAGAGCCCAGACATAAACCTCAGTTTGGTTTATTGAACATATAGACACAGTAGAATCATTGGCTTGACATTATGCATCTACTCACGCACAAGTAGTGCCATTTAAAAGACTCACCATGCAGTATTTTATCCTTCCTTAACACCAATGTGGTGTCCCCCCTCCCCCCATACCCTACGGTATGTACTACTTTGCATAGCATCCTCCACCACATTAGACATAACATGCATGTAGGAAAATCTGACATAATATTATTGCAAGTCCATCCAAATATGGTGTCTCTGAAAGCAAATATTAAGAGGGATCTGAGCTATCTCAGACTGAAGCAAGAGGTTACCTTGAAGCTACCTGCAAAACTACAAAACTGTCCTGTGATGCATTTCTCTATGAAATTCACAGCACTCTACACAGCGGTAAGAAGTGTAAAAATTGCACAATAAATTTTGCTACAGGCTTAGTTAGAAACACTATTATTTGGGACTTTTGGAATGGAGAACAGGTTCTACTTATGTCACTACCATCGAGAATATCATCTCAGAAATTTTTTGGTTTATTTATGAAGTAGATGGAGCTGGGGGAAAAAAGTAAAACCAGACATTTTTTAAGTCCCAATTGTTCAACTCTTTCTCCATTAATAAATTATTGCTTGATCTTAAGAGATCTGCTGTTACTTGTGAAAACAGTAAAACTAGTCCTAGCCTATCCTTTTATGTTTGTCCTAGGATACTGACCTGGTTTTGGCCAAGGACAGGGTTAATTTTTCTCAGTAGCTGTGAGAGGGTGGAGCTTGGAACTGTATGGGCATGGCCAAGACCCTAATATTATTCAATACCATCTTACACCATTGCCAGTGGTGAGGGAAAGGGACTCTCTCTCTCACATTCCTTTCTCCTCACGGGGAAAGTATAGGAGGTGGAGGGTCCATCACTGTCTTTTGTTGTCCTGGGCTTGGTGAGCATTTTTGCTACTAATTCTTTTGCTGTTACTGTTTGTTCTTTTATCTCATTACTGTTTCCAGTAAATTATTCTTATCTCAACAAAGGATCTCTGCCTTTTGTACATCCCACCAGAGATGGGAGGGGAGTGGCTTGTGGTTTTCTTTTAGTGAAAGTACTAAATTGGGGAATAACATTCCTAAACCACAACAGATACACAGTGTTACTAAACTCTGTTGTCATAGCTTAAAACAGAAAAGCTAAACAAAGGGAGTTTATACTTCTAAGTACTGTTTTTTAAAAAGATATGAAGTAGAAAGGAAGAGAAATAGTTGAAAGGAATCTTCCTAGCTCCTATTTTTTTTTATGACTGTATAGGCTTACAGAAATTTATATATTTGAGCTTAGTATAGCATCAACTTTTCCTATTATTAGAGATGTCTACCTTAATTTTTTATCTACCATTCTTTCCTATCCTGGTAGCCATGTAGTGCTAATTGTAAAGAAATTTCAAATTTGGTACTATTTGACCTCATTTAAAAATACGAATACCCAAAAACAAGTACAGTGAAATGGCTACATTTCCTGAATGATGATTTTTGGATTGATTCTTTGGACTACCCAGATATTTCTTTTAATATGACACCAAGTTAAGACATAATAACACTTAGTTGTAAGGAAATTCTGGGAAAGTATTGACAGCTTGTGCTTCAACCTACCTGGATTATTCAGACCAGGTATTAGTAGTCAATATTCAGTCTTAATCCATGACTGCCATCACCACCATTACCCAAAATTTCATGTAATGATTTTTAGTCTTTTATCCTTGACTACAGATAACTACCATTTGACAAATGAATCATTAAAGTAGCATTGATTTTGTGGGAACAAGGAATCTTTTTTTCTCTTTCCTAGTGGGCCAGTCTCAGAATTCATGCTTGTTTATTTTTTTAAATTCTTGGAGGGTATTTATATTGCAAATGGTTATAGTAAGAAAAGTCTTTAGTCATCAAAATGCAGTCAGAGAGAGTACTGTGTTCACCTTCCAAATCAGAGTCATAGGCCTTTCTTGAAGGCATGGCTTCATTCATAAATAAAACAAAAACTTATGACCTCAGTACATGTCTGTATGGAATCTAAACATCTCAATTATGAACTGATTTTTGATGTTAAATTCAGCGGGGAAAACAGACCCAACTTGGAGAGAATTAATTTTCATTATAATAATAATATAAACATTTAACTATTAGCAATGAATATTTAATATGTGGTACTATTAAATAGATATTCTAATTACTAATTACTAATTTGGGTGTTGGGAAACAAAAAGACAAATATTGAAACTAAACATTTCCTACCCCTTTCTCATGTTCAGCTTCACTACTGCACTTCTGACTCCTCTCCTACCGTGCCACAAGAGGCACAGGGGAAGGGGGCAATGAAAGTCCTGATCAGGCCATAACATCTTCTTTCTGCCACTCCTTCCTCACACTTCTCTCCTGCTCCAGTACGAGTACTCCACAGGCTACAGTGGATATCTGCTCTGAGGTGGAACACCTCCTTCCCTTCCTCCTCCTCTCTCTGAGCTCAGTGTTCAGACTGCTGTTTCTTACTCTTTTTTTCCCTCCTCTCTGTACATCATTTTCTGATCATTCTTAAATACTCAGAGGTACCACCACCACTGTGTCTGAGGCACTCAGCTGTGCCCTGCGATGGGTTGGCTGGAGTTGTCTGGAACCAGCTGTGCCTGGCATGGGACAGCTCCAGTCATCCTTCACAGAGGCTGTTCCAGCAACCCCACCCCCCACAGCACCTTGACACCTGCACCCTGTGCAGGAGGAAAAGAGAATGAATATTTATTTTTGCGTTTGAATTTCTTCTTCAGTTTCAAGGTCCATTTTACATTATTCCAAGTTTATCCTATCTTTATCTTTTTTTACTGCTTTACTACTGAGCTGTATGTAGATATTCAGATACAGTAGGAACACTCCACCTTGTCATAAACATTTCTACATTCAGCCCCCCATGTCTCCAAAGGAGTTTTAAAAAGCTGAGTGAAGATTTACATTATACATTGATTATGTGATTTTCTGCTGTTGATGATAGTGCCTTACACTGAAACATTTCTGACACTATTAGGTAAATCGTATTTTAGAAATATATCATTAATATGAAAACTTAGCGAAAACTTCTTGAAGAAATATAGAGTTAATTATTTCCTCACAAGTGTTTATTTCATCAAATGAAGAAACCCCCGAAGGTTTCCGACATGTGAAACTATATAGAAAATACTCAGCAGAATTCAAGGGCATTAACTACAATGAAATGTCAGTCTTGCAAGGCACAAGGCACAAGGTATTTGGGATTCTCACAAAAAGGTGTAGAAACTATAACATGTTCTCTGTAAAGTACTGCAGAGTGCATTTCCTTTAGCATCGCACAGTCCTTACTGACAAAAAGTAATTCTACGTAAAGACTGTAATCAGGTCCCTGACTGGCTTATTTACTTGCCTCTGGAAGGAGACTGAAAAATTCTGTTGGTTTGCTGAGCCAAGCTTTGTCTTAAGTTTTCATTAATAGAAGTGCAGCAGAAAGAATGCAAATCTCTAAGTTTCTGAATTCAAGATTCACTTTCTGGAAGTACTCATGTAAGTACTCAACTGTACACAGACAAAAGCAAGATATATGAAAATGAAGTTTTACATTTGAAAATACAGTGCCTATAGTTATCCACCTTAAATGGTTCTCTGCTGGAAATCTAGGTATGTTAACCCCCAAAGAAAACCTGTGGAATAGCCTTTTCCTAACTCATAAAAGACGGCTGTCAAGACGTCACCCCTCTGTGAGGAGAGAAATTTCTATTTTACAAGATTTTAAGCAGAATAAATCATTCTAGTACTCCATTATCTAAATGATCTATTGCTCCACAATCCTTTTAGATGAATCTAGATGAGATTATGTCACCTTGCAGATTCAGTTCAGCCAACACATAACACTCCCAAGAATCTAACACTAAGCTATATGGACAAAATGGAATAAAACTTGAAAATGTCACAATATCAAATTTGTGATGATATGAGTCATTCCCATTGAGAAAGAACCCCATTTAGCACCTCAGAAAGAGCTCTTCAGAAATACAGATATACTTGTCATATGACAAAATGATAGTCAATATGCAATTCCATACCAGTGAGCGTTATTTATAAGGTCATTCATTTAATGTGAGTTATCATTTACACCTAAAGGAGCCTCAGATTTTATTTGAGATATTACTTACCACTGGCTATGTTTGCATGTCCTATTTGCATTGCAGCTAAGTCTAGCTGATCCAAACCCATCATGTCAAGTTTCATAACTGTTTGCTATAAAGAAAATAAACTCTAATCTGAAAAATTTACAAATTAAACATAGAAGCAAGAAAAACTGCTGAATAGGAGAATGAACTCTTACAGATCACTTTTCTTTCTATAGAATATCTGTTTATTAGATTATCCTTGAAAGTTTGTCATCTGATAAATGATCTACCTAATCTCAATAGAAACTGATAAAACTTGCAAATTTACAGATGTGCAAGCTTCCTACCCAAAAGACTGATGATCTCTTCAAGATGCTTATAAGCTTGACAATACTCAGCATCAGGAATGAGAGGTTTTATCTGAAATTCCTGTGATCTACTATTAATATATTCACTGAGATGACTCAAGAATGGAACTGTAATTAATGCCTGAAGTTTGGATTGTGACATAATTCTACAGGTGACAGATTTTTGCACAAGTTTCTTTGATTTAGGTACAACTGCTCATCATAATGCACTTCATTTCAGGCCTTTGGAAAATCTGTGTTAGTATTAATTAATAATTTTTTTAATATTTGTGATGCCTTTCCTTCTGTCTCTTCAGAGCTTTTTTCCCCCTGCCTTCTGCTTCACTGCCATTGCCACCAAAAAACTCTTAAGGCTTAGGAAATGATAGAACCATATTTACACTTCTTATAATTTTCCTCTATTCATCATTACCCTTTTTTGCTGTGTTAATTACTCAAAATGCTTATAAAGTTATCATTGAATGTTTATTATTCAATTACTGTTCCTCTGTATCCTCACAAAAACTGGACAAACAACTTCTTGACCATAAGATTATGGTGATATCTCCAGTCAAAAATCAGTCACCTATGACTGATCAGTGTAAGATGCCAATAGTGAAATTCACTACATCATATATATGAAACCAAGAGGCCTCTGAGTTGCTTATTTCTTGCAAATTCTGTATTATGTGATAATCAGTGTTGCATCACATTCCAGTTACTATCAGATCAGTAGCAAAGGTCACACAGAGGTATCTAGAAGTATCTTTGAGTCTGTGATATGAAACAAAAAGATAGCTAATACAAAAAAAAAGTTCAGGATGTTTGGATTATCTATCCCATTCTTTCTAGATCTAGAAGTGGGGAAAAAGATCAGCATATTTCTTGGTTATGGCAACAGCTTTTAAACATGAAAACACACTGAAACTAATAAAACAAAACTATTACTCATTTGGGTACAAATCCAAAAACTGTTGCTCCAAGTAAAAACTTGAATGAAAAGATCCAGAATTTATAACATTTGCATTCCAGCTCAAGTTAATCATCATTCCAAAAATGATAAAGCAGATTAGTACTCTGTGCTTTTTGGTAAAGGCATGGATTAGGATATTAAATCAAATTTACTCAACAAATATTAATTTGAACCTCTAATTTAACAGATAAGCAGAAAACAGAATTCTAATACGTCATTACATCATAAAACCATGTCTGCATATGTTTGTGATATTTCTGGTTTATATTAAATCCATTTTAGCTTCAGAGTTCATTCAAAGCTTATATGAATCTTTAAAGAGTGGGAAACACTTTGAGCTACTCTTCAATTACGCTCCAGTGCATGTTCTGCATAAAAATCTGAACCTTTGTGCAGTGAGGAAAAAACATCTTACTTCTCAAGCTACTTAAAATTAATGTGATTCCTTATGTGTTAAGGTGGTATTTGGTACAAATTCATGTGGCAGCATTTTCCCTAAGTAAGCAGCGTTTTTGAAGGACATTTCCAATGAAGACAGGGTAAATGAGATAACCTCTGGGTAGCAGAGCATTATTAATGACCTGAATATTCTTTCCATGTGCATTTTGTCCATAATCATAAACATAATTAAAGTATCTTTGTGCTTCCCTGGCCCTCAGCTTGGTCCTCCTCCACAAGGTTATGACAAGAATCACCACTGCAGCCAGGTCACAATATACAGGACTTCTGATAGTCCCACGAAAAATAGATTTTCTTTCCAGTAAGCACAAATGTGTAGTAAGATAAAAATCTGGGTTTTTTTCTTCAGTATTAGAGGGTTTAAGCCTATCTAGGTCAATTGACCTACTGGGACAAAGGGTCTTTCTACGTAGTTCTTCAGTTTGACTCAGCTGTACACTACAACAGACTGAAAGTCACTACCATTCAAAGGCTAAGTTTAGAAACTAAGCCATTGCTGATATGAATTCCTTATTTCATAGATGCGTATTTGTCATCACCAATAGTTTGTAGCTGGAGAGTATTCTGCATTTGGCAGTACCTCCTCCGACCAGAGAAGGCTCATTTTCCCAGAATCTGAGAGGCTGCTGCTCTGACTCACCTCAAGCTCACACCTGGGTACTCTACGGGCACAAAGTGATGGAATGAGTTTGCACGTGGTAGCAAACTGAACTAAGTGTACTGTATTCCAGTATCCCAGCTGGGAAAATTAGTCTTCTAGTCCACACTCTCTCGGGGGTGTCTGGCTCCTATCTACTTCCTGCCTGTGAAATAAACATTCAGCACATGCAAAAGCCACAAGGATCAATATCTGCATTATGCACTGGAATACATAATACATTTTGAAATTTAATGGATCTTGAAATATCTTCTACACTTCACTTGCTCATTTATCATTGCAAAGGTCATGGGTTCCAATATGATTAATGCATGAAAATCTTCTGGTTAGCTTCCATTAATGTACCTTTCTCTGAGAGCAGCCCCCTTACTTCAGTATGCATTGAAATGTGAAAAAAAATTCTGATGCCAGTATATGTGTCCCTGTTAACTTTAGTGGGCTTTGGTTTACGCATTTAAATAGGGGAAAGAAACCCCCACCAAACAGTTGGAGAGCTGCAAACTACACCTGGACTCATGTCCCTGGGTAATTCCCTCAGTTCTGTCACAGGTCATTACAAAACTACTACAGAAAAAATGGTTGTGTCTCTAGTCTATAAGTGTTGCAGACTGTAAGCAATAGGGCAGAAAAAATTTTTTTTTAAAATTTTCTAGAATGAAAGCAACAATATTAAACTCTAACTCTCCATTAAATATTTTGTTTTATCTTTCAGAAGAGAAAAAGAAAAACCCTTTCCTCTTCCTCACCTGAAATAAAAGTAAAAATTACTGAATGAGTTGAATTGTATCATTACATGATTTCAAAATAATTTTCATTTTGGAAAAAAAAAAAGAAAAAAGAAAAAGGCAAGATCACTTTGCTGAATTGAAGTAATTTTGTCAAACATTTCAAAATATCAGGTATGTATCATTTCCATGAATACCCTGAAAAACAAATGTCTATCATCCACCCTGCAAAAAAAAAAGCTGACAAAAAACTTTCCAACTGTTGTTTATTTAGTTAATATAAAGAATGCCATCTACCGGCAATAACAATAAGTAGCAGTGTTTGTAAGTTGCTAGGTGGGGTAAGGTTATCAGTTTCAGACACTACAAACAAGTCTAAAGATCATTTATTTAAAAAGAAATCTCTAAATTTGAAAGAAGGTATTATGTTCCAGGTGTCTCTTCAAAGGCTATTCTTAATCATTGCCTTATGTTTAGAAAAAAGTCCCTAGTAGGAAATAACTGGCTGAGTTCATGACCCACTTAGAAAGAAGGATTTTTTGTGTATGTATGTTCCACAGCCTCATAAGCATACACAGTTACTAAATGGACAGTTCTCACAGTAAGAAGAAAGGCATGTATAGCAAGCAAAGGGTCGTACAAATTAACTCCAAACACACAATTCCAATATTGGCCTGCATAAATGAGGCAGACAATGCTGTTAAAAGATTCTTGAGTAAATTGATAAAAAGGACCCCACCAGACATATAATTTCATGTTCAGTTCTCTGTCCTACAACTTTCCAAAAACATTAATTGTTGAAGTGCTGTCATTTTGAAATGGGTATTTAGGCAATGACTGATTTATAATAAGTAAGTAAAGGAGATAGTAATTATTTATTATGGTACACATGAGAAAGAAACACTGTACATATTACACTTTACAAATAATCAGGAACAGCATGTCTTCAGATACCTTAGGTTTAAAACCATGGCTATGACTCATGAGAGAAAAAAAAAAACCACAAACAAACACAAAACAACCAAGAAATACAAAAGTTCAAATAACAAAATTAATGTTTATTATCTGATTTGCATGCCCTTCTCTTCCTCTGTGTCTTAGAGGGACCAGATTAAGCAAGTATTAATATTTTTATGACAGCAGTTTTTTGAATCTGATATTTATCTGTCTTTCTGAAAAGCTCTATAATGTAAGACAGTTTTGCTTGGTTTTACCCAACACTGTGCTTTCACTTTTAGAACGGGAGGGCTGAGGTAACTGTAAATTTCACTGAAAGTATGATTTAATCATAAGCACTTATTTTTTTGGGTCTTGTCTTCCTTTATTGGCTTTCTGAAGTGCAATTTGGACAGCAAACTAAAGAGAACACAGATACAGACAAATATCTGACTTCAAGTGTGCCATAAAATAATTTTCCTAACAGAACTGACTAAGCTGTCTCCTGAAAGTATACTGAGCACTGGACAAATGAAGATGGCAAGGAAAGGGCAGAACTCTTAAACTCATGGGTCCATTGCTTAGAAAAACTGCAGCAGTTCCTGTAAAAGAAGTGCATTAGTGCTATTCAGGGAACAAAAATTACATAATGTATTACAGCTTTGTGAACCCCGTCTCAGGAAAAGAACCTCAACTTCAGGGGCAAAGATTTTGATTGGGAAGAAGACTTTTGTTGGGAATTTCTCAATATGGAGACTGGCTTTTAGCCTGACTTTTCTTGACTTTGAACTGTCACTGAACTTTGAAAAAGTTTTCACTAAACATAAATTGCAGGAAACAACTTTACCTTAGACTTATTGTCCAAAGTTTCATAACAGTATTTAGACATATCTAGCAAAGATTTTAGAAAGTGTTTAGGCTTTTAGTTGCTGACTATACTTCCCACTTTTCACTGATAACTGCAAAAACTCTCAATGAGAAATCAAAAGCCTAGCTACTTCCTCCCAGTCCCACTTCTTTCTACATTCCTTTGTAAAATATTTAGTCCAGTCTCTGCTCAGGTTTCATAACACTCAAATATCTCTAGAAGTACGTAAAAGTAGGGAAACAATTCCGTATCTCTCTATCTCAGGGAGCTCATGCTGTCATGTCAGTTTTCCTATGCAAAGCAAGGATGCAACTGTTTATTTTGAAACTCTAAAGAACTTGTTTTCTAAAGAACATCTTTCTACAGACATTCTTACTTAACAACAACTCATAGCATTCCTTTTTAGTTTCATCAAAAAAAAATAAAAATTCAATGCTACATGTTCCTGCAAGATACTGTGTTTTTTTTTCCCTTACAAATCATATTGATTATTAAGCATGTTCACACCAAAGGAGCAACCTCAAAAAGTAGCACAGTAAAAGTTCTGTTTAAATATCAATGTCACGTTGATTTAAATTCAGCATTTGCTAAATGTATTAATGTCTTAAAGTTTGTTACTTGTTAAAGTTTGTTAAAAAAAGACCTACATACTTTGGAAATGAGATTTGCCGACTTAATAAATTACCTTTATAGTGTTCAGACTGTTAGAAATACCTGCATCTCTAATATACCAGTCACTGCTTCTTGCAAGGTTGGCAAACAGTACTTTAGAATTTAATAAAGCAGAACACAGCTATTGATATAAACATGCAAGATTATTTCTGACTACCAGAAAAATAAAATTTCCTTAGTTTTTTAATAGCTTTCTTCTTTACAGAATTTAAAGAAATTTTTAATCTATGCTTCAAACACACTTACTGATACTCAGTTACCACAGAGTGGAATAACTCATTTTGCACCCTAAACATGACATAGCAAGATACTTGGAGAGAAATAAGAAACTCCTCAAACAAGAAACTGAGACAGATAAGCAAGTAAGCATTGATTAGGCTAGAACCTGGTCAGGTCTAAATCTAGTTAAGAAAAATGGTGGGGTGTCATTTTTACTGTGGAAAGTTGGACTTCTAAAATTATTCCATCAATTCCAGGCTTTCTTTCCAAAAAGCAGATCCTGAAAAAAATATATCTCATGATATTCACCTACAACCTGATTACTTTCAATTATTAACAGTTCTCATCTTAAAATCGGCTTCATTTGAATTTTCAGGGTCTTTCAGATATTTTTAAGCAAAAGGTTTTATAAAAGAAGAACAAAAGAAGGAAGAAATCAAACTACTCAATCAACATGGAAACCTATTAATCATCTGTCACACCAGACAAAATCAATTTTGAGGCAGCATTGATGCATTTATTTTACACAAGTGACTGTCTTAACTAAAGCACAGAGCAGGTAACAGCTTCAGAGTAAGCAATGGGTCCTTTACAAAGTGTGTTGGAAGCTCTCGTCTTTCTTTCATCTTTTTCTGAACGCTATCTAGATACCACACCAACACAGTGCAGGAAGAAAGTCAATCTTCATTATAATAACAACAGTGCAGTATTTGATAGATGTCTCTTTACTAGTCAATTAAATGGGATTGGGACAGTTCCCTGGCATTGAGGCCAATTGACATAGAAGAACTAGCATCCATACTATCAAGTTGTCTTCCATGAGAGTGGTCTCATCCAGACTGCCTACTGGGAACAGTCACTAGCCCACATTAGTTCCTGAATTATAAGCAGAAATTGTTTGGAAAGAATACCAGCTGGCACAGGGTAAAAGTGGGTCAGTAGCTGTTCTAGCAATCTGACATTACAGGCCAGCAAGTTGCAGTGCCTGGGGTTGATACATGGAAGTATTTAATTTGCCAGTGTAGATGTCACTGCTAAGGCATCTCAAAACACTCAATAAACTACAAGATAGTCAGAAAAAGGACTCATATCTGCATATCAACAGCAGAGATTCTTTGCTCCAGCCCATGTAGATTTCTATTAATTTTATTTGCACTGTAGTAAAACATTACAGTTGGGGTAAATAATTTCATAAACTGGTGGGATTCACAGAACCCAGATGCAGGCATATAAAAGTTAGCCCAATAGTAATTCTTTTAAAGACAGTAGGGTAAAGTATGAGTTATGACAATTCATCTTATAGTAACACAGAAATATAGAAGAAATGGGTAGATTTCCTCTTATTTAGAAGTACTATCATTCCACCAAAACCAAACACTGAAGTATCTCACAGTTTGATGTCTAGGTAAATTTGAGATGAACCTCACCCAGAATATTCCTCCGTGTTTACAACAGATAACATCTCTTTAACATGATGACTTGATTCTGTTGTGCAGAACAAGTCAGTTCTGCATTTCCAAATGACTCATACACTAATGTTTCAATATACATACATTTATTTGGGGGATGAGTAAAAATTTTGGACAATACAGGCCTTCATCTCAGTTTTTACTGCAAAGTACAACTTCATGACTTTACAGAAGATATTTGTTCTAGTCAACAAGCTGCGAAATCTAATCAGCTCTCCCACATAAACATATACACACACCTCAATTGCTTCTTTTTTCCCAGCAGAGATTTTTTTGTAATGTCTCCTGTTACTGTGATTGAACAAAAAATACTTGATATACCAGTTATGAGAAAGAAGGTACTTAAAGGTACTTCCATTTTAAATAGCTGTGTCACTTCCACAAATGTAAAATGAACGTGCATCTATCACTCCTGTTGTATTCTTTGCATAAACGTTCTTTCTTCTAATTACTCTTGCACATTTCAATGAATAATTTTTTTCTGCAGTGTGAATCATTCCCATATCTTTGCATGTACTCAAGACATTCACAAATCCTGACTTAAGGTCAGACAGCATTTTTTAAGCGAACCAAAATAGGATGACAACTTGGAGCAGCAAAAAATTAATCTACTTTATAAATTATTATTAATTTTAATTGGTTATATCTTCTCTGACTGGAATGCATAGCTCACATTCTACTTCCTTACAAATTAGTTTATTATATCAAAAGCAAGTATATTTAAAGTTTGTTAGGTGTCCTTCAACAGAAGCTAAAGAAATTTCACCGCAAACCTTCAGCTATCAGGATTTACTGCTTAAGAGCAAGCAGTTTCTCTGTCCAGCATTGACAACAATATATTTGCTTTCTAGGCTTTAGAAGCCCGTACCATCCATCAAAGGCCTTGATGTGTTGCTAGTCTATCTGCAGCTCACCCTCTAATCAAATAAAAAAGAAAAACCAGACAAAAGATTCAAAGGAAGTCTAGTACAAATGAGTGTCAGTCCATTCTTTGATTAGGTAATGGCAATTATGATAATTACAGCAATCCACTACAGGAAAATG
Organism: Manacus candei; assembly: GCF_025592945.1. Classification (NCBI taxonomy): domain Eukaryota; kingdom Metazoa; phylum Chordata; class Aves; order Passeriformes; family Pipridae; genus Manacus; species Manacus candei. Next base: position 1,522,773 of record NW_026138062.1, read on the forward strand.
TTCCAAAATTGCCAGCCTGTAGCAAAGTGTAGCACTTTCAAGTATCCACTTACGTAAAGCTTTGCCTGAACTTTTTGAATATTTACCGTGTTCTTTCAGTTGTAAACAGGATAAATTGGACTGATAAATTAGGGCTTTGATCTATTACATATTATTAATATATAGGTGAATTCATCTAAGATCTAGTCATCCTCTACAGATATAAATCTAACTGGAGTGTAAAGAGAACAGGCATTATTGAAAGTTTCACCCGAGTTCACACACAACATTAGGCAAAACTATTTTTTCTCACATAAAATTTCAATAGTGAGATTTTTATACTATATAAACATAAGGTAAATATGATTGTTTTCTTGTTTGCCTTCTGTATTATGTCCCCTGCTCTGCTAAAGAAGTCAAGCTCAAACTATTTGACAAAAATAGGGGTGTCTTAAAAAAAGGTTAACTATGTCAAAAGATACACTAGTAATCACTAAACACTGACATTTAGAAAGACAGAAAAAGAGAATCAGATCAACTGAAAATGGGAAGATGTAGGCTAAGAAAATTAAGCAAGACTGGGATGTGGAAGAGACTATGTACAGAAGACAACTAGCCATCAGAAAGAAGACAATCCTGGCCTTCAAGGTCTTTCACAGGTGTCTTTCACAGATGAAAGAGGTCTTTGTCTGCTGGAGGAAGAATTACAATCAAGGGAACAAGAACAAGGAAGACCACATCACACACAAAAGTAAATCTGCAACGTGCCCAGAGACGGTAGCATTTCAGAAGCACTGACAGAAAATAAAAGGGATATTTCATGTGACCATTTCTTACAGCCATCAGAAAACCCATTCCTCCCCGAGCTGTGAAATTAGTAACTCTAATATTTTACAGATTTCTGCCTTTTGTACTCTAATCATTCTTATCCATCAGATTAGGTTTACCTAAACCAGTGCCTACAAATACCTCAGATAGGCATATGACTCATTAGAAACAAAACCATTTAAGATGGTTGGCTGGTAGGCTTGTACAGGCTGCACTGAGTAAAAAAAAGAAAATAAAAGCATTAGTGCAGTTTATCTCTCCTTTAACCAGGGGAGGTACAAACATTGACTCTTATCTCTTGGTAGCTACCAGCTGCCAATAAAGCATTGCACACTGATTTCTTTTTTTCCATAGATCTCAGAGAAAACAGCTAAAGCTGAGCTGAACATTCAACCAAAAAAAAAAAAAAAAAAAAGAAGAGAAAAGAAAATGAAAAAAGAAGCAAGCAGGGAAACACACTCTTTTACTTTTCTGATCAGAAAGAATGCAAAGCCAAACTAGAACTCATATGCCAGATTTTAAAATTTTGAAACAAAATGGCTGACACTAATCTGTGCATGGATCACTTATTTTGCTGTTATTTCCTGAAAAGCAAATCTGCATGCTATGATTAAGTAGATGTTAATATGATGAAGGGGACTGACATATGACAAAGCCAGCTGGTTGCTTTTCAAATCTGGCAGCTGCAGGTGATGTCTGGTCACACTAGGGGTTCCAGCTATTCTATTGAATTGTTTGTACTATCTGAAGTATACAGGTTTGAAAACCAGCAAAGACATGTAATTAGAGATAAATAGAGATAAACAGTTTTTCAGAATGAACAGTTGCATAGTTGTATCCCAGCCTCTTCCAAATTGCACAAGAAATAAAAGTTGATTGGCTACAAGTTATCTTATACACCTGTTGTATCACGCGCTCCTGGAATCATGTATGCTGGAAGAGCCTCCAGGGGTCAACTAGCTCAAAGCCCACCCCGTGCAGTTGTTGAGGGCTGTGACCCCACAGAGTTTTGAAAATCGCTAAGGATAGTTCCTTAGGGGATCTTGGAGCTGGTCTTTTTCTACAATAGGAGGAATTTCATTCCCAGTTTTAAGAGAATTTCATTGAACTGTTCTGATCTTCCAGCAGATACCAAGGTGACTGAAGCTGCCTGTGATTAACAAGGCCTCCAACACTAAAGATTCCTTCAGCTGTAAGAAGGTTTCATTTACATCCTTTCTTGATCAGGTGATCTGTAGCAAACACCTACCACACTCACAATAAATAATTGCCTATTAATATAACACATAAAAATAATTACATAAATATATAATATGTAAACAATTGTGTTGCCCTCTTGCATGTTCATTTAAATATCAGAATTTGTTCTGTCCTATACTGTCTTTCTTGCTGGTGAGAATAAAATGAAATATATTTGAACCAAAACATGCCATATTGAAAAAGAGCATGTCAAATTATTCTAGTTGCAAGGTGGCATCCATGTTTGCTACTCTACCAGCCATTGATGCCATGGTTTAAAGATTCCTTTGTTATACTGTTATACTTTTATCCTGCAGCCCTAATTCCTAAGTATTATCCTAAAACAAATATATTACATATCCTCTATTCTTTACCAATCCTCAAACTTTTCACTGTGAAAACCAGTGGGAAACTTCAGAACATTAATAAACTGTATTATAGAACTACCTCACTCTTAGATCTACACCTCAGAAACAGACAACTTACAACACACCCTGCTTCTCCCAGGACAGATGAAAAAGTACTTAGGCAGAAACAAAGTACATCATGAACCATTTTTGTATACTTTGTATTACCATTTTGTATTACCTTACTGCAAGTAAGGGTTCACTGCAGAAATGAAATGTTCTTTTAATTTACAGTCTTTCCTTGGTTCCTCCATCTCTACTTGATGTCTCCCAAAAACATGACCGGTAAAGCTAAAAACAATAGCCAAGAGTGCTGTAGGTGGATCACAGACAATTAAGTAGCTTTCTCTGCAGAGAAATACTGAAGTGTTGAGCTCCTGAACACTTTATGATTAAAAAAAAAATAAATAAAAAAATAAAAAAAAAGACAAGGTCGGAAAAGGTGAAATATTCTCAACTGTTCCAAATTGGCTTTCCTAACAAAAGGCAGCTTCCAGATGATCCTACTTCAATTAAGAGAGAGAGAAAGGCTCAAACAGAGCTTGAATCAGAGAAGCAGCTTAAAATCAGTGACCTATACTATTGATAGACAAATATAAGAGGAGCATGATGCAACTATTTATCTCTACTTTTTTCTTAGACTTCAACAGACTACAAGTGGAGGTCAGGGTGTCAGTCTGGCACATAAGGGTGCAACATAGACTGTTATGCCAGCTCATTCAGCATTAAAGTTCTAGCATAGCAAGACTGCCTCTCTGCTTGAAGTACACAGATGTATAATGGAGCTCAATCTCAAAGTTGATGAGATGAAAGCTAGAAATGTGACACATGACTTGAATTTATGCTCTGTTCTTCTTACACCAGCTAATAGTGCTGCTTGCTGCCAGGCTGTCTACTATAGTGCTTTAATTAATACCTCCTTCAGAATGCAGGGGTCATGCAAAATGAATGAAAACAGCACGCCAAATTCAGAGATGATGTACATTAGAGTAATTTACACTTCAATTAAAGAGCACAATTTGCATAATAAGAGTCTGTAGTAAAGAGCGGGTAGCAGGGGTAGTAATCTAGATTTTACCTTAGGATTGTTTACACTTTTCTTCTCTGACCCCATCTTGTCATGTATAAAGTACAGTAAATTATTCAGATAGCAACTTCTACTATCCTCTTCCTTTACTAAGTCAACAAGCTTTAGGTTTTAGAAACAGTGTTTTTATATCGGTGTCTAATAGAAATAGGATTTTTTTTTTGTTGATCGGTTTTGGCAATATCATACTAGAGGGGGACTCCAAAGTCCTTAACTAATAACTGCACTTAGAACAAAAAAAACAGAACTGTGAGGACATAAAACTATAGTAAATGAGGCTCCAATGGTAATAGCATATAATTAGTTCTCATGATCTGATACATGCCTCCAGTTTCCCTTCCGCCCTTTAAAGGCATCATACCTGTCTGTGGAGACTTACTTGTTGGAGAGATGAACAGATCGGTATTACTAAATTACAGTTTGTATAGAATTAAAAATCTTGAAGATATGCTGAATGATGTCATCCAAATGTTTATATGAAACTATAGTAGTTGATGATCCAACCCCCAAAATTAATTACAACCGGAATATTTTATGCCATATTTACCATCAGCCACGTAAGACTTCACAAAGGTCAGAAGTGCAGAGTTATATCTACTTTTAGGTAGCTATTTAGCACAAAAGTTTCATGCAGTTTCCATCTACTCTCGTCGCTATGCAGATATGATTATGCCATGTGCCTTTCTCTTTCCTTCTGCATATCGTGGTGAATTGTATCAATTGGAATTTACAGCATTTCCTGCACCAGTCAAGGTTTGGATGAGATATCTTTCAGAGCAGCATAAAGCATATATCATAGAAGATATCATACAGTCAAGATATCTTAAAAAAGTATTAAGACTTTACAGTAGGCAAGGGCCAATGGCACTGTTCTTTGGAGTGTTCATTGACCCTTATCCCTAAGCTTTGTTTTCAGACTTCAGGAGATGGTTTCTTGCCAGACGGGCAATATACATTACAGAACACGAGATTGATTCACTGTCTTAGTTCACCGCAAGGAATGTTTAATAATGCGTTGAGCACTGTTGCTCTTCCACTAAGTCAATCAACACCTAGTAATTTTAAACAGAGAAGAAACAGCAAAGTTACTGTAAATTAACTCTCTCAGTAAACTTTCAAAATTCCACATAGTTTTTAAGCTAATTAATTTAGTGTTTTAAAAATGGGGCTTAAGGGCATTTTCAGAAACAACAGAAATCTGTTTCAATACAGAATCTAAAAAAATCTTCATATTTCAGATAGCCAATGCTAGAGCATAAGTATAAGGAGGAATTTCACCACTAAAGAAACAGTTTAATTATCTCCATATGGCAAATAAATAAAAGCAACTATAGAAAAGATATTTAAATGTTAAAAGACAGTGCTAATAAGATTTGTCATTTATCTGTCTTGGGAAATCTGCTGTGGAATGGCTACCTTCACTAAGGGTAAGTGATGAAAACAAGATTATTTAAAAAAAAAGCTCTCATTTATTATTCTCAAAACCTAATTTTTTAATTATCATTTATCTTCCTAAAGGCTTTTTTATTAAAACTATTTTGAAATCTGCTTTTTACCCAAAGGGGAAACTCAAGTGAGTGATGTGCGTTTTAAAGAGAAAAACGGGTTTGTCTTGTGCCTTAATCCTGACAACAATATGCTATCTCTTTATTTCTAACCATGATTTTTGGTGTGTCTTTTCCTTTATCTTTGACATTGGTCTTGCTGTACAGTGTGTTCTTAAAAGTGACAGATTTTCACTGTCAAAAAAATGAAAGTATTATATCCACAGTGAGAAGTCACACAGCAAGCTAAAAAAAAAAAACCACTCTTCGGAATAGAAGTGTAGAGAATTCTTCACTTTACATGAATGAAGCTGGCTAGTAATTTTTGGAAAATACTTAGTGTATTTAAACTCCCAAAATTTTCATGTGGTCCTTCTCTCATGTTATATATAACAGGGACTACTGCAGGTATAGACAGACTGATTGATGTAACTGAGAGGATGTATAATTTCTCTGCCTTTATAATATGATCTTAGCATGTAGATATTCTAATTTACTGCTCAGCATGTCAGTATAAAGCCTCCTCTCTCCTTCGCCTACTGAAGCAGCTAAGAAATATAAGACCATGGTGTAATATATTTTTGGCAGCCTCTCTGCCCTCTCCACATGCTGACCAGAACCCATGAAACAGCTCGTTATTCCTGTGAGTGACTGGGGAAAATCAGGAATGGAATTATAGCCTGAAATGAAAGTTCACTGTTTCATCTGCTCTCAGAAGAGCAAAATGCAGATTGAGAAGTTGTAATCCATTGCATTTTATAGACAGGAATTATGTCATTAAGTTGTGTTCTTCATAGCATCATTTTACTTCTCTAAAAAAATTAATAGAATTTTATGTAACCCTGACACATTTCAACATTAAAAAAAGTTTTATTTCACTGTTATTTTTTCCCACACCTTTTTTCTCTTGCTGAAGTTACATGACTAACAGTTAAGGGAACATGGGATTCTCAAAATCTGGGTACCATGTGACAATTCTCTTAGTTTCCATTGCTGATGCTTTCCCTATTTCTGTCTACATAGTAGCATAATTTATCTTAGAGGTAAGTAATAAAAATTTGAGGAAAACATATATAAAAACCTCACAGTATTTAATATTACAAATTGTGTCATTGAATCATTAAAAACCAAAAAAAGTAAGGTTAGGCTAACATTCTCTTTTCCATTTATCATTACCTGTGAAAGTAAAATATAGAGTATAAATTAAGAACCTTACCAAAATTAAGGTAAAATTAGGTAATTGGGTAAAATTAAGGTAAATAAAGTTCAAAGATGGAAACATTGAGTCCCTCAGATTGATATGAAAAGTATCATTTTGCCATGATTTTTGTGTTAATATTATATAATTTTAAATAATTTTTTTTAACAAGCCCACATTATTCCAAGTCTCTAATGCAAATATATCCAGATCTCAACCTTTTTTTTTTAATGAAGAATTTAAAAGATTTGGTGCTTTATTTGATTTGGGTATGGTTTTTTTAGGGTTTTTTTGTGGTTAACCTTCCGTAATTATTATTGGAGTTTTTAAAGACTTAAGCTAAACCATTGCGAGTTAATCTTGGGAACAGAGTATTGGAACTGAAGTTTGAAACTCCTCCACCTGAAAATCTGAGTGCATGTCATAATTTAGACAGAGACTGTAAAAAGATATTACAGCAGTTCTATCTTTCTCTGTCTGCACGTTTTGGCTATCCATATGGCATTAAAAATCCTAAAAATGCTTTGTCCTTCAGTGTCTTTATCCAAGACCATAAAAGTGATTGCAGAAGAGTACTTTAGCTGACACAACTGCTGTTAACTAATCTAGAAACAAAAGGTACAGATGAACTGAAAACATTCTTCAAGGAAACACAATACATGGCAAAATCATAAAGTCATGCATCTGCATCTCTGGGCATTCTGTACTTGATACATGAACTGCTTTACTAAAAGACCCCATTAAATAAGACTGTTAAGTACTCAAGTCCTTTGGCAGCACAGTGGATTCGTGACCTGTACAAGGACTTACTGTCCTTGCATCATAGCCAGGAGAAAAATAATACAAGGCTGTTGCCGTAACAGACTGGGGTGCAGAGATCCACCTGTAGCCTGTGGTGGAGCCCACGCTGGAGTGAGTGGATAACCAAAGGAGGCTGTGACTCTGTGGGAGGCCCAAGATGGAGCAGGGTCCTGCCAGGGAGATGCAGCCCATGGAGAGAGGAGCCCACGCTGGAATGTGTTTTTCCTGGGTAGGACTTGTGGCCCCTGTGGGGGACCCACGTTGTACAGCTCATTCGTGAAGGAATGCACCCATGGAGAAGTGACCCATGGGACAGTAGTTTGTGAAAAACTGTTGCCTGTGGGATGGACTCATACCAGAGAGGTTTGTGAAGGACTGTCTCCTGTGGGAGGGACCTCAAGGGAGCAGGGGAAGGACTCCTCTCCCTGAGCAGCAGCAGAAACAACAACTGATCATAACCCCCATTCCCTGTCTCCCTGCACCACTGGGGGGGGAGGAGGTAGAACTTGGAAGGAAGGAGGGGAGAGGGAAAAGTGCTTTTAAGATTATTTTACTTCTCACTTTTTTGCTCTGATCCTGTCAGTAATAAATTTAATTAATATCCCCACTTTGAGTCTGTTTTGCCTGTGATCAGTAACTGACCTCTCCCAGTTCTTCTCTCAACTCATGAATACTTTGCTGTTTTTTTTCTCTCCTGTGTCCAGTTGCAGAGGGGAGGGAGAGAGTGGCTTTAGTGGGTACCTGGCATCCAGCCGGGTTCAACCTACTACACATTTCGATTTTCTTTCGGGACTTTCCTTTTCTTGTCACACAATCCTCTTTACGGATGTCAGAAAAATTGGAGCTGGTGTTACAAGTACATGGCTTTTTGCAACCCTGAAGACTTGAAAGAGGTTGTGCTTGATTGAAAATGTTTATTTTGTTTCATTTTCTTGTTTCACACTTCTGCGCATGAAAAGCTATAATGACAAGTAGTTGGATTTTCCAATGGGAACAAAGAATTTAAATGTGCATGTCCAGTTTTTCATAGGAACTAAATGCTAATAGGAAGTAAAACTAATCACTTCAGCAAGGCAGCAACTTTTTTACATTTTGTATTATATCCAAAGTATAATGGAGGAAAGGGAAATCCAATGTAAAAAAAGAAAATACACTATCCAGTAAAACACAGATAAGTAGACTAAAATATCTTTTCTCCTTTTCTCTCTCGATTTCCTAAACAAAATTGTTCATAAAACTAAAACAAGATACTACTTTCCATTTTAAAATTACAGTTTTCATGGAAATCTTTTTTCAAATGTGGAATGCAGAATCTCTCATTCTTTTGTTACAGCAGCTGTCCATCATGCTATGTCCTAAATCCATATCTGGATTTAGTGCCTTTTGCACTCCTCAAAAACCTTGGTGATCTCTTTGTGTTTAGAAGTCAAAGTTCAGTGAAAGCCACTATCAATTAAGCTTTTTGTTCCAACAGAAGCTGCTTGTACTTTTTTTGAAAATTTTGACTGACAGATCACTCAAATGAATTCACCTGAAAGGGACTTATTTCAGTGCTAATATCTCAACAGAAAAACACTGCTAGCATTAATAAGTGTTTTTCAGAAAGTCAAAAGGATAGAATTATTGACACTCATTTTGAAATCTTAAAATTAATCTTTTCATTATATTTAATTTTAAAAATCAAAATTTAAAATATAAGTATTTTAAATATAAAATAGAACACATATGCTCCATAATTAAGACTGTATATTTATTCAAATTAAACTTCTTTTTATGACTCCAAATTCTCAACATACACAACTTCTAGTGAAGCAGATGAAAGAAGAGACGTTCAGCATCCAACGTCAACAGAAAAAAGTGAGCCAGTATTAAAAAAAAATTAAAATAAATCAAAAGTCAACCCTCATTTCTGTTAGTTGTCATTCTTGCAATTAAGAACAATAAAATGTAATTAATTCTCTACAGATGCTCATTTTTCACCTAACTCATAGTCAAAAATTCTGTTGAAAATTCTTAACAATAAAAGAGAGATCTCACTGAAAACTGTGTCTTAATTAAGAAAAAATAAACAATGAGCAACAGTGTTGTTAACACAACAGTTCTTTTAAGATACTGATAATGCTGCATTTACTAAGTTATGATCTGCTATAGATTTACAGGGGGAGAAAAGGACAATTACCACAGAGCTAACCTGGGTGGACAACCTACAATTTTTGACTAAGTAGATATTGCAAATGAACTGACATTTAGGGTCAAATGCAATAAATCAAGAGTAGCTTTAGACCTTTCCTAGCAAATACTTAAGTGGTCAGAATTCATAACAACTTCAATTACCAACCGAATAACTCCTATGAATTCATAACAACTTACCAATTACCAATAGTCTCTCATATTTCCTTTTCTTTTTTCTCTCTGCGGAAAACCACATTTCACACAGGGACAGATAAAAATTACCAAGTCCATTTCCTTTTCAGAAAAATTTTCTTGTGCTTGGATTTCAAGTGTACGTATGACTTAGTATACTTTTTTAGTCAAAACTTTGGAAAAGGCTACAGTGTGACAAAGAAATGTGTCACATGTCACATTTCTCAAATGAAAAGCCAGTGGTCAACTAGCAAACTGTGCTGAAGCACAGCTGCATTTTATAGAGTCAGTCTTGTACTCAATTACGCAGTTTCTTAGGCAGAGTAAATCCAGTCCTTATCACAATGGTGCCACAACATTTTACACAGGCTGAAAATGTCATGCTGCTTTTGTAGCAAAGAGTGCATAGGATACATTCATATTTTTAATGTGTCATTAGTAAAGACTTAGCTGCAGCAATTTTCAAAGTATCCTTGAAAACCTCCGAAACAACTATTGATATGTAAAATAAAACACAAAGCAGAAGATGACAGGCAAAATAGGTGACCTTTCTGATTCTTCTCCTCCCTTCTCCTAACTCACAAGTTACGTATGTGAGATTCATGCACAATAAGCCAAGAAGGTACACATTTTTCAGTACTAGTAATGTTGGACATCATTAAAATTCTTTTAATGGAAGTACATTTAAAGAGCATGAAAATTCTTTCAGAAATGTTTTTACCTCTTCCAGAGCAAAGTAAATTAGAATTTCCTTGGCATCTCTTAGCACTTTCCTCAACAGACAGTGGACAAGAACGTGGATGCTCACACTTTTTCCCAGTCCATCCTTCTTTACAGTCACATCTTCCACAATTACACTGTCCATGACCTTGAATAAAATTAAGATTAACTTTTATTCTGATGAGGTAGTAAACTGTCATAATTAGATGAACTTTATCAAAGTTGTGGCTTCATTCAATAATTAGACTGGCAAAAAATTCAATTATTTCACTCTATCTACGTTTTTTTTTCCCCTCGAAAATAGCACTGGTCTCCCATTCCATTTGAGCCATATTTCTTTTTTCTTTTCTTGTTAATGCATGTTTTGCCACTCAGTACATGATCTACATGCAAACGGGTGGAATAGAGATTACAAATACACATTTCACCATTGCTTGGAAAAGTAGGGTGTCATAAGGCACTGTTTCATTTGCCTTTATGTTCTTCTTTTTCTACCACAGTTGCAGCATAACCACTATGAAATATACCATCTTTTATCTACTTGCAATCAACATGATCTCCTAGAGACAAGCAATGTCCCATCAATTCCAAGTCTCAAACCAGTGCCTTCTAGTAAAAACTGATGTATAAATAATAAAATATTGGACATAATCAATTCTAATTTCAATAGGGCAGTTGGATATGACTTTTGGTATCTCATTGGCTAACTTGACTGTTCCTGAGCCTGCCTATTTCCTCTATGAATGCAAACATATCCAGACCAAGAAGAAACAAGAAAATTGCTCTTCTCCCTCTTTATGCTCTTTGCCTAAAGCAGTGAGATTCTGGCAATACAAAATATTTCTTGAACACTGAGGAAAGTTTGAGAATCAGCAAAAACATTCCCTGCCACAAAATCAAATATTTATTTTCATGACCTCTGACAGCAGGTTAGAACTGTCACAATTTTCACATAGTCATCATTCATTGGACACAGGACCAAAGCATTGCTTCAATGTCCACTTCTCTATCCATGTTCTTCATGAAAACATAGCAACACAGATTTTATGTTTCTTTCTAACCGTATTTGCATTTTAAGAATGGCTTGTATCCATTTATCAGTTCAAAAGGAGAAAATGGGAGGAAGCAAGCATTCTGTGAGTCATCAGAGTAATTCCCAGAATATGTCTTAAAGTTAACATTAAAGAATAATATTTCTTTACGTTAGTTATTTATTTTCCTTGAAAACCATTAAAGTCTTCCTCTTGTTTAGAGGATAGGTTTAGACAAGACATTGGGAAGAAAATCTTTTCTGGGTGGGTGGTGAAGCTCTGGAACAGGTTGACCAGAGAATCTGTGGATGACTCATCCCTGAAAGTGTTCAGGGTCAGGCTGGATGGGGCTTTGAGCAACCTGGTCTAGTGGAAGGTGTCCCTGGCCGTGGCTGGGGTTGGAACTAGATGATTTTTAAGATTCCTTCCAACACAAATAATTCTGTGATTCCATGATTCTGTCCTTTGCTTTCATGTGTACCTGCAAACAGGTTGCGAATTGGAGCTATGTTCCCTAATCCAGATAGATACTTGTGAGACGATTATGTTCTTTCATACAATAGTTTCTTTGCTAGAGTCACAGCAAAGGAGCTAATGAGATGTGTGAATGTATGAATTTCCTTGTGGAAGCCTTTTTTCTTTTGGTGTCAAGTCATGAAAGCTATTATCTCTTTAAACGAAGAGAATCACTTTAATGTTGAGAACACTTCTGAAAGAAAATAATTCATTAACATACTGAATAACACTTCAGGTGTTAAAAAAAAGGACTCTAGTTGCCAATATGATGTACTGTGAATTGACAGTCTCCTCAAGTCATATGAAACTTCTGGAGGAAGCTGCTCTTGTGTGATGTTAAATTCTCACAGCAGGGTTGTCAATTCCTGTCATTCATAGTTTATGAAATAAACATAGCATTTCTTTCAGTTACAGTAAAACTCTTTGCATGAAAACCTGACTTCCTATCATTTCAATATGCTACTCAGGACAATGTGATTTCCTGTCTACAGCTATTAGATGGGCAGAATAAGACAAGAAAATTTCGTATCACCTCTGTTTCATGAAGGTTTTAAGAGAGATGGATTATTTTCTCCAATCTGACTAATCCCTCGTGGATTCATCCCAAACCAATTTACAAATAATTGTGAGAAAAATGAGGATATTTTGCAGACACACGTAATGTATGCACACTTTGTGCAGCAAGTAAGTCGTCCAATTGCAATTCTACTATTAAATCTTTGGTTTAATTGCAGATTCTGTCTGTCTACCACAATAAACCAAAATTAATACTCATGCCTCTTATCTATTTCTGAAATATGACTAAGCAGCAGGACTGGAAGACGTTCACACTACTTCATGTGAAAATGGATTTTTTTGCATAATGTATATTTGGATGGCCAGCTAAGGCTAAATTAGGCTTTTCTAAAATATAATGAATAGGGAATGGATAAAAATAATTACCACTAAAATTTGTGATGACTAGATGGAAAAATTAAGCTATACTTCAACATGGGTTTTAGTTATACTAAACAAGCCATATGAGTCCCTCATTTTGTATGTCTTCTCATACAGTTTTGCTCATTTACAGTTATATTAGTATAAAGAACACTGTATCAGTCCTTAATCCAGTGTCAAATGGCAATATCTTTCCCCCAGCTCATTTGGAACTGTCTTACTTACCCTGTGCTTTCTTACAACCATTGCCATTCTGGGAAGCAGCAGCTGCAATGGCAATAATATCCAGAAAAGGGGGAGTTCAAGTATCAGTGTTTCAGTTATGCAGCATTAGCTGTAGATGCCACAGCTTTGCTTCAATTTAATTAGGTTTGAAACTCTTGTGTTCACCCTTAACTACGGAACATATTTATCAGGTTGACTTGTAGCTTTGTATTCCTTAGCTGATGCTGATATTTTGATCAGTCCCGAACTGCTAAAAACATTGACAGCAACACAATGATACATTCAAAAATTGACAACATCCCAAAGTAAGTCTTCCTGCTGCTCTCATGACTGCAGTTCTTCATCCTTCCAGATCTTTCATTAAATGAACCTATATAACATTTGCAAGTGGCTGAAACAGTAACTAGTGAATTAATTCACTGAAGGTTTTCAGAATAGCTTCTTTTTTTTACTCATTTTATTAGCTAGTAATTCATCAATATTTATTTAAAAAACCCTAACATAAGAGTTGAAAAAAATTCCACTTCTTTAACAGTAAAAGAAAAAGCTGAAAATTTTATGTATCATGTTGGCTTCTGCTTTCTTTCTCTGTTACAGACAGCTCCTGTGATCTTTCAATGATGGATCCTTCATTCTCGTAATAGAAGGGGAATATACCACATCACTAGTTTTCTTGACGTGACTGCATTCTTCCTATTATTACTTAGGCCAGATAAGGTTTTTGCAGGATGCATTCAAGTTGGCAACCTCTAATGTGTCAAGTCCCTTTGAAATCACTCATTTGTTTTTCCTGTGTGTAAAAATTGCATGCTGTGTATTGATCAAAGTCCTTCTCTCTTGCCTAGTATTAGCATCTTTATTAGTAACTATATAAAATTGTATGCAAGGAATCTCAGCTTTTGTTAGTTGATATGTGGAGCATCCATCTAAATACACTGAAAAGCTTGGATGGATGGATGGATGGATGGATGGATGGATGGATGGATGGATGGATGGATGGTATTAACCGATTTGAACATAATGCTCTGAAGCACAAGTAGAAGAAAAAGGAAGGTAGAAGTGTCTAAGATGTACAGTCAGTATTGTGCAGCTGGGCCACACATTCATATTTTCCATATATTGATGTTCTACTTGTTCTCATGTCATTTTGTATTTTCAGGGTACTGTTTTTTGTTAACTCCTTTATTTACTTTTCCTTGAATTTCTTCTTCTTGGTTATTCTCTCCCTGCCGTATAACATGAAATAACAAATACAATTTGATCTAACAAACTTTCAAATTTCACCAAGAAAGGTTATATCTATATTTTAAAGTTTCAACCATTATCCAATTTATGCTAGGTTATACTGAATGCAAGAGTATTAGAAGAGAGATGGACACCTAAAAGTATTTAACATTTACAGAATTTTGTTAAATGGCATAGAAAATAATTACAGAATTATGTCTTTTAATTTAAAAAATCCACTCCGAAGCCTCTCCTGAGGAGAACTGGAGCACTAGAGAAGAGGGAGATCAGACCAGTTGGCTGTTCTCTTTATAAAACTACACATAAGTCCCTATTATATAAAATCCTTACCTGAACAGAAGTCATCAGAATATCTATCGTACACTGCTTTGCAGTTTCTTTCATCACACTCACAAGTATCTCCATGAATATCTCCCCAGTCACCAGTTGGGTCTACATCATGGCATGTGCATTCCCCACATACACATGTACCTGAGAAAGAGAAAAAAAAAATACACAGAGATAGAAGATTAACAGAGCAATTTAAAGTAATAGTAGTTTGATTACAGGAATTTACACTTGTGAATTTTTAGCTCTCACAGGAATGCAGTTTCAAAGCTGCAAGTGTTAATCATGAGCGAGTGTTCATCTTCTATGATTTGAAACCTTCTATGATTAGTTAGTAGCAATACTTTATACAAACAAATTGGTTTTCTGTTCAAGTTTCTTTTTGCTGTTTGAGCCTTGTTAGGAATCAACAGAAAAATGTAGTGCACAGAACAGTCATAAATCTTTGACATCAACAGTAATTTGCCCTGACAGTAATGACAATAAAAATCAATTCTGTTTAAATGAGTTGGGCTTGGGCACAATAGATAATTAATGGTTGTTAAAGCATAAATATTAAGACTACAATGGAATACAAATTCTAATCCAGCTGAAAATGTCTAGGAGGTCATTCTTTACCTAAGAAGAAACTGCAGAACAGATCTATCTGAAAAGGATATTTATCCACTTTCCCAAGTCAATATTCAGGGCCACACCCAGTTGTTTACAATAAGAAGAAATGTGAAATATGACAGAAATACAAATTTGGCACAATCCTACTAATATACTGAGAACACTTAGGAAAATCTGAACAACAACAACAACAAAAAACCCAGTTTCCTTCTTCAGAAGTACAAATATGTTTCAGGACCACAGATTCACTGCTTTTTCTGAGATGCCAACAGGTCCTTAGAAGCAACCTGACCTTACTGATGCATGCAGCTCATTTCCTGCAAAGGAGCTCCACCTTTTGCTACTCTGCCAACACCTTTGTCATCTTATTCAGATTACTCTAAACAATATAATGCATTTGAGGACAACAGTACATATAGATATGAGCACTTTCTCTAAAAGGGTAAGGTCTACACAATTGTGTATGCATGACACTTAAATGAAGCAGGAAAGGCTAAAGCCACCAAGGCAGCCCTCAGGAAATTTGCACCTGATTTTTTTATACGTTCACAATTCAGTGACATTATTGAAGAAGAAAAAAATCCAAACCAACCAACAAACAAAAAAACAAAAAGCAAACACCTCCAGAGGGTGATTAATCCTCCCAGAAACAACTTCAAAGTGAATTTGGATCAGCTGTCCTGGATATCAAAATGCGAAACACCATTTCTCCAAAGTTTAAAAATCTAAAGGTTCACATCTGGTCTCAGCTGGTTGACCAGACAGTTGTGGGGGGAAAGAGAGAGACAATTTATCCAACTTAGCACTGAAGGAGGGTAGACAGCAAGGTTAACCCCAATATTTGATTTTTACAGGTCTCAAGATTGACAAGATGAACTGCACTTATACAGCAAGGTGTATAAACACTAAAACCTGGGTAAGTAGGACTAAATGGAGCAAAAATACTGTGTTCGAAGGCAACTTCATGTCATAGAAGTCTACAAATGTTTTATGAAAATAAAATCACAAATACACGAAAAGCTAAAGATATAGAAGTATCCCACAAATGTACCTTTGTATAGGAGGTTGTAAGTACCCAGAATACCAGCTATACTACTCACTCAATTCCTCCAATTGTTATAATCACATGATACAATTCCAAATCTTAACAAAAACTTGCTTTGACAAATTCTTTGACAAGAAATTACTTTCTCAGTGCAAAGAAAGTATCTGATCTGAAGCTACTTTGACTATTATTTCCAGAATTACACAAAAATTTTATGTTAAAGTCACAAGACTAAATGGGCCTACATGATCTCTGTATTTCTCTTCTCATAATTATGAGAAGAGAATTTTCTAAATTCTCTCAAGATAATTTGATGTTTGCAGTACAGCAGGTTTTGTCAGCAGAGAGTGACTTTTGCTTATGTTCTACTGTAATATTTCTGGACTATTGCCAAAAAAATCCCTCATATTTTTTTAACTCTTTGTTCAATGAAGCCAAACACAGCAGCTAGTAAAAAACAACTTTATTTTATGCCCTTTTTTTTTCCAAAATGGCAAAATTAAACAGAAGTATATGGTAAAATTCAAATTCCAAAACTCTGTGCAAATAAAACACCAGGTAGTTAGAAATACTGTGTGAAGTCTACCTTCCTCACCATTGTTACTGAACACTTCACATTTTTTTTTTTACAACAAATTATCCTGCTCAGTCTTACTACAAAACTAAAAGATGAGACCAACTTAGGTTTGCTTAATCAAGAAATGGATGTGGATCTGCTTAAGTTTATACTTAAACACAGGTATCTGCCCACTCACTTGGAAATGTATATCCAGACCTGAAATAGCTGAGAACAAACTAGAAACTATCAGCAAACACAGTGTCATACTGTAGCAAATGCATAGAGCAAAATAAAAGCAAGTTATATAAATATGCATAGAAGGACCGTGCAAATGACACACCTCTGTTGCTGCAGATTTTGCCATCTGGAGATGTGCATCTTTTCTTGATCTCCCAGGGGGTGATGTCACACTGGAATTCACATTTATCTCCATGCCAACCAGCCTCACAGTAACAGTTTCCACAGTAACACTTTCCATGGCCTTAAGCCAAAATAAATTTTATACAGTGAGAAAAAGGCAAGTTTTTAAAAGGCATTAACAATTTAACTGTTTTGATCTTTTCTTTTAAAAACTTCTAGAGCTAGACTCAGAATAGAAACAATTTATAGACCATATATGACTACATAAAATAAGACAAAGGATATCTCAATTATAGTTTTCTCCGCTGCTTTAGAACAGGTTTTCATTTAATCACAGATTAAATCTAATCAATAACCACTAATTATCATCAACATTTTTATATTTGTAAGTTCAATTTGAAACTTTATAGATCAATTTGGAAGATGGTAAGTGTAACTGCTAAAATTTAAGCACAGCTTTACATATTAAGGTAGGACACAAGTGCCATCATACTCAGCATGTCTAAGAAAGCATTGTATGTTCTTGACTCCTCAGATAGTTCTAGAAAGGAGACCTTGATTTATTACACACTGCCTACACTGTGTATGGCTACTCTTCTTACCTGTTAAGAGGATTTTAGAACACGAATAAAACAATTCATTAAAAATAATTATTAGCAAAACAAATCTTTCAGATGTTCATTTAACAAATCATACATATCTCAAAAAAGATACTTGCATCAACTGAGACTTGATGAAACCAGCTCTTGAACATTTTGATCTGCTAAGGTTCTTGCGCCATGTACTTCAGTGGCTCAAAGAATTCAAACTAAGTAGCTGCAACTCTTACTAGTCTTAAAGCCATAAATTAATTCTTTACTAGAAGGATCGAGTCAGGATCTTGTTCTTCCTTCCTTTAAGTTTAGTAGATCTGGTCATCTCTATGAAAATCAGGTCAATGCATATTTTTAACTATCAAGATTGCAAATAGTTCAATAAAATTTTTTCCTGTTTTTGCAACTACACGTGTAATTTTCATTACAATTGTTTGGTTACATGTCAAAAACAATTAATTTAATTAGAGAATTAAGCAGTAAAGACAATCCCAAATAATTCTTATTACCAAAAGCTTGTTTTTGAACAGTGGGTAAGAAATAACAGGGAAGATGGTGAAGGAGTAAATAAATTTAATATACTGGTAGTTTTTACAGATTAAAATATCAGAACTTCATGCTTCATTCACACTTTTATACTCCTCAAATAAATATGAATTAAATGATAAAATATGCCACTATCACTCTGTCTTGACAGAAGAAAAAAATCATTCAATGAGAGTCAAAAAGTCTTACAAAAAGAAAATAAAGATGGGGATCAGAATTTAACTTGCTAGAAACCAGGACACTTTATTAAAAATAAGCTATAACTTGATTCCAAAATTTATGTAACCTGTAATAAAAAATGAGGCAGACAATTGACTGATAGAAATCCAACTGAGGCTGGAAAAGCTTAACACATCTTTGCAACTTTGCTCTACCTAAGAACTGATTTGCAGTTCTAAAAAAATGCAGTACCCTTTTGCAAAAATAAAAATGCATGTTATCTATATCTCAGCATGACATTGTATGCTTTCCCAGGATAAAATCCCAGCTCCCAGTTGATGAAATTATGTACCTTTGATCTTCAGTTCACCTGCTGTCCATTTTTTCTGCATAAAACCTGGTTCAACATGGGTTTGTACTGTAGAGGTTTGCTAGAAAGCAAAGTAAAATGTAACACCCATAGCCTACCTGCATAACCTATTCAGCTTACAATATAACCCAACCAAGTCAAGCAAACCATTAGTTTATACCTATACTTTAGAAGGTTCCAAATCTTAAATGAGGTATCATGACTTTTATGCTGATCAATCACCAGCTGCAGAGACTTGAATCTACCCACAGTTTGTCCTTTTTTATCAGCATACTTTGATTTCTCCATACACATAAAACTAGTTTTTCACACAGATGCATCTGGTCTTTTCTGAAATATGGAATGATTGGATGAAACAAGGGGAAATAAAAGCTAAGAAAAACTTAATATAAACCAGCAGCAAAACAGGTGGAGGAAAAATACAGACAAAAACAGTGGAAAGAGAATTTACTGGAACCAAACAAATGATAATTTTTTTGTCATATTTGGTACCATATGTAATTGTTGCAAGATCCTATGCAAAATAGAAAGTTCTTTTTGCCTTCAACGGCACTTAAATTAATAGAATTTATTTTGCTCTTTGTGTAAGGAAAAGACAGGGAAAGCTATTTTACACAAGTACTCTCTCTCTTTTTATACACAGACACATCATTAGATATGAATAGTCTAAGAGCAGATCAGAACACTTGTATGCATACGGACACAGTATGCATGTGTATGGCTTGGACAGTATTTGTAGCACCTTCCAGCTCAAGGGCAAGCCTCCCTAGCAATGTAGGCAACAGCATTTATAATGCCATAAATGGTGTGTGTTTAAAATTTAGTTGCCCAGTTCCTACCTTATGTTGAAATGAAAATACGGTTTGAATTTTGGTTGCTTTTCTATCTATCAGCAGAGTTCATTCCATCTGATTTTCTTGTCTTTCCTATAACAGATGATTTTTTTTCATTCATTCATCCCTTTCCCTCTTTATCTCCTGAATTGCTTTTGAGTTCTCATCTTACATTTATTCTTGTTATTTTTAATTTTTACTTCCTTTTCAAAATTCTTAATAATCTATTTTTTGTTTTGCTTTGTTTTGTTTTCTCCTATGTCCTCCATCCTGCTCTCATTTGTGCCACAAAGCGTTCACGTTTCTTATATTGTACTGAAGACAGACACACTGAGCTTTGAATTACCTTAGTGAATTATCTTATGCAATCCTCTTTGCAGTTCTTCCAGAAAAAGGAGGATGTCACAGGATTTATTCATTCTTTAACCTTATGCTTAGATCATTTTTGTATCTGAAATTTCCACTTACAATTTGCAAACTAAATTCGTGTAAATACAGTTACTTTTATTTTAAGTAATGCATTCAGTAAAGTTATTTTTAGGACCACACAATTAAATTATAACAGCCTGTATTAATTTTCACTATTTTTTGCACTCATTAAAACACATACCTGTACAAATCTCTCCTGTTTCATCATCTACGCATTCTCTGTCATCACATTCACAAAATTTGCCATACACCAGTCCATTTCCTTCTGAGTTTGCACATTTACACCTGCCACACTGACACGTGCCTGTAAACATTTAAGACAGTACTCAGTGACTGCAGTTTATAGAAAGAGCTTCATTAGTCCATCAGAGATAGTACATATTTTATGTCTGAGAAGGCTGAAATCTTAAGAACATCCAATCAAATAAAGACAGACACAGAAACAATCCGTATCATCAAAAAGTCTAATCTTAGCTGTAATGAGATACAACATTCATGTGCTTTGGAAGGGTAGAGTTGTTTTTTCCCACACCATAAACTGCAAAAGAAAACTTTCTGACATAATGAAAAACCAGAGTGCTCAGACAAGGCAAAGGAGGGAAATGGGTTTGTAAACAGATCTCTTATATCGCCTTTGGTCTGGTCCCACAGTTGTTTCTTGGTCTTTTGAACAGGGTTGCCCCCTCACCTCGGTGGCTGCCTCTCTCCGTGACATGTCATCCCAAACAGGAAAAGTTCATTTTGTTGGTCCTAGGGAAAGAAGAATCCCCCTTTTTTCCTCAAAGGGTTTATCGGACCCAAGCTCATAAATAAACATATTAATGAGTTGTACAGTCAAAAAATGGGCAAAAATACATTAAAATCATATCAGAAATGAAAGTATTACCATGCTGGTCATATAAGACATCCCTTTTCTCTACCTCTCTCACCTTTATTAAAATTGCAAGGCTAGGAATTTTGTGCAATACCATGTTATTGGGGTCCTGTGGTCAGTAGGCTTGCACAAGTTGTTTCAGCAGTCAATGACATCACTATGGCAGAAGGTATGAAAAATGAACTTCACAAGATTCATATTTCTCATGTTACACCCATACATATTTTAGAAAACATGGTTATTGACATCAAAGAATTCCTCCAAAATAGAACTTTTATGCTGATATTACACCACTAGTTTGTAGAAACCAGTTTACATTTTACCTCTACAAGTACAGCACAACTTTTACTAAACATATTAATTTAAAGAACAGAAATATTAGGCAGACATTGAAAAAAATATTTTCAAGAGCTAATATAATAAGATCATAATAATACAATTGATAAACAACATAAGTAACCTACAGAACTCAAATTATTTGCTATAATTACTCAGGAAACAAATACAAATCAAAATTTTTAGAAAACTGTTATATTTACAGATAATCCCCATTCTGACAAATGATTAGGAACAGTTGAGTCAGAAAAGTGAAATTTTAGGTGGATCCTGATTGATTAATGAAAAGTATTTAAATAAATAATTATTTCTATGATTGCAGAGGACTGTTTTTGTAACAATTCATGTCATCCCTTCCCCCCTTTTATTGCCAATTAAAAAACAGAGCTCAGACTCAAAGATCAATGCTAGTCATAGATCAAAAACAATCCTATCAAGAGAAAATACGTATGACTACAGCCAAAGTTACCCCAAATTCCTTAGCCAGTCTCATTCTGTCCTGTTTAATATCAGCATTCCTATCCTATTTAATATCAGCAAAACCAAAAGCATTTATTCACAAGCACTCCCCTACTTATAGTGGTTGTTCAGCTACGCTGTTTTTTCTGTGAAGAATGGGGCCACTTCTAGCCAAGGAAAGAAAGAGGGTTTTTTTATGAACTTTGACTAATAACAGTGAACTATACTTATTTTTAAGAGTCAGTTTCTCATTTAGCTGTCTCTCATCTGTCTCTCAATTGTGAGTTGCATATAATCTATATTATTGTCATAAATTAAATGTATCATTTACTCAGCATGCCACATGCTAGAAGTTTTATGTTAAATTGGCTTCACATCCTGCTGTGAGGGCTAACTTCTCTGTAACAAGTCCCACAAATCCTTTGGGTTCTTTGCTCGCGCCAGCAGCTAACTTGTGAGAAATTTCATTGTATGAAAATGTATGGAGCCAGAGAGAAATTAAAGGCCAGGAATAGTGAGCAGAAGTGAGGTTCTTGAAACATTCATTCAGTGATCAATATCACGGAAAAACTGGAAGGTAATTTCTGATCTCAAACCTTGACTGGTAGCAAATACTCTTCAAAATTCTACTATTCTGCAGTGAAGTCTTCTAAATGTTGTTTGGTTTTCTGACTTTTTTGGGGAGGGAGTTGGGTTTGTTTTTGGTTTTTTTTAAGGAAAGGACTCTCTATTTTAGTTAGGATGGTTATTAAATTAAACAATTAGAGAAAAAAATGTTACCAAATCAGAAAATTGAAAATGAAAGTACCCCTTTAAAATTATTCAGAAGGTTTTTCTACAACTGATTTTAAGAACCACTGTTACAATTCAAAAGCGTCTCAAAAAATTGTACAGTTTATAAATGCCTCGGAAAGATATTTGCAAATGCCATTTTTGCACACTGCAAACACAAACACAAATAAGAAATTGCATCACTTCTTGAGTTAATGCCATTACCACAACATTTTGATGAGCAAAATACATGACACAGCTGCAGTTTGACCAACCTAAAACAGCTGTGGATAGAGTACTAAAGTAGGTATTCTGAATCAGTGTACATTATATGCATAGAAATAGGTCTATAGGAAAATGAAACACTTTAGTATGCATACAGTTATTTCTCAGTCTTTTGAAACATACTCTACAAAATTGCTAGAAAAGAAATTACGATGATTCTCAAGATAACACTGAGAGAGCATCAAATCATCAAAAGCAACAAAAGACATCTTACCTGCACCAGAACAGATGATATCTTGAGAATTCTTGCACATTTCATTGCTTTTTCTCCGTGTAAGATTGCAAGTAGTTGGATACTGACAGGCTTCACCATACCAGCCTTCATCACATTTGCACTTCCCACAGTCACACTTTCCATGTCCTAGCAAAGGAAGGAAAGAGTGTGTCAAGTCCTTTTTTTTTTTCATTCAGAAAGTGATATTTTCTTATCCAGCTTTCAAAATAGATTCTATCAATTCCATTTTTAAATCATCATGACTAACAGATTAACTTAACATAGTTCACATGCAATTAAAAACAGAAAGGAGATGAATCAAGACAGCCAGCATGGCTCCACCAAGGACAAGTCCTGCCAACGATGGAGTGACTAAATCAAGGGACAAAGGAAGGGCTACAGGTGTCATTTATCTCGACTTCTGTAAAACCTTTGACACAGCCCATCCCAATATCTTTCTCTCTAAACCAGAGAGAGGTGGATTGGATGGGTGGACTGTTAGGTGGATAAAGAATTGGTCGGACAGTTGCATCCCAAGGGTAGTGGTAAATGGCTCAGAGTCCCAGTGGACATCAGTGACAAGTGGTGTCCCTCAGGGGTCTGAACTGGGGCCAGTGTTAGTTAATATCTTCATCAATGATGTAGATAAAGGGATCGAATGCACCTTCAGCAAATTTGCTGATGACACCAAGCTTAGTGGTGTGGTCGACACACCTGAAGGATGGGATGCCATACAAAGGGATCTGGACAAGCTTGAGAAGTGGGCCCATGGGAATCACATGGAGTTTAACAAGACCAAGCGTGAGGTCCTGCACCTGGTTTGGGGCAACCCCCAGGATCAATACAGGCTGGGGATGAACAGATCAAGAGCAACTCTGCTGAGAAGAACTTGGTAGTGCTTTAAAAGCAGTATGGCTAGCAGGTTGAGGGATGGGATTCTGCCCCTCTACTCCACTCTTGGTGGAGTACTCCACTCCACTCCACTCACAACACACCTGGTGTGCTGCAACCAGCTCTGGGGTCTCCAGCACAGGAAAGACATCGACGTGTTGGAGCAAGATCAGAGAAGAGCCACCAAGATCATTGGATGCACTTCTCCTAGGAGGAAAGGCTGAGAGAATTGAGATTGTTCAGCCTGGAGAAGAGAAGGCTTTAGGATGACCTGAAGGGAGCCTACAGGAAAGGTGGAGACTTTTTACAAGGGTATGTATTGATAGGACAAGGGGCAATGACTTTGAAAGACAGTAGGTTTAGATCAGATATTAAGAAAAAATATTTTTCTGTCAGGATGTTGAGGAACCAGCACAGGTTGCCCAGAGAAGTTGTGGCTGCCCCGTTCCTGGAAGCATTCAAGGCCAAGCTCGATGGGGCTCTGATCAGCCTGGTCTAGTGAAAGGTGTATCTGCCCATGGCAGGGGGTTTGGAACTAGATGATCTTTGAGGTCCCTTCCAACCCAAACTTCCAGGTGAAATTACTATCACTTAGTTCTTTAGTATTCCTTTACAATTTTAGGTAGTAAATGTGAAAACTATTGCACATCTTTTAAACTAGAGTATTTAATTTTAAAATAAATACCATTTGAATATATATCTGATTGACTGAAGAAGATTCCCATCCAATCGCTACATCTCAAAAGTAGAATCTTATTGCAGTCTACTTTAAATGTGTCTGTTGCTGCAGTCAGAGTCATCTGCCTGAAAAATACAAGCCCAGTCTGCAGCCAATAAGAAGGAATTTAAATAACTATTGTAAAAAAAAAGACAATTTTAATTACAAAAAGGAGTATCTTTTGTTGTTCAATAAAACTTGTTTGATTTCCAAGATGGTCCTAAGAGAAGATACAGTTCAATAGCTGAAAAAAACATGAATCAAAAACATATGAGAGAACTGGGTTACTCCTTGTTTTAAAATGGGAGTTGCCACCTTCAAACTTGCTGAATAACTCTCTGTTGGTAAAGGACAATTAAAAAAAAAAGTAGGTTATAAAATATAGAATAAAGAATAGAATAAAGAATAAAGATCTACTCTTGTGATTACTCTGCTTCACTGACAGGAGAAAACACAAGCCATTCCAGAAAATGGTAAATCCTAGGGTAGCTTACAAAAAACTAAAGACAAAATATAACCATTTTCCATTCTTTTAAAAATTACTTATCATTATGACTTTGCATTCTCTATGGTAGGAACTCTTGTGATTTAGCAGTTTGATGCCTGCTGGTGAAGAAAAGATACTCTAATAAAAAGAGGACTCATTTTCCCATTCCCATGTCTAAATGACAAAGACAGAAGCCACTGTATATTAGTTAGTACCAATGGTCCAGCAGCATTAACCTCTCTCAGCACTAATCTAACATATGATGCATAAAGGAAAAAAATAATTTCATTTCAAATGCATAGTCTGTTTAAAGAAAATGAAAAAAGACCTCCATGAGAGTAGTTATACAGAGCAGTTTCTTGGCTTTATTTAATAAGAAAATGCAAAGAAATTAAACTAATTAAACTGAGAGAATTAGTGGAAGATCCTTGCATACAACTGAAAGAAACTATCAAGAATTTAACTCATATAAATTTGTAAGATTGCATGTGTGATTTTCACCTTTACCATCTCCTAAAATATACTAATTGTGCCGTTTGGATATATTTTTTTTTAATTTTAAAGCAATGGCAATATTCTGACTGAAAATTTTTGTGAGAGGACTATATTGAAGTGTAGAAGACCATAGAACTGTCCCCAATAATTTGAGTAACTCACTGCATCTTCCCTGTCACATAGATGATGCAGTACATTTTCAGGTCAGTTTAACATAGTAATCCTCTTGCTTTTTTTCCCACATCCCCATGTACCAACATGATCCTCCTCAGGGCAAAAATATTGATGTGATGAAGTATAAACCAAGTATGTGATGAACTGTAAGAAAATTAGAGAAAGCACAAAAGTTTTCTTATTGGTTTCAGATTCTTTTCAGAAAGGTTTTAGTAGGGTCCCATTGATTTTATATAAATTTCTGCATTATTTAATATGTAAATAATTATGATAGTAAGTAAGCAGTTAAAATCACTATGAAAAATATGAGGCGAGATTGCAAGTTCCCAGAAAATAAATTCCATCAATAAGGGGTAGACCCAGGTATGTGAGAATGAGAAACACAGCACAAGAAAAGTGAGGTACAAGACCTTACTGAGTAGTTGGCCAAGAAAGCTATATCTCAGTGTGATGACACATTCATTCCATTTTTTAAAATGTCTGTAACACAAATAAATGCTAAACATAAATAAATCAGAATTTCACTTTAAAACATCAGAAAATAAGGAAATAATGAAGACTGAAAAAAGTGTAAGAATTCCTATAAGAAAAACACTGGCTGTGGACTGTGAAAAACTTGCATCTTCAAACGTGTGGAAAAACCTTTTATAACAAAGGACTCCATTTCTAACTAGATGAGCAGTCACCTCAGAGAGTATATCTGGACTATGCCGAAAGCTTGTAGGGTGGAACATGAAACTAATATGCAAGGAAAACTGTCAGATGTCAGAAAATATATGAAGAAAGTGAGAACAGAAAATGTTAGGCAGGGTCAGATCTTGCAAAACTGCAAGTACTAAAAGGTACTTTCATCATCCAAATAAAAAGAAAATGGGAAAGAGTTGCTTCACCAAGCAGCAAAAAACCAGTTAAGATTAAAGACAATTTACAGGCAGTCCAAAACAAAATTAATATGGGGATGTTGACTACTAGTAGCAAATGCAGTGTGGTTAATGATATGCTCTGTGGAAATGAAAATTACTCATCTAAGAGGAGAAGAAAACAAAGACATAAAATTGTTTTTAAGGAAATGTCCAGACCAAGAGGGCAAGATCCCATAATCTCCACTTGAGAATACTAAAAATCCTTGTACATAAAAGGACAGTTTAACAACAAAGACTTTTAATTAATCTATCAGGGTGGCAATCAAATATCTGAAAAATAAAAACTAGCTTTTTTTCCTTATAAGAAAAAGGAATGTACATGATCCAGGCAACATAAAAACAAGTGGCTGTGACCTCATGAGCTGTGCAAGGATTTGAAACAAATTATGAAGCATTGCACAGCCAGAGACATTGAGATAATGAAAATAGAGTATAATGAATAACAGTTTTAACCCAAAGTAGACTATCATTATGCTAAATTAACCTGACATATGTCTTTATAAGATAACCAATATTTTAAGAAAACAAACACAGGAAATCTAGATAATATGAACACATATATTGGATGCAATACCACTCAGGAAAACCAAAATTATTTTGGATAAGGTGCTCTAGAAATGTAAAAGAATCACAACATAGTTTAAAGGAAGGAAACAATATTAGGAACAAAGGGAATATTACTGGGATAGGAGATTACTGGCAATGTTTCAAATGATGTTTTTGGAACTGTATATGCTTTACTGATACTGATACAAAAATTCAGAGTACGCCAATGACATTTGCCAAAGACATGAACCTGTAAGCCCTCTGTAAAAAGGTGAAGATGGAAGACCATACAAAATTAACTGGATGGACAGTCTGAAGGACTGAACTAGTAAAAGGATTGAAACTGGAAATAGCACAGGATCACACAGTAGGGGCAAGGAAATTATGCCATAGGTTAATATGTCCCTAGCTGGAAATAACAAGAAAAGTCTGGGTGTACATTCATGTCAGCTCTGGAAAGATCGTGTGACTAAGTCTTTGGCTTAAAAGAGTCTAAGATGTACCCATTGAAAATATATCATTAGGGACAGGAAACGGTAACAAACCTGCATTTGAAATGATATGATGCACACAATCTATGTAACACAGTAATGGGCCCAGCTAATTCTGGAAATTTGCCATTAGATCTCTAAACTTCAGAAGACTGAGTCAAGTTTTCCGATGAAAACACTGGTAAAATTGTAGCTACTTCCAAAGTTGCAATGGTTTGGGAATTAAAACATCTCAGATGAAAGATGGTAATTTAAACTACAACTACTTGGCTGTGATCACATACTTTTGTCCTTAGACTCTTAAATTCATCCTAAGTGCATTCTAAAAACATTTTTCTATGACATATCTGAATATCCATAGGTTCAAGAGCAAAGACACAAAGGTAAAATCTCTGACAAAAAGTTCTGAATTCATATCTGAATTATATGTATTCAGGGCATCAGTTTGGAAGCCTGCTTTTGCTGTGATCTGTCTGTAATCCATCATGAGAGACAAGCACTTCTGCAGAGTGACTCAGGTCCTGAGTGGGTTGAACAGTCCTCAGAGGTTGGCTCTGTTTCTTCATTAAATTACTGGGAAACTGGGACTCTGAAGTTTGGTGCATCACTAGACTTGTTTGAGTGCAAATAGAGATTCATTCGTTTATTTTCATTTACTTCACTTATCTATAAAATAATCTAAGTCAGGTTTTAAATACTCTGACACAGTTTAAATAAGAAAGGAGAAAGATATCAGCTTAAGTCCACCAGTTTATCAAAACAATTATATTACATAATTATTAGATAAATCAGAAATTAAATTTGAAATTGTTTCCATTTCTATGTGTGTACAGAAATTGCAGCATTCAGCAGTGCTATTGTTATTTGTGTGCATCTCACTGGAAAAGATTCTCTCCACCTTTGTACCAGTTTTGGTTAATTTTTTTATTAATTACTAATGTTCACTGAAAGCTCTACTACTATAATGAGTTTGTTACTCTCCCTGAAAAGGAAACAGAAATAGGATAGGTCATTTGAGGTGTATTTTACCAATAAGATATTCCATACCACATTACATCAGCTCAGATATAAAATAGATGGGAAGGAAGCAAGTGGCCCCTTCTCTTCCAGGTAGCTGAGCGGAGCGGTTGGGCAGCTCCTTTGGTGGAGAAGAGTGTTGGTTGTGGGGAAGTATCTATTTTTAGTTCTTCTCTGCCTGTATAGTGTTTATAACATCTTCCCTCTTTGTGTAAATATAAACACCCTTTCTTAGCAGCTTCAATTCCGTAGAGGTTTTTTTTTCCTTTCTTTTCCCCCCTTCCCCTCTCCCGTTCCCTCTGGAGAGACTGGGATACCTGGTGTTCAGCCAAAGTAAACAATAACAACTACATCCTTGCAGTTAAACTTCCTATAGGCAATGAAAACAGTCAAAACAAATTACTTGTTTCATTAGCTCCCAGGGTCTTGCTGAGAGCATGTGTGAATGCATGCATGTCTATATGTCATGACTATCTTTTCTACCAAGCAATGGTTGGGCACAAAAATGCAGACTCCTCAGGAACATGTAGCAGAAAATGAATATAAGGGGCTGATCTTGATGCCAAGACCTTGAATTGAAAGAAAGGTGACTGGGTTCAACTCTTGGATCTTTCGTTTTCTGGATAACCTCTAGCACAGCACAACATAACCAGGAGTCCAAGAGATGAGCTTAAAATCTCTCCTTTCCTCTTCTTTATTAAGAAAGTATTGATAATTAACTTTGTCATAGAAATTCTCATCAGGACAAATTTTCTTGGAGTTTTCAGATGTTACGTATGACTAGAGGTAGCTAATTTAAAAACAAACAAACATAAAAAAGCCCAATGAGGAAATGTACTATCTTTGAAATCACAGTAACCATTTTTCTCAGTAAGATGAACACTGTCTAGGGGGAACTGTAAAACTATGATCATATGCTTGTAAAACTGCCAGAGCTCTTAAATAAAACCTTCATTCATTAAGTCAACACAATTGGAGATACCGCCTTTGAAATAATAGATATTTATGTGGTTGCACCACATTAGTTACAGCACAGTAACTGTCACTGCAAAAGATGTGTCTTACTTGAGTGCAAAGATCCACAATGTTTGACCAGACATTAAAATACACTCAGATGTCCTTGCTGTCACTTATTTTTTATAACTAGAGTCCAATTATTCTATGTAAGAACACAGCTGAGGGCAGTTCTCATTTTAAAATTGTAATGTAATCAATTTTCTACAGGCAGGTGAGATGCTTATGCTAACGTAAGGATTCCTGTCTACAGCATGAAGTCATCAGAAGGAAATCAGCAGCTGGCATGATAAATTAATTGGGCACATTACTATTCATTTTTAGCAACCCCTGAGTGATTCATGAAGTGCTTTTCAAATCTAAAAAAATCAATTCATGAAATAGGTGAAGAAATATGAAGAACTTATTGTTATGGATTCCTACTTCAGTTTGGGATGTTAGGTAGGAGGGATGATTAAGTTGCAAGAGTCAAAAATGTTGGGAAAAAAATTAAAACATTGTTCTGCACTTTCAACCTAGACCAGCACAGTGAAGGTGTTTTTAATAGCTGGATGGCTTTCTTTTCTGTAGTTAGTGAAGTAGATTCTGCTACTTTATACCAATGTAAAGCTAGTGAAAATATTTCAGATTGCACTAGGATAAGTTTTACAAAATGGACTATATTGTTTAGCTGCATTTTTGATTCTCAATAACTGCCTTGCAGTCAGATGAAGCATTTCTCTGAATCTCCTTTTTCAGAATTGTTAAAGTTGCAGTTTCTGGGGGAAAAAAGTTGGTATTATTACCTTTTTTATCTCTGTATGTTTGAAATAAATCTCTCTTCAGGGTCGGTGTCTTGGTTGTCTATGTTGGACTACCTCTGGTGAAAGCCAGGTGTCTTCTGGACCTTTGCAGTATACCCTAGGGATTCTGCTCCTACTGAAAGTAGGTTTGGCAATGGTGGGGTGGCTCCTCCTTCACGACACAACCACTTGCTACTTTCCCTATGCTGACAGTATGAGGTTAAACTATAGAGTGGTCAAGGGTACTAGTTTGAATTTAGAAACAACACTCAATAAAGCCAGAGGGAAATTTAAATGAAAAAACTGCCTAATGATAGTAGAACATTTCAAGCCAATTTTGTCACTGAAGCCCCTTTATCAACAAGTTACAGTCCTGTTAAGAACTGCACCAGAGATTTTAAAGCAACACAGTAAGCCCAGAGACCTTTAATGATGAAAAGATATTTAATCTTATTTCTCAAAAGGCTATTAAAAATCAAAATAAAAAAGAACTTTGAACTTAGATGCTCTTACATTAAACCAATTTATCTGTGTTTATTTAGGTTGTTCAGACTTTGAAGTAGTCCAAAATAAAAGGCAGAAACATTGAGCACTGGCCCTTGGGCAACCTAAGAGACTATCTGAGTCACTGTGACAAGAGCACATAGGGTCTGTAACAGAGTTTGCCTCGCAGTGCTCTTTAGTGATCGGATTCTCCACACACATTTAAATTTACCTGAAATGGATTTTCAGAGTTAAAATGAAAAGTGGTGACAAAACATCTCAATTTAGTTATTACTGGGAACACTCGAACAATGAAATCATAAATGTTGATAAATCATAACTCCAACAGAGGTGTGGATAAAACCAACCAAACTACTGTGTATACTTCCTAAGGAAAATAAATCCTATTGCACTTGTAGTGCTATGTGTTGCAGTGATGGCTTAGAAAAATGCTTTAGTAAACAAATATTAAATAGTGTTCCTAAATTAGAAAATCAAACAGAACAGACATTAAAATATAAAAAAAATTACCAGAGGTAAGTGTGAGGACATGACTGCTGATGCTATTTAATTTTCAGGTTATAAACAAACTAGACATAATGGATATTTCTGGTACACACACTCTGCAATATTATTCACAGAAATAAACTCTTTGTTTCATGTTGACTTGAGTCAATGTGAATATAGAAGTTTTTAAATCTTCTAATCATCTCCCATTAAAAGTTGTGCAAATAAGCTGATTTAAAAGTACTATTGTTAAATTTGGAGTTGAAAAGTATTAACATTTACAGAAGAACATTTTAAGAAAACACAAAATTTGCATTGGCATCATACGGGACATGTAAGTAATGTCCTCTCATTAGATAAAAACTTATTTATTACACTAATAGTAATAAGGAACCATGGATCAGATCAAACAATACTTAAATCACTGTCTTTAGAAATGGAAATAGACTAGAAAATGAAACTGAAATAAAAAAAAAATAAAAATATTGCCTTCTGGATGGTATGAATATTCTTCATTACTGAGACTGCAGTTATTGTTCTCTGTCCAAAGAGGTCATCATGAATTATTTTACTTAGTCTTGGAATTTAAAACTATACTTACTGGCAATTGCAATTCCACTGACAAGATTAGAAGTTAAATTACAGTAATGCTTATGAAACACTTTTATTGCACATGCTGGTCAAAAAGGTTTTTTAATACATACTACTCTAATCCTGTATTTCAGAATTTAAAAAAAGACACCAGTGAGGATTTTCAAAGATTGGTCTCAGCAAAAGACAGATATAAGTGGGATTGTCTTCTGTGTTCCTAAAATTTTTCTGTACAAAACTCTATGTGTCAGGTTATACAGTCATGTAGCCCTTTTTGCATCTCCATTCTGCTTCTGCTTAAGCCCTAAACAAAGCATTAGAAACCAAGGTTTTCAGCAAATAAATATTAAAAGAGTATAATACGGAATATTTCCCTTTAAATATCAAAGAGTTTTCAGATGACCTACAAAAAAATTTTTGGAAGTTATTTACATGGCAAATTCTGAAATAATTTTTGATAATTGTTCAAAAGAAATAATGAGCAAGACCTTAAAACTTCCAAAATATTGCTACTCCAATTTCATTGTTTCCAGTTGGAACACATGGCAGGGGTAATACATAGTTTTAGCACTTTTATGCACTGGACAGTGTTCTGAGACCAAATTGTCTTTCATAGTTTGAGTTTTTTACTTGAAGAGTATATAAACCCCACAATAGATATGTAAAAAGCTATCTTTTTTATTACTGCACACATGTAATAAGTATTAATAAGTTTGTGTCTATGTATACATACACATACTTCAAGAATAAAAGATATGCATTTTTCCTCTGCCTGTACTAAGAGGGTCCAAAATATAAGTAAAAAAGATTATAGTGCTGATTACTGACATCTCTTTTTCTCCCTCTTGGCTATAAATTCAAATTCCCTGAAAAGTGAAGAGTCTCAATTTTAATAAAAATCAATTGGATATTGTGAATGATTAAAATGAAGGAAAGCAACACTGAGTTGAATCAGCTCTAGTTTGTTACCCTGGAGGTGGCACAAGTTGATATAATTTTACATGTGATTCACACTGTTTAGACAGATGATATAAATATCTCAGGGAGACAGAGATAAATTAGTTTTATCCATCAAAACAGTCTAGAGTCAAGGTTTTTGTTAATAATTCAATGTTTCTGTGAAAGATTTCTTACTTATTTTTAACCAAATGGTTTCTCATTTTTTTTGAAGAACAAAAATAATCAATTTTGAGTAAGAAGATCTTTAAATAGACAGAACAAGTATTCTTTGGTTTCTCTAGAAGACCACTTCTTCATATGTTGCTTTCTCAGTGTAGACTTTTGTACAGATACTGAACATATCAAACAAAACTATGCCTAAGAGATGAACAATTCCTTTCCATGAGATAACTTGCAGAGAAGTCAGCCTTGGCGGGATGGGGGAGAGAATCAGAATGGTAAAAGTGAGAAAACTCATGGGTTGAGAAAAAGACAGTTTAATAGGTAAAGCAAAGGCTCTGCACACAAGAAAGGAAAAGAAGGAATTCCTTTACTTTTTCGCATTGGCAGACAGGTGTTCAGCCGTTCCCAGGAAAACAGATCTCCATCATGCAAGATGGTGACTTGGGAACAGGAACGCCATCACAACAACCATTCCCCCTTCCACCCTCTTCCCCCAGCTTTATACGCTGAGCATGATGCCATAAGGAATATCCCTCTGGTCAGTTGTAGTCAGCTGTCCCAGCTGTGTTCCCTTCCAACTCCTTATGCAGCCCAACCTGCTCCCTAGCGTGGTGGTGTGAGAAGCAGAAAAGGCCTTGACTTTGTGCAAGCATTGCTCAGCAACCACTAAAACATCCCTGAGTTATCAACACTGTTTCCAACAAAGATGAAAAACACAGCCCCATATCAACTACAATGAAGAAAATCATCCCCAAAAAAGCCAGCACAAGACCATTTCCTGAGTCTAGCAAAATTGGTGTGTGCTTCAGGTTGACTAAGAGATGCTGTCTCAGATACCTTTCACCAGCTCCTTCCATGGTCTGTGGCTACCCATGACTTTTTGGGCTCCATAATTCAAAGGCAACAAACCATCTCTGACTGAAGGAGAATTCCTGATTCCCTGTGAGATCAAACAGTTGATGTTTGGCTTCACCACCACCATCCACCCAAAAAACCCACAAATGCTGCACGGTTTTTATTTTCAAAAACAGAGGCACACAAATTTATGAACAACTGTGCCTCCAAATGCCTGCATAGCAGGTATTTGATTTCAGCCAAACAACCAATGGACTTTCAGACTCCCATGATTATGAGAAATGAACCCATGAACACCTGAAGGTCTTGACAGTCACCTCTTGGCTGTCTGGAAACTTTGGAGGCCATGTTTGTATAGGAGCTCTCAAGGCGTCCAACTGTGGCCTAAGTCCCAAAGATGTACAAAGGATTCCTAAGGCTTCTAATCTCAGATATCTACGGTAGTAACTCAAAAATCTAATATTTGGTGGATATCATTTGAGTAAAGCTCTTTCAGAAAGCTCTTTGAAGAGTAATTCAAGGAAAGTTCTTTCCCTTATGTATTCAGCAAATGTGAAATTTCCAGAGCAACCGTTTCATTCAAAAATTTTAAATATTATTCACAGCGTGGTATACCTAATGCCCAAAAGGTGAAAAATACAAGCCTGGCACAATCTGTACATGAGCTGCACAAGGGAGAACCTATGCCTAATTAAAGCCAACTCACTGCACAAGGTCTGTTTGATGACTGTATAGTCACCACTGAGTCAGAAGCTAATAACTTTATGTTACATCTCCTTTGTATAGTGAGCTGGAGGGGGGAAAAGGGGACATACTCTCACAAAACAACTGCAAGCCTCCCACAGTGACTACACTTAAATGAAATTTGCCAGCATCACAAGAAGTTATCATTATTAACTAATTGTGCTTAAGGAATGACTGGTTGGTGATCCAAGGACTTTTTTTTTTAATCCAAGGATCTCCTAGATGATGTGCTTTCTTATCTGAAATACTTGTATTTAATGTTATCTATTAATGATAGAATAATTTTTAATATTTTTATCAAAGTTATATATATGCTTTACAAAATTTAGTTTGTCCATAATTTCATTCTAATTATAGTTAGTTAATTGAAATAGATAACAATTTTATTTAATGGTCTCTTTACATATGTAGCAAATTAAGGGATGTGCTTGCACATACTTCCTACAGCTTTTGTTGAAAAGCTTAGTTTAAAATAAATTCTTTGTGGGTGTGCTTTGCACAGCAGCATCTCAGCAAGAGAGCATAAGCAAAGTTAATGAGTTTCCTCAGATTTAAATCAAGAGCATATTTTTCAGTCTTTTGGTTAAACAGAAAATTTCTCTGGTACTATACAAATCCCTAAATCAAGATCATAAATATAATAATCCATATCCTTTGGATTTGTGTCTGGTAGGAAATCTGGTTCCTCTCTCTTCAAAACGATGCAGATATACACTTGATGCAGAAAATAGAAATGGGAAACAGCAGCTTGTCACAGCATAGATTTAAATTGTTAAATACCAGCTAGTAATTCATGAAATTGAGTCACTAATGTCTCCAAAACTTTTGTTAGCATATGGGGAAAATTAATTACAAAAATAGGAGGTGTATAAAACTGAGTATTCAAGTATGTGTTAGCTTGCAGTAATGTTTAAAAACAAACTGAGCATTGCATATAGTTTCAATAGACTATTATTGGAGGAAAAAACATGAGTGAATCAAAATCTCATTTTAGAAAATTTTAAACATATCTGACTATGCAGGACACATAAGAGGGGTATACCTCAACATTTTAATGAGGAGCATGGTAAAAAATGAAATACAGTTCTTTATACAGCATATAACGTTGTGCCTACATTTATCCACTGCCAAATGTTAAACAAATGCTTTTTGATATTTGTTTTGGCTATAGTCTTCACCACTGTACTGGTAGGCATTAGGTTTTTCTTCCCTTGCTTTTTGAATATTAATGATCTCTTAACACTGTCTCATTTTTTCCTTATACTTTTAGAAAGGAAAAACATTTGTGAACTGTTAACCTGTTCAGAAATTATGGTGTTCTTTATAAGCTTTAAGAAGAATCTAAAGTTCAGCAAAATAAAGATGGATCTTGTTTCTTAGGACGTCTCAGGTTGACAGTTTTTTCTATGGTCCGGCCAAACCTCCTGCAGCACCTCCTGTTGCTATCCCATTCTACCAAGTACAGACTTGCAAACTTACCAAGTTGTGCACTGGCTCCTCAGTGAAATTAAAATAGATTTCACTTTCCAAAACATACTGTATGGTATTTGGGAAATTTTATCCCTAAGCTAACACAGGCTAAAATATATTGCAATTGTAGTCAATCTTCAAAAAAAGGTCAGGTCTGGATCAGCAGCATCCTGACTTCTGTAAATGTTCTAAATCCAGTGACTTAATTCAGTCAGAAGGAAGGTTCAGTAAGTAGAATAACAGCAGCATTGGTGAAGAAATAAGATATCCGAAACAGGATACTTTAAGAAATTATTGCACCTTTGCAAATAGGAAGACTGGCAGGGAAAAGGAGGGGGTGGATATGAAAAAAAAAGACTTTTTTCCAGATACATCATAGAATCATAGAATATTCTGAGTTGGAGGGGACCCACAAGAATAGTTGAAGTCCAGCTCCTACCTCTACACAGGAAAGCACTAAGAATCACACCATTTGCCTGAGAATGTTGTCCAAATACTTCTTGAACTCTGTCAGGCTTGGTGCTGTGACCACTTCCCCGGGGAGCCTGTTCCAGTGTCCAACAACCACCTGGGTGAAGAACCTTTTCCTAATACCCAACCTAAACCTCCCCTGACATAACTTCATGCCATTCCTTCAGGTCGTACCACTGGTCACCAGAGAAGAGATCAGCACCTGCCCCTCCTCTTTCCCTTGGGAGGAAGCTGTAGACCACGATGAGGTCTCCTCTCAGTCTCCTCTTCTCCAGGCCAAACAAAATGACCTCAGCTGCTCCTCATATGGCTTCCCCTCCAGGCCCTTCACTATCTTCATGGCCCTCCTTTGGACACTTTCTAATAGCATAAATAAGCTATATAAAGTAATACAAATATATAAAAGGGACATACATATATTAATTTTTATTTTGAGACCATTATGAAAGCACTCTAGAATAACCAGGTATCTGAGTATTAGTAATTCTTGCAAGGTCTCTCAATTGTTCCTATGAAAAAGAATGCATTTGAGTTTCTTGTTTAAGTTAAAAGTTGAATCACCATAAACTTAACTATACTCAAATGGAGAGAGTTAGGTGGCTCCAGCAAGTAGCTTGGTTTGATTCAGAGCTTAAGCCTGGAGAAAAGAAATCTACCAGGATAAACATTATTCATGCTTTATAGATCCCTAGACATTTGCCAGATAACACGTTATCCTTTTCAGAAAAATCATATATTTTTTCAAATCTATATTAGAACCTGATTTTTTCAGTTGCCTTTACATATAGTTCATGGCACCTCACAGATCTGTACAGCACAGTCTGAAAGCCAGTGTAGACACTTTAGCAAGATAGATAGGTTCCTAACTTAGGTGCTTCAGGTACACCAGCAAAATTGGATGGGTGAATATGCTCAGACCTTTCTATAAAAGGTCAAACAACTTAGGAAGAGGCTTTTGCAGAGTTGAAACTATTATGTTACTTATTCTTTGCATCAGATTACTTAAAGAGCAAAATGAAAGACTACTTGCTCAGAGAAACAGTAAGAAAATAGCTGTCAGGTGGGAACAGAGCTCCAATTATGATAGTATGCACAGATTACTATGCTTTTAAACAAAGAGTAATCAGCACAGTATTATAAGTTTTTAAAATACCAGAGACTGCAATTCATGGCAAAATGAAATTAATTCTATTTTTATTCCTTGATTCAAAATAAATCAGGGAAATCTCTGAAACTAAAAGAACATAATGGATAGAAGGTGAACAGATTGTTTTATTTGCTTTTAAAACGTTTCAGATTCTTAGTGTAAAAAGAGTATTTCTATGTGTGGGTGGTATAATTGAACTTCTCAGTCTCTTTATGTTGTTATTCTCCTCAATGCACATTTAAATGTAGTGCTAATAAGTAATGAATTTAGTAAAAAAAAAATCCAAACAATTGAATGACATTTTCCATTCCTTACAAAGTTTGAAGCACGGGGAAAAATATATCCCAAAGTTCTGAAGTAATTTCAGATGAAGTCCTGAATACTTTTAATTTCAGTTACTCATAGAGTTCTGTTGCCATATGACCTCAGCATATCACAACCTATTATTAGGTGTTTGTGTGGCTGTTACATTCGCAAAGCCCAAAAATTGTGGGTGAAAAAATTACCCACATTTTGCATATAGGGTATAAAATGTACTGGAAGACAGCAAAACAAGTGAGTTTAGCTAATATTATTTAGCTAATATTCCCAATATAATATTAATATAGCAGAGTGAGACAGTCTCTGTCTTTACACTCAGATCATATAAGTCAGTGGTCTTGACTCTACACTTTGCACTATGCACTTCCCTCTTAGATTAGGTGGTCAGGAAGGAATGGAAAAAAACCATACAGAATGAGCACTGTAGCCAGAGAAGGAAACAGAAGAGACTGGCCTGCTGAAGTCAGTGGCAAAACTCACATTGATTTTCTGATGTCTGGTTTCAGTCTGAAATTTAATCATTCTTGCTCATGACATGGATGTCCTCTCATCTGATGAAACCATCAGGGGATCTTCAAAAGCTCAATCAAGGCAGCAAGAAAGGAAGGCTGTTCTAACAAAGGATCCTAGGTAGCTTTTGACGACAAATCTCTCACATACACAGACAAAAAGGCAGATCCTCTGTCAGCTTTCAAAGGAGAAAATTCCTAAGAACTTTGGTGGCAATAAATAAAAAAGGAAGAGAAAAAAAACCCTTTCTGTTAAATTACAGATTCAGTAAACAAGACTCTCATTGTTCTTCTGAGTTTGAGATGAAGAGGATGAACCTTTACACAATAGAAAAAAGGAATCAAACCTTTAAAGAACTTTCACTGAGCTGGCTTGGTAATAGAAGAGTACATTTTGTATTATTTTATTATTTTTTTATTCCCTAGGACTTTTACACTTTTGAAACATTTTGAGGAGAAAGGCGAGAGTGGAAGGTTTAGAAACTCTAAAAGGAACCAATAAGGACAGTTCAGAAATCAAGGATAAAAACAAGACACTTCTGCTTCTGACTGAAACACACTAATAGGAACACAATGTGTATTGTACTCACAATTTTTATGTTAATGCTGGTTATTCATGACTTTTCAAGCCCAACATAATCACAAACCCATCCAGTTAGAGCATGACCTTGGCTAGTCAGATAATTAAATGGAATAATGCAATTAGTAGTTGTTAAAATAGTGCCTTGAAAGACAAGAACAAACCCAAGTTCCCCTGTTCCCTTTTTAGGTAGAAGATCTTTGTTTCACAAACTTTTCCTAATATGCAACCCTGGCTAGATTTCATATTCTATGGAAAATCAATTATCATAGAAATTAATAATGTCTGTTTATTATGGATATGTTAGTTGTTCTAAGAAGCAGATCAAATTGAAAGATAGATTACACAAGGACAACAGATTCATGCTAACACTTTGAAACTTATGAATATGGACAAGTTAAGACTATGATGGTTTAGACAAAAAAGTGTAAGTGAATGCAAGATCAACGTTACTACTTTGCAAATGGTACATAAAATATTAAAATCTAGCAGAAAAATATTTCTCTTTAAATAAATATCCTCAGTCAATGCTTTC
Source organism: Manacus candei (assembly GCF_025592945.1). Taxonomy (NCBI): domain Eukaryota; kingdom Metazoa; phylum Chordata; class Aves; order Passeriformes; family Pipridae; genus Manacus; species Manacus candei. The sequence continues at coordinate 1,562,538 of NW_026138062.1, forward strand.
CACTGGGAAAAAAAAATAAAAGTACAGAGAGGGAAGGAAAGGATAGGAACCGGGTGAAAACATCAGTTGTTTTAAGTGCCTAAGGACTATGGCTGCAGGGGTAGGCAGTGGATGGTATTAAGTAGAGAATGTGTAAGAAACCTAGAAGCAAATGAAGAAGAAATTAAAGAGTCTGAGGGAGTGGACAAAGGACCTAAGGAAAGAAAAAAAAGGCAGGATCAGGTGAGTAGAAAGAACTGGGTTACAATGTGGAGCACAAAGAACAAAACTACAGGACTAAAGAGAGGATTCAGAAGAAACAAAAGACAGAAAATAAAAAAAGAAGGTGAGAAAATATAGACAATTTTTAAAACATATACTCAAAATGGAGAGGGAATGGAAAGAAGGAGGCAGAAAGCCATGACACGGAAATTGCAAAGAAAAAACATAAAAAAACCCCTTGGCAGTAAGAGTCAACCTTGTCAGTCAAAAGGATGAGATGTGATCACATCAAGAATCAAATCAGGCTATTTGATAGAAGATATTCCCAAATAGAATGTAATTTCCCTAAAGGAAATGCCTTTATAACAAGAAGAATTAACAAATCAATAGAAGAATTGTTTAATTTTCCTGCCATTAGTTCAAATTCATGTTCTCTGCAAAGAATGTCTGAATGACAATCATTGAGCAAAGCAGAATCTCATTCATATTACAGTTGCCAATCAAAGCTACAAAGCTAGACTATGTATTCAACCAGGGTCTTTGCTAGATACCTACAATATAGAGGTCCAGAACGGAAAACCAAGTTAGATTATAATGAAATAAAGGAGATTTTATTTTATATTTGAATATAAATTAGTCAAACTTTCTCTGTAACAAATATTTTAAAATAGATATATGTGTAATAAAGTGCAATGGTCTCGAAAAAGATGTATCTTCATGAATCCATTATTAACACTGCTTGGTTTATTCCCAGTTAGACAGTGGATTTTTTTTTAAGTCCTGGAAAGACTTTAATATCAGACAAACAGATATAAATCACCCCGTGTGCTTCTAATTTCTTCTGTATGGCCCACCATAATGGAAATATAATATTCAAACACTGTTTTAGCTCATCTAGAATGACTGGTTATTGGTAGTTTGTACGTATTGTGCCAAGAATACCCTGAAGGATGTCTTCCTGTGATCTCTCCAGTCCTCAAAATGCAAAATCCTTTCCCTTTCACTTCAGTGTCCATTGCACAGAACAGAAATGAAGCAAACACTGAACCTACTGAAAACACTAGCTAAATTGCTTTCCTACATCCACACCCCTCACAGTGTATATAGGTGCTGATTTTCCAGAACCTAATTATGTGCATTACAAAGCAATTGTGAGTTTTGGTAATTCCTACTGAAATCAATGCTCTTGAGAGGTGCTTAGTACATTCCAGAAAAAAAGCCCCCCCAAAATGTTGGGGATTTTACCCACGTGGGGCTGACAGCCTACACAAGTAGAGGGGTTTACATTTTGTGGGCGTAAATTATTGGGTAGGAAAAAAAGTTTACATTCACTTTAGAAATATATCACAGGCAAATTGCATTGGAAGCAATTTAGCTTTCCTACTAGTTAAACTGCCAGATTACTTTTAAGTGCTATGTTGGTAAGCACACTTTGCCTAGCAACAAGTGCCAGATGTCATTCCATTTCCTGCACACACAATAGAGGTCCATAAATTGCTTCAGGCTTTAAGCACTCAGGAATTATAGCTGTTGCTCAGAATGTATTTAGTCTCAAAATGTCTTGCACACAGATACTCTCTTCACATAGCTGAACATGTCTAAAGATAAATATGTGAGGGGTTGATAGTTTGTTTTTTTTCTCGAAACGCTTGTGGTTTTCCAAAGAAAAAGTTACATTACGTAGGTACTTTTTACAAGGGCAAGTAGCAATAGGGCAAGGGGAAATGGCTTTAAACTAAAAGAGAGAAGGTTTAGATTAGATATTAGGAAAAAATTCTTTATTGTGAGGGTGGTCAGGCACTGCAACACATTGCCCAGAGAAGCTGAGGATGTTTCACCCCTGGAACTGTCCATGGTCAAGCTGGATAGGGCTTTGAACAACCTAGTCTAGTAGAAGGTGTCCCTGTCCATGGCAGGGGGCTTGGAAATAGGTAATATTTAAGGTCCCTTCCAACCCAGATCCCATGATATCAGCAAAAATACTTTCATAAACACATATTTAGAATGAGAAGCAAATATACTAATATACCTAGATTTCAAGAAGACTGCAACAAACAGAAAATTATTTTAAAAGCTAGAATGTAGAGTAGGAAATTAGTAATACATAGATATTGCAGGGAGCTAACCAAGTACAAATGTTCATTGGCACACTGAAAGTTAGAAGATAAATTTAGGTGAAAAATAATGCCTGCTAACAGAAACTTAGTTAAAAAAACTTGAGTGTGGAAAGCACCAGCCAAAAGAGTATTCATTAATAAAGACAGGGTCTTTAATAAAAACATAAAAACAGAATGTGAAAATATTTTAGGATATGTATTCTGCATGAAAGTAGATATTTTGAAAGAATAGAGATCTGGAAAATACCTGTAATCAAATGAAACAATAGTTAGAAAAATATCCCCTAGGTGGATCGTGTGGTCTGGATATTAACTTATGTGTTAGGTGGGTGGGTATTTAGTTATTCGGTGATAGGAATGCAAGATGACAGCAGAAAGAATACCATGATATTTGTGTGAAATGAAAAGGAAGTTGGAACAGATGGTGGAGAATAAGGTTGGGATAAGACTTGGAAAAGAAATGAGTTCTAAACAGAAGAGTGCTGCAGGACTGTGCTCCTCCCTGTTAATAAGTTAGCAAAAAATATTATAATTTTGCCTTTCATACACAACTTTTTTTCAAGAATATCATGTGAAAGCAAAGGTAGTAAAACACATGTCCAAAAAGAATTCAAATTCATCTTACTGTCCCACATAATGCTGTGGCATTTCTCTGGCATTTGAGAGGTGATACCTCCAATGAGACCTATAGTAGAGCAGGATCACAATCTTGAGCGGAGTATTTCTAGGTCTGTTAGGATGGAATTTTCTGTCACCAGACAAATAATGCTATTATTCTGAAGTTAAAAAAATTCCAAAGCAACAAATAAACTACATTGCCCATCCTCCACTCCCCAGTAAAATTTAGCATTAAGTGTTTAGTAATCTTCAGGTAATATCTGTTTCATGATAATGTTTTATAACAGAAATAAAAATAATAGTTTGTGATATTACTAAAGTTAGTAATGTAAAAAAAGACAAGTCCTTGCAGGGCAAGTACACAATTTCCCACTTAGCACTTAAATATATGTATCTGTTGCAACATTTTTCCATGGATGCCTAAAAGAAAGAACAGTATATAGAAAGTTTAAAGATGGAGCTAAATATTATACATTGTTTTTCTGGCATTAAACAATTCAGAAAGGTTACCTGGAAGTTTTTCCAATGCTTTTTTAGACAAATCATTTCCACACACAGAAATGTACATCCACACACAAATATAAAAATATAGGTACTTATATACCTATAAAAGTAAATATACTTTAAATAATACAAAAAAATGATAGAAAATAACTAAAATTAAAGATAAAGAGGTATTTACTGTTGTACATGCCATAAAATGTCAAGAGATTTCAAGGAAAGCAAATAGAACAAATTGAGTTTTGTTCTTTTTCTTTGCACACTCTTTTTCAATCTTTCACTTTTGCAATAATTTTTTTATTCTTCTGAAGGAAATCAAGAGATCAAATGTTAATGGCAAAAGGGTCTTATTACACATACTTCTTTATTTATTAATTGAATATAGTAAGTATCCTCTTTTCCTTTTTCACACATATTGCTCTTATGAAAGAGCAATGTAATTTTGTTGATTTGTATTTTGTGATTTTTGTGCGTCTACACATGCAAAAGAGAATTCCATCAAAAACTCAAGAATTTCCAATCCTGTAGTTAGGCCTCACAGTTAACAGGACTCTGTGCAATAAGGAGGATTGCTTGAATTGGAAATGATCCCTGTGTTTCAGGGACACACATGCAACACAGACCTGAAAGGGGGAACAGTTTCCAGTTAGCCCTTTGGTCCTGTTTTGGCTGACAATACAAGAATATTATTCAATACAAGAGGGGAAAAGAAAGTTAAAGGAAAAAGACAACTGGAAAGTGATCTGTGTTCCCAGGAATATGGGATGGAACAGAATTTATTTTTTTCCAAGATCTTCTCTTCAGCCTTCTGTAAATTATATACATTTTTAACTAATGTAAGGAATTAAAGAGTTCCCTATCTCAAACACTGTCAAGGTCTCAGAAGGAATTTGCCATAGATAAGCCACCACCCCCATACTCATTTCTTGGGCCTTCCACAAGAGGACTGTGCATGCTCCACAGTGTTGCATCAGACAGTGTAAACTCCCAGGGAAGGTACCTGAGAGTTTCCACCTGAACTTGAACATATATTAACCTATTGAACTTTTCATTTCATTGGTTTCCCCTGGTAGGAGAAATATAAACTTTACTGACAGTATCCTGGAATGCCCAAATAAGGAACAATATAATCTTAGAAAAGTCGTAGAGAATTAGATAAGCATGTAACTCAAACAAACAGGATGTAAACTAAGTTCTGTGTACCCAAAAAAGATAAAGAACAAATGTTACAGTTTTCGGTGGTGAAACACTATGACGCTGTGCCTGCTCAAGACGACAAAGACCACGAAAGGACCAAAAATGGACTTCCAATAAGGGTGTGGCTATGTAAAGCAAACTAATGAATATGGATTAAGTGAGAATATCTAATTATATGTAAACAGTATGTGTAATAAAAAGCCCTGTTTATCTGTCATTTGGCACTTTCGATTAGAGGAGCTATCTTCTGAATGTCCAACATGCTGAATAAAGAATGCTGTTTTTAAAACCTACAAATTGGTCTTAAGAAGTTTCTGCTGCTTTTTGGTATCACCCCCACTTCTGGTGGATCAAGACTACGACCATCACTTCGACTAATGGACATCTAAATTGCAACAATCAAATCTCATTACTGGATCCACAGGTGGAGATATCACTCCACTTTCAACTCTTGTTCTTTCTCTCTTTCCCTCCTTCTTTCCTTCTTTCTTTCTTTCTGTCTTTCATTTTCTTTCTTTCTCTTTTTTTCTTTCTTTCTTTCTTTCTTTCTTTCTTTCTTTCTTTCTTTCTTTCTTTCTTTCTTTCTTTCTTTCTTTCTTTCTTTCTTTCTTTCTCTTTCTTTCTTTCTTTCTTTCTTTCTTTCTTTCATTTCAGTATCTACAAATTTCTACCAATTTCCTTTGGCAGGATTTGGACCAAGCCCTAAACAGCTGCTAAACTCACAGAATTATAGAATCACGTAGGTTGGAAAAGACCCTTAGGGTCTTTGAGTCCAACCATTAAAGTCAACATTGCCAAGTCTACCAGTAAACCATGTTACCAAGTGCCACAACTACATGTCTTTTAAATACCTCTGGGGATGGTGACTCAACCATTTCCCTGGTCAGCCTGTTCCAATGCTTGACAAACTTTTTGGTAAAGAATTTCTTCCTGATTTCCAACCCGAACCTCCCCTGGCACAACTTGAGGCCATTTCTTCTTGTCCTGTCACTTGTTGCCTGGGAGAAGAAGCTGATTCCCCCCTTGCTACAAGCAGTCTACAGGTAGTTGTAGGGAGTGATAAGGTGTCCCCTCAGCTTCCTTTTCTCTAGGCTAGACAACCCTATCTCCTGCAGCCATTCCTCCAGTCCCTTCACCAGCTCTGTTGCCCTTCTCTGGACATGCTCCAGCACCTTGATGTCTTTCTTGTTGTGAGGGGCCCAGAACTGAACAGAGTGCTTGAGGTGCAGCCACATCTGTGCTGAGTAGAGGGAAATGATCACTTCCCTGGTCCTTCTGGCCACACTATTTCTGCTATAAGCCAGGATGCCATTGGCCTTCTTGGCCACTTGAGCATACTGCTGGCTCATGGTCAGCAGCTGTCAACCAGCAGCCCTAGGTTCTTTTCTGCCAGTCACTCTTCCCCAAGCCTGTAGCACTGTATGGGGCTGTTTTGACCCAAAGGCAGGACCCAGCACTTTGTCTTTTTGAACCTCAGACTACTGGCCTCAGCCATTGATCCAGCCTGTCCAGATCCCTCTCCAGAGCCTTCCTACACTCCAGTAGAACAGCAATCCTGCCAAACCTGGTTTTGTCTGTGAACTGACAGAGGGTTCACTTGATCCTCTTTTCCAGATCATTGACAAAGATATTAAACAGGACTGCCCCCAATATTGAGCCCTGGAGAGCACCACTGGTGACTGGCCACCATTTGGAAGTACCTCCATTCACCACCACTCTCTGGGTCTGGCCATACAGGCAGTTTTTTCTGCAATGAACAGCACACCCATCCAAGCCAGGAGCAGCCAACTTCTACAGGTGAATGCTGTGAGAAACAGTGTCAAAGACTTTACTAACGTCCAGACAGAAATCATCCACAGCCTTTCCCTCGTTCACTCAGAAGGTCATATAGACCCTCTGAGTGAATATAGAGGGTTATATAGAAGTAAATTAGGTTGGTCAAGCAGGACCTGCCTTTCATAAACCCATGCCAGCTTGGCCTGATCACGTGGTTGTCCTGCACATGCTCAAGGTGATCTGTTCCATAGCCTTCCCCAGCCCTGAGGTCAGACTGACAGGCCTGTAGTTTCCTGAATCCTCTTTCCAGCTTTTCTTGTAGATGGGCACCACCTTTGCTCACTTTAGTCAACTGGTACCTCCCTGATTAGCCAGTACTGCTGGTAAATGATGGAAAGTGGCTTGGCAAGCAACTCTTCTGGTTTTTACCTCTGTGGAAGTGCTTTTCCTCTGTTAGTAGCCTCGAAAAATACCTCCAGATCTTCCAGCAATAATATATAACAGATCAGGATATTTTAGGTTGGATTACACGTGGAAATGTGTGTAGAAGTAATATATAACTTTTCTTTCCTTTTTTTCTTTTTTTAAAGAAAAGTAATACCATTATGACTTTTCAGACTGTAAATTACAGAATACTAAAAGCACAGATCTGGATATTCAGTTTGTTTCAAATTGGGTTCAAGGTAAGACTGAGATGCAATAACCAAATACTTCCCAGCAGAGCAATGCACTTCATTTGTGGCAGCTAATTGAGACTCATTTCTTAGTCAAGTTATAATAGCAGTTTCTTCATGATTTAAGCTGCTTCAATATGCATTTTTCCCTCCCATACTGCACAGGCAGAATCTCTCCCTTTCACTATTTCTGGCAAAAATAGATCAATGAGAAAATTCTTCTAAACATATTAATCCACTTTGTAGGAAGGGAACACCAGGACTTGAATAAAGCTGAAATGCTTGATGTCTGCATGATCTTGAGTTGACCTGAATGCAGGAGACCTCCCACATGCTATTAAGCTACAAAGTCAAGGTGAAGTCATATTTCCAATACCATGGCTTTCATTTGCAGTGAAAACTCTCAAAATAAAAAATAGTCTTGTTCAAATCAGATTTCATCCTCAAGAACCTGTGTCACCCACGTCCTAGCACATTCTGTCCTGGTACTCTAGCTCAGCCTCTCTGAAGCAGACAGAAAGAAAAAAGCACCAGGGAAAAAAAATCACGCTATTTTCAGTAGCAGTTTCCACCCTAATTTCACCAGTGGAGGATAGAAACATCTCACACAATACTAGTTTCCCACTTCTGTTTCATGAATTTACTTATCCGGCAATCTGAAACTGCCATGAGTGCCAATTAATTCAGAGTAACTTTGCAGGCTCCTATATGAAAGAGAGGACAAGACATTCTGCAGAGCAGAATGCAAGGAAGGCTAGAAATTTTTGGTTCAAATGAAAACATGAGGGGTCATTATGATCTTACATCAGCGCGGAAGTCTAGAGGGGTTGTATATACTGATTTGATCCATGATCTGCATTTATTACTTTCTACAAATAATTTGGCTTTTAAGGTAGGTATTTATTGTATGGATCACTCATAGATTATTGAACAGGAAGCTATATGTAATTTTCTGGCCTTGCAAACTCTGTAGCCACACATATGAATCTAAGGCTTGCTATGACCTTTCAGTGGTTTTTCTCATCTTTTTAGGATAAATTTACAATTTTAGAGAATGTTTAATTTTCTGAGTATTGAATAAGTGAAACAATTCCATTGTAACATGCTATGGAAACCAGGTAAGTACATTATGTATGTGTTTTAGAGACAACAATTGCTTCAGTAAAGTGAGTTTCAATTTATGTGTAGTTGGTTTTACTTGTCTTCGTTAAATTTCCAGTTGTTTATACTTGTTGTTACTGTTGCATCATCTTTTGGTCTTTGTTTTTCTCTACTAAACCTTTCATGTAAAGATTTATTACAGTATTATTATTTTCAGATAACTTACTTAGAATATAATTTATTTATTTATTTATTTATTAGAACCATCTGAATGCTCCTGTTGCTATCCTGATATCCTTTGGCTATGTAGAAAACACCTAAGCAGCTTTGATGAGATATTCACTGCTAGCCCCTGCTCACACTCCCATTAACTGAGTTGGATTAGGGTTTTCATAAATTATCAATATTTCCTATACGAGAGTTAGAAATCAAAATATTTCACAGTTCTTAAAAGTTATGATCAGTTTTAAGTGAAAGTATTTAGATTCAACAAAGATAGTCTTATCAAATATGTCATTATGTAAACGACAGAGCCCAATGAAAACTGCTAGTGAGCCCTGAGTATCTACCTGCTGGAAATAGCAAAATGAATGTGTGCGTAATAACAAGCTCATTTAGATGGACATTTGACAGCAATTTGCTACAGAGGTGCATCTTTCTGAATGTATAAACAACACAACTGACTTTCATTACTGCATTTGTTCTATAACTAGTAAATTTGCTGCTAAAGCAGGAGTTTGAGAAGAATGGCTTCAAACTCTATTGCCCAACTATAAGAGATTTGAGGGCTAATAGAGCCCATTACATTCAGCTAATTCATCAAGCCAATTACCTATCGAGGGTAGGTGTTACAAGAATGCTATCAAAATGGAAATGAGAAATTGTCTAAGGCAAAATACACATCCTAACCAACAGGATCTAGAAAATGGATGTAGAAATATTGTTTCCATAGTTAACAGACTCTGACAATCATCATAACGAGTAGTACAATAAAACAGAAAAACAAAGTCTCTCTTGCACTTCCAGGACTAAATAGCTAACACTGGGATTTTCTAAAACTGATTATGTCAACATTAATAAAGATAGGAGTAAAGAAGGGCAAGAGACTATACACAGTTCCATAACTTTAGTAATTCTCTTCCAGTTGTCTTTGTCCAGAGGGATACAAGTATGCAATTAGTTAGTTTTTTAGACAGTAATTATGACAGAGTTTAAAAGACACTAAGATGAAAGTGCTCTGAGAAGGAAGGCAGTATCATTCCCCCGTTTTTCTGGAAGCAGAACCCCTGACTGAATATCACAGAGCAAGTCACTGAAAAGTCAAGCTGGTCAAGCCCCAGTTGTCTGTCCACTAAGCATTTCCTACTGACTAGGTCTCTGACTCTCTAAAAACAGCCTTCATTTGTGAGTTTCTTATGTCCCATACAATTTCAGAATCTCTGCTGCTGACTGGAATGAATAACAATAAGGAGATTAAACTGGAAACCTAGTCCTTGGCATATCCCATCAGTGGGAATGTCTGCTTACATATAATTACTAGCCTTTGAGCATCAGAGCTGTCCAGGTGTTATCATTTTAACATGATCCCAGTCAGATTAAAACAAGAAAAGGCTAACAAGGGAAAAATTGCTAATGCTGGATATTGAAAAATGCACTAATCCAAATGTACTACTTAAAAAACAATACAACTCTGACATTTAAAAAAACTTTTCTTATTTGCTTTACTCTTTAAACTTGTCTCAGGTAAGGCTTTCTATATAACTCTGTATTGCTGTTTTTCCTCAAAAAGTTAAAATAAATCTTCCAGATTTCTACAGAACTGCATCTTATCATTTCTTGCTGACACTGAACTGAAACATACAGTATTCTTCTCCATGGTCTTCAAGCTATAATAATCTACCATGGCATGCCTCCATCTTAGCAGTCTAATACCAATATTTCTCTAATAGTCTAAAAATTAGCATTTAAAATGTTAATTGCTTCCTGACTAATGATGTAAATTATGAGTTAAATGTGTAAGAATTATTTATAAAGTGCAATGGCAGACTAATTTTCTCTTCATCTTATAAAAATACAGCAACCAGTGAAGAATTTCAGAGCAATTAGTAAGGTAGACTACACAAGTCTGTGCAAGTCAAGCTTTTGTAGTTTGTACTCCATGGTTTTTTGGTCCCTAAGGATAAAGAATGTCAAATTTCTTCACCTAAGACCTATTCTTGTGCTTAACTCATCTTACCTGAAGCGCAAAAATTTCCTGGACAGACTGCTCTATACCTATCAGTTAAATTCTGCTGCCACAGTAGTCAGTGTGCTAGTTCTGCATTGAATGCAGCAGTGGAATCATGACAACCTAAAGTACAGTTATTCACAGTAGGACAAAAATGTGCAAGCACATAGTTTCTCCTTAAAACAGAGATTAAACTTAAGCATCTGGCTAGAAGAAAAAACAACTAGATAAATTCACTTTCAGTGGTTTTTTTTTAAACTTCCAAACTGAGTAATTCACTTCCATAAGGACTCAGTGAGGAAAAACAATAGTTACAGTGGAATCAGGTTTAATGTACAGACATTACCACAAACAGCTGGACGATTTAGCAATACAGATTTTTTACCATTGATTCTTCTAATATTTTGAATTTTCTTAGGTTCACATATTGTGAGAAGACGAATGAAGCCCCTAAACTGTCGTATGATACAAATTAGGCAAGACAGTTCCTGCAACTCAAAATATACACATATATGTATAATACTACTGCATGGTACACAAAAAAAGTATGTATAAATTTTCTACTCAACAAAGAGAGAAACTGGGTTTATAAGAAGTCCCTTAAACTGGTTTCTTTGGATTCCCAAAATATTTCTACTGCAAGTTCCACAGCTGTGGTTCTGACTCCCTATTCACTTCCTTGAAACCCACAAAACTTGATCCTTTTCTCCAGCTTTTAGTCTGAGACTCTACCCAAGAAATACCTGCAGAATTACCCTAACAGGAATGACTCCTGAGTGCTCGTACTTCAATATCTTTCAAAATGCAGAAACAATTTTTTTCCAATTCATCTATTTAGAAAGTCACAGAGGAAAGCCGTTGTCTGATTGTTAGGTTTCCCTGGATTTATTTGATGGCACGTTGAAGGAAAGAGTTGTGTCCAAAAACCTAACAATTTCTTCCCAACAATAACAAAGGCAATCTAAACATGATAACCTTCTCTCACATGTCTACACTAGCCTACCTTTCAGGGGATGGAGGAGTTAAAAAAAAATCCCACTCCTCGTTATGGACAACCCCCCAGTTAGAGCACAAGAGGCCTCCACTGCAATTCTAGTAGGATTTAAGATAAAATAACAGCTGACCCAACATAGGGGATAGAAAAACCCACAATTTATTTCAAAAGAAGAAAATTAAATCACAGTCAATACCTTTAAAGAGCAATATTAAGGTTAGAGAACAAGATAATTACGGAAAGCATGTAAACAAGATAGTGATACATAATTAAGAGATAAAAGTAGAATGTTAGAGTGACATTTTACAGAGAGTTTTAAAAAGCCATCTTCATTTCTAGTGTCATACTCCACTTTTATACCTCTGCTGGCCTCAAATTATCACTTTGGCAAGAAACGAGCTTTGTACCATAACCTACTTTTAGCCTATATAGTGTAGACTGAATTAATTCATCATCAGTATTCATTTATACCAACGTGCCTATGTCTAGAAGTAGAACATTCAGGTTTTTTAAAAAAGAAAGAAAATATTCTGAAAAAAAAGGAAAAAAAAGGAAAAAGGAAAGATAACATAAATGTTCTTGTATACTATTTTAAAAGTAAATTAAAACTGTATTTGTCCATCACTTTTTGCAGCAGTTATGCTAAGGGTAGAGCTATTTTCATAGCACCACAGGGAACATATTTTCACATTGGTGACATATTTTTGAATAATTGCTCCAGTGTATTAGGAATAAAAGCATTCAAAAGAAGCTACACAGTGTTACTTTCATCTTTCCTAAATATGAATATATCACACTGTAGTGGTTTGAACCAGGTTTTCCCCCTGAAGCTAAGAAAGTGGTAAACCCCAGGGAGTGGTGACCCCTGGAAGTTTTGAAGTTTTGTCCAGTGGGCACTTCTGCAAAATGTAAACATACCACAAGCAAACGGAAGAGAAGGGTAGTTGTAGTTTGGTTGTAGAAGTGGTAGCCATGTTCTGAGGCCACGAGGAGCAGAGGGCAGAAGTCCCCTGGGGGCGTTTTGGCCCCCCAGCCCCCAGCGGGGGCCTGCGGGGACCTGGAACAGCACAAAGCTGGGCTAGGTGCCTGCAACTGAGAGCTAAGAAAGTTTTCTCCACTGTGAGAGAGCAGAGACAGCAGCGGCAGAAGCAGCGTCCAGAAGCGATGGCAGAGAGCCAAAAAGATAAGAACGCAGCAGAGGCAGCTTGCAGCCAGGCAAGCAGACACAGAGATGTCTAATGAAGAGAGAGAGAGCCGAGAGAGCAGCAGGGAGAGAGGAAGCTGGGGTAAGAACTAGAATAAGACCCCATACCCCTCTGAGACCTCTGAGAAAGGAGGGAGATGGACTCCTATTAAGGAGAGGAGCCTTGGAGTGCTGCAGCACCAGAGAGAGAGGAGCTGAGAAGCTCAAAGACGTCCTGAAGCTGGACGGGGATGGAGAAGGAATGTGGGGGGGTGACCTTGGCCCCCCTCGCTGCTGCTGCCAAGCCTGGCAGCCTGAGACAGAGCACAGGAGTTCTGGTAGAACTCTTGAGTCAAAGGCTTTCAACTGAATGCTGCCCAAGATGTTCTGACTCAGGGGTGAACCCCCCTGAGGAAGGGACTTTCACAAAGATGCCCCTGCATTTTGTGATATGCCTGTGGTGAAGCGATTTTAGTCCCTGCTGGCAGTCCACAGGTGAGACCTTTGCTTGGAGTCGAAGGAGAGCCAAGAGGGGTGAAAGGAGACCCCCTTGTGTCTTGAAAGACCCTCGTTTGGAGATGATGGGCCAAGGGGCTTGGAGACCCCCTTGTGTGTATTGAAAAGAGATCCAGCTCCAACTGCTGCATGGAATGGAAGACACAGAGAACCTGCTGCCTTAGAAGATGCTGCTGCTCAGAGTAGCGACTAGAAGGGATCTGTCCTTCTTCCCTCCTGGACTTTTATTTGGAGGGGAGAAGAGATCTGATCCATTGTAAATACTTATGTCATGGTAGAGATAGTTGTGATCGTGTGTATAATGTATCATAATATTTATTTGTATAGTCATTGTAATATATTCCCTTTCCCCATTTTGAGTCTCGTGTGTTTGTCAGGAAAATCCATCTCACATTGGATTGAGATGTACCAGGGGGCTTGGACTAGGGAATTAGATTTTTTTGGGGATCTCAAACCATGACACAGACCCTGCTCCAATACTGCTTTTCTATCCATTGATAGTTCATTAGGTATTGTAGTATAGCATATATTTTTGTACAAATGAAATTGGGGGACTGCTAAGTTATAAAATAACAGAATCTTAGCATTGTTATGGCTGGAAAATGCACCTAAGATCACTGAGTTCAAATATGAAACTATTCAGACAAATTATTAATCTGGATTAATTTTAAAGTCTGATCAACTTCAAAACATTCAACTGAGCTTCATTTTAAAAGCTGGAATAAGTCTGTAGGTCCTCACAAAATCTTTTCCAACTTTTCTGCTTTTTCACTACGTAGCATTCACATAAATCTTCAGTTACCACAGTTTAGAAATGATCTCCTACTCAACAGTTTTTTGCACAAGCAAACCATGATTTGGGGATCTCAGATGAAGTATGAAGGCAGTCTGTGCACCACACAGCCCTAATATACATAGGAACTCTCCATGCATTATATTGCAAAATTAGAGAGAAATAGCAGGTGGAATTATGAAGACTGACAATGTAACCAGATGCAGGATCTGGCTGTAATAAAACAGGTCAAAGAATTATATGCTGAAAAAACTGCCTAAAACCCTTATGATCCCATTCATACCAAGCCTTGCCACCTGGTTTTGGCATTTGAAAGAGAATTTACATCAGAAGAGATTAACATTGTCTCTGGGACTAGTCAAATTTATTCTAGAAGACTAATGTGAGGCAAATAACACTCCCTAAGAGCATTTATAGGAATGAGACAAAACAGATCAACATTTTAATATCCAACAGCATTATGTTACTCATCTATTGTAAAGGGAAAGAACTCACTATACAAATCATAATAATAAAAAAATATAAAGTAAGCACTACCTAAAATGCCATAATCATGTCTTACTATAAACAGACCTAATTTGTAAAAGCAAATGTGTGTATAAGACATCCAACACACTTTTCCAAGAACAAGACCCAATGTTTTTCCAAGAACAGCCATGTAACATAACAGCGTAGTTGTACAGAACAAAATTATTTAAAGCATTCTGTAAACAGGTAAATGATCAACTGATAGGGCAGTTGGTTGGAAAGTATTAGCAAATTTTAAATATCTGCGATGTTGAAAATGAATAAACATATCCATGTGATATGTCAGTGTGCACAGAGTAGATGATGTTATTGACAGAGCTTGGTATATTTCATATTATCATTATGTTTGATCTTGATCAGTCTTATTCAAATGATTACTATCAGAACTTCCCCACATCCAGTTATTTATTTTTCTGAAAAGCTGTTTTACTTTTTCAACATACAGGATGCATTGGGAAATGCTGTCAGATATCCTGGGGCTTTCTCATGAATCTTGGTTACTACAACTCCAAAAAATTTACATATAGTACACTGAGATATATTTTGTGAAAATACTGGCAGAACAGAATGCTCTCCAGGACAATATGTATCATGAGTATTAGTGTTTGGACAGCACACATCATCATCTTGATTGAGATTTTCAGCTAGTTTATATGCTACATGAAAACACAAAGTTGTTTTATTTTTAAGTGAATAATCTATTTTATAAATAATTTATTTAATTTATACTATGTCCAAACTTTTCTTTCCAGTCACCTGCAGTCTTTCAGTGATATTCCAAGCATAACTTTCAATATAAACATTCATTAATAAACTTAAAACATTTGAAATATTGTCTTTATCACAAAAAGAAAATCAGAAAAAATGGCATTAAGGAATTTGAGTCAATCTGCCAAGAAAAGCCAAATCATAAGGCAAATGAGGAGACAGCTCAGGAGCTGGCAACACATTTGTCTGCAGAATCTGCCAGATAACCAGATGTTTCTGCTACACAAGAGTGCCTAGAGCTTAGCATAGGAATCCTACCAGAAATAACTACAGTACAAAATTTATGACCAACACTTAATCTAGGGAAAAATGTTCATTTCAGACCATGCTTTCATTAATTGTTGTCAAGAAAGTTTAGAATAAGCACAGAAGAAAGTTACCAAACAACTAATTGATAAATGCATCTCTAATTCACTGTAACTACTGTCAGATTGTAACAAGTAACTGAAAAAGAAATCCATTTCTGCAATATTTTAAAAAAGATATTTGAGATCAATCATAAAAATAACTAAACCAAGTTCACCAGTATTTCCATAGAGAAACAGGATGTTTGAAGGAAATCTAGATCCCAACATTTGCATGTGAAAAGTAGAAAAGTGGTTAAGAGACTGATGACAGAGTATGACTTTACAGCCTTTACAAAACCACAGCATTCAGTGATATCAATAGCAATTGTTTCTTTGACAAAATTGCAAGTCACGCTGCTACAGCCATTGCAATGGAGCAAAATTAGTATTGCCCTTTAATTTTCATTCTTCCTTTTCTCTGCAGTGAAATTGCACAGGCAATAAAAAATAAAAACTCTTCTAGTGGTCATTGATGTGATCCTTTCACAACTCTCTGCAGCAGTACATACTGAATCTTTTGTTGACCAAATATAACTAATATAACTAAGCCTAGAGCCTAGTTTGTGTTTCTATGCCTCTAATTACCAAACATCAGTTGTTTTTTCTTTCTTTAACATTTGCAGTAGTTACTCTTTTCCATGAGAAAAGAAACATCCATCTTGGGCTCAGTTTGTCACTGAAGATATATCCTAGCCTCTCATCTGCTACCATGGCACTGGTCCTCTTCTGTGAATACCAGAAGTCACAAGATTCTGGGCTTTGTCATTATTGTCCAGCCTGAAAAATGCCTCTCCTTAGGTACAGCTGTGCACTCTGGCTCCTGTAGCTGCATGGTGTTGGAGAAGATCTGGCCATTTTTTTTTTGTCATTTCTGAGGCTCTGCATCTGTTGACCTCCTCCTGCAGCTCCCTTACTTGGTGACAGACTCTCTACCAGCAGCTAAGGGCACCATCTCCCCATTCCCTGCCTTACCGAGAGGCTCTGGGCACTTGCTCAGACCCCAGACCTGGAGAGCTGCATCCTCTCTGGGAAGCACCGTCTGATCTGAGGCTTCTGATGTTCCAGAAATAGTTGCTCCAGTTGGTGCTGAGAACAACCACAGAGGTGCATCACCACCAGCGCTCAGTACATGGTTTTATTGCAGTTTGCTGATAGCTCATTATGAAAAAGGTGTGCTTACCACTCTCTGTAAGCCTGCTGCAAAAGCGAACCTATTACCATCATTCATCTGTGGGTTGATAGTGAATCAATAAATTCATGATTTGCATTTTAAACACTGAATATGTCCTGTATATTCATGCTTGTGAGCACTTGAAGAAAGTCATGATTCTCCTCTTGTTCTTTCAAATGGTATCCCCAGTTCATTTCAGGGTCTCACAGTCATCATCCCACCATGACAGCATCTACCACTTCAGTGTCTTACCAGCTTATGTGAAGAGTTTATTTGCATATCCATTTTCACATAAGTTCTAACTAAAAATATCATTGATCTACTGAAAAGTTGGTGGTGCAAAGTGTATCCCTGGTAAACATAAAAATATACACTGCATTCAAAACCAGAATTTTTTTGTGAAAACCTTCTTTCCTATTTGACTTGTGACTTCCCCAGGTTTGCATCTACTGATGTCAGCAACTTATTCAAATACAAGAGATTCTCAATTGTGCATTTAAAGACAGCATGAAGACATGTATTCTTTTATTCAGAACTTAAAAGGTTTTTCATATTCCAGCACTCATACAAAGATGATCTCAGGTAACAATATTCCAACAATGCCCATTGTGAGAAATTTTGGGCAAATCCAAAAAATCTGCAGAATTGTTAATAGTGCAATGCCCTCCAGAGGACTCAGGGGTCCTTCCTCCAGGACACATCCTTTCTTCTGCCTGCATCAGGCAGAGGATTATTGCAAATTAAAAAAAAAAAAAAAAAAAAAAAAAAAAAAAAAAAAAAAAAAATTAAAATCTCAGAACTCTGGACAGGCCATTAGGCAAAATTCATTCCTCATCCAAATGCACTGGAGATACTACTTATCACAACAGGAAAAAAGATCCAGGTAAGTAGAAGCTGAATTTCTCTGCTTGTCTGCAGGCACTTGAGTATAATAATCATCCCTGCAATCCCATGGATCAGACTTTGTTCAGATCTGAAGACCAAGAGCCAGTAACCATTTGGCTAAATCATTTTTCACGCGTACTGTTTAAACAGTTACTTGTTTGCAGCAGCAGCTTTAAGCTCTCCTTCTGAGGCTTCTCTCCTCGCATTAGCATCAAAGGTCTTCTGTTTGAACTCCCTCAAAAGGCAGTCTCAAGCTATTTTCCAGCTGGAACGATATACAGACAATCCTACAAAAAGCCTCCCACAGCCACCACCTTGTTGCCTCTTGCCTTTTCATGCCTCGCAAAGGCTCAGAAGGGTCAGTTTCCTCTCGGTGATTGGGAGCAAAAGCTTTTGCCCTGTACTGCCCAGCGCGGTACCTCTCAATCCTCATTTTAAAAATGCTGACAAAAAGCCTGAGCATTGCCATGGAAACACTTTACCCAATACTCTTGTAAATCTATTTGCCAATAGATTGGGTCTTCAAGGCACTAAGAAACCCTCACCTCCTAAATAACCAGCACATACTTTCCTCAAACAGAATGTTTTACCACTGTTTTAAAGCCAAGGCACAAGCTTTTCTTTTTTTCTTAGGAACTGCTAGTGCTGCTTGGACCAAGTAATTCTAATTTGCACAAGGAGTATTTAATTTCCTTCTCTCGTCCTCAAAATCAGAAAGTCCAAACGGGCCCTGAAGCAAGGCTTGAACACCACCTGTTGGTGAAAAGGCCATCAGCTGGGACCTTTATCATATACCTGCTTTTGTTACTGCAGAGGACAAACCTCTAGGATCATCTGAGCTGAAACATGGGAGAAATTGAGATGATGATGATGATGATACAGTGAACTTCCCTAGCAGTCTGAAAATGCCCTCTCTGTGGCTGGCCCACTAGCCATCCTTCCTTTGGCTGGGTAATGTTTTCTACTGCTCCTCTTTCCACTACTCCCATTAACTGCATTTACAACTTAATGATTTCTTTCTGTAGTACATCATTCTATTCTCCCTCCTGGCCTGTGCTCTGAAACAACCTTCCTACAGATACCACTGCATTTAACTCTATATTCTTATGGGTTTTTCTCACATTTAGTCAGTTGAATAACATTTGCCATCTATTAACCCATCAATTTATCTGAATCATTCTGTAATCTGTCAGACTACTTATTTTTTCACTGTTTGCTACTTCATCTAATTGAACAGTATCTCAAAAATTTGAAACTTTATCCTTTAGTCTTGTTAAACTACCTAAAGTGTATAACAAAACCACAAAGGGATAAATAATACTCTTGTTCATAAATAATGAATTCTATTACCTCAGCATCACTTTTTCTCAATTCAGACATTAAATTTAAAGCCAATTTTTGTTCATTTTTATTCAGTGTTATATTCACTTCCAATTTTCATATTCAGTAGTTCTTTACTAGGTACCTTTCCAGATACACACAAACAGTGCATTTTGAATGGTCAGTGCCAATTTCAAGCAGTATTTTCCTCTCTGCTCATACAGCCAAGTAACTTAAAAAATCCATGGACAACACATTAGTAGGATGAAATCATCTCTTCTTGTAATAACTGTTGTCAAAAACTACTTTTTCAGAGATTTTTTTACGAGTTAATCAAAGTAACATCCACACATTGGCCATTTTCCACGACAGCCTTGCAAGATACGGTCTTTATTCTGTGTCTGTCTCTGAAAAGAGAAGTCTCAGGGTTAAAAGCTGGATATTCCCTACTCCCTACCCTGAGTCCATATTACGAATTTAGTGATGAAAAGAAAATTCTGGTTCTTTTGCCACTTCTTTTATTATTTAAGAGCTTTCCTGGTCCTTTGGACCTATATCACCTGATAATCAAACACCAGATCCATTAGCAGAATATGGATCACATGGGCATCCCTGGTGTCAGTTAGACTTATCACTGTTCTAGTGTTATATGCCCTGATCATCCTAATATTGACTCACAAAACTTAGGCATCCCCTGTGAGAAAATAAAGCATGAAGAACTTTAGCTATCTCCAGGCTAATGCTGTAAAGCTGCTTCCTCCTAATAAAAGGAGTACATTTAATAGACTCATAGATTTACAGTGGAGATTTTTAAGCCTGAACGGCAGAGGCCAGATATACTTGACAATGTACTTGACCATGTACTTGACCATGCATGCAAGGACCTATCCTTGACTGGAGTCATTTCACCTGAGCCAGAATAACCTCTCAAGCTAGAGTGTGTAAGGCACATCCACACTAATGGCTTGAACTCATGGTTCTGGACTGGCAAAGTTCTGTCCACTATGCCTCCAAATATACCCCTGCTAAAGGCAAAAAAATGTCATAATTTCCACAAGTGGTTTACTTCAGTTGCTGTGTTGTGTGATATGGTCCTTTGAGCCTGACTGCAGGTAGAAGGATGCCTCCCATAACACAAAGGCGAGGAAACAGGAACTCTTATGTCACATTTTTCAGACACAATACAGTAAAGGCAAGAACAGCAACTGCAAATAATAAATCTGAACAAATAATAATAAACCCTTTCCTGTGTAGAGAAGAGATGATCACATTTACATACTGAAAAATAAGTACATGTGATGATTTCACACAGCTCAAAAATCACCTGAGGTTTTCTTCTTGTTCATAGCACCATTTTTCTGGTTGTAATTGGTTTTAGTCATAGACCCCAGGACTGAACTGGCATTTAGGGCAGCATCTGAAAATGAGTATGGAGCTATTTGGGACAAAAGTTCACAATTCTAGATTGTACCTACACTGCTTTGTTTATTATTTTAAAAGGTATAAATACCCTTTAACAAAAACAATCAGATCTCGTTAATTTAATCAAATTTGAGTTTCTCCTGGGAGTCAGTCTTTGCCCCCATCATGTGCGCCATTCTTGGTCCTTCTACTCAGGCTCTCCTTTACTGCACATTCTTTTAGAATTGTGAATTCCTAGAGTTCTATTTATTGCTTTCCAGATTATATATTAATAATAATAAAGTTAAAAAATATCTTTATCAACCATTCTGCCAGTCTCTCTGTCTTGTAAATTGTAGTCAATGTCCAATGCCTTTTTAAATCAGCAGATCACTATGAGAAAATAAATGGAATGGTGACTGTTATTGGAAATTCGCTTAGTGATAGGAACTGGTAAGAATATTTTTAAACCCATAAAAAAATTAAATACATTAATAAAATTGAATCTATCCAAAAAATAAGTCCCTGAGACTGATTAACGTACACGTTAATGATGGTAAAATTTTTGTCTAAATGGGAAGACTTTCAATAGTAAAACAAATACCACACAAAAATGCAGTGTCCCAGCTAAGTAATCACTTTGAACAACCAAACTTATAATCTCTTTGAAGAATGAATTCAAGGTAATTTGAAGAAAATAGTTTTTAAAAAGTAATTTCTGTAAAACCAGGTTGAATATTATAAATTCTTATTCGTTAATTCTTTATCTACTCAATCCCAAAACAATCCTTCTATTATTCCCCCTCAAACTTAGAATACCTTATAGAATCACCTGGATCACTCAATTTGGAGTTTTTTTAACAGTACTATTATATATCACTTTTTAGTTCTTATAAAATAATGTATAAGCTGAGCATTACCTTATAATTTGGTGTACAAGCTTTTCACTTTTAAATGTTTTATTTTAATTATAAAATATTCTTTTCTCCATAAAAAAATGTTTCATTTGACCCTCGATAACAAAGCATTGAGCTGGTATTTTGTAATCATCACATGATATTAGTATGTCATTCTTTCCAAATACAGAACATTAATAACCATTGAACAAATCTGCTTTTTCTGCCAAAGTACTCAGCAGTGCTAAGAACTGCCACTGTGTTCTTAATAAGAGAATTTTTTAAGTACCATAGTCCAAAATAACACATCTTTCAACACTTGAAAGATGTGTTATTTTCAAATTGTTTCCCAAGGTGCTGGTCACAGTGGCAGTGTTGTGTTTAATTATATATTATCTGCATTAGTGGGACAGACACACTATTTCTAATAGATATCAAACAGTATAGGAGTAGGTAATACTTGTCTTTCCTTTGGAAAATTCTTGGTATCAAAAAGCATTGTGGGGGTTTTTTTAAAACAACTTGAAAATTAAACTGCCTAAATTTGTAGTGTTGTATACTACTTATCTGCTTTATTTTTGTTTCAAGTATTTTGATTTAATGTTAGTAGACAATTTAACACATCAAAACTATTTAAAGTTGCAGATAATAAGTCTTTCAGTATTTATGTTTCATCTTTGTCTCTCCTAATTAAAATCTGTAAGAAGTAATATCTTCTAATAAAGGGGAAAGAAGTGGATGAGGGAAAAAGGAAAGAGGTAGCAGTAAAAAGTGTTAAAATTTCTTTCATTCCCAAGGTACTATTTGACCCATGAACTCATTTTTCTCATATTTGCCAAACGTTTTGCATTTGATTTTTTAATACTAATAAGATTATATGCTACATATATTTTAAATAGACTGTTGCCCAATTTTATTTTTGTATTCATTTCAATATCTAATACTAGTTGAAAAGTAATTAGCAGAGAATACTCTTTCAGAGCAACATTTCTAAACAGGACTACATTTAACTTTAGTCTACAGAAACAGCCAAGGAGACAAATGGAAGAAAGCTTTAACCAACATAACCAACCTGGGTTTAATCTCCATTAAGCCATTAATCTTCATACAATAAGGTAAAAAGATTAGAAATGCAACTTAAAAAAAAAAAAGAAACAACCTTACAAAGTCAAAGTATCTAAGTTGGATACATTTTTTTTGGTCTTTATTTGAGTAATCTAGTGAAAAATGACATAATATGCAATTCCTTGCATTACCCTAGCCATAATAATGCAAAGTATGTCACAATAAAAAGGACAACTTTCAAACAAGTAAGGCAACAGGTCTCAAGTAAGATGGAAAATATTTTTGCCAAGAAAACAGTGTGAGTTATAACTGGCAAGAGTCAGAATTTTGATATAAGCATGCTTCATGAGAACAGACTGACAGGAGTGAGGACAATAAAATGCCCTGTAAGTGTCAGTGGTTAATAAAGCAAAGCAACATTAAAGGAAAATGCTTACAGGGGAGTAATGCCCAACTTTCTCCTTTTAAATGCCGTCCTTTATAAAGTTGTTAATGTTTATTCATGCTTTTCAGTCTGACACATTTTCAAAAAGTGCTATACGTAACTTGAATCTACATATAAATTCATTACCCATCATTCAAGAGCCAGTAGTGAAATTTTATAAAGCATATTGTTGACTTTCTCAAAGTACTGTTTCTTCTGATGTTAACATCAGTAATTTTTCTTTATTTTCCCTTTTTTAATTAAAAGCAGTGTGGATTTCTGTGTATTAGAGGGATACAGAGTTTTTGCTTTCCTCATCAAAGTTGGGAAAAGCATACCATTGTGTTATTCAACTGATTCATATGTACACTCATTATTTTTTTAAATCTTTTTCTGAACGAACATTAGGGTAAGGATAAGAGATGGTTCTAAACCTAATTACTTGGCTTGGCAAGGGTTTTGCTATACTTTTAGACAATAACCTTTCAGTACTCTATTTTACATCAAAAACCTGTACACAGAAATCCCTGGGAACATCCTGTCAGTTCCAATAGCAAATTACAGCATACATCCAATAATGTTAAAACACTATATCCCAGAAATATCAAACAAAGAATTAAAAGGTAAAAACAAGTAAAAAAAAAAAAAGAGGCTTTCAGCCATTAACTTCCCAATGTCCCAGTGGAAATATGTGGCTCAGAACTATAAAATGAGTTCTTGTTTCTCTTTGGAATTGATCATTCCTGTCCTGGTAAATATTTTAAAAGCCAGCATGGGCTATCCCGAGACTTGCTGGCTTTTAAAATGTTTACCAGGATAGCGTATTAGGCCAAAAAACTGGATGTGCTGTGCTCTTGTCTTTTTGTGCAAAACCAAAACTCTGTCTCTCCGGCTCTTGGTATGGATATGGAAACACATCTGTATTTCTTCTGGCAGCAGAGACTCCATGGTTCAACTTGCTTAGGTCAAGAAATTAGCACTGTTCTCCTAAATCCTCCCATAGGTGCTACACATTTTCTGACATTCAGCATTCCTGTGAGTCTCCTCGCTTACCACCTGCTGTTTGGGCATCGGGAGTAAAACTGTGTGGTGACAAAACAAGTTAAACACATACATGAGCAATATGCTTCTCTAGAGAGCAGATACAGCTGCTCCATGCCTCAAGGCTCATGTGCTCACCACCTTCACTTCAGCATGTGTGATGCAGCCAGGTAACCAGCCATCCTTTTGGGTCTCCATTAAATTCCTTGCAGGGGAAGGAATTAACATCTGGCCCACTTGAGGAAGCCAGCTGGCTTTCCCTTCCTCACACCTAAGGCACAAGGCCATGGTGTAAAATGATCAAAGATATATAAACAAACTTTAAAAAGTTTAAATGTGGTTCTTTTATAAAGTTAACAATTGAATTCGAATTCACAATAATGAGACAACGTCTCATAAGAGTATCTCACTGAAGGGAACTGCCTTGACTTAGTT
This sequence comes from Manacus candei, assembly GCF_025592945.1. Taxonomy (NCBI): domain Eukaryota; kingdom Metazoa; phylum Chordata; class Aves; order Passeriformes; family Pipridae; genus Manacus; species Manacus candei. The sequence goes on from NW_026138062.1 coordinate 1,586,717, forward strand.
TCTTAGTACTGGGGAGGGACAAGTTTGTGCCACCTACTGTTGCTGCCTCCAACTCTGGGCATTCAGTCTAGGAAAGAAATCAGGTTTTAGTTGCTGCCAAACTGGAACCTCACACAGCAGTAAGTTCACAGTGCCATCCAGAACTTTGTAATAAAGCAAAACTTGAGCACCTCTTCATATTTACTGAGCACTGAAATATTATGCCAGAATTAAAGGGTATTTCAAATAGTTTGAATGTGAATCAGAGGTTATTTCAGCAGATCCAATGGGGTAATTACAGGGTAGGAAGAACAAACAGACTGTAATGGAATAGTGAGACAGGCAATCATAGACAAACTGTTTACTTCCCTGCTGATGAATGAATAGAGCAAAGGGTCACCTAGGTGGGTTTTTTTATTTAATTTTTTTCCTGGCAGATTTAGTCTTGAAAACAGGCTTAACGGAGAAGACCAGGTTGAGTATTTGGTAGCAATGTACTGTGTATTTTTAACACTGAACAGTTTAGTGGAAGTCTTCAATCACCATCCAAAACAGGTTTTATTATGGAAGAATGGTAATTATGTTCCAGTTATAAAAGGAAGGATGAGACACAAGAAGTTTAAGTTAACCTATCCCACAGTCAGATTGAGACAGGGCAACAAGACCTTCCAATTCTTAATCACAAGTTTAAGCAGTTTCAAAGCAGTTGGCTTTGTAAGGTTGTAATCAAGTGCTAAGAAAAAAAACCCTTTGACTGAAGCTCCCAGAAATTGCACCTTGGAGTCATTAAGCCTTTAGTGACCAGTGACAGCATGACTTGATGAAGGAGTGATCCTTCTAGGCATGAAGTTTGAGACAGAGATAGTAGTTTTATGACTCCACCTTATGTTAATAGAGAGATGTCTAGACCCAAGCAACAAATCCAATTTTTCTTTTTTGATTTTTTATTTGAATGAAGGATTTTCATGTTCATTCCATCAGTATATCTTCAACATATGAACTCTTAAGATCTTGAAACTTCAAAAATGCCTACTTGCATTAAGTCTAGTCCTCTGCTTTCTGTCATGTGTCGTGTACCATCTTCCAACATGTACTTGTCTTCCAACAGGAAATGTCCAAAAATGCATCACACACTCCACAGAGAAACTCAGGAATAATCAATGCAACCAGTTAGCATATATTCAGAAGAAAAAGCCAAGTCTACTAGCAGCTTGAGAGATCAAGGAAATGTGAGAAATAGAAAATAATATGGGAGAGATGTGTGTTAATGAGGTAGGCAGAACTATCCTAATTAACAGATCTTCTTTAAAAAGACAGTCCACATCAACGTTTTCTTTTCTGCTTTTGTGCTTGCTTTTTTCCTGATGTAAAATAGAGAGCTTTAGAAAAGAAAACCTCCCAGGATAAAGTTATTACATTTCTAATAAAGAAATGCAAAATAAGTTGGTTTAGTTTCATAACCCATCTCTCCTCATGTCAAAAACTATTTTAAACCGTTTCTAATTTTTGTCAAATGAGTCAAATGAATTAGGTATTATTTCACTAGAAGTTCACCTGTAGTTCTGCTGATTTTTTTTTACCTTGTCACATAGACATACTTTGACTTTGTGTCTGTGATGACCCTGAGCAACTCTGAAGCCAGGCCTCCTTCAGCAGGAGGCTGGACCAGCTAACCTCGACAATTCTCCTCCAACCTAAATAATTCTTTGATCCTATTCTGATGATGGCTGTGAACCAGCCCATTCTTTCTGTTTTCAAAAATTAACCAATACTGGTGAAAAAAATGGCAAAAAAGTAAGAGCTCTGTGAATAGACAAGCCTTACTTCATGATGTCAAAATGTGTTATTGTATATTTATAATAAAAGGTATATAGAAAAAGGGATTTGCTTCAGAGGGATTTCTAACTCATGTGTGTATTTTTCATTTTTCTCCTGCCAAAATTTCTGCTTGACCATGAGAATAAGCACTTTTCACAAAAGCAAAAAAAAAAAAAACCAAACCTGATTACTTCTGACATGTGATGGATTTCTGGTGGGGAGTACAACTGTGTCATGGTTTGAGAGCCCCAAAAATCCAACTCCATAGTCCAAGCCCCCTCCCACATCTCAACTCAGTGTGAGATGGTTTCCAGACACCACATGAGACTTTAATGGGGGAAAGGGAATATATTACAATGGCTGTACAAAATAAATACTACAATACATTATATACAATCTTAGCTATCTCTACCATGACATAAGTATTTACAATGGATCAAATCTCTTTTCCCCTCCAAATAAAAAGTCCAGGAGGGAAGAAGGAAAAAGATCCCTTTCCACTCTCAGAGCAGCAATGTCTCATAGGCAGCAGGTTCTCCTCTTCTATGTGGCAGCTGTAACTGGATTGTTGTAGCTGGATCTCTTTTCAATACACACAAGGGGGTCTCCTTTTACCCCTCTTGTCCTTCGACTCCAAGCAAAGGTCCCACCCGTGGACTGCCAGCAGGGACAAAGCTCGCTTCACCACGGGCATATCACGAAGTGCAGGGGCATCTTCGTGAAAGTCCCTTCCTCAGGGGATTTACCTCTGAGTCAGAACGTCTCGGGCAGCTTTCAGTCGAAAGTCTTTGCCTCAAGAGTTCTACCAGAACTCCTGTGCTCTGTCTCAAGAAGCGGGGGGGGGGGGCAAGTTCACCCTCTTTGCATTCCTTTGGTCGTCCTGGTCCAGCTTTCCAGGACACTTTGAGCTTCTCAGCTCCTCTGCAGTGCATGTTGCATTTCACCCCTCCCTTCTAGTTGGTGAGGGGTCTCCAAGGAGTTTGGGGTCTTTTGGTTTCAGTTTCTTACCCCAATTCTGTCTCTGTCTGTAGAGCTTAGTCTGCTCTCTCTGCTGCTGGTTCTTGTCTCTCAGACAACTCTGTGTCTCTCTTGCTCGGCTGCAATGCCTCTGCTGCTTCTTCAGTTATCTCTTGGCTCTTAGCCACTATCTCTGGACGCTGCTTCTGCTCTGTCTCTGCTCAATCACGGTGGAGAAAACTTCTCTAGTTTTCAGCCACAGGTACTTAGCCCAGCATTATGCTGTTCCAAGTCCCTGCAGCCCCCTCCCCAGCCAGGGCTGGGGAGCCAGAGCCCCCCCAGAGGGGGCTGCTGCTGTTTCTCCTCGTGGCTTTTACAACATGGCTACTTCTTCTACAACAACTACAACTACTGTCTCTTCCGTTCTGCTTGTGATATGTTTATATTTTGCAGAAGCGCTCATTGGGTAAAACCTCAAGGGTCACCACCCCCTGGGGTTTTACCATTTTATAACTGCAGGGGGAAAAAGTGTTTCCCCCCACCACAACCTGTATGTGTATATCTGAATTTCAGAAAAGCACACTGAAATTCCTCTTTTGATCATGAAGTTTAGTTTGCCTGTAGTGTTGAGTATGTGACATAATCAAAATCATGACACAAAGATGGCTACTGTCAATAGCAGTGATAAGAGCCTGAAAATGCCATCTCAGCACAGCTCATAGTAATATTCCTGAAGGTTAATTTTTCTAACCTTGTCACTTCTGCTGTCTGAAAAAGAAACACCAATGTACTCTCTGCTACTTGCACCTAATTCCCTTTTGCATGTGATAACTTCACTATGACCACTGTAAACACTGCAGGCAATGTAACTGAAGTTTTGCAGGCAGGGTGAGTAATGAAGCAAAATGGCTGTTGTTTTTAATAGTTATTAAGAGCTGTATCTATGCCTATCTACTTCTTCCTCATTTCTTCTATTATGATGAAATCCTCTCTTTCATCCTCTGATGAAATTCTTCCACTCATCCTGTAGGATGAACTGTTCTCTCTAGGCATTCTACACCATTTGTTCCAGTATCAGTGTTTCTGTCAATTCCTTGCTCATTAACCAACTGCACAATTGTTGATGAGATTCTAAGGACCACTTCTTAGGAAACAAAAAATATGTCTTAAAATTTCATGGCAATACTAGCTTAAAATATTTACATACAGAAGCCCACAAGGCTATTCAGCATCCTGTATAACTCTGCATCACTTTTCATTCCCCAGGATTTGTAAATCAGAGAGCATTCCTACACTATTTGCAAAGCAGCAAAAGTGATCAAATTTCTCGGTCATATTAAAACACAGGTGGAAATATATGTAGGAGAAAACACAAAATTTAGGGGTGGGACTGATATAAATGGTATGCAACACACTATCTTCGTATCTTCAGAGAGTACAACCTAGTATTACGTGTTTGGAAGTCAGCAGAAAATATTAACTAAAATTTCTATACATCACTAGGACAACATCTTGTAAAAGAAAAAAAAAAAGTGGTTTCAAGATGCATTTATAGGCGAAATAACTCCTAACAGAACTAATCTTGCTATATTACTTCTGAAACTGTTTGAAAGCCAGGTTTATCAAACTGCATCCTTGGCCAACGTACAAGCAATATCAATAGAAAAACTGCATGCAAGAACAGCAGAACAAATGGTCTTTACAGGCAGTATAGATTCTCTTTATTCCATTTACAAAAAAAAAGAATATTTGTTTTTAAGGTTTACATCTCAAAACACAAAAAATTCAGTCTGACTTTGCATTGATTTGTCTCTATAGAAACCAGAAAAATGACTCTCAGTGTTTAGATGGCGAAGCTCTGCTCACGAAGTCACTCCACTGAATATGGACTGCATCTGGTTTAGTTTTCAAACTTATAAGTTTTAAAAGCTATGATGCAAGTATTATTTTTAACTGCTTGTTTTACACATTCTAGTATTTTGGGTGGGGAATGAAACAATATTTTTACTTAAGTTGCATTTCTATTGCATAAAGAGTGTGAAAGTGCTTTTAACCTTAAAACACTACATTGGAAAAAGCCAGCACTGGGGGGAAAGGAATAAAGATATTGAACTAGGTTAATTTCCTTGCTCATTTCATTTTAATGCCAAAACATATCTTGTAATGCCAATACAATATGTTTCAATATAGCAGTCAAACAACCATCTTTTTTGGCTCTCTCTCATGTTTTTTCTAGAAATATATCTTACCTATCCAAATGTCTCAAATAGAATTTCCCCACCTAGCTGTTTGGCTGGAAAGGTGTTAGCATTTCCCTATTGATTTTTGGCATCTGTTAGTTTAATATATCCCTTCTGTACCACATGCACAATGTCTTCAGGCACTCGTCTCCTTCATTTTCAAGCTGAATGAAACCACTGGGTCAGGAATTTTGTGAATGTTACCATCACAAAATTAAGTCAGTTTAAAAACTGTGGCTGCTATAATAGACCTACATTTTCCTGTTCTGAGGAACACTTTGTACTGCATGAGGTCTCATACATTCCAGCCACCACTTGTATGCAAAGTCTTTACGTTTGTTTCTAGCCTTTAATCCTTTTCTTCTTCTCACTTTTACCACATTAAATTTCCTATGTGCACTTTGATTCTTTTTCAGCCAAGCAATAAGACACGGCAGAGTGGAACTCTTGGCTTCTGATGCTTGCCAGAAGGTGTTAGGAGCTATGCAGCCAATGTAATGCTCAGTCTGATCCATTTTTGAGAAAGGATTTAAAAATTCAAACTGACGGTTCAGAATAGAAACAAAAGCTTGAGATTTTGACATTGCTATAACAAAAAAAAAAGTGTGTTTGAGGAAGTAAGTACTTATTATAAAGATGTCAAGGAGATGACCAAATGAAATGTTAGCTTTTAGGTAAGAAAGAGACTGTATATAGTGACATTAAAGTAGGGACAGAATTAGCAAAACTATATGACTCACTGAAAGACGTTTAAACCACTTCTGTGACTCACATGGAAAGAAAAGAAAGATCAAGAGGGTAAGAACACTGTACAGTGGGAATGTCCATTATGTGAAGAGTATTGGACTCTCCAACATCGGCTTCCGTCACTACACTTGTGAGGTGACAATTCTGTTGCTCAGTACAGATGGAGTAACATCACCGTCTAAAAGTACTGCCTTTTCTTCTGAGGTTAACCTAACAAAAAATTTTAAGCACCCCAAAGTTGTTTGGTTTCATAGAATACACAGTTCAGAAACGCAGATACTTCCCTCACAGAAGCTTCTGAAATCGTTGCTGCTCAGTAGCAACAAACTATTGACACATTATCACTGAGACCAAAACACAGCTCCACGAAGGGCTTGTCTGAAGGGACGTGGGGGACACTGAGCTAAAGGAGAAGTTAAGCAGCAATATTTTCACATTCACTGGATACAGGAGAAAAGGTGAAGACTGGGGAAGATTTCTGTGGGGGCGGAATTCCCTGTCTCCTTCCTACAAATGTGCACAACAAGTGTGATGAATACCATATGCCTGGGGAATGCAGGAAGATCAAGAGAAGGAAAGAAGGAAGAAGAAATATTCATACAGAACTGTGCTGTATGCTGTGTATATGGAATTATCCTGTGTACAGACTCGAGGTTTTAAGTTGAAGAAGGGAAAAGTAGGGGCAATTCCCTGATTGCCACTGGTATGAAAGTAATCAGGTGTGAGATACAAGTGTTGTCCCCCAACAATGGCAGCACCTTTTGACTTGCCATCAATCTAAGTAATGTTTTCAGCTATTGGCATAGGGTTCTGTTCATTGCCATCCAAGAATAATTAACTTTCTAGAGGGTAATATTGCACTGAGACAACATAGGGGATACATAGTGTCATGGCAGCAGTTAAAAAAAAGGCAATGTAATGTTACTTGCTACCCTTCTTTCATTATCTGGCAAAATATTTTTATCTTTTTACTTCCAGTGAAAAATGCAAAACAGACGTGGTTCCTGGTTAAGTAGGAATTATGTTACTTGCTTTTTAATGAAACCAACAAGGATAAGAATACCATTTTTGACATGCTCTGTATTATTCTACATCAAACTGCAGGGCAACCATTGGCTTTCCCTCACTGTTTTGCACATTTTGCCAGTTATTCAGTCAGTAGGTCAGTAGCTGACTAAGAATCCATTTGTTAAAACAAAGCAAATTAAAAACTAGAAATATTTCTGTTTAATACTTCCACTCTTAACTTTCCATCAAATTGCAAGGGTTGGATAAAGTATGTTTTCCATGACTCTGAACTTGTTATAGGAGTCAATCCACCACTTATCTCTAGAAGGCATTAATTTATGCCTCTCTGTTGAAAAGATGCCTATACTTTAAACAAGCAAACTTGTTCTCAGAATCATTCCTGCTTAATAACTTGGTAGTGGTCATTTAAGAATGTGATCATTTAGAAACTTGAAACAGACACTCACATATTATAAATACTGCAGAAAATGAAAGTTCTAGTATTAACAGATTAAATTCAATGGTTATGCATCAATTTCAATGAATTATTACATTTAGAAACATAATAGCATGACAAAAACTATGTTTATACTTCCACGGATACTCCTCACTAAGGCAGAACACTAAGCTGAGAACTGGTTTCACAGCAGCATCAAAGAAAATCAGCCTCAGAGACTTCTGGAAGAGATCATCCGGTTCACTTCTGTGCCTTGAGACACAAAAAAGTGTGTGTTGATCCTTCCTGACAGATACTTGTCCAACCTGTTTTTGAAACTCCCAGCAACAGAGGTTCCACAGTCTCCCTAAGACAAGCTTTTTACAACAGTCAAAAACATTCCCTCCCTTGGGAATATGCAGCACAATGCACAGATTATTGGAAGTAACTAAAATAAGCTGTAAAATTTCAGTGTGCTGTGCCACCTATCCCAGCAAGGAGAAAGGGGTGAAGTAGTAGAAGTGACAATACAGCAGTGTACACCTGATTTATGCCTATTTTAAAGTTTCTGTGGTTTAGATTCATATTCTGAACAAGATCTGCATGAAAAAAGTGTGAGCTAAGCAACAGTATTTAACAGATTCCTGGAACACAAGAGGAGAGTTCATTGATTTGAAAAATGCCATCAGGAGACGTAAAAAGAGCTAAGGTGGGTCCAACTTCCACCCAGGTTCTCACAGAAACAACTGATCTTTCATGAACTAGAGGAATGGATTAGGAAAACTGTAAGGAGCAGTGCCAAAGAATTGAGCCAGACAGAGACCACCTAAAAAGCAGAAAAGACTCCACGAAGAGGGACTCGAATTAGGAAAAACAATTTGGCAACTGGAGATAACCAAAATGGTCAAAGTGGAGGTGGCAACCACTGCTCATACAGAAAAAGATGGAGAAAAAAGCCAAGACAACACCTGAAACCCAAAAATACAGAGAACTGGAAGCCCATATGAAGGACCAGAGGAATTATGTGCTATTTTGAAAGAGCTTGATAAAAAATGATCCAGGCAGAGTAAGACTACTTTAAAAACCTCCAACTGTGAGTTCCTTCGATAGGCACCTATGAAATAAAAGGAAGTCTGAGGTCACTGTACTATTTACATACAGCCTTCAAGATATTATCCTGAAAGAACTTAATTCAGAAATTCTCATATGATATGACCTTTTGAAACCATCTATGGAGAAATCATTTCTGAACAATATCTGTAAATAAAAGCTTTTATAGACTGCTTGTAAGTGTAGCAGACATACATTTAAAGCAGTTGACAATTATAGTTAAAATAGAATTTTCTCATTTACAAAAACTTATATACAAAAGTATTAAGATGGTGAGAGGAGAGGGGATTGACATCCTGCTGATCTAATTACAAAATCTTAATTTTATTGGGACTTTCCAAATCGGCAGACCATTTAATAAAACTTGGCATAGTTCTGTCAGTGTAATCGATTCTTTTATTAACACAACAGTCTAAATCTTTAAAAGATTGGTTTTCATTTATTAGAATGTTTTCTCGCACAAATCTAATTTCTGCTAAGTCCAACTCTGCCACTCTGGAGAAAAATTATTTTGGTAAATGTCCTATCAAACTACCACTGAGTAACATGTAACTCTTTAAAGTAGTACAATACACAGAAGAAAAAAGCAGAAAATCATGTAAAATGTTGTCAAGTTTAAAATCATTCTAAACTTTGGAGATGTCATTATTGTGGTTACTGCTTTACCATTACCGCTTGCAGATAATTGACAGGGTCTGTATTTTGCTGTTGTAATTTTGTCCGCTATTACCTGGAGATTCTGGTCAAACAAGGGAAGAAAATGTTGAGACCAATTCTCAGTTGGCATAACTTTATTGAATTTATTAGACTGCTGTCAGAAGAAAACATAGGTTTCCATTTAGATTGAAAAAAAAAAAAAACAACAAACCACCATCTGCTTTTATTAAAACATATTTTTAACCTGAAGAGTAGAGATGAGTGACAGGGTCCACTCCTAAATCTAACAAAGTACATGACTGGGGTTTGGTAATTTTGTCAATCCCATCTCCAATCCATTTTTTAAATTTTGATACACAAAGGTAGTAGAAAGTTAAGCATTATAAATCTTGAAGAGACCTTGTACAATTATTTTTTACTGTGATACACAAATTTATGCCACAGTTAAGTCTCTCTGTTTAGAAGAGGCCATATACAAAGGGAAGCAGTTTATGTCCAGTGCCAATGATATGCTCTAACATTTCTCCGCCACGCTTCAATTGATTAAGCAGCCTTTGGGAAAAAAAAGGCAGTAGGAAATGTTCCAGTGCCTCTCACTATAGGATGATGGCCTAAAGCCCTGGGAATGAGAAAATTATATGTTCAAGAAAGAGAAGAAAATTTCACTGCATCTGGGGTTGGTGGAACAGCTTAGGCAGAGTGGCTCATTCTGGGAAATTCTCAGATGGATTTTCAGCAATGGAAGCAGGAAAGATATTACTCCAAGAGCACTTCAAGGCAACCAGTCTTAGGTTAAGCTGCAGTGGCTGAATCAGACAGGGTTAAGAGCTGGGATTTTTTTGCCCCAGAAAGGGCAATTTTTAAAATAAAACTTAGAGATTTTGCCCTAAATAAAAGGATTTCCACAAACACTAAGTGTAGGCAAACTCATGTAAATGGAAAGTTGTCCTACTCAACCACAATTGCTCCTACATTCTCAGATCTCATCTAGAGAAAGTGCTCTTTCTGAAGGAATGGGAAATTTTCTTTCAGTGATAGCTTGCACCTGGACCTCTTCCTAAGCACAGGAAGTTGTGCTTCATTACATTTGCTGTGTCTGTGATGAGAATTATCTGTGGATTGAAACAGAAGTGAGAATGAAACAAAATTATTTCAAAAGACAGTCACTAGAAGTACCAGGGCTATGACAGTACTTCAATGAAGTGCTTGAAGACCATTTCTGATTTTAAATACATTTCTTACTGGTTATCTGTTTCCCACTGAATTTACCTGACTACAAAGGCACCAGACAAAAAGCTAAGTAAGTCTGTAATGCTGACTTCTATGATTCTGTAACAGGAGGTCTCAGCCTTACCTCTGGAAGTCAGACTATCGTTGTACAATATATTCATTGCCACTACTCTTTCAAGTTTAAAAACTGTTTAAGAAAAAACTGAGTCAGTGCAGATCATTGGGGCAAAAGTGTGGTTTGTTCTGAGAGACCACATAATTGTTTTTTCATGTAAAGCATATAGTGATTAAGAGGCACAATTCTGCAAAAGTGTTCAGGAGAACAGCAGTGCAACATGTTCTTATGTAACTTTTGTCATGGCATTACCACCATTCAGCATGACTTGGACTTTCTGCAAGTATGCTCATGAAATGAAATTGGTTGTCCTTCTCCATTTTAGTTCTTCCCTGTTCCCAAAGTGAGAAGTCTGAACTTCTCCAGTAATCCTTCAAAGTATGACTTTAAAAACCACTATTTTGAGGACTGTTCTCTGAAACACAGTCTACCAGGCATGTTGTTGCACCTACAGTTCTCTGTGGGATTGACCTGCTACAAATTCACCTTATTTATACGTGGAACACTTTTAAGCCAGAAACACACTGGCTGTTTTCATAAACCAAAGCTGCTCTCACTTGGATAATACACATAGGAAATAACAATTCAGTAGTATATAATGCACAGATAACTCTTTGGAAAAAGAATACATGACTATTTTTTGTAGGAAACAGTATTTTTAGCACCTAAACCTGAAAAAAATATATTTTTGACACAGTCTTAACTGATAGTTTTCATACTAACAGACTTTATCCTTACACCTGATGGGGACTCAATGGTTTGAGAGTCCCTGAGCAGGACTCAGATACTTGGGCAATCTTCTGAGTCTCGCCATCAGCCTTAGATGATCAGGAGGTATATCTTTGATCTCTGACTTTCAGCTTCCCCTCTTTTCAATAGCAGAAAAAAAAAATCTTTTAGTAACTTGTTGCAAGAACTGCAAAGAAAGGTGTACATGAGAGCTGGATAGTCTGATCATTACAGTCCACTGCCATATACCAGACATGTTTGCACCATCGAAAATGGGACTTGCAATTCTGGATGGGAGGAACCTATCCTACTTGTATGAGCCGGTTTTGCCATCAGCTTGTGGTCCCTAAGAGTCCAATAAATCCTATTCAGAGAGAAAGAGAGATTAAAGAAAGAGAGTGTCTCGAAGATTCCCCAAAGTGAACAAGATTATCATTATTCAACTATTTGAGAAAGAAAAGGAAAGGGGTTAAATTTCAGCTTCTGAACTACAACTTTGGAAAATAGGTTATTCACAACAGAAATGTATTTGATCCATCCAGATTTGTTGTTAGTTTAAAAATCTCCCAGAATGGGTCAAAAACTGTATAGTCGTACAACTGAAAAGACAAAGAAAATACCTCAACTAATTTTTTTTTTTAGAGCACATACTCACCAGGACATACAGACATAGAAATGGTTTGGATTACGTAAGTTTAGCTCTTGTTCACAATCAAATGCCATTCATTATTCATCTCCAAAAGATACACCTGTATCTTCATCTGCTGAAAAGCCATTCAAATGATATACCAGCTCCACTTGCAACCAATAATTTCTGAAAGGGTAAGGACAGACCAGAAACAAGTCTGGCTTTTTCAGGAAATGGAGAAGAAAATTGTTTTCTTAAAAAGAGGCACTTCTGGCTTCTGAGACTCAATCAGCTTATACCATTGAGTTTTGCAAATATTCAGTTACTTTCTGCAAAATATTGTTTAAAACACTTGGAGTAACGAAATAGGATGCCAAGAAGCCTGCATTACCTGACAACAAGCTCTTTTGCCATATGTGTTCCCCATATTTCAGACAAATGAATGGAATAAGGCAAATACTTAACATTTTTATCTTGCTTTAAACATGGTATCAAGTTTGTAAACTAAACCATTTCAAATATCAGGAAGCACTCATTTTCTTCTTGTCATTGATGCCTAAGTCCACTGCAGAAAACCATAATGAATACAAAATTAAAAGATGCATAACAGTATGAATGCACAAGACTCTCCAATAGAGGTAGACAGATTTAGAATTTCGTAACTGTCAATCATGCATCTTCAAGATTTAAATAACTTTAATGTATCCTTTTAATTAAATAGGAAATTACATGCAAAACAGGAAAACCACTTTAAATGAGCTATTTTTACATGAAGTAGCCTCTAACGGTGGATCATGAAAGCTAACATCCCCAATATTTAAATTGACTGACACCACTTGGGCCTGCTGGAGGCACGCAACTGGATAAAGCATGTCTGAGAAAGGTAGGCTTTGGCAGTGTTTTCCCCATAAAAATGCCCCAGATATGCCTCCATAGACTCTGGCTGCCACTCTTTAGGTCACTCTCAAGAAAATGCCTCACTTCGTATCACTGATGCTACTCAGGTGGAGAGGCAGAAGGGTAAAGCAGGTCTTAGGAGTGTTAGGAATGTAATTGCTCTTTCAAGATAGGGGACAAGTGCAATTATAATTAAACTCAAATCTTTATTCCTCTTCATATGGTCATGTAACTGCTTGAGCTGTGTTCCAGCCCACTCCCTATGTATCAAACGTACACAAACTCTTATCTGCAAGTAAAGACTCCCTCCATTGCTAAGAAATGAAGTTTTAAAAGGTCTTTTAAAATAGTGTTTAAAAGTAGAACATTTTTTCATTATATACTCAGACTTGGAACAGAGGAGTGGAGGAAAATATGCCTCACTGGCTCTGGATATGTGTCTTTTCAATCTAGAATTATTGTTATGAACAAGGTTTGCAAGTGGTTTTGGCCAAAACAATCCTCTCTTTCTAAGGACATGTGAAAAAAAAAAAAAAAGAATTAAAGGAAAAAACCTTGAATTCCAACTCCTTCACCTTTCCTTTTTTCTTCATAGTTTTTCCAGCTCTAAAGGAAATTTGACTCAGGCAATACAACCGTGTTCATCACAAAGTAATGTGGCCTCCCTCCACCACCACACCATTCAGTTAAAACACTGCTAAGTTCACACACCATGTAAATACTTTGGGGTTCTTCTTTGTATGGCCAAAGCCAAGCATCAGTCTTTATAGGCACAAATTGCCCTTTTTCCTGAGATAGCACTAGCAATGTGTTCTTTCCTCATCAAAAACCTCATGGGAACTTTTTAAATGAGTGACATATTCTTTGCCAGGACAAACTACCTGGGAACACCAAGGCTGAAAAGTCTACAGTCCTGTGTCATAAGTGATAGATAATTTGAAGCCCTTTACTCGACCAGTTATCAATAATAAAACTTTAAATAAGCATAGAAAATTTTACCAAGCCAGTCAGTTTGTCTGACAAAGGCTGTCATAAGAACACTTACTGAAACATAGCCACTGATGAAGTAGGAAAAATCATTAATAAACCCTTGTGTAACATCTACTTGCTATTCACCATATCTTTTTCCATATTAATCATCCCAACACATAAAAGTTACAAAAGGATGCAGTCTGTGAAAGCCATTTTGTCACAAAGAAAATTCTTTCAAATAAATGAAAATATACTTCATTATCAACCTGTGAATAGCATGATAATTTAAACACACTTCAGAACACTTATTTGCATGAACAAAACTTGCATAAAGGTTTGCTTTTTCTCTGCAATGGATAAGCTTGTCACCTCAAACTACAGAAGGACAAAAGGTGAAGGAGATGCTGCTCTCCTCCTTTGTTTTTGGTGATAGCCTGAGTGGTTATATTCATTGCTCTGCTAGGTGCTCCAAAAGCCTTTCCCTTCCACACGCCCAGCTTATTCCCTTTTATTTTTTAAACTAGCACCTATTTTCCATTAGTAGTATCTACAGATAAAGGTGCTCAAAATGAGGGTTAACAGTTAGCTATGGATCATTTAATGTTACTCTTAAAATGCTTCCCTTCCCTTGCAGTGTTTCTGTCTGAGTTTCCTTCTGCCTCCCTCACCATAGCTATGAACATACATGCTACATTTGGAACTACAGTAATTGCTGATATATCAAAGGCTGCTTGATTTTACCCAGATGAGATACCAAGAGCATAAAGCTGAGATTAATACAGGTTTTAGCTTGTGTTTTTTATGTCTGCTGGAACCTTGTGCACTTAGCAAGGAAGAGAACCTGCAATGAGGTCTATGCTATCATGATTTCACTTCTACTAGAACCTGAGTGACCTGTTTTGAGATGAATATGGATGGTATTATCACACCTACACACCCCTGCTCCAGGGAGAAATGTCACAAAAAGCCAAGTTCTGAAATCTGGACTAACACAAACTAGGTCAGAGCAGAACTGCAAACTCTATTTTCATCAGTAGCCTCCTGCCCTATTTTTAACTTGGTCTTTTTAGGAGGCTCTGTCTCCAATGATCACATGTGCCACAGCTGAGTCTTTGGAAACATGGCCTCTAACAGAGAAGTGGCTTACACTTGTTCTCAAAATCCAGGGCTTTGAATTTCACTTTGGATCAAATGGCAATCAATGCAGGTCACAGACTAGCTTTTCTTGACACTTTTAGCAAGAAATTCTGCTGAAAGAAAAATCAATGTGTCAGACCTCCCTTCAATATGAATATAAAAGCACAGTTGTTAGAACCTTTCCAACTCAACTGCAATAACTCTGCCTAAAGACACTATTCAGTTTTTGTGCAAAGAACAGCCTTCAGCTCAAAACATTCTCCAAGTTCCATTCTCAGATTCCTAACTCTCCCCAACTTATACATAGGACCAATAAACTCACATGGATGCATAGCTACGTATTACATTAATACTTTAATTTGGATTTATCTTGTATTTCTACATCTACTCCTTGTCGATTTAATTTTTCACTTGTGTTCTTTGCATAGTTTAAAACCTCAAAGAGCAGAAATTCCCTCTAAAGCACCTGGACACACAATGGAAGATAAATGCAGCAAAGAAGTCTCAAGGTAGAGTAAAAGGACAGAGACATTTACACCTGCTCTTCTTCATTACTCATGGCATAATCTCTTGCCATTTTCTTAAATAAGGTTATTAGAAAAAGCAATTCAATCAGGTGGACATCTTCTTTATCTTCAGGCCTTCCCTCTTCAGAATACGGTTATTCAACAACTGGTCCAGAAAGTGGATCTGACACAGAAAGTGCCTTTAAGATAATGAGCTGCATATTGAGCAAATAAGGATTTTGTTTAGCTTGGTACAGGCAAGGGAAGTGGGTCTGAACTGACTGGCAGGGAAACAGCTATTTTTGATGTTCATGACTCAAACAACTCTGCCTGTCCACCTCTGAACATGAGCATCATCAGTGCTTAGACATCAGTTGTTTGAAAAAGGCATCACTCTGGCAACTTGAAAAGTAGCCTGTTTGAAACAGCATTAACCATGGCTCTCTAGAGGAATATTGAAAGACTGTCTTGAAGTTCTCCATGTGGTACCAGTCACTGGGTACTGCTGTTGTATTTATCAGAAGAGATCCATAATGAAACAGGACATCAAACATCAAAATAAAAATATGAAAAGAACAGCAGGAAACAGGAATACAACTGCAGTAAGATATTTTGGCTATTCACTTAGAGGAAACACAATTTCATCGAGTCAAAAAATGTGCTCAGAAATACAAAGAAAGGAAATTGTTTACACGGGAAATCAGGGTGGTGATGTAATGTCAAGAAATATCAGAAGATGCAGTTCATTGAATAGTTGGCTGGGGGAAAATGTTATTCATACAACATAAGGTCCAGTCACCTGCCACTTATACTAGATCTGACCATCTTTTCTATGATCCCCTCCTCCCATATACACATAACTTCAGTGACTAAAAACCTGGGTGAAAAATGAAGAGGGAAACAAGCACAGCCTGAAAGGAAATATTTTACCACATGGATCCAGATCCTGTATCCCAGCCACTCTCCTGTAGCGCTGGGTAGCCCTGGACTGGAACAAAGTCAGCTGGATGTTCAGCACCATTGTCAAAAAAAAAACAAACCAAGCAAGCAAAACCCCTGCATCCTACACAGTTGTTTCTCTGCCCAGGACTTATTACTGAATTTTTTACTACTTTTTTTCCCAGAAGGGAGAATTTAAAGTATTTGACATCTCAGTGGTAACGTGGCTTCAATAATCCAGGTGCAAAAGGTGACAGCTACAGAAAACTGGTTTCTAAAAAACATTCAGTCACTTAACAATCACATTGCTACATGAAGTGTTACCCAAAAGTTAAATATTGCTAGAGATTTCTTGGCTCTGTTTATGCTGTCAGTACCCTTACCACCAAAGCACTGACAAAACTTGAAGTCGCTGCTCATAACAATAACAAGAACGTGATAGTGGAATTTATGGCAGAATATTAAAATTGAAGGAGTTTTCAGTTTCATTTTGTGAAATTAACTCAGCAACAACAGCAAGCACATTGAAATCACACCACCAATCAGAAAATTCACATTTGGGACAGCAAAGAAATGAAATGCTATATTTCTTATGTAGCTGGACTTAATACTGGTAACTGCAGAGCCTATAAATCATTTTCTCCACAGGACTCTAAAGTCATACGTGACAAATATAAATCCTTTTCTCATAATCCTATCCTTGATCTTTTCATGTTGTTATTGAACTTCCTGGTTAAATTATTGCTAAAATAAGTTGGTTTTTTTCCTACAAAATTTGCCAAACTGCTGGAATTCATTTGTATTGTCCTTTTACTAGAAGAATTCCTGTAACATTCCCATTGACCTAATTGCAGGTTTTGGCCTGAAAAGATGACACGTTTGTGTGAATCTGGTAAAGCTGTTGAAGCAGGGATACTAGAAATGAAGTACCCTTCTGGCCCCTTTCATCAAGCTCCAGGCTGAATCCCCTTAGGAATGTGATGGCATCTCTTCTCCTTGTTTTTTTCTAAAATCTGTTCTAAGCTGCTTAAAAAAAAAAAAAATCTGACTGGAATAACCCAGAAACTGAAGTAAAGACAGCTGGAAAGATGAAAGAGTGATAATGTTTAGACGCAAACCAAGCGACATGTTCCAACAACTGGCAGGGTCTAAATTCTGTCCCAGAAATGTATGTTATCAAGGAATACAGTGTCAGTGGGGAAATCTCTGAAATCACAATACAATGACGTTAAGTCTCTATTTGGAAAGTATTATCATTATTTAGAGAAAACCAGAATTTTCATATTTATATGCCTTCAGTGTGGTACCTCTTTCAGCAAAGAAATAAAAAACAATAATCACAGGATAAAATTGATTATTTGGAGATAGTTTAAAGCCTGGACAGATACTATATGCCACCATTAGGCAAGCGGTTCAAATGAAGTAATATCATATGAGCAATATTGCTTCCTATATTAGACTTAAAACACAATTTGCAGAGCCTCCAATCCAGAGCAGCTCCTACTTTTACCCCTGCTGCAGATGAAACTTGCCCTGGGCAAAGTCCCATTTTAAGGCAGAGACAGTGCCTTTGACTTGTATCCTTTAATCTGGCAAAATCCTTGGATGTGCCCACAATTACATTTAGAATCACGGGTCAGGGACCCATACATAACCATGTCTCTATCAGTGTGTTGTGTTCCTAACATATTTCTAGTTTTAATATATATTCCTAATTTTCTAAGCTTCTGTCATCATAGTGGCTTTCTTACCAGCACAGATCTTCCCATCATAGGTCTCGCACACCCAGTCATGGCACTCACAGAGTGGACCGTAGTATTTGCCAGACTCAGTCACTTGGCAGATGCAGACTCCACACTCACATGTGCCTCTGTCATTGCACAACTTCCCACCTGGGACACGGCACCTGAGCTCCGACTCAGTCCGGGACAGCTGGCACAAAGTAGGACCACCCAAACTGCTCCTGTGGGGAACAGCAAACAGAATAAGCTGGAGTCAAAGACAGGGGCTGCAGCTCAGAGGTGATGAGAGCTTGGCTCATAGGAAACCATCCTCCTTGGTTTCAGCCCATATCCAGAACACTGTTCTTAATGCCACCATTTAGTTATGGTTGCAAAATCTTATTTGCCTCATATACCCCCAATTTTCTTCATCAGCAATCTCACTGATACCTGCAGGAATGTTTCTATTCGATTTTACTTACCTTGTTAACTGTGTTAGGCTCACCTACTTCCTCATCATGCATATCTGGTATATATGCATAGGCATGTGTAGTTTGACTATCTATCATGAAACATTTTGATCTTAATTATTCCAAAAAGTTTAGAGATGACACATACATGCAAACATCTAGGTAGCATAACAGGAATATATGATATCAAAAAGTAAACCTATGGTTGATTCCAATAAAATATGTTTCACAAAGTAATCTTTTTGGTTGTCAGACATATATGATCCATGCTTTCAAAGGAAAAGGAAACTGAATTAATCACCACTTCCCATGCAATAGTGTAGTTTGTGGCTGTGGTTTTAGTAAATCCAGCAGAATCCAGACGCCGGATCAGTAGGTTTACAGTTCTGCCATGCAATTGTACCATGCACTGGAGCACAGAGACATCAGGACTTTCAGAACATACACAGGGAAAATCACACTTTGCCTTATTGGGAGTTGCATTGTAAGAAAACAGAACAAAGGACTGTGCAAGACAAATAGGTCTTTACAATGCTAGGGAATACTGGGGATTAAAGTGAGTAGCACCTGCCTTTCTCAGTAGATTTTGCAAGGCTCTAGAGCAAAGGAACTGCTGGCTCTAGGAGTCAGGGTGTGCTGGCTGTGGTGGAGGGGAAGAGTGAAGGGCAGTGTGCCTCACTGTGCTACTGCACCAAAGTGCAGGAACAAGCAGGGTTCTATGGTTAGATGCCTGCTCCACTCAGGCAGCAGAATTTAGAGGTTGGGCGTAAAGTCATCAGTATCCATCTCTTCCCCCTTTGCTGCTTTCAAAGCCTGCATCTTCGGCATCAAATACATCATTGCAAATAACTCCCGCAGTTTTCACAGGCACCTACCTGTTGAGATTCCCAGGGACCCAGAGTGCTTCCCTCAGTGTTACTTTTAAGCAGGCAGAGGAAGAGCTAACAAACTTCTCCGCTGTTCCCTCTGCAACCCCAGCTTCCACGCTCCTGACATCTCAAAATCGGTCGCAACCCCCCGTGAGGCTTCAAAGCCACACTTACCGCAGGGCCAGGGGGCCAGCCGGCGGCGAGAGGTGACCGGCCGGCACCGAGGTGACCAGCAGCAGCGCCAGCCCCAGCAGCCCCTGTGCGTACATGGTGCAGGCTGTGCTATGCCGCACCTGGAGTACTCCTGCAGACGGGCCGACAGACAGCCGGACAGACCCGCCAGGCATGCGGAGAGCTGCGAGCTGGACAAGCCCGGCTCCAGCGCTGCTCCCCCCGTGCTGCAGTAGCTCTGATTAGCTGCCTGGGAGCGGGATTTGGGCAGCACTCTGGGAAGGAGGCCGGTGCCAAACCCTGAAGTTTACAGTCTAGGCAGGAAAGTAATTAGAAACAGTTGCGCAGCCAGATGGTTTATTTTGATGTTTTAAAAATGGCCCGTTCACAGATGGGAACGAACTGTCTCATTCTGAAAGTGCAGGCACCGTAAATATTTGAGGTATGTGTATTCCCCTGTCCTTTGATGCCTGGCTGCTTGGGATAATCTGTGTAACGTGGTGGGTGAAACTTGCACCGCCAAAGAGACAGGATCAGCGCTCCCCAGCCGCAGCATCCCTGCCTGGCTGCTGGAGCACGTCCCTGCCGCCTGCCTCCCCAGGTCCCTCCCTTCTCTCGTTCCCCTGAGGTCACCTGCTCACGTCATTGCACTGTACGACACTGCAGGCTGCCAACCTACACCAGCCTGAGTGACTGCACATTAAAAATACTGTTAGCTAGCCATTTCCTAATGCCTTGTTAAAGCACACAGTCCAATACTTCATCACAGCAGTGGGAGATTTTGGAAGTGCTTTAAAACTAAGCTGAGGGATAGTCTCTCTAAATGAATCAAATTTCGCCATGTTCATTTCTTTGTCCAACACTTCTTGATCCCTCTGGTTGTCCTGAGAAATTGCTGATTGCCATATACCTCCCTGAGATGGAAAGCTCTTAAAGAAACACACTTTGACCACAAAAGATAGTATGTTAGGGGTTTCCTACTCTGCCAATACACATACAGATTTTTAAAGCAGGCAGCTGACAGAAGAAACTTTCACTGGTTCTGGAGCCTGTATTGGATATAAAAGCCCTCAGTAGCTTTCTCAAAATGGACAACTCTTGGTTTAGTTTCATATTAAATATCTGGTATAACACAGATGATAATGTGCTTTTTAAAAAAATTAATATTTTGTTAAAATTCTTCGACTTATAGGCTGTCTCTCCTAAAAGTGTAAGTACGTGTCTTACAGTTTACACAGTGAAATCAAGGGTACAATTCTCAGCATTTCTGCTCACAAAACTGGTTCTGCTAATGGTCTTCCTGCAAAAAAATTGCATCAAGCATTTGTCTTTGCTCTGCTGGTCTTATAGATGCTAAAAGAACCCTTAAAGTCCAGTTTGGGGCCTGTAAAATCCAGTTTTCAGTAAAGTACCCATTCCATTGAAATAAAAACTTTCATCAAAACTCAAAAGAGACTCAACAAAATCTGTTCTAGCATATTTGTAAATATACATTCTTATTTCCTGAAGATATTCAGGTTAAACTCAAACATTATTCCAGTGGACACAAGACTCTTGTATTTTATTAGGTTATCTCGAAGTTCTGAAGTGCAAAACTTTGCTGTCTAGTGTACTACCCTCTATATGACATATAATTTTGCCCTAAAATACGAGCAATTAGAATTAGGATGTCAAAAATATTTGAAAGTCCCATATGCAGCAGCTGCGTACTATATATAAGTTTTTACCAGTTTTGATGCCCTTTATAGTATATTTCATATCACAAACATGTTACAGAATTTTCTCAAGCAATGCAGATGGTAAAAATCCTGTGTTACGAGTAATTTGTTGGCTTCAGTCTTGTAAATGTTTGCAGTTGTGCTAACCCCATGCATTTGACTTACTTTGATGGATCTAGTGAAAAGGTAAATAATATTAGCAAGCCTTTATTTTTGACAGTCTTTGAAGCCCATGCTTAATGCAGCACTATGTGTTCTGTCTGTGTGATAGTTTTTTTAACTTATTTATAATGCTACAGTAAATATATATAAAAAAGAGACATTACAAAGGGAGCACTTTTAAGAACAATGTGATTGTCAGAAATTGTATTGCCCGAAGTCTCAAGTTAGAGAAGAATAAATAGAAAGGTTTGCATTTTAAACAATAGCAATTCTCTTTTGGCACTAAATTTATCTTTAATCCACAAACTTAAATGTTGCCATCTGTTCATCTTCCCCTTTTTTCCCTGAGCAGACTGTGCTGATAGGTATTCACAAGACCTTCAGGCAGCCTGCAAACTATGCCTTCAAATCTATGAGGAGAAGACATTCATCATGATATGCTGACCTTATCGCAGCTTATTTTTTATTTATTTACATCTGTCAGAATTTGAAATAATATACACCTTTTGGCTGAGGACCTTTTGAATTTGGAGAAGGTGTACTTACACCAGTCCAAGGGTACGGTATTTGAAATGTGCACCCAGAGTTTAAATTTAATAATTGCTTTCATGTGTATGTGTCTCTAATACAATATCTCAGTGCTCTCTTAATGGATTTTAACCTTTGTTCAGATTTATTATTTAATCATTTAAGCCTAGAATGTTTGTAGGCATGCATGCATATATACGTGTATATATATATGTATATATAATTATATACATGATGTATATGTATTCAGGATATTCAGGAGCTAAGAGGCTTGCAAACAGACTGTAAATTCCATTTAAAAGGACTCAGTCTTTCTAAATGAGAACCTGATATGCTGTCTTGAGGACTTCTCACTTCCTTTCAGCCACTCCTGTACATAATCTTAAGGAACTTTGTTCTCTACTGGATAACATATACACACATGAAGCAGAGCATGCTTAAAATGCAACTTTTCCTGTGTATTGGAATTTCAGACTAAGGATCCAGACCTGTAGGTGCTTGGTAGATGTACACTTTATGAGTGGGAATATCACTACCTGCAGAGTAAAGGTAGAAAAGAGAAAGTCACATAGGGAACACATTGCTGAGGAGGAGGAGGAGCTGGAATGTACTGCTAATACTAAACAGCCTTTTGAAAAGTAGTCAATAGGTTTAAATAATACTTGTCAGACACAAATGTATTCAAATAAAGATTGGAATCAAGAAAATAAGTGCTGTTAAACATGCCTACACTTGAACTTCAGTTTAAGTGTATCCCTATTAGTGCTCTTTCTACAAGTTTGCAGGATTTGGTATGGGCAGCGATTGGGATAAGCCTCTCCCTGCAATTTTATTTACCAGTAGAGGAACAAGTAGTATAAGTTCCTATCCAAATTGGTGAAGGTTATTTTTGTGATTTCATAGTCTTCTGAATTGTGCAAAAACCAAGCCCAGAGGTAGATTCATAGGCAGTGATATTTTTTTTAAAGGCAAACAATATCTTAACTTTAACTTTGCCATAATTTTTTTTTTTTAGTAAAGTAAATAAGAATAATATTAAAACATAAGGAAAACAAATCTAAGAAAAAGCTTTTTTACTGTAAGAGAGGTCTAAAACTGGAACAGTATCCCTAGCAATGTTGTGTAATCTTCACCCTTGAAGATATTCAAAAGCTATCTGGACAGTGTTCTGGGCAACATGCTCTACGCAACCCTACTCTGAGTAGGCAGGGTGGACTAGACCATCTTCGGAGATCCTTTCCAACCTCAAACATTCCATAATTCTAAGGCTCTGATGGCATACTGTGCTACTGAACAAGATTTGATTTGGTGTGGGGAGGCAGATGGACTCTGCCTACTCCTTAATTACAGCCTCTTAGTGAACAGTTTAATTTTGCTGTCACTTTAATAATACCATTAGGTTTGCAAACCACATTCCATGCAATTCTTAAGGAGGCTTTTTTGTTGTTTTTTTTTAACAAATCGAAGAAAAATGCACATCCAGTGAACAGTCTAAAGTTAAAACAAACCTCTGGAGATCATCAAAGTCTGTCAAGTATTCTTCCTGGGTTTCCATTGAAGTAGCAGCATTTCCATTTTAGTAGCAGTATTGGTTAGTATCAGTGAAGATTGAGGCATTAGAATGCAGAGGCATTCGGTTACATCACAATTTTCTAAACTTAACCAGAAGTTGAAAATCTCACATATCAAACAAGTTATTTTTTCTCCATAAAATGTGGAACGAGGAGAGTTAGAAGTACTCAGTGATTCTTCTGTCAAGGATATACAATCACTAAATGAGATGGCTGAAAAGATTTATGACAAAACACTTTAACACCCATGGAGCAAAGTACTTGATGGAGTTAACTAAAATCTGTCTAAATTAAACAGTTCAGAAATGCATGCAACTGTTGAGAGTCATCACTGTGATAGCCAATGGCATCCCTGGAAGGTGGCAGGAGACAGAGTATGCCAGAGCTGTACAGAACTGAAAACTTTGTGTTAATTTTGCTGACATGGCATGGAATCTGGGACAGCTGATGATATCACATAGGGAATACAAATAGCTTTTGGAGTTATAGGATCAAGGTTAGAACAAGATTAAAGCTGAGCTCATCTGAAGGTAGCAGGCCTGAATAGTAGAGAATATAGGCTACCTAAGCAGTTCATATATAAGCTACCCAAACAGTTCATAGGCCAATGTTAATCAAGATATTATTGTGTTATACTCTAGTGTAAAACCTTAGCTTACTCTTTAATGTCTCAGTTGAAACTTTAAATAGTTGGTAAGTCTCTCGTTTGTTCAGCGTTTGCTAGTGAACTCCCCTAAACAGCAATAACACCCTGCTTTTACAGAGGCCTTAAAGGAAGTAGAAGGTTTTTAAACATGAGCTTGCAAGAAAGCTCAGAATGCCAGCAATAACAGTGTATTTTAAAGAACATCCTACTGTGTTCTTAACTGTTTAGCACTTATTCCTGAAAGTGAGTCAAGGTCTGTGGTAAGCTGAGTTAACAGTATCCTTGAAGAGCCCAAGAAAGTAGATAAAAGGCATGTCATTTTCCAACATAAATTGTTATTCTGTGGTCAAGTTGTGCCTTATTTCTCAAAGGGATAACATTTCTTGATGCTGGGAATCTTAAAGAATAAAAAATAGTGGAAAATATAAGAATGACTATTGTTTGTGCTTTTGGACTTATGATCTTTTTAACAACCTTTAACCTGAATGAGTTACAATGAAGGATTATTCTCACTGTTTTGGCTGAAGAGTTGTTTTTAAGGTTAGCAAATTTAAAAAACAGGTACTGCTGACTTCCTAAGGTCAAAACTGCAGTAACTCAAGTTGAGTGCCTGAGTTGAACATATGCAAACCAGATTATCCAGGCAACTGCAATCACCTTGTACGGTTTCAACGCTCTGTCTTGCAGTGCTTGCTATCAAAGCAAAAATGAAGGAGAGACAGAAATTAAGAAAAAGGAAGTGTGGAAGAACACCATTATTGCTCCTCTTCTAAATACTTGGTACTTTTTGAAAGCAAACTAAACATATACATAGTTAGTTGCAGATTTAGGATTCTTTTTAAGGTTTAAAATTTTAAAAGCCATAATCCATGTCTTATATTCTGGATCATCAATGTTGACACAGATCATGGACACTCAAGAATGACAGTTTTCTAACCCATCCCAATCAAAATTACTCAGGAACAGTAACTGATCTTCTCTCATCATCATTAGTCTCAAGTTGTTCTGTGGCCATTTCTGTTATGGTTACATGATTCTGAGCAAGACCACCTCTAGCCTGAGCCATAAGGACCAGACAGGTGGAAACAAGTCAGGCTGCTCAGATAATTTGAATCATGTAGAGCTCTAGCAATACCAGGGGCTGCTCAGCATGCACAGAGCAGGACTTCTGACGATGGGACAACTTTGCGGTAACCATCATTAAGAGGACTAAGGACTTTGCATGACCTGGGGCTAGAGAGACAGGAATTGAGCAGCTTTTGACTTGTATCTTATACCTAAATGATTAAAACTTCCTTTGGGTCTGAAGTTTAATTCTGAATTGCTAAATGATATTTTGTGACCTTTTTTAAAAGCTCAAGTATAATTTCAAAATGAATATTTCATGAATTCTTTTACTCATTATAGACTATCTGAAATCTGATCAAGCACTTCATTCTTTCCTAAATGGTAAATCGAATTTCAACAATGGCAATTCCAACAAACTCAACTCCTTGGGATGTTTTTAAAATTTGTTTATATTACTCTTTAACTCCTTAACACATACTTATGAAAAGTAAGGACAAGAGACCAAATAAAGCTCAAATAAATTCAGAAATAACCCCCCACAATTCCACTATTTCTAATGTGGCTTTACTTCCTTCCAATAACAGTGGGATAGTTAAACTATGTGTCTGTCTGAGGAAACATGCATATTTATACAGCCGTCAGCAAATGGGAGAGTAGCAACTGGATTTTGTAAGAACAAATAGTTGGCCCCCAACTTGTGTTGGGGACCTGCTAGTGCTTTCCTTTCTTAACCCTTGCTCTTCCTCACTGACAATGGGGAAGATGAGGATGTCCATTACTCTCCTTCTTTGGTGCACTCTAGAAATGCTTCACTCTAATTTTCATCCTTTTAATTGCTTGAGTTAACTGCGTCCCAGAAAAATAAAACAGGGCTTGAGGGCTCTCCAGATTCTGCAAGGAAACATGCAAAATAAGTAGATGCTTTACATTCCGCATTTTTCTTCAAGACTTATTGAGTTAGCAGGTCCACAAAACTTTCGTTTGTTAATTATCTTTTATCTAGGAAGATCTTACTGTGTTTGCAGATCATGTTACAGGAATTAAAGTGATAGGTAAGGCTGAGAATTCTCCCCTTGAAATCTCAGTATGACATCTGCAATTTTCCAAAGTTTTCCTTTTAAATGGACATTTTCCAATGATCAGTTTCAAAGTTTGATGATTGAATAAGGAAGTTCCTTTATCTGTTCCTGATTTATAGAGCTGAGAGGCAAATCTTTACTAAGACACATTTTTCCTTTTAACCTATTTCAAGTTACCATAAAGTAACATCATAAGATTAACTCCCAGATTCGGTCCTTATCTATATGTTTACGGTTTGAATTTTAGGTTGACGTGAATTTTCTAAATCAGAATAAAAACAGACTTCAGCCTTAAATACTAAACATTGTTACGGACTTCAAAAGACTGATAGAGTCTTTGCAAAATTATATCAGAAATGTTATAGATATCTAAGTTTTCCACTTTATCCTCATATATGTTATATGCCACTCAAGTTCTAAAGTGTTCATCATTGCTTTTCATGTGACAGATCTGAAAGTAAATTTGTGGTGAAATAGCAAAGCAAGACAGCACTTTTTCTTGAAAACAGCAGACTTTCTCTGTCTGCACAATTCTATAAATGGAAGACTGCTATTTTGCCCTTGTGCATAGGCAGGTACCTCAAGGCTTCAGGGGCTAAACCCTTTTTTCAGCACTAGCATCATCTGATGCAAGTGGTGCTCACAGACAGGCTGTACAAGAAAATCCAGTCTTCTGCTGAAATGTGGGTCCCCATTAGCACTTGTAGTTCATAGAGGCTCAGTATATGCAGGTAGTAACAATATAATACCAAATACGACACCAGGTAAAAGTTTGAAATATATAAGGAAATATGCATCCTATAATATAAACCACATGTAAGGAAATTAATACTTGGTTTTTGGCACTCATTAAACTACCTATAATAGTGCATCAAATTCTGAGCTCCCCTCCAACACCTGAAAGATGGTAATAAGTGAGTTCAGTGGCAGGCCACTAAGGTGGTTGGGGCTGGAGCACTTGCTCCATGAGGAGAGGCTGAAAGAGGTGATCTTTTTCAGCCTGGAGAAGGGATGGCTGTAGGGGGCATCTAAGAGTAGTCTGCCAGGGTTTATGAAGAAGCTGTCAAGAGGATGAAGCTGGGCTATTCTCCAGGGTGCATTGCAGGAAGAGGAGAGACAGCAGACAAGAGAGGGTCCAACAACGTGTAAGGAAAAAATCCTTCACCATGAGGACAGTCCAGTACTGGAACAGGCTTCCTAGGGAGGCTGTGCAGTCTCTGTCTTGGGAGGTTTTCAAGACCCAAACAGATAAAGCCTGAGCAAGCTGGTGTGATCTCATCGCTGAGCCTGGTTTCAGCAGATTGGTCAGACCAGATGGTCTCGCAAGGTCCCTTCCAACTGGAAAATTGTTCTATCAAGAATTATTTTTCAGAAGCCAGTATATCCATAGAAAAACTGTTACACAAAGTCACATCTGCTGGCATACGCTGATTTCTTTTGCTTAGATATAGGTGCAACATTTCATTGTTTGCAACTGTCAGTTTTCATTTTTGAGATGCTATCACCAACAGCATAATGCTGCCTAGCAACTTATCCCAAGTAATAAAACTTAACTGGGGAGGAAAAAGACAAAATGTGAAAAGTATTATTTGTAAGCACATTTAAATTGGTTTGTTTGGTTTTTTTAGCAGCTATCAAATACACTAGCCCTGCACACACTACAATTAGGTGCTTAAATTTACTGGAATTGCTAATGCTGGTAATACACATAAGTAGTGCTGGCAGGACTGCATCTGTAATCCTGAGGCCAGCTCCCTAACTGGCTTATTAGTTTTTGTTGCAAGCGTCAAATAGACAAATAGATGTAATTTAAAGAAATGTAGTACAATTTGTGCCATATACCTTTCTTCACCTTTCTGGGTTATTTTCAAATCCTGTTCCATGTCTTTACAAACTCCATAAGTTTATGAGCTTACATTATTCACTATCATCAGGTTTCATTTAAACGCAAATTGTAATTTTTCAGAAATGTAACTTTTTTTTTCCAAGAAAACAAAAATACAAATTGGAGCATGTCAAATTCACATACAGAAACAATTTAGTATTTATCTATTTATTTATTTATTTTTAGTACCTCTTTCCTAGATTCATTCAGGCTAGAAAAGACCTCTAAGATCATCTAGTCCAACAAGTGATGCTATTTCATGAATTTAATTCACCATGTTAAGACTGAGCCTTTACTTGGCTCTTCATTAGTAACCAGATCACCCAGATGATGCTACCAGCGAAGAACAGGCAAAGAAGGTCATGAGTACTAAAAAAGCTTTAAGATGCACAAATAGGGTTTCTTGCCAAAATAAATAAACTATCCTAGCACTTGAGCATCATCATTAAACAAAAAACAAAAACAAACAAACAAACAAACAAAAAGACAAAAAAACCCCACCAAACCAAAACCAAGCAAAAAACCCAAACCCACCAACAAACAAAAAAGCTATACCCCAAACCAAAGCCCTACACCGTTGCTGTTCGGAGGGGGGCTGTGCGGGCTCAGCACGGGGCACCACCCGGCGAGCTCCGTCCCAAGCAGGTCGCCCCTTGAGTGTTTCGGGGCGCAGCGACCACAGTTCCGAGCAGCTATGGGGGTGTTTTGCGTGACGGGACCGCCGTGGGGTCACCCCGCTGCTCCGGAGCCGCTCAGCCCCCTCTCTTCCCGGCAGGAGGCTTTAGCAAGGCGGGGGCTGTTTGTCCCACCGCGCCCGTGCGCGGTCGGCACCGTCTCCCCCGCACCTGCTCCGTCCCCGCCCGCCCCCGCCGTCGTCGCCGAGAGACTGAGCGCGGCCGCCGCCGGGCGGGCCCCGCCGCCGCGATCCAGCGCGGGAGGGCGGCGAGCGGGGCTGGCACAGCACCGTAACACCCCGCACACCCGCGGGGGCCCCTCCCGACCGCGCCATGAAAGGAGATGCTGGCGGTAGGTCGGAGGCGGCGGGCGCGGCTCGCTCTCGGTGCGCGGTGGGGCCCCTGCGCCTTCCCGCCCCCTTCCCCGGCCCTTCCGCGGCCCGCGGCCGCCGCGGCTCTGCCGGCAGCGCTGGCGGTCCCCAAGGAGGGGACGGGCGCGGCGAGAGGCCCGGCCGGCTCCGCGGAGAAGGGGGAAGGGGCGGTGGCGCCCTCTGCATCGCCCGCCCCAGCTGTCCTTCCCCCGCGGTGGGAGGGGGCGCTCCGGCCCGGCCGCCGCCGGCCTTCCCCGCCGGGACTGCTCCGGACCCCTCGGCATCCCTCGGTGGGGTGCAGGAGTGCCGCACTCGGCACTGAGGCAGGGCAGGGCCGAGGGGCGAACAGGCCTCTTCGGGGTGCACTGACTAATGGGGTGGCTGTGGATGGGGACGGGGATGGCTGTGGGGAGCTCTCTCCCTGAGGAGAGGGTTCAGCTGGTCCGCAGAGGCTGCGGGGTTGGGGTGGTTGGAGAGAGCGACCTACCCAGGCCTGGAGTAAATCTTTAGTTTGCAGTTTCAGGGGTTTGTTCATCAAATGGAGAGAGAGGTGCTTAATATTTTTTCGTTGTTGGCATCTTGTTTATTTTAGTACTCCCGGTAACATCAGAGACATATTTCTAGGAAGGATGAAGTTTTTTGATGGCCTTTACTTGCAAACGTACCTTTTAAGTCAGCTATGATTTGGTAGGTTAACCATTGTTGTGTTAAGGCAAATATTTACAGTGAGAAAAAATTAACTAAATGCTGTTTGAGTCTTTTGTCTTTGTCTTAAGCATCGTCAATTTCCTGTTAAATATTGATGTCTCTATTAGCTTCCTTCCAAAACAGTCCCATCCCACCTGCCCTCTAAGTGACCAACAGAGAAATGATACATATTAACAATGAACTATGTTGAATCAGGAAGTTAAACTTCAATGAGGGGCGGGAAATCACATTTTTTTGACTTAAACTCACTGGCTGCTAGAAGACTCCAGCTCTCTTCAAGTTTATGCATATACTTTTGAGACTTTTTGGAACAGTTGGGGAATTTTTTGTTTTACCATTTGAGCTTGTTACTGTGTTTTAAAATGAAATTTTAAAACTGTAACAATCAGCATGTCATTTGTGCTTTATGTGGACGCATGATCTTCTTGTTTGGTGCATTTGCTTTATTTTAATCTGAAATTTGGTCCATCACAGTTCATTCCCATTTAAGCAATACCACCGGGAAATATAACTCACTCTGATTTGACTTCCTTCCAGCTCCTGGTCATTGCTGGTACCATGAACACTTACGTAAATCTGTATGGCATTCATCCAAAACTGTATATTGAGTCAAAGAGGTTTTGGCTCTTAAACCTTCACGATAGGAGATCAATACTATCGTGCTGCATTGCTAGGAGTAACGGGCTACTGGACCAAGCTCTAGAAGAGGTGGCGAGTCTTAGACTTTTCATGGATAAGGATGTCTTCTTAAGGCATGAGTATCTCGTGATGAGATAGAACTGGTACTGGCTTCTGGGGATTTGGGCTTCCTCCCATCCTCCCTAGGTATTTAGGAATCTGGTCAGTTGCAAACAAGATTTTTGATGTGCTTATGAATAAAACACAGGTGTTGCATTCACAAATTATTTTTACTGTGTTACTAATAGGATATTTTCATATTACTTAGATTTCCTGTAGATTTTGAGCGTGCAATCTTTTGGAGATAAAGAGCAAAGTCAGCCTAATATGAGCATTACGGATTGAATCATGTTTTCTTTCCCTTTCAGTCTTTCTCTGTTCTCCCTTTCATTACCTTCATCGCATCTTTTATTTCATTTGAAGTTTCCTGTATTGGCTAAGTACTGGTAAATGCCTTGCTTTGAGCGATACCACTACTAGTCTATGGTTGCAAATTGCCTTGGCTCTACTAGGTAATCTTTTTTTTTCCTTTCTTTTTTTTCTGTGATGCTTTCATCTTCCATCTCTCTCTTAACCCCCCTCCTCCTTCCTTCCCCTGGTGAGGAAAATCAAGCAGTGGAACAAGTTGCTCAAAGAAATTGTATGATCTCCTTTGCTGCAGGTTTCCATGACTGGACTGGAATAACCTGAGTAAACTGCAATAACCTGGTCTTTCATCACAGTTGATACTGCTTGAGCAGAAAATGGGACTGGAGACCTCCTGAAGTCATAGAATCATAGAATGGCTTGGGTTGGAAGGGACCTTAAAGATCATCTAGCTGCATCACCCCCTGCCATGGGCAGGAAACCATTCACTAGACCAAGTTGCTCAGAGCCCCAGGCAACCAGGCCTTGAGCATTGTCAGGGATAGGGCATCCACAACTTCTGTGGGCAACCTGTTCCAATGCCTCACTATCCTCACAATATAGAATTTCTTCCTAATTTTTAATCTATACCTACCCTCCTTCAGCTTAAGGTCATTTGCCTTAAGTGTCCTATGTCCTTGTGAAAAGTCCCTCTCCAGCTCTCTCGTAGCCCCCCCCCCTTAGGTACTGGAAGGCTGCTAGAAGGTTTCCATGGAGCCTTCTCTTTTCCAGGCTGAACAACCCCAACTCTCAGCCTGTCTTCATAGGAGAGGAGCTCCAGCTTTCTGATCATCTTCATGGCCCTCCTCTGGACTCATTCCAACAGGTCAATGTCTTTCCTGTGTTGGGGGCCCTGGAGCTGGATGCAGTACTCCAGGTGGAGTCTCACAAGAGCAGAGCTGAAGTCTCTCCAACCTGATCTGTCTTACGATTCTATGAACTCAGTTTTCCTTTGTTTGTTTGTTTGGTTTTTCCCTCCAAAATAAAGTCTTCAGGTACAGTACCTACAGTATCAGAGATTATGGCTGTGACTTCTAGGAACTGCCCTGCAGCAAGGAGGATGTGTGTCACATGTCAATTACTTTGTTTTAAAGGAAAGATAAGAGGATAAAAAAGTCCTAATTCTGTTTTCAGGACTTCAGTTTTAAAATATATACGTGTTAACTGTTTCATTGGCAATTCCTTAGAGGATAGAAAGGGAAGAATTTGGGAAGGGAAGATGATCTAGAATATTTCAATTGCTTTAATAATTATTTTAGCAAAAACTGTAACAAATTCAAAATAATATAACCACTACTTATTTTAATTTTTAATGTATTTCAATTTAAATTATGAAAGGATGTGTATACAAGGCTCTAGGCACACTAACATGTAATTATTGATACACAAAAAAATCCCTGCAACCTTAAAATAATCACTTAAGCAGGCATGTCATCAACCATCTGCCTACAGAGAGGCTCCTTTCTACCCCTGTGTCATTCTGGGAAGGATGCCCTCACTCTTTTCTTTAAAAGTCTGAAAAATAGATCTGCGGTATTCATAGCATGTTACTGAATGTGGGGTATTTTAGAGAGAGGGTGGGTTGCTTCCTGAATCCTCTCAAAGAAAGACCTGGTACTGCCTGTCCCATTACTTTTGCAAAGGGCTAGACACAATTTCTACTAGGAGATGGGTAGACCGCAAAAGCAAATTACAGAACTTCACTCTCCATTTTTTCCAACATGATTCTTGCTAAGGACATTGCTGTGTGTCTTTGTCAGCTTTGGGCTCTTAAGGATATTTATATAGGCTATATTGCAGTAGACCAATCCTAGGGCAGCAAGTGGTGGGTAGGCAGCCCACAGTTGAAGTGAACTTTTGCAGTAAGATAGCTGTTAAGCTGCTATATATCCATAAAGGAAATAAATTACCATCAGTATATTCTCTACATATAATTACTGTGCATTCACAGAATCGCAGCATACGCTGAGTAGGAAGGGACCCACGAGGATCATCAAGTGCAACTCCTGACCCGCACAGGATCAGCCCCAAGAGTCACACCATGTACCAGAGAGTATTGTCCAAATGCTTTATTGAACTCTGTTGGACTTGGTGCTGTAACCACTTCCCTGGGGAGCCTCTTTCAACACCCAACCACCCTTAGGGTGAAAAACCTTTTTCTAATATCCAACCTGAACCTCCCCTGACACAACTTCAGGCCATTGTATATAAAAGAAGTGTGGTGGAATGTGCCATGGTGTGATCTACCAGCACCAACTGAAAAATCATCTACAGTTGTTTTGCCTTTTTTTTTGACACAACCAAATTTTTTAATAGAAAAATATAAAAAAGCTAAGCAATTCTATTTAAAATTAAGAAGTTCATTTTCTGACTGCATCATGGCACCATGTATATGCATGTGTAGAGTCTTTGGTATTGTATATTCTGGATGTTAGAAGGCCTGTAGTGAAAAGGACTTGTGATACATCATGTGACAATAGAGGTAGACTTTATATCTGACTCACAAGGGATCTGCCTCTGTATACAATGTGATAATTTGTTTCTGTCTGCTCAATAGTTCTGAATTATTTTGGCTGTGTCTGAATGGAAGAACTTATATGTAAGAAGTAAATACTTTGAGAGCATTGTCCTTAGTTGATAATAAGGCAAGACACAGGAGATGTGTTGGGAGCAAAGAGCTGAAGTCTGAACATCTGTGTATTTTCAGACTAGATGTTATTACATTGGCAACCGTAAGCAATTGTTAAACCTTCCTCAGTTGTGAACCCCAGTTCTTGTATTTTTTAGTCTGGGATTCTGTTACTAAGTACAAGATATCACCAGTTGTTCTTTCCTACCTGTATCCAAATGATTTGAAAATGTGAATGTAACTGATTTTTAGGATATTTCTTCAGTATACCGTCTTTGTGAAGAACCAGGTTTGTTTTTAATAAACACTAAAGTTTGGTTAACAGTATGTCGTGTACAAAATAATGAAGAGATCATTCATCAGATGCAATAACAATACCACACAGAGAGGAAAAGTACTGAAATAAGTTCTTCCTTAAAATTAGGTATGAGTTAATGGCATCCGTGGTGGCATGTGCTATGTGATTGTATCCACTAGAATTTTGTGTTTGCCCTTCTAAAATAAATATACTGTCACATATGTAACTTGCTCACTTCAATTTTTTTTTCTACATGAAAACAAATAGTGAAATGCCGTTTACTTGTACCTGCACCCAAAATCAGGGATGGAAGAACGTAGGGATAGAGGGAGCAGGCAATATAGAAACAGGGACAATTGGTAAAGAGGGAAAGGTGATGGCTATTGAGATGAAAGAATGAGAACTTATATTTTTCCTATAACCATATAATGCATACTACAGTTAAGAGCAATCAATTTCCTTAAGGTGGCCTGTAGTTTGAGGCTTTTTTAGCATATAGTATGGAAATGGGGTTTTGTCATCATGCTATGTGTATGGGTGTTCACATCCTCTTCTACCACCCCTTTTAGCTTTCACATTTGTAGTTATTGTCTTGAAGTGTTATGTGCCACTTTCTCTGTCCCTGCTCTGGGTGAAGTTGGAAGGGGAGTTGACATTTCAGAGAGAGAGCTGGTGTTGAGGAGAGTGCTTGTATGTGGCCTGCCTTAGGAGGACCTTCACGTAGTGCTCACGTGATCTCACGTGACCAAGTCAATCAGCAGTGAGAAAGAAGTTATGTTGGCAGCCAGACATTGCTGATTTCAAGGATTTTTCTGATTTTCAAACTCCATAAATTGTAGGTAGGAATATCTGCTTTATTTTGCTGTTTATATTTCTGTGAAGTCATTTTTCAACTGCCTTCTTTGTCAGCCAGAGCATTTATAAGCATGTTCTCTTGACTTTGTGATGGAGATCTTTTGAGCAGATTATGCTGTATACAGTGAGCTTGCTTTATAAATGAGACTCAGTACTCCAAAGAAATGTGAAGTGATTGTAGCCCCAAAACTTTGTGATATTTTCCTCTCTCAAGCCTGTGTTTTCCCTGCACCCAGTATGTCTTAAAAAACACTGGAACTGGAAGTACATGCTAGGGAATGTATTAAGCCTTTCACATTAATAACAGGTTGTGATCAAAGAAAGACCTAATGATGTGTGCCAAAATCAATGCAGGAACTGCAGGGGTGGATTTGTAGTCAGGGTTAGGGAGGACTACAGCCTCCCCATTAGCACAGCTTGGTGTGGTGCTCACTGCGTGTCACATGCTGGAAGGAGTTTGTGCACAGCAGCCCTTCTCTTCATCTTTCAGCGGGTTCCTCCTTGCAGTAACAAGTGCAAAAGGGATTTTAGTCCAAGGGTTAAAATTCTTTACATACATGGCAGAGTCCTGAAGCTGTACTAGGCTTTATGTTGCTCTACAGCAACAGACACATGGAAAAGCCTGTGCGTTCCCTGGTAAAACAATAGTAGTGAGAACAATAAAAATGCATAAAAGCTTGAAAGCAACCTTGCTATACTTTGAATAATCTTGCTGAAGACCATTTCCATGATATTCTTGGCTTGTCGCCTTTATTCTGCATTTTTTTGTGTGCATTTCTGGTCATTCCAAGTAGAGAAGTAGACAAGCTGATTCTTATATTCCATAAACGTTGCCTTCCCTTCCATCCACTAGGTTTAGATACATGAAGAGTTGTTTATTCAAGGCTTCCTCTTAAAAGTAAGAATTCTAATCTCTTTAGTCACAACATTTAAGTATGTGAACTGAATTCATTATGGACATCCATTATGAGCATTTAAGTTCACATTATTTTCTGTACCTGGACCAATTAAAAAAAAAAACCTTGAACAAAGAGGCACGGGATAAAAGGAAAAATGGGAATTTCATTAGAAGGACATGGCTAATCTTCCTACACATGAGATGTATGAATAAGCGGTATTGAGAAAAGCATAAAAACAACAGAGCCTTGCTGAAAGACAGTTGATAATTATCTACTTTTTTCCCTAAATGGACATAGCTTGTTATTTAGAGTGTCATTTATTTAAAAAAAAAAATCGGTAGTGGCTAAACAAAAATCAGTGTTTCATCCTGAGCCTTTTCTCATAATTACTGATTGAGCTTATCTTATTAATTCTCTATTTATTGCTGCATATTTTCTTAAAAGCTTAGGAGCACAGTCATAGCCATTACCAGAAATAGTAAACATAAAATTATTATTTTGTTAATTCACTGATTAGCTTTCGAGTAACAATTTCCAAAAAACATATTTGCAAGAAACATTTTAAACAGTGTCTTTTTTTTCCCTAAGGTTTTGGGAAATGCATCTCCCAAGGCATTGCAATGACTTCTTATCACTGTGTTAAATGTAGCCATTTTAAAGTTTCATGACTTCAAAAAGCACACCAGCATCGTTGAGGCTTCAAGCATTTCTAGTTATGCTTTGGTCCAAGTAGAGAAAAAAGGTCAATATATCAGGCTTAGAAAGAAATAAGAGAAAGTGGAAAAAAATTGCTAAAGAGAAGGAATTCAGTGAATTCAGTTATGATAGAGGTGGGAGCACGAAGTTTGAGCATGAAGACTAAGATAACCTACAACCTCTGTGAATATTATTTCAGTCTTCATTTGTTAGAGAAAGATTATTAATTTGTAATGTTCATTTTACAGCATTTGCATGGTTTTAGTGACAGCTTACCAGCTTCACTTGTACTAAGGGTGGTGTGAATGACCAGATGAATATAGATGTCAGAAGTTGTCCCTTATTTTGTGCTTTTGTGTTATTTCTGTTTATTTTAAAAAAACCAATCATCGCATAATGTCAGCTGCTCTACCTGGGTATGTTAGTACAAGACCTCAGCCCTGTTGCTGTGTGGTTTGTGCAAACAGAGACCAATGGTTCAGACTTGCTTTTAGAGACACAGGAGCTGTCCTCTTGAATCTGAAAGAGAGAAAACAGAGTAGGGGTAGACTCTGAGGGACTTGGAATAAGTGTAATAGTTTACATTTGCCATAACAGCTAAAAGACAAGACAGCCAAGGATGCATGCATAGTGTTTGGACATGAAGCAGGAGCCCATGTCATTGAAAAGGCCAGCTGAGACCAAGCACACGGGACTTCTGCAGTCCTAAGTCAACTATTGCCTCCAACTAATCGAGGACTAATAAGATCTAACTCACCTTTCTGCTCTCTTGTTGTGTCTCTTAGTTGTGGCTCACATCACTGAGCATGTAGAAGTCTCAGTCAGTGCCACCCATGCAGGAATGTCCAGATTTGGCCTGACTCCGTGCAAACAACACATTTTCCTCAGTGCTTCTGCGTGCCAGCACAAGCCCCAGAGACAGCCATCTGTCTAGGTGTTGGATAGATAATTGCTAACATTAAAAAAAGTATTAGAAAAATACATGTTAATAGTAGTATATAGCAAAAAGGCTCTTCCGATTTCAGTAAAGAACATTAATATGTGCTGGGGGCTTAACATTGCCTGTTTGCCTTTGGCATGTTGGGATTTATCTTAGCCTAGTGTAATAAATGGAAATGTCACCATTTAATTAAATGGCTTCAGGTCAAATCCATCCAGTGATTACTCTGTGTTGAAGTTCACAGCAATAGCATTCTTTGCATATTGGTACAAATTTTCTGTCAGCTTTGCTAAGTTTCTGGTAATTGTTTGTGTTACATACCTTTGTGTAAATTTTTTGTAACATAATGAGAGTCATGTCAGTGATTTATATTTAATCAAATGAATATCCTGTTAATCAGTAAATACAAAAGCAGTTTGCATGAAAATAAAATGCTTTAGGTTATTTATAAAACCGTTCAAAATGCATTATAAAATGGTTTTAGTGAATTAATGTTTGCTGTCTTTTTCTCCCAAAGGAGGTTTCATGATTGTAGATAACAAAAGTTAACTTCAGGATGCTAAAAAGGAAACAAAGTTCGAGGGTGGAAGCCCAACCAGTTACAGATTTTGGTCCTGATGAATCTTTGTCAGACAACGCAGATATTCTATGGATTAACAAACCAGTGGGTATCTCTTTCTGTAGTTACTGATTTTAAGTTGAATGTATCTTGTATTGTTGAAATATGACTTCCACAAAAGATTCTGAATTAAATATTTGTCAGAAACAAATATTGAGCTATAGTTGCTAATCTACCAGTTATTTTTTGAAGAAAGTCCAAAACTAAAAAACAAGTTTCTTTTGGCTGTTACAAAATGATGGGATGATCAAGCAGTGTTTTCCAACCTGTTCATCTACTGATTGATTCTTTTAAAACAGCCATCCTTTCAATGTCTCTGGTTCCTAACATGGTTGTTGAAATTAGAAGTTCATAAAATGTGCTTTTGAAAAGGATGTTAAAAGGAGCATTTCACTGCTCAAGTGGTAGCCAGCAGTCAACACTTTTGACTTTCAAATCTCTCCTTTTACATCATATATATCATAATAGAAGTGTATTTTGGCTGTTTATTTTGAAGTACAACTCTCATTTTTCTGATATCATTTCCTTATAATCTGCCATAAGAAATAGATAGGTGGAAAAGTGTCTGACAGCTTGAAACTGGGGAATATTTCATTAGGAGTGGAGTTAATAATGGATGATGCAGTATTAAGAAAATGTCTTTCCTGTGTAAATACGTTTTTTATGATTAAATTATTCAGCAGTCAGCATGCATCTGGGATTCCTATATGGTGAATGATTTGTGTTTTTGTAGAGAAGGAATTTTCACATTTCTCTTAAAGTAGTGTATAAATTTTTACTTTTTAAAAGCAGAAAGTAAAATATTCTGAAATAATACCTGTTTTTGGCATTGCATGCATTTTATGGAACTATCATCTCATTTGCAGTATGAATGCTAGATCCTTTCAGCTTTGCTGCTGAGTTTTGACACCTAAATCATCTACAAGACAACACCCTTGTATTTATTAATGCTAAATAGTTTTAAGTAGAATGTTTGTATTGACTGCTGTAAAAAGCTCAAAATGTCATTGCAGAAATATATGCTGGGTTATTTACACATGTTTCTCATCACACAATACATGAGGTTTTTATGGAATAATTTTTTTATTGTCATGCTGATGAACTAGTTGTATATTACTTAGGGCTTGTAATACTGACCTTTTACTGCAGCAGAGAACGAGTTTGATATCAGCCACACTTTAATATTTATGTTAATTTTCTCAGTTGAAACAAGGTTCAAAGCAAAGTAGATGTTAAAGGGACATTAGAGATCTTCGTTGGGTGCCTTCCACTTCCAGATTATTAATCTGGGCTGAGTATGCAAATGATAGAGCTATTCAATTCAGGTCAAATATCATTACACTTAGGTGAGCGAACAGTGAGTATTAAATTAGGTGCCTATTAAGTCTTCTGTATATCAGAATATCTGAAGTGCTGTAAATGAGTGTCAGATTTTTCCCCAGATGGAAAAATTTTAAAAATACCTTTCAATATTTTTTGTTTGGTGTTTTTTCTTGCTGAAAAGAACTTCTTGTTTTGATAGGTATGACCTTACCAACTCTGATTCATTACACTTGTGTGGCTTCAAGCTGTTTTGATTTAAAAGAAAAAAAATCCAACCTTAAACCCTTGTATTAATATATTCTACTTTTTTTGTTACACTTCCCTCTCTAACTGGCATTGAATATCAACCTTTTATTAATAAGGAGTGTCTGAGACCTAAGTAGTAAGAGAAATTAACTGTTCTCTTATAGCAACAAAACTTGATTGGAACAAAAGTGAATCCTGATCTTAAGAAGTAGCTTTCTGTGACATAGCCTTTTTTATATTTATTCTTTTCATAAATGGAAGGATGCTTTTAATCCTGTGCCTCTCACTTAATTTTTGGAGTTGTAAATTGATTTAAAAATAATTTCTTCTCAGTGTTGAACTAAAATTGTCGACAGATATTTTCATTTAATGTATTTACCCAATTTATAACTTCAACTAGTTCTACTTATTGTCTGCCCATAAATGTGGCAAGCTGTCATTTGAAAAGAAATTGAATTACAAATGCTGCAAAGTAGAAATGGTGGAATCCTAATTCTCAGTTTCATGGTTCTTAA
This sequence comes from Manacus candei, assembly GCF_025592945.1. Classification (NCBI taxonomy): domain Eukaryota; kingdom Metazoa; phylum Chordata; class Aves; order Passeriformes; family Pipridae; genus Manacus; species Manacus candei. The sequence goes on from NW_026138062.1 coordinate 1,626,566, forward strand.
TTCTTGGTTTCTGAATTATACAACCTCACAAATTACCTAATAAAATTCTTTATATGCATATATAATTATAAATAATTTAGGAGTGCTTGTTTGTGGTTAAAGACCTTTAATATGTGGATCATGACGTAAAAGAACACAGATGTGCATTTACAGAAGGTGCCAATATAAGTTATGGAGGCTAAATATTTGAGCTTTTTTTAAAGATCAAAACAATCTTGCAATATCTTGTGTTTGGTTGTTTTGTTTGGTTTTGTTTTTTTTTCAGTGGGTACACTCTTTACTACGAATCTGTGCCATCATCAGTGTTATTTCTGTTTGTATGAACACTCCAAAGACCTTCGAGCATTATCCGCCTCTCCAGTATGTGACATTTGCTCTTGATACTTTGTTGATGTTTCTTTACACTGCAGAGATGATAGCAAAAATGCACATCCGTGGGATAGTTAAGGTATGCATTTTAACAGTATTCTATGTGTGCTTCAAGTGATCTGCATTTCTGCTAATGACATTTGGTATTTGTTTTTCAGTTTACCAGCTCTTCTCACTATGATTGTTTTTAACTGCAGGCAACATTATGGCATATAAACTGAAAAGACAGATTGACAAAGATTCAGCTTTACTGCATATTTAATCACCCCAAAATATAATGCCAGCATGCCTAATAAGGTCTACTAGTAAGAAATAGATAGTTTCATTGCATTAGTATAAAAAATGGAAGGAATAAAAAGCAAAATATACATTAGGAAGAATATTTTGTAAATGTCTCTTGGTCCGTATATGGAGTTAGAATTTAGATTTTCGTTTCAGAAGGCTGGATGTGTTCTTGTGTGGCTACTTAAATAAGAACATATGTCTTACTGTGAGCTAAATGAGAAAGTTATCTTACTTTGAATGTTTTTTCCTTAATATAATCCATGTTGGTAAACAAATGCTTCTGTTATATGTCTGCTGTTGTTACTGGGCTAATTTGTGTAAGTAGATACAATATTGCAGGCTGCAAAACTGCAGAATTTTTCAGTAATCATTATTTTGTACCATTATTTTACTAATTGTTTCCAGTCTTCTACAAAAAGATAGAAATCAGCTTCCATATAGAAAATCCACCTACAGACCTTATTGACAATGCAATTATGTCACTATGGCACAGAATAGATGATCAGTGTTATCCTTGCTTTTCACTTCTGAAAGGTCTGGTGACTCCAGAGACATCTGATGCTGTACTTAAGCTCTTGAAGTTTTTCTGAGTTTGCAGATAGCATTTTTTGTTCACTTCCAAGCTGAAATATTATTCATCATACTTAAAGAATATTAATAGTAAAATTTAAAGTGTCATTAATATTAATATTTAGAAAATCACTGAAATAAGATAGTTATGAGAAAATCTTCATGGACTGTATAAAGCCCAAGTAATCTACTGTGAAGTGCTGGTTCTAGCTGCCACCTATGCTTTCTTCTTCAGAGATGTCTATTAAGCAGGTGAAGATAAGGACACAGGATTATGAATGGAGAATTGGTGACCGTCGTGCACATTTGAACAGTGTGAGAATAAAAAGTTACTATTACAACCAGTACGGCCTTTGCAGAGAAAGAGACATGTAGATATTAATGCAGAGAGAGAGAGAGAAGGGTGGCCAACAGTGTGACTTTTGTAGAAAGCTTGATTTCTGAGCTTTTGTGTATGCAAATGCCAACTTCACTCACAGTTGACACCTAAGGGCTATGAACAATATGCTGCTTAGTCTGTCTTTCACTGGATTGTTTAAATTTGTGGGTTTGTGGGAAGAGAAAAAAGAAGAGGCGGAGTGAGGTGAGGTGAGGCAAGGAGAAGGTGGAAGGGATTGTTGGAAGGGACCTACAGCCATAATCCAGTCCAACTGCCTGACCAATTGACCAGTTCAGGGCTGACCAAAACTTAAAGTGCATTGTCCAAATACCTCTTAAACACAGGCTTGAGGCATTGACCACCTCTCTAGGAAACCTGTTCCAGTGTTTAACCACCCTCTTTACAAAAGGTTTCCCAATTTCCAGTCTGAACCTTCCCTGGCACAGCTTTGAACCATTTCCATGTATCGGGTCACAGGGTACCAGGGAGATCAGCACCTCACTCTTCACTTCTCCTCTCCTCAGGAAGCTGTTGAGAGCAATAAGGTTACCCCTCAGCCTCCTTTTCTCTGAACTAGACAAACCTAGAGTCCGTAGATGCTCCTCATAGGATGAACTTGTCTATAACTGTCATATAATGAACTTGTATTTGAAGCGTGTCTGGTGAGCCTGGCCACGCAGAATGAGTAGCTGTCTGGAGTTGGTTTCAATGCCTCAATTTATGTTATACATATATAGATAACAGATTATTTCCTTTGCCCTGACATTTTACTATTTGTTTATTAGATAAAAATACACTAAAACAGATTAGACATAACCACTGTTACACAAAGATCATCATCATGGCTAGGCTACGCGAATGAAGATTTGGGAAGGGCTCTACCCACATTTGCTACAAGCACGCTGGTGGCTAAAGAGGCCAATGCCAGATAGACAAGTCTGGTTGCAAAAGCCACAGCAGAAAGACTCCTTGGATGGTATCGACAAGACACGATTTTTTCTGCATTGTCTTTTCTCCTCGAGAGTGATCCTGTGTGCATTCTCAAAGGAAGCAGCAGCATTATAGATAATGTGTCTCCAGACCTCCCGATTGGAGGCCAGAGTAGACCAGTGATGAAGATCAATGTGGCCAAGGCTGAGATGTTGTTTCAAGGAGTCCTTGTATCTTCTCTTCAGGGCTCCTCTCTTGAGGCAGCCAGTGGCAAGTTCACCATAAAGCACGATATTAGGGAGGCGGTGGTCCTTCATCCTTGAGACATGTCCTGCCCAATGCAACTGTGTTCTCAGCAACATGGCCTCAATACTCGTAACTGCTGCTTGTTCTAGAACAGATAGTTTAATAGAAAATGGCTGCATTTTTTGTTTTTTTAACAATTGAGCATTTGCTTAAAGCTTGATGTCTTGTAGCATTCGTCAGTGAATATAGTTGCACTGAAATGAAGTGCCTTCTTTGGTGCTTATTCATGGAGTCATAGAATAACTTAGATGGTAAGGAGCCCACAGAGGTCATCTGGTCTGACCTGCTGCCCAAAGCAGGTCCAGTTAGATGACGTTGCCCATGGCTTGGGTTGTCCAGGGGAATTTCAGACTCCTCCAAGGATGAAGACTTCACAAGCTCTCTAGACAACCTGTTCCAGTGCTTGACCAACCTTATGGCAAAGATATTTTTCCTAATACTTAATAAAAAATTTCCATGTTTCTTTGAATGCTAATTAGTGAGTGATCCTTTTTAGTGAACTATTTGGATTTAGTGAACTTTGGATTATGGATTTTAGGGAAAATATTGGTTAAATATTATAATTTTGCCAAGAACATATTGATCCATGGTCTTCCAAAGACAGTGGCAATTGAAGTAAATAAGGCACTGTTTAGAACTCTATTAGCATTTATTAAAGATGTTTGTATTTGAACCATCTTTACATAAGAAAATTTGTTTATGAAACGTAATCCTAATTTAAGTGCATTCAAGATTTTTAGTGAGCATAGGATCAATGAATGCATTGCCATATGGTTCTACTGAACTTTACCATGTCGGTATTTCTGTAAATGCTTTAGAAATTGAAAGGCTAATAAACATTTGAACCATGATTAATGCAAAATTATAGTCCAGCGAGAAACCTAATTTATGGATAACATAGGCACCATCCACTTAAGTCCTAATTAATAAAAATGTAAGTATAGCTGAGCTAAGAAGATTTTGAAAATGTTAAGTCATGTCCAATTAACACTCTCTGAGGACAAGTGAGAAATATACTTCCTTTGGTGCCAAGAGTTTTTAGGCAAAAAAGTAGTTTCTGAAACTGCTAGCCTTTTCTCTGTAAAAAGTTTTCCTTTTCCCCATGTAAACTAAATGACAAAATAAAACAATGCCTCCATCCAAGAGTTTTGTTACCCCAGAAGGAAAGCTAAACTGATGTTTAGCTAAACTTGCTCATGTTTCCTTCTGAGTTATTGTTGCCGTGCTAGTAAAATCTATGCAAAATTTGGGCTGTCCATGCCTTGTAAATGCTGGTTGCTGCTTGTTCCATTTGTGAAGGCAAATGATACAGGGAACTCCTGGAATTACGCAGATAGATATCTACCTTCTACAAAGAAAGTAGATGTTGATGTGTTTAAAAAAGGAGAACAAAATACAGGTATTAAAGAAACCATAGCATGACAGCATAGGATATATCTACTACAAAGTCTGAGCTCCTTTTGTTTTCAAAACTATATATTGATGTTCCATATTATTGCTATCATTTACTGTTTGCTTTTAATAGGTGTTATGATAGGTTGACTTCTCTGAAAGAAGTGAAATGGGCAGTGTAACAGATTATATTCAGTATACAGGCACTACCTGGGAGGAAAGTACTGAAAGTACTGTTACTGTTCAACATTTCTGTTGGCAACATGAACAGCAGGATTGAGTGCACCCTCAGCAAGTTTGCTGATGACGCGAAGCTGTGTGGTGCAGTTGACACACTGGAGGGAAGGGATGCCATCCGAAGGGACCTTGACAGGCTTGAGAACTGGGCTGATGCAAACCTCATGAAGTTCAACAAAGCAAAGTGCAAGGTCCTACACCTGGGGCACAGCAATCCCAGACACACTTACAGGTTGGGCAGAGGTGATTGAGAGAAGCCCTGTGGAGAAGGACTTGTGGATGATGGTTGATGAAAAACTCAACATGAACTGGCAAAGACAACCTCATCCTGGACTGCATCGAAAGGAGCGTGGCCAGCAGGTCAAAGGAGGTGATTCTCCTCCTCTACTCTGCTCTTGTGAGACCTAACCTGGAGTACTGTTTACAGTTCTGGTGCCCCCAACATAAGAAGGACATGGAACTGTTGGAGCAAGTCCAGAGGGCCATGAAGTTGATAAGAGGACTGAAGCACCTTTCCAGCCAAGACAGGCTGAGAAAGTTGGGGCTGTTCAGCCTGGAGAACAGAAGGTTGTGTGGAGACCTCATAGCAACCTTCCAGTATCTCAAGGGGGCCTACAGGGAAGCCAGAGAGGGACTCTACATAAGGAACGGTAGTGATAGATCAAGGAGTAATGGGTACAAATTGAAAGAGGGAAAATTCAGGTTAGATATTAGGAAGAAATTTTTTATTGTGAGGGTGGTTAGACACTGGAACAGGCTGCCCAGGGAGGTTGTGAAGTTTTTGGTATTGCAGGCTATTGTCACATGTCATGAACTAGTGAACTAATGCTATTAATACATCTGTCTTTAATTTGAGTCTGAAGATGAAATTCAGGCTATAATTTCTTACTGATTAAGATCTTTTTAAAAACAATATTCTAGGACAGTCTGCCTCATATTGTCTGGCTGTATTGTATAAAATATATGTACAAGCAGGAAGACAACTTGCAATGGCTTGTGAAGTTTTATATGAGATGGCAACAGGGAATTAGACCAAGTCAGTTTGTTTCTTATGACATATTTTTATGCTTGTATTCTAAATGATACTCTAGATTGAAGAATGATGGCCTGTGACAGTAAATGTAATAAAAAATTTAATAAACTTAGTTTGTGGTTAAAGCTTACTGAATTCAATTTGACATTGGTATTTTCATGATCTCTTCTGTTCAGAATTCCACTTTCTTCAATTAATCCTAGATTTGTTCTCATGCTCTTTATTTCCCATAATGTAAACGGAGTTCAGTGACTCTTTGGTTCTGTGTTTCCAGTGGCCACTGATATCTAATTGCATCTGGCTTTTTTTTTCTATCTTTGCTTGCAAAAAGTAGATTTTTTGACTTAACATAGAAAAAAATAATAGCATTCATTAGCACTAATTTGAGGGACTGCAATGGTCTGCAATTAGTTGTTTGTTGTATCTCTTTCGAAAGATAATTTATAATTTATCTGGTCTTTTTTTTCCCATTGACTGAAACGGAAGCTTAAAGTACCTACGCTAACACCCAGCCGATAGATATCTCACAGTCACCAATTGCTCTAACTCATTATTATGTATTATATATTGTTGTCAATGGACAGGTAGGGACCACAAAAGTTATATAGACAATGAGATGCCAACTTTTTCTTTAACATTTATGGCATTAATTCATTTATGTTTAAATGAGTTTCTTCTATAATCATCCTAATTCAGAAGTTTGTCTTGAGTTATCGATTACAGAACTGATTTTTAATGCACCTTATTACAAGTATCTGTTTTGCCTTCTTTTCAGTAGTTTTAATACTAAACATTCCATCTTCATCAAACAGGAATAAAGAAATTACAAAAGTAGATTAATCCTTCTGATAAATGATGAAAATATTAATAGAATTGTGGTGAAACACTGTCAGCTTGCTCACCGGGTTTTGCTAGCTTTGTTAAAGGAGTTTCTGTTGCATTACAGACTGAAAATGGAAGACTGAAATTCTGAAATGAATGTGTTCCATGACTTTAGAAGTGCTGTATACCCGTAGTGTATGAATGAGTTAAGGATCAGGAAATTGTGTTTTTTTCAAAGGTTGGGTAGTAAAATAGAATATGTGGCTCCCATCATCAAGCAAGAGCATGCTCTGATGTGCTTGTGATGCCTTGTGCTGAAAGGTCAGTCTCAGGATGTGCAAGTCACAAACAAGAGTGAGAACCTTGACCTTGAGGGCAGGGGCATAACCAGTAGAGTCATGGCAAGAACAAGAAAATTCTGAGGTTTTTTGACTAAACAGAGTGGAGGGGAAAAAAGAAAGTGAGAAAACTACTTACCTGTGGTAGTAAAAAGCTCACAGAGTAAACACAAAAAAGACCATTTGTCATAAGGTTTGAGTTTCTCTTTGCCCAGTGTCTTGGGATTTTAAGATGATTTTTTTTTCCTTATGACAAATTATTTTGCATACATATATTAGAAAACTGAAGTTTTGTACAGTGTATAATGGTGTTGGAAACCTAGATGTGTAGTGCAGGTCCCACGCTATTCTTTGTTGGCAAAGAGTATGTTATTTCAGATTGTTTTAAAATGTAACTTAAAAGAATACTGGAATATTTTGGTGTTGGCAGCTGTGATTCTTAGTTGTAAATATTATTTCATAGAAAACAGTATTTATATTCATCATGTGAATAACACAGTCTACAAAACTTGATTCTTCTGACTCACTTTTTTCCTGTGTTTTTTGTTGTTTTGCTAAGCATGTATGTCCATTGTAAAGGACATCTGTTCCCAGCCTACTGGGGTTGTGTTACTAGTGAAATGCTCCGATGCTGTTTCCAGTCACAGGAAATTAAAAAAATTAAAAGTGATTATCATGAGGAAAACAAATATGAAGTTGCCTGCAGCATGCTGCTGATTGTCTGTTGCTGCCTGTGGACCAGGGAAGGTTAGAGACCATGGCACTAGAATATATGCACCTGTTTCTATGGTTACTTGTGTCAGGTTTTTTTGGAGTGTTTATTACAGGAAAGTAATGACTCATATTACACAGTGGGGCTTTTTGCACTATTTTTGCATTAAAGCATTAGAAAATTTAAATTACTTGGTGAATGTACATAAGCAGTATTTCTAAAATATAAACAGTATTTTTTCTGACTGGTCAATGGGTCATGGAAGTTTTTAGTGAGAAATTATTTTGGGGCATGGATTGAAGTATGTGTCCATATAGTACTTAGCAATACTTATGATCAAAATTTAACCTAAAAGTTGCTAAGAAAAAATACACTGCATACTGACTTTCATAATGTAGTTGGAAATTGCTCTTTCAATATATTTCAACACACCAATTAGATGAACAAAACTTTACTTTTTGGTAATGCTAATTTTTTCCTCTGTAACAGCACTTTCAAGGGTTACTTGCTTGTTATTCTTCATGACAGCAGCTATTACTGAGGGATATTTTTAATGTATCACTTCATATCAGGGTAGAATGACACAAAAGGAAAGCAGTGAAAGCAACATAGTGGATAACATGTTATGTATTCAGGTAGCAAGAGAAGGAACTTGGTCCCTAATGTACCTTTCTGTGTTGAAACTTGCATTTTCAAGGAATTCTGCTATAATTAAACAATTCTATTTTATTTTATGCCCATGTTTTCTTCTCTCTTAATTTGAGAGAATGAAACAAGACATGAAGATGAACAAATCTTAATAACATATAAATCCCCATTGAAGAGAATAAGAACTTTTCTATGCAGCTGTGTTTTCATGAAAATTATGAAATTTGTGTAGGATTTTTAAGGGAGTAAGTTGAATGTAAAATTTGATTTCAGAGTATTGTGTTCTCCAGCACTAATATAAATATGTCTTTCTTACAGCTACACTGTGATTTTTGTTTCAATAAGCTTTTCATGGTCTCTGGAGTATAAAATGTATTGTTCAACTTTTAATAATGCTAATTACCAAATAATACAATCTTCTTTCTGGAAAATGCATCCTTCTTACCTATTCCATTTCTTGGTGTTGTGGCTTTTTTCTGTTGAATAAGAGCTTTGAATGTCAATTATAAATCTGAGTTGTTGTCATGTTAGATGAGACTGTTTGCCTGTCAAACCTCCCTGTTCAATCTTCAGGCAATATTTGATGCTTCAAAGTGAAAGCTTTCACCTTGAATCATTTGGCTCCCAATCCACCCATTGCATCCACCATAAACACTGGAGCTGGGGGAGGACAGAATACTGCTGGATGAAGCACACCAGTGTTTAACACACATCACCTCTGCGAGGCTACAATTTCAAACTTATTTTTAAGGCACACTAGAATGTAGTCCTGCCTTAAAAATGCTTCCAACAACAACTAACATCTAATAAGGCCATACACAGTAAAATGCATCAAAGATTCCCTACCACATCCGCTACCAGACAAATAACATTAAAAGGACTTAGCCCAGATCTCCCTACATGCAAAGTGGAAAGGGCCAGGTCCTCCCCCAAAATGAGTCGTTTCTACAGATGTAATTCAGGTGCCCTAAGTTTCTGTGGTCAATTCACTGAAAACCTCTCTTACTGGGAGGATTTAGTGGTGGAAACTGGCCTGGTGTGACAGTGAGAGAAGTGGTGCAGCAGCTTAACAGGTGAGAAGACTGGAAAGGGTCATGACATCTACTTTTGTAAGGAGAAAACAGCAAAGCTGTTTCAATTATACCACAGCTATTGTGGAGAGAAAAAGCAGTTTCTAAAAAAAGGTTTGGCTTTCAGTGAGAACTTGATGGGTTATTCAGAAGAGTGTGAATACAAGAACTCGTGCACAAGTTCCTGCTCAGATCTGTATGGCTCAACTCAGGGAAGACTTTTTGCTTTAGACAAAAGGTACTTAAGAGAAGAAATGTAAGTTTCAAAGAATTCTTCAGCAAGAGAAAGACCAATCAGCATTTTTGTTCAGAGCCACAATTGAAGGACTCAAGTTGCATGTTGATACAAATCTCACTGGAGATTTATTCACTAGGAGAGAATGGCGGATGAGAGAGGAGTAAGAGATTTAGGGTGTGGGTAGCTGATTTCTGCAGAGAAATAACATGAATCTGCTTCAGGGTTACTGAATATAACCACTAAACATCTGAATTCTCTCAGCCCTGAGCAAACAGTTACTGATTAGCCTAGAGTTTACTTGAGGAACTAAGTCTACTTTCTTTAGGAAGGACAGGTAAAAATGTTGCAAAAGTTCCTGTTCTGTTGCTTCCCTAATTTGCAGTCTTCCTTCTCTTAAGTCTTGATTTGAGAACTTTAACCTCCTTATGTGTTAGAAAATCCTCATTTGAAAATAGTGTTGAAGTTCTCTGTCCGTTATTTCAGACTTGAAAATCACTTGCTGTATTTTCTTGATATCCTGTGTTCACTTCTGCCCTGAAGAATTTTTGCAACTGAAATAAATTAAAAAAAAAACTAAGCCAAACATAGTTTGTCTCTTTACACAATATATCATGCTGTCACCTACTGCAAGGAATGATAAATAATTTTTAGGATAGTGTATGTCATTGAAAACATTAGATTAAAACAAAACATCTTGTCTGTGCTTACAGAATCAATGAAAATGCTGAGACATTTAAAAACAAATACTGAAATAACTATCACTGGGATAAGGAAAAATGTGTATAAAGCCAGGAATCACATAAAAGGACAAAGTCCAATAATGTCTTCAAGATTCTTCAGACATGACAATAATTTTTTCCCCAATTATACCTTTGAAAAGTGGATTGTACTTTGTAGCTGTAAGATCTCTAAACAGAAAAGAAACGAGGGAGTGTATAAGGCAGGGAAGGCTATATTGAATCTGTTGTGAGAAACATCATTTGGAAGAGGTCATTTTGTGCCCTGGGATGTCATTGTCTCTGCATATGTTTTTGCATGAAACTGTGATATCTACTTTCCTTAGATATATTTTTGTCTAGTCTCCCTTTCAACAAGCTGCATCTATCTGTATGCATTTGGACCCCAACTTCCTCTATGCTCCATGTGGTACACAAAACTAACACTCAGCTGTGATCTACCTAATAAGTGTAGGTGTTTGAAGTATCAGGCATTAGCAGCCCAGCAAAGAAGTGTCGTTACAGCTTGCAGTGGAGGGCCTGTGTTGCATGTCAGGAATGGTGTGAAACATGAGGATATTGAAGCATGCAAACTGGAAGAGAGACTGAGAATTGTGTAGTGTAGAGGAAATTGGATGCTGAATTCTCCATGCTGCCTTTTAGGAGTGATCTTTGGATTGGACTGTCACCAAAACCATGTTCAGATGTTTCAGTGGTTACTGTTAAGTGTTTCTGATAGCAAGACTTCTCTAGAGCATGAAAAATGATTGAAAAAATATGAAAAAATTAATGTAAAATGATACTGATTTAACTGAAGCTGTTGAACAGTATTGAAGTAAGTGAACAACACAATACTATATTGCTACCATTTTACACTTACCTTCCTGTGTATTTTGTAATGGGCAAAACAATGGAAAAGTAAGTGCAGTGTTAATTTTTTGTGTGTTTTTTGATTTACATCAAAGTCTAAATAGTAGGTTTATTTGTAAGTTCTCTCTGACAGAAGTACCACACAAGAATGAAGCTGGCATTTATTCACCCAGAAGATATGTATATATGTTTCCAGCATATTCTAATCCAGATACTAGTCTTGAAGTCTTTCAAAAGTAGCATTCTAAAAGTCCACAAGTCCTTCTTCCAAGAACTCTTGTTTATGATATTTGTAAATCCTGACAGTAAAAGAACAATTAACCTCTTAGCTTTTCTTTCATGTAGGGTGATAGCTCCTATGTAAAGGATCGTTGGTGTGTGTTTGATGGATTCATGGTCTTTTGTCTTTGGGTGTCACTGGTTTTACAGGTAATCATTTCACTTCTTTTTTTTCAATGAATGGTTCCTAAATTGTGAAAAATATATGGCACAACCAAAAAATTGTGAGTTGTGGAAGTACAGTTGTACTTGGGTCAAATTGTTTTAAAAAAATGTACTGAATTCAATAGCTCTGTAATTGCACATTGCAGCATATCTGCATTAGTAGCAGAATTTATCTTGTTTAATTTTTCTTATTAAATCTGAAGCTTGTTACCATAAACTCTCTGCATGGTCAAAAGGAGAAAGAAGGATCTTCAGAGAGCCATTTATCCCTTACTCCATATGACAGTTGTGCTCATTTCCTTCCACTGAGTCTAGTAGGATGCCATGGTGACTAGCTTAGGCACCTAAGGGGAGAATGATTCCAATGGTAAATGTTTCCCATGCTGCAGGTGTATTGATATGGTGAGTGGAGTGGTTTCATGTAAGATTGATTGCTCACAGCTAACAAAACATTTTCCAAGATTCAAGCTAAAGCACAGTGGGAAAAAAATCCATATTTGGAAATAGTTTGATAAATTTTTATAAAGAAGGGAACCTGGACATGTTGCAAAAAAGTACAGTGTTAAGGTAAAGGTGTCCTGCATATCAATCAGTCCTTAACCATAGGCAGTTTTTTGGGTAAGAACAGGTTGAAGACTGACGTTTGACCTGCAATAGTGTAAGGATTGTAAAAGTTCTGTAGTGATTGCTGTTAGGCACGTATTCATTTCTGGCAAATTTCAGACACATTATTTTCTGCTTTTTACACAGGGCAGACTTTGGTGGTACATCTTATAGAATGAAGGTTGATCATTACAGATAAGCACTGTAGATTACCCAGTTTATGTGTGTCCAGGTTCCCCTTCCCTTTTCTTAGTACTTTGAGTAAACATTAAATCAAGTAGTTACTTTAAGAGAGTGATAGAAAAGGATTAAAACAAGACATTTTCACCCAATCGTTTAGCTAAATACTCTTTATGGAGTGCATAACTTATCAATGTATTGAGGAAATGGTTCCCCATTCTGTGTCTTGGCTGAAATTTGTGTCATAAGTAGAGTCTAGGAGAAAAAGATGCACAGTTTTGTCATGCACTTGGAATTAAATGGGGAATTTATAAGCATGTTGCAACTCATAAGGCAATCTGTGTATATGTATTTTTATATCATAGTAAAAACCTTAGTGCTGTGCAACATTAACAGATACTGATTTTCATATTTGGAAATAAATATTAATCACTTCTAACAAGGTTGTGGGAAACCTATGGGGTAGGACTAGCACAGAAATATGCAGCTAACACAAGCTTGCAGAGTCTTCTTGAGTTGTTTGAGACTGAAGCATTATGAGCATGGGCAGAGTATATTTTTGGAAGCTCATTAGGATAACTTAGAAATGGATTAAAGTATTTACAAAGACTTTTATTTTTTAAAAATGTAATTAAAATGAACCATAAAATAAACCAAGAGAACATTGAAAATTAAAATAAAAAATGTGTAGTATTCATACTTTTAAAAGTTCTATAAATGAACACAGGCATAGGAGAGAGTCATCAAGACAAAGTACTGAATCTTTTCTTTGTAGGTGTTTGAAATTGCTGAAATAGTTGACCAGATGTCACCTTGGGGCATGCTACGGATTCCACGACCGCTCATTATGATTCGAGCATTCCGGATATATTTTCGTTTTGAGCTGCCAAGAACTAGGATAACAAATATTTTGAAGTAAGTAAGGCTATTATTCTTCAGATAATAGAGAATATTTCAGTGTTGGGTTAGAAGACTCACTATGCAGTAAATCAACGACCCTTCATGCTTAATGGGCATTTTCCTCCTGAGTTTTAGTTCTGGCCAAAAATTCTTGCTATTTTCCATATTTAAGGAATAATGAAGTTTTATAGAAAATGATCAAAACTTTCAAATATTTAAACTCATTTTAAAGCACTTTGCTAATAACTGTAGCCAGCAATTTGCAACCAATGGCAGTAAATTCTGTTCCATTAATATCCCCATTTAATAATCAGTGTGAATACCCTTACTAGGGTAATATTTGTAAATAAAAGTACATGAGCCCAGACCCTAACCATTACAGTTACAAGTGTACATGTATTGGTGTGCATCCAGAGATGCCTATTTGCAAGCAAACACACATAATTATGCTTGGTAGAGCATGTCATGGCAAAAAGTATAATGGTAATGTGAGTGAGTTTTTTGGTCTTTATTCAGTATCAACTTTATTCATCACCATATCTTGTCTGTATAAGTCATTAGATACTATTTTACAAAAGCTAGACTTTATACAATTTATTTGGGAATTTTTGTTCCACCCTTTACAGCTTACAGCTGGTTTAATTACCCTAACTTAGGGATTTAGAAAAAATCATATCCCCCTTTTCTTTTTGTGCAGAGTAAAAGTACAGTTTTAAGGACAATATTTCTGCAGGATGAAATACTACTTTCTTTGTATGAGCATATTTTCTATTCTAGAGATTTTCAGAGGAGGCTTCACATTGCCTGTGCATTCAGAGTCCTGTTTGTCTTTTTGCCAGGCGTTCTGGAGAGCAAATCTGGAGCGTTTCAATTTTTCTCCTGTTCTTTCTTCTCCTATATGGGATCCTGGGAGTGCAAATGTTTGGAACTTTTACATACCATTGTGTGACCGACGACACGCAACCAGGGTGAGTTAACCTGTGCAGGGCCTGTTCTTTCCTTATATATGTATAATTGTAGTAGCATCAGCAGATGTAAAATGAACTTAATGGATTAAAAGCAATCCACCAAAATACATTAAGGTAAATTGGGGAAACAAAAATGTTAGGAATTATGAAAAATACAAATTTTAACTATGACAGAGAGGTTACAAATTGTGTCATTTGGCTGCAGTCTGAGTTAGAGAGTGAGTGACTGTATGTGGTGTGGGACAGGGATGTGAGAGAGCAGGAGAGCAGAGGATACTTTAAGAGGAGCATTGCCATTTGTGGCTGCTCTGGGTCACTGACGATTCATCAGGATTTGCGCTCTTCTATCTTTTCCTAGAATGTCTTGATAAGGGACCAGACCTAAAGAATGGGGCAGAACCACCCCTGGAACCATAGAATCACAGAACAGTTTGGGTTGGAAGGGCCCCCCTGCAATGAGCAGGGACATCTTCAACTAGATCACGTTGCTCAGAGCCAACCTGACCTTGAATGTTTCCAGGGATGGGCCATCTACAACCTCTCTGGTCAACCTGTTCCAGTATCTCAGGCCCTTTCTGGATTAATAGTTTGCTGGGATCTGATGCTCGGATTTAAAGACCCTTTTTGTCCAGCTTCTGCAAAATACTTATGATATATATTTTACACTGGTAATCGAGTATGCATCACATTTTGATTCAATATATACTTAATCACCTTGAAGTACAATAGAGCCTCTTGTCACTGGGATGACTGATAAAATCACAGATAATATGCTTACATGTCCTGTTGAATTGAAGACTTAACTGTGTCCTTGAGTACCGTTACATTGTGAGAGTCTTTTACATCTATTTGTTTTGTCCCTGTTTCTTTGGATAGTGAAACATTAGCTCTGGGGTTGTGGTCTTTGTTTTAGTCAAAATGGGATCCTTTTATTCCTGTATTGAAGTTGTCAGAACATAAAATAAACAAAGTAAGCATGGTAAGAAAGCAAAACACCACTTAGTCTGCTACTGAGCTCAGTAGGTCTCATGATCGCAAAACTCTGTATTAAAGATTTTTCTAAACTAGGGCCTAAAAACTATCAAATATAAAATGAGAGCATTAAAAGTGGCAGATTCAAAAAAAGAGTGCAGAATTATTTGAGAATATGCTAGATATTTTATGGTACTTTGTTAGATGAAAAAAAATAATTTTGAGATATTTTCTTATTTAATCAATAACATAGTAAAATGTGGAGCTGATCTTCACCTCGACTGCACATTTATTCTTTTATTCTAACTCTTTTTATAAGGAAAAATCTTTATAGAACATATTTTTTTTGCCATTTCGCATAGACATGAGAAAAAAGTTCTTTGTGAAAAATTCGTTTGTGTTAATAAGAAGGTATGTAATTCTGCAATTTACAGAATGTTATTTGGAAAAACAAGAAGTGACATAGACAACACAAGAAAGATCAGGCATCATATAATTGCTTGTGTGGGTGAATACAGCTTTTCCTTGAAATCAGCAGAAAAAGATGAAATGGGACATAATAATGTTTGCAATATGGAAATTTAAATTTATAACTTTAAGGCTTTCCATTAAGTTTTGGCTGCTTTCTCTGCATGTGTTGAGTTGTTCTCTGAATATGGCATTATTAAAAAAAAAAAATAAATACAGAAACCCCCTAAATTTTAGGTTGTTGAAGGTCTGAATTACAGGAAAAGGTTAAAAGCTACAAATATCCAGTGCATAAAATATTTAAAATCTGCCTAGGTGGGGTTAATGTTCAAAAATTCAAGTGTGCAGGATCAAGGGAATTATAGACTTGAGGTTGACCATGTACCCCAAACTCCTTTTCCTTTCAGTTTCATCAAGTTTATATATTTTTAGCTGTTTAAAAATTAGAAATCTAATTTAAGTTACTTTTTTAGGTAGCTGGGAACCAGATTTATAACTTAAAATGGCTCCCATGATTGTGTATGAGGACTACAGTTACATTGACACCACTTTTTTTCCCCTGGAAATGTTCCCCCATTTATTCTGATGAATGGTGCTCATACAAAGAACAATATACTTTTTTTCTTTGTTGCTTGATATGTGGATTTTTACCTTAGTCTTGGCATACTGCTCATTCCTACTCTGAAAATACTGATTTCCTCTTCTTGTCTGTAACATTCATCATTACACCCCCAGAAACACTTGCCCCTATCTCTTCTGTGTTTAATTTTTGAGGAGTGCAGTGCAGAAGGTCAGAGCGGAGTTGGCATGTGCCTTCTTCATGTAGGTCAGGGCTGACCTTTCCAGAGCTAGTTTATTAGCTGGGATGTAATAGAGCACAAAAGCATGAAAATTGCTTAGCCAAGTTTTACTTTTGTCTTTGAGGTTCAGTTTCTCAACTTATAATGAGGATTAAACATTCCTCTTAGAGGTTGAATTGGTCTGTCAGTCTGTCTGTCTCACGTGGCTCTGTTCCAGGCAGTGGAGAGTCGCCAAAGTTGGCTGTACTTGTCCTTAAATAACTTCAGTCTTTAATGAGCCACAGCTGTAAATTTTCGGCAAACCAGATTCCAGGCTCCCAAGTCAAGATTAGAAAATGAAAACCATCTAATTAGCAACCACCTGTGAGAAGTTTAATTTTAGGTGATTTTCCTGGTATTATGCAGAATTCTATGTCAGGCAACAAGGGTGAAATCTTATTTTTGCGGTCAAGGCTTCATCTATTTGTGACATTTTAGAAATCACTCTTTTTAAGTTTACTGCCTTATAAATTATTATTATGAAGGAGGCAAATGCCTTTTGAAAATGGTATCTTAAAATCTTGCCATTCTTTTTTATTTGAAAGGACATGGTATCCTCACCAGACAAGCGTTGCCTCTTTGACTGCTGCAAGTTCTTTTATCTTTCCATCTCTCTTGATGCCCACACTGCCTGACCTCCTGTCTCTCCACCTCCTCAGTCATTTTATGATGTTAACTCTGACAAACAGAAATACTGAAGTGAGCTAACTGCAGTCTGAGTTTTCATTCTGTCTGAGAAACCAACAGAATCTGACTTCCTTCCAAAGGCTGAAAAGTTTATTGTTGTTGTTTGATGATAAGTCCTTTTTTCCTTTATTCTCACAATAGTCTTCCCTATAAGGAATATTGTCTTCTTCCGAGACAATTTTATTATTCTTTATTCCCTCATGATTATGACTTATCTTTTTTCAGCTATGCAGTAATAACTTTTCCCTGATGATTTCCCTGAGTAATATATCTTTTTTCTGTCAATAAGTGGTATATTACATGAATTTCCTTTGAACGGATCTTCTTTAGTTGCATGAAAGACACACTGTATGGTTGGAATGTAATCTATATGTAATCCAATTATCTTGATAAATCCATACGTTATAAGCAGTTTGATAGGTTTTTTTGTTATATCTGAGATTAAATTCAAAGAGTCAAACAAAATAAAGTGAAAAAAGTTGTGTTTCCAAAGCTACTGTAATTTAGTCTTGGTCACCTCTAGTACATACAATGTATTTCCACAAGGAGAGGAGAGAGAAAATCTTTCCAAACCCTTCCTGTGGTTGTTAGAATATTTTATATATCCTCACATGCTAGCTACTGAATGTTTTCTGTATTTTTTATTCCTAAGATATGTTTGATTACACAATAATGCTTCCAAACCGCATGATTAGTTTATATTTATTATATATTATCTAATATAATATATTTAGATTATATTAAATATAGTTTATATTTATATTATCTCAGTCTGCATGGAGCTAAGGGAAAGGAAGCCTCATCAAAAGAGAAAGGCTAATATGGCTAACAACCATAAATTGTGGTACTTACCTATTTCTTTTCCCAAAGTTATTCTTTAGATCCTTTTTTTTTTAACATTTTCAGTGGTGTATAGGCTGAATATTTCTGTAGACTGGTCTGCCTCGTCACCATGGCAGTCAATTTAAAATCCTTCTTTTTTAAGGTTTCTTGTTTAAAGTAGGAGATGCCCAGGAAAACAGATAAGAAAAATAATTACTGTGTAATAGAAAGAGCTAAGAAGTTCTTGGTGATCTTTCCATCTGTCTACGGATAGGCCCCGAAAATGTCAGAAAATAGCTTCAAAGATTGGAGCTGAAAGCTCACCACAATATCTAGTAGAGGAAATAAATACGATTAAAAAGAACAAAAGGAATTTGTAATACTGTCTTACACCAGCCATGGGAAAATAAGCATTAGTAATCAGGTTTCTGAGAAAGAGAAGGAATCAAAGACCAAGCTTGAAAAATCAACATAACAGGACTTCATTAGCAGAGCACATTAATTTATTGATTTTAGTTCAACAACCAGCACCACTTTAATATTGTCTTTGGGATTTATTCACAATCTCTCTTACTGGTAATACATGTCTACTATAAACTCCTCAGGAAGAAGAGAAATGGAAAAAAATCTTATTTTTTGAGGCCTGATGTTGTTTAAACCCCAACCAAAAACAATTAAAATAAAGCACCAGTCAAAAAGGAAAGTAATTCATTTTAAATGGGATTCAGTCAAAAGGGTGGAAAGAATGTTGAGGTGGTGGCCTATGTTGGTGGCCTGTGTTGGGAAGCAGTCTTCAGGAGTGAGACTCTCGAAACTTTCAGAGGGCACGTGATTTCTGAGCAGAAATACTATTTTTTATTAGAACTTTTATACAGATAGCTGTCCAAAGTAATTACACTATTGATTAATTTAGCACAGACTTCACAGTGTTTTGTTTATCCAAATGCATTTTAAACAAAAAGGTGACCTTTTAACAACAGTCCAGGATAGAGTGATGAGAACCCAATTACCTCAGCTCCCGATGGCTCAGTAATGACATGTACTTGTTCGTATTAAGATTTGGAGCCATTTGGGTTCACACAATTCTCTGTCCCAATGCAGAAATCAAATTTATTGAACTTCTGCTCAGCCTGTCAACCTTTGTGGGATTTTTTTGAGAATAGATCCTTTTGAGTAATCTGCAGTGGATTTTATAGATTATTGTGAAGTTGGCTCACTATACATACAAGAATTTGAAGAACATAACTACCTAATCTCTTCTTTGCCATAAGGAAAGTTTTATATTTAGCCACAAGATTCTTATCTTATAATTGCTGTACAGAATTATTGATGAGTATTGAGCTTTCTACAGGAAACATGCAGGAGGCCAGGATGCCAGAAGTCAGAATATCCTCCGATATATCATAAAATTGAGAGAAAGACAAAAATCACTAGAAAAACAGAATTCTAAGAGTGATCTCCAGCAAATTTGCCAAATGGGTGATTGGGTATTGTTTGCTTTCTTAAATATAAAGGAAGAAAGAAAACTACTCTTCTTTATAGTGCAAGAGGAAGCCGGACAGCTAATGAAGACGGCTGTCTGTAGGAAAGATTTCTTCTTTCACTCATTTTTTTGTGATCAACTTCAGTGACTTTGTTACTTTGACTGGTAATAAATGAGTGATGGGAATTTAATTTCCCCTAATGCCAGTAACTAGTTATCAAAGCAATAGCTTGTCAAAATTGTTAATTAGCTGCAACCACCCTGTTTTCATTTGGACAATGACAGCATTGGCTTTGCTTAACAGAAGCGATCTGCCATGAGCAGAGTATCATCTGATTTTGATGTCAGCAAACCTGTGTTAGAAACCTAAATGCCTTGAATTTCCTCTCTGGCTATCAGAGAGAAAAAGGTGCTTCAGGAGTGTGGCTGAACCCACCAACCTCTGAACTCGGGGGATGTATTTCTCTCTCTCTGTCTTCATTACTTAAAATGAGGCGGGATAAGTCAGGACATCAGACCTGCAGTCTTTTACTGTGCAGTTCCCTCTAAAGATTCAACTAAGAGGAGCTGGAGCTTTGAATTTTTGCATCCGGAAGTGTGAGATAGGGTCAGTGATTTAATTTGAATCTTTTCAGAGATACTGTGTGGTGAGTAGCAAGAGATGGAACATCAAAGGCACATTTTTTAGACTCTAACTTAGGTCACATATGAAATGAAAAAATGCTACAGTCAAAATCATATCAAACTTTACTCAGAATTACTGCCTCATGGGTCTGCTGGGTAAACCAAAGAGAAGAAAGTTTGAACTAAGGCATAGCTCCAACTCTGCTGAATGGGCATACAATAATAAGAAACACCTGCTTTTCTTCTCGCTTGTATTCTCTCAACCAGCAAATGAAAATCCTTATTTTGGACCAGTCCTAGGGCAATTTCAAATCAGACTTGAAAAGCTAATCATGGTGAGTTCTGGTCTGAGAAAAAAAGCAGTCAATAATATTTTCAATTCATGTTCAGGGTGATTCTGACTTCCTGCTTACAGCACAGACTTTTGATATAAAAACACCCAAAATGAATTGCTGAAAGTTACACATAAAATCTTGTACTATTCACCCCATTATCCCAAGGCTTCAATGAATGTCTTAAAATTCATCATTTTAATTAATCTTGCTTGTCCACAGAAAAGGTGAAACTCTTTAGTCTGCCCTTTAGTATAATTAGTATCTTACTTTTCTTCTGAAAGTCCTCTTCTTTTAATCTAACTCACAGATGCATTTGACGACTAAGTTGGGTGAACAGAAGCTTTCATTACTTTATTTTTATTGCTTTCATGCACTGCATGGGATAGCAAGACATTAATTGAAATCTGTCAGTGTGAAACCAAAGCTTCCTACAAAATTTTTCCTAGACAATCATAAGTGCCGAGAAATAACTATAGGTGCACCTATCCTGTAGTCATTTCTTTATGATTACCAGAGAGACATACATATCTACATGGATGCACACACAGACTTGTACAATTCCAGATGAAGTTTTAAAGAACACCCTCAAATTTAGCTGTGTGTGTAACTGAAAAGATAGACAGATACACAAGCATACACGTACTCATTCCACTTTTTGTAAACATGCTTAGCACATATAACTCAAGGATTTAAAAATTAATCTGGGCACCCTAATTACTTTATGGTAGAATATGTTAATTCGTACCCAGTTGTATGCTTTATGTTAGATTTATGATACTGCCATCCAAAAGCCATTATAATATATAGGATTATCATAAGACAGTATTTTACAAGTATTTTTAGAAATTAAAATTAATACATTGACTCAAGCAGATTCAGATCCCCAGCTACTGGTAGTTGATGAATTTCACATTATGGTTTGCATTAGAAAAACCCTCAAATCCCAAGAGGCCAGCAGTGTGAGCGTATATTACTAAAAGTATTGCTGCCTAAATCACTACAATGCAAAGCATTCATTTTAAGTGCTTAATATAAACGTAGATTATTTTTTTATTTAACCTCCTCTTGAAGAAAAAAAAAACTCTTACATGCATTGAGTATGATTTAGGCAAAAAAGGAAGAATCTCTGCTTATAGTACCTGTACAGATACAGGCCTTTTTTGGGCCACTGTTACTATGGGCTAATTTTGTTCTGCCTCAAGACAATAAATAAGCATAAACTAGTACACATGGACTAGAAAATATTAGATATTTAGAAATGGGTAGAATATCACCAGATGTTTTCAATATAAGATGATTTCAATTGTTTTATTCCTTCATAGGCCATATTCAACATCAATTAAGTACTGAGATGCGGATTCAGCACATAACTAATTTTAAGCATCTCAAAAGTTCAATTAGGCAATGTGCTTAAACATCTTGCTCAGTAGGGTGCCTTGATAAAATTATGAACAAGAAACAATTCATCCCAGTAGATCAACTGAATATTTCTACGCAGAGTATAGAGTGCAGTATGGAGTGCAGCATCAACCCAGCAAACAAGCTCAGAAATTAGTTCTTCAAAGGAATGCAAAGGATCCAGAAGGAGATAATTGACTCCACATCACTTGATAGACATCCTTCAATAACAAGATTGTTGCAAAAGACATAGGACTGTTACTCTGACATGTTTTTAATTGCCTGAAGAACATTCTGACTACATACATACATATGTACACCACAAGAAGAACCTGAGTTGATGTGTCTTGGCAGTAAAGTGGCTGTTTTCCACAGCATCTGTTGCGAAACTGGTCTTTCAACCATCATGTGCCCATGTGAGCACAATCTTTTAGTATCTTCTCCTTATTAAGGCAATTCTTCAAAGAGAGCTTTTGACAACTTAAGAGACAAATTACCCAACATAGCTTCTAGCTTCTTGTTTTCTGTTAGCCTGATTTCTCTGCTGAAAATAGAAAAGGAGGAAAAAAGGGATTTTTTTTTTTCTGGTATTCTGTTAATTTTCTAAGATATCACCAGAAAGCAATTCAAAATTACCAAGCTACTCATGTAGTTTTCAGATCCAGAAAATTAAATAAAAAACTAAGATATTTATTGATAAGATAATAAAAAATTATTCCAGTTGGCTGATTAGGTAAAGAAGTCAACAAGTAAAAATGACTTAGCTGGAGCTGAAGGATTTTCTGTATTAGTTGAAGGGAACCCTATGTCTATCTTTGCACCAAAACCAGGTACTGCACAGCACAGCTGCTGACTGAAGAGCTACCGCGTTGGTAAAAATACCACAGCAGACACAAAAAATGGCTGGTAGATCATGAAGCAAGTAAGTAGCAACCATACAGCAGTGAAACAGGGAGCAATACATTAACTAGGATCTCAGAGGAATTGGCACTGTGTTCTGTGCTATCCATTTTCATTAGTGACCTGGGGGACCTTGTGAACCCTGCATCATCAAAATCACACCGAGCATATGATGAAGGATAACAAAAACCTTTGAGAACAGAGAAAGATGATGCAGTTCTGAAGACTTTAAAGGTTACTCTCAATAACTGTGATTTAATGTCAAGTAATGAATTCAGAAAGTGATAGAACCTTAACACAAAATGGGCACTGCTGTATAGAAAGTAGTAATACAGAAATAAGTTTGGATCAGATGACTGATAAGAGTTTTCTCTTTAAGATATCAAGAATTAATAGTTTCCTCTTCTGCTAGACATCTTACTCTGAACATACAATTTTGATAAAAAATTTCCATTTCTCTACATGTTTCTAAAAGATGCTTCTGCTTTGCCATATTGCCAAAACACAAGGGCAAAGTAACAAGCTAGTGAGAATCTAGCAATAACTTAAAATAAACTCAGAGAGCTCCATGGTGCAGATAACTTGTTCCTGAAGCTCACATTAAATGGATTCTGGCCTAGGATCTCTCAGTAAATGTTTTCTGATGAAGTGATACTGTGGTTCTGCATTGACTTTAGACCATTTGTCTCATGAATATTAGTATACTGCTCTCTTACATATATAGGTGAATTATATCTATTAATTTGTCATCATTTTGAAAACCAGAGTGATCTACTGCTCTGGAACAACTTCACTGCACCATTCTGGACAATTAATATAGCCCGTTAATTTTTTTATTTTAGGCTCTAAATTCCATATCATATCAGTATTTTATGAAATGAGATGTAATTTACAAGCTGAATTCATAGTGGGAAAGTAAGGTCAGTTGTGCCACAAGCATCCTGATTTTAACAATGCTGTAGAGAATTATTTGAAGCAACAAAATATAAGTGCAAGATATGTATAGACTGACAGATTAATGGTAGCGGCATCTCCCAGGTCACAGATCTGATATAGCAAATGCTAATTGCTAGGGTAGCAAATACTAACTTCTTTTTGCAAATACCTTACTCATAACACTTAATCATACAAAAGAACAGATTTTCACATCAAATGCAGAATAAGATGTTTAGTCACCAACACTTCACATCCTAGATTTAAAGCTCCCTCCTGCAATTGAATCCATGCAAATACCCAAGACTTGTAACTGAATTTTATTTTCCTCACAGAGATTGCTTGTGCTTTTCGGATGCGTCATGGTAGCCTGTGCCCTGCATGAGTGTCTTGAATACCTTAGTAACACCAAATGCCTACATGTGGATGAATACATCAGTAACACCAAATGCCTACATGTGGATAACTTAAAGGATAACAGGCCCTTTAAGTTAAAAAAAAAAGCAATGACACTTCCTATTGCCATCCAAGTCATCAACCTTAGTTTGCTTTCCCCCTATGCCACCAGCCAGTTTTAGAGCACAGAACATTGGATTCCAATGTAAAGATTTTCCTTAAAGAATTTAAAGAATTTACCGAATTAAAAAAAAAAAAAAGATACACATGGCATAAACATAATTAATGGCTGTAATTTTATACCAATAAAAATCAGAAAATATGAAATTAAGGTTCTTGCTATAACCAGTAACATCATGCAGAAGGGAAGTTTTGTATAACTTTTCTCTTTAGAATATATCCTCTTAGAAGCTCAGATGGCAACTGCTATATAGCTGCATTAGGTAGTCAAAAATATTAAAATATTTCTTTTTTATTCCAAGTTACACTTGTTTTCAGAGACTCTGAGAACTTAAAAGATAGGAAGCCTAGATGGAAAAGTGCTTGTTTTTTATCTGAGTCCTTGCAAAAAAAAAAACAAACATGGAGAAAGATTAAAGTTTATTTGTTGCTTAGTGACCATGAAAAGAATCTAAGCACCTAGGCAAATTTCCTTTGATTTGTCCTTTTAAACGTGTCTTATTCCCAAAGCCATATCTTAATTCTTACTGTGCTGATCCAGTCAAATCCATTTTCTCCAGTGGGAAACTCTGAACGTCCAACTGCTATTAACAGATGGTTCCTAGACCACTTTCTTACACTAGTGCTCTTTTTACAGACCTAACAGTAATAACAGCTGCTCCTGCACAATTGTTAGAATAATGATATTGTACTTTAATAATTACAACAGCTTTGTTTCTATAATGAAGTTTTCTATTTATCACTTTCATAATTATTACCACATTATGACCTCAGCTTAACAAGGACAATATTAACATATAAATCAGTTATATTGGTATTTCTAAAATTTGCAGTAGTAGTTTATCATTATTATTGGGTGTAGTGTTTTCCAAGTATACTCAGTGTCAGCAAACTCTTCTGTCACTGAAGTCAGACACATATATAATCATTAACTTCAGTGAGCGAGAGTAGTACTGCAGTTAAGATCTACTGACAGATCTTCTAATTTGTGCAGAAAGAGATTACAGCTTAGGACAATGCTGCTGCCGGAGTCATTACAGGTTCTGGAGACTCCAGTAACAGTCACCCAAAATAACGTGACAGTTGAAGAAATTTCAGAGAGTACTTTTCTAGTTTAAGGATTACAGATTTGTTTAGGCACCAATATTCCTCTGATATTTTATAATCTTAGCATTCCAAGGGTCATTTTTAAATGTTATGTTTTACTTTTATTCAAATTTAAGTCTAAAGTCATCATGTACTGTACTTACAGAACCAGTTTTCTGTTTTTAATCCAACAACAAAGTCTGTTTTATCTTTTAAACTGTGAGTGTGAAAACTTCATCCATATTTAACATTTTTCATAATTATATCTGTAATTACAACTATAAAGCTTTCAACCCTTTCTGGTAACAGATTGTCTCTGATATCTATTAATTATTTTTGTCACATTAAAAATAAGATAGGGCATGCTTACAGGACTCATGGCTTTACAAACAGTATAAACACAAAGCTTAAGCTTTGGCAACATTCCATATTTTACATTTTAGCTTGGCAAACACAGATTTCACTAATCAAGAATTAGTAATTGAGGAGAATATCAGAAAGCATCTGCTAGGGATAATTTTATTCAAATCAACAGGCCCAAATAACTGAGGGCATCTCTTCTATTAATTTTTAATAAATCTTGAAATAGCAGGGAAATTCCAGAAGAATGCTAGTATGCCATTAATTTTGAAAGAACAAGCAGCAAAACTGGTTAGCCTGACATCAACCAAGACAAAAGAAAGAGTGAGCTGATAAAAAGTCTAACTGGTAAAGAGTAAAGAAAGTTATAATAAATGGAAGGAAGAAGGGTTTTAGAGAAAATAATTCTCATCATAGTAACATGATTTTTATAAGGTTACAGATTTGTCTAATAAAATTGCCTAGCTTAGACTTTGTAAAGCAATTCATTCAATAACATGACTGATTAAAAAGTTTGCACTATATAATATCAATAAAGCACAAGCTAAATGGGCTGAAAATTGATTAACTGATATGTCAAAAAATACTTGTGAGTGAAATGATTATCATGATCTACCAGAATCAATGAGGGAGAAACATGTACAAAATTAAGAATAAGGATAGAAACATAAATAATGATAAGGACAAGGCACTCTGACAAATTATCAGAATCATTTGGTTACCTTGATCCTACAAACCAAAATGTGCTTTAATACAGCCAAATGCAAAGTTATAGCAGTAGGATCACTGAAAGCCAATCTTACGGCCTATGGCCTCTGGAATAAATAGAGGATGGAAATATTATAGAATATAGATGCTACATGAGAGTTTGAGATGAGGGGATATAACAAGGTATGCTCTCATATTTGTCCCAGTAACATCATGGCAAGAAAAAGCCAGTGCTTTCCTAGACTGTACACAGAAAGAAAAATTAATTAATGTTCCTTTATGTATGGAACTCATACAAATTATGATTAATATTACATACATGGTTTTGATCCTATTTTAATATTTGAAAAATTGAGAGAATAACAGAAAAACATGAAAATGAGAACACTGGAGAACATACTTTGCAGTAAAAGACCTAAAGAGCTCAATAATGTTAGTTTATTAAAAAGCATATTGAAAGGTGCTTAATTTTTTTTCAGTGGATTCACACAGAGAAAATACTAGGAATTAAGGTTCTGTACAGTCTAGTGTAAAAAAGTATAACAAGAATAGGAAGCCAACAGTTGAAGACGGACAAATTAAGGTGATAAATTAGGAACATTTTTTAACAGTGAAACAGTTTTTGCTATTAAAAAAAAAGTTTCCATGCTTATGATTGTTTTTCTGCAAGCTAGTCAAGAATAGATACACACCTAGGAGACAGATACAAGCTATAAGGTTTCACAGAAGGGAAACAAAATGAAGTTTGATTAGATGACCTAATACTTTCTTTTAATTCTAAATTCAATGTATAAATACTGTAATTTTTTACTACTGCTAATATATTGTCTTTCAGTATATTTGCCCTAAGGTACATATATTTCCCACTTCTGTGCTGTGTTGCTTTGCAGACACTAACAGGGACGTGCTCAGGATGGATGGGAACAGTTTGCTAAAGTTACCTCTTCACTAAACTGCAACTTAGGAAATAGGACGATCAGTGTTTGGTTTTGGCAAAGTACTATGTATTGTGATTATTAACTGGGTGTTGTAAATTATTAGGAGGAATCAACTACCTGAGCTTCTCCTTCCCAAAGTTTGGAGTACTTAGATAAGCCGTATTTATGTGTACATGCCACAGGCACATATTTAACAGAACAGGGAGCAACAAACTTGTCCTCCCTCTCCTTTTAGCTTCTATGTCCCTTAGTGTTGGGCCTACCTGAACTCCCATTGTGGTCCAGCATGACAGAGCCTCCAGCAGCTCAGCCACAGCTGCCAGAGGAGCTGGGAAGACAAGTGATGCTCGACCTCTGACAACAGTAAAAAATGATCAACACATTGTGTTGAGGCACTGGCCCTTGTCTCATGATCTTTCTATTTTTCAATGTTATAGTCACCAACATAAATCAGTTTGAACCAATTCAAACCAGTTAAAATGTTTTCACCTATTCTACCAAATCATTACTGGACTGGTCTAAAAGGGAATCAGATCTGTTTCAGTCATAGCAGAGCCTGTCACAGATACTAATGATACTACACGTGTAATGGTTTGACTTCCTTCCTGTGACCCTCCATCCATGGTGGAAACCTGGCCTGACCAAATTACAATCTGAATATTCAGGTGACTGACAAGTCATCCACAGTGATCCTTTTAAGGAGTGTCAAAGCTAGCACAGGTAATGCCTTTGGAAGTCAAAGTCATAGTATTGACTGCAGTTGAACACACTCTCAGGATCTGCAAAGAAGCCTGAAACACTAAGTGTCCAAATTGCGTTAAAGAGCATTTGGAACAGCTGAATGTCAAATCCTCCATTTCTTGGAGAGTCTCTGTTTTTATGGGGTCTCTAGGCATTAGTATGAAATTTCTGCTGTTAGTATTTGCACTATCGCTACATAAGGCTGAAGTTTTAGGAGAGTGTTAGCTTGCCCTTTACAATAAGTCCTTAATTAATGAAAATAGCGTATACCAAAGAACATCAGATAGTAAAAATAACAGCTGATGTACTTTTCACTATAGTCCTCTCGCTTTCAAATATTTAGTTTTGCTATTGTCTTAGTTTATGTAACACCTTAATTTTGTATTTTTCACAGAAACGTAACCTGGAATAATTTAGCTATCCCAGACACCCACTGTTCCAGAGAGCTAGAAGAAGGTTACCAGTGCCCACCAGGATTTAAATGCATGGACCTTGAAGATCTGGGACTAAGCAGGCAAGAGCTGGGCTACAGTGGCTTTAATGAGATAGGTCTGTCTTACTGGTAAAATCAATTTCAGTATCCATTTAAAAATGTTTTTTAAATGAATAGAACAAATAGTTCATGTTTGTGCTGAAAAGACATCGAGTGCAGTCAGTATTCTGCTCAACTAGAGCACATGCCAGAAAGAGAAGCTTGCTGTTTGCTTTGCAGTTGTGATACATTTTGCCTGGGATCTCAGGATTTAAATAACTTTAAAACAATGTCTTCATAAGGAGTCAACTGTTGATTATCACCAGTATACAAATGTGATGACTAATTTCTGTATAATTATATATATATATAATATATAATTCATCCTGTTTGTCTGATTTTAGTAATAATTCCTATGGGAAAAAAAAAACACCCAGAATTACTTTGATAATCATCTTGTTACTAAGAAGAGGAGTGAGAAAGTGATATCATGTGTATCTGTACCAATCTTGATCCAGACAGTGTTAGTCAGAACGTCACCCAGAAAAATGATTGAGAGTCAGGAAGATTTTGCAATA
Source organism: Manacus candei (assembly GCF_025592945.1). Classification (NCBI taxonomy): domain Eukaryota; kingdom Metazoa; phylum Chordata; class Aves; order Passeriformes; family Pipridae; genus Manacus; species Manacus candei. The sequence goes on from NW_026138062.1 coordinate 1,655,496, forward strand.
CAGGTGCAATTTGTGTTCTGTGAAAAACCCTGCAGAGTCACCAGGAGAGTATGATCTCTGATAGATGCAATGTGTCATGATATCCCCATGGGGAAATGAGTGTAGAACAAAAAATCAGGAAAGGTGGCAAGAGCATGGGCAGCTGTGGCAAGATCCACATCCCAATGGAAAATATGCAGTTACTCTGTCAGAACATTTTGGTTATCTCATTTATTTAACAGACAAAGGTCCAGTAGGAGCCTGCAACTGTAAATTTTTATTTCTGGACAGATAGGGAAGTCCCTTCAAATGACAGAGCATACACACAGGCTGCAGTCCTTCTGATGCATCTCTTTGACTTTGATAAGCTTTTTTTTTTCACTTTTCCTGGCATGTGCTCCAGACTGTTGTCTTGTCCCCAGTTGAATTTGAAGGTAGTCAAAAGGTTTAATGACTGAATGACTGTACTCCAGAATAGTTTTTTGAGTATTGAAAGCCTTTACAGCTGAAATTACTTCAGTTGGTTCCCAGGTTGCTGAATATACAGAATGAGCCAGAGAGTTGCAAGAAATAGTTTCAGAATCCTGCTACAAGAAGTACTCTGTGATACCAAATAATTTCTGGACAGTAACTGCCATTTGTGTCCTTTCTTTTTTCTTGTGAGAAAGGGAGAAAAACCTGATTTCAACCAAGCACTGTTCTGTTTCCTCTGGGAGTCAGAAGCATACCAGTTGTACGAGTACTGTTAGCTGAATAGCACTATTGATAGTATCAAATTTTATATAAATTTTTTCTTCAATAGATATCAAAGGATAACCCTGTTGGATCTCTCAGTCAACCTTCAGAGTTATTGTTATACCTGGATGAACATGGGCTGAGTTCACAGTAGAGCCTAAAACCATCTGCACATGAGTTCTCAAGTTCAAGATGGTTTGACAGGGGAACATAAGATAGATGTATCCTCAGTGGAATAAGGCCTCAGATTGAAATCACCCTTCTTATCTTGACATGTGAAATTATTTGTGGCAATGAAGGGTGTTATTCTAGCTGCCTACCTAGTCACCCACAAAAAGCAGTTACAATGCCTTAGACAAGCTTAAATGGGTAGATGATTTGAATGAGGTCCAGAGTGCTTAATAAAGGAGGCCAATATGTTTTTAATGATGGAGGCAGGTTGGCAAAGACAGGTGAAATAGTTTGTCCATGCCTGCGATGCTGGGTAAAAAAACAGGACTGAAGATTTGGTCTCCTGAGTCACAGTCACACTTATCAATATGTCTTTTTGAGTGTTGCATTTTAAAGGTCAGAGATTGCTAGTAGACCTAGAAGACTTGTCACTGATAAATTGTTTTTGTCTAGAAATAGGTAAACAGGATATAGCACCTTTCAGTACAGTAGCCAGCAGTAAATTGAATATCAATTGAAAGCTGATTACTAAACTTTAAAATACTGGGTAAGACACAGGGTTTGCTACAAAATGTTAAATACGCTTCCTCAAATCAGGAGTGTTATAAAACAGGATTATAACCAGTGAGTTTATCAATATTTTATAAATATCCATTTTGTGATGCACATTTGTATGTAATTAATAGGTAAGTAATGAAGTCTTCTCTATGCAACTATACTGTTTTATTGTATACATTCATTGATTTTTACTTGAAGAGGTTATGATACAGCCTATCCTGTTGGATCCTGAAATCTATCATTACACAAAACACAAAAGATAGCAGTTTGGCCGCTATTGCAAAATTAGTAATATTTATTTTGCAGCATATAAGTACAAGCCATGAACATTTGAATTTGATAATTTCTGTTATTTTTCTTCTCTATAAAGAAAAAAGGAGGGATTTTTACAATTTTATTACTGGGTGAAAACCAAGTTGTCCTAATCAGATAAAAGCTAATAGAGATTTTAATACTGGGGGCTATGCCATTTAGGTAGTTTCATATTTGGAAAATACCTTGATTTTAGCCATACTCTGCTCCCACTTTTATAAATGGCTTTGGCTTTAAAAGGATGGAAATTGGAAAGATAATAGTGTAAGTTTTAATACTTATTTAAAAAAATAAAATTTATTTCTTTCCCAAGTTTTTTATTTTTAGTTTTGAGGTGTTCTGTTTATCTATTTTATGTATGCTTCCATGCAAGTATGTATGTACTGCATAAGGAAGAACATAGTTATAGACTACTGATAAATGGGGCTTGAATTCATCTTGTCAAGACAATCTAGGCCATCCCCTTCTGATGAGAAGCAGGCTTCATAATCTTTCGAGGCACCCTATTGTGCTGATTCATTGTCTGTACTCTTAGGAAGATTTTCCTAAAGGATAACCTGAATCTTTCTTCTTTATGCAATTTAAGGTCATAATTTCTCACCTTATTCACTATTGGCATAGACAAAACCTTAAAAAAATAGCTTTTTTGCATCTTTCCTTATGCCTCCATATCACTCTAAATGCTTCAGTCTTTTGCTGTTATATTTTATACCTTAAATTGTTCTTACTGTCCTTCTCTAGACCTTCTGTGGCTGATTCACCACTTTGTTGAAGTGCAGTACTGTCAGAATACCCCAGTAGAGCCATTACTTTATGTGTTTTTAAGCTCTGTTACAGTTTCTACATCCCAGTGAGATGTTTTCCATTTTCAGAACAACATGCTGTGGATGATTCATGTTTTTGTGATTTATTATAGCCCTTGCATCCTGTTGAAAGAGCTGCCATGGCTGTTTCCCATCCTTTATTTGTTTACTTATTTCTTTTTAAATGTACATTTGTCTCTGTTGAATAGCATACTTTCTTTTGTTTTTCCAGACTATTTCTTCAATTTACAAGATCTTCTGTAATTTTAATTCTTTCCTCCTGAATACTTTCTGTGCCTTTCCACTTACTTGTATCTGAAATTAGATGAGTGTAATTTATTTTCTATCAACCTGGTCAAGAGTGAAAAAATAAATAGAAACAGACCAAGATCAGACTCTGGAACCTTCTTTGATGAGTCTTACTCTTCTGACAAAGTTTCATTAATAGCTGTTCATAAGTACACCTAAGAAATGGTTTTGCACCCATCACAGAGCAGCATCACCTAGCCATATTCCTGTACGTTGCCATGGTGAGACAATGTTAAAAGCTTTTTAAAATCAAGATGTAGGCCATCAAGTGTTTCCTCTCTCTTTACAAAACCTGCCTCCATTCTGCATTTGTACAGCATTGATAGAATAAGATTTGTTCTCCGGTTCTCCATATGTTCTCCAGGGCCTGTACCCTTTAATATATATTAATATATTGAGACTTACACCTGATGTTTGTGAAGATAATTTTTCAAACATGGGCCACAACAGCTAATGCCTCTGTTCTTCAGTGTACATATTTCTAGATTGCATGTAGGATGAAATAAGCACTAATTAGTATTGCCAACTTCATCAATGTAATTTTAAAGAGAGCGAAGTTACTAAAAGCTGGGACAGTTCTGTCTGGCAATACCTCTGGAAAAGTTATAAGCAAAAGGCACAAAGGTCTATCTCATAAGTGTTTGTGAAACTGAAGAATTAATGAAACAGGAACCAATTAGCTAAGGTCCCAGTATCTCAAATCCCTTTCTCTGTGAAGTTCTGAAATGGAAGGAAGAAATAGTAAGGAAAGAACAAGATGCCCATCTAAGTAAACTGACTTCAGCTGTTTCAGGTTACAGGTGATGAGAAGCTACAGGAAGTTACTGCTTTCTCTTAGAAAGTTGCTCATGAACTCAGTAGAAACCTAAGTACTCTTTCCAACAGTTTGACACAGAACTTGTCTTCTTAAGTATGTGTTGTTCTTACCCAGTGTAAGCCTTAATATTAAATTACCTCTTTTATCCATAAGGATGCCTGAAAGACTTTTGGAACACTAGCTATGGGGCTGAGTGGGAGTAAGAGAAAGTCTATGAATGAAAGGCTTGGCTGGCTGTGTGGATGTGGGTGGCAATATTGACTATACCTGTATGGTACTGTCAAGCTCTTTGCTTTCTCAGACTTAGCTGGTTTCAATTCAGACTTCTATAAAAAATTAGAACAGCCTTCAGCCTTGTCTCCCACTGAGAGCATCAGGTACATTCACAGATGGCCTGTTTCTTCTTTCTGATTTTATTTTCTTCTTCTTTGTATTTTTCCTAACTGTGTTAAATTTCATAGGGTATAGCTGATAGCATGACAGTATTATGAATCATGTAAACAAAGTTGAGCTAAATATTGAGAAAAATTGCTTTTGTTTTGTGAACAAATAGTAATTGTACAAATTATTAGTCACGTATTTGTTTAAGTATTTGCATCTGATATACCTAAAAAGCATAAATATAACTGTTGAATTAAATAAGAGTATGCAAATCTTGGCAATTGGGGGGCTGTGACAAGCACTTCTGCCTTATATTTCACTGTTTATCTGAATGTGCATCTACTTTAAGTCACTATTTAATATGGCAGTAATTGCTATCAGGGGCACACTAAGGGTGTTGGCAGAGCTGTCTTTATGGGTGCTGTTGGAAGGGGTGCCTCGTAGACACAAGTGTGCCAAAATCTGCACTGTCATTGGATCCTGTACAGTTTTCCTCCTTACCTATACTTTTCACACAGTACAGATGCTTATGCATTCAGGTTTTTGAAACATCAGCTAGTAATCATTCCACATGCCTCATGGGTGCATCTGTAATCATCTACAGATGTACACTTACAGCTACATTACTGATTTTACTCATCACATAATCCCAGAGAAAGGTTTTTTTAATGATTTACAGTGCTACATATTGCTTCAAATATTCTCAAAAGGAAAAGGGAGTCCTGAATAAAGAAACCTAAAAGTTAAAAAATATTCTACAAAGCAAACTAAAGAAGTTCTAGGCCATGAAAGATCTTTTTGAAAGGAGAAAAAGGAAATCTAGTTCTATCCTGTATTATTGACCCATCTGTCAATAGCTAGGGCCAGTACCCTATGAAATGATACTAATTACTTCTTGTACCTGCAAAGAGTATTTCACAAAAGCTACCATATTAATGGCCATTTTACATATAGGAGATAAACATATACATATTATATCTTGGAGACAAATAACAAAATTTCAATAGTAAATGGTAGTCTAAACGTAAGGTGGAAGTGACCCATGTTTTTATTTAGTAGTGCAGTGGTCAAAGTGAAAAACCTGCATTCTGTAAGGATACCCTGCTAACCTCCATTCAGGGACTGAGGCAGAGCATGGCTCCTTCCATCTCCCTCCTTCTGAGTCTGCAGCAGCAGGAATTCGTGCTGCAGGCGTCAGAAAGCAAGCAATGTGAAACTGGTTACTAGAGGGAGTTCTATAAAGACCTGCTCTTTGTCATTCTTCTGTGAAGTTATTTCCAATTTTTCTCCATGGACCACCTCACACCAAAATGGATAAAATAAAATCACTTCTAACATTTAAGAGGCTGAATTCTAACAAGGCATACCAGCATAAAACACTTGAAAAACCAACTTGCCATTCCTACTACCATTGGATGAGAAGAGTGCCTCTCACGGGTGGCAGAGGCTAACCTTTTAATTACTCTGTCACCCCCACACAGGCTGCTTGGCTCTTGGTGGTGCTATTAGCAGACACTTGGTCTTTCCACATCCCAGGCATAGGCAAGAGAGGAAGGTGGGTTTTGACCGGTTAGTTGTCCTAAGCAACTGCCTACTTTGCCAGCTCTGAGACTTCAAGGTCCATGAGGAAATTATGAGTTGATGAACTGAAAAGAATTTACATTTGCAGGTTATTTGCTCAAAGTAGGAGATACAACTGATAGTGCAAAGGATTGAAAGGGTTTTTATCAGCCTCCCAACGTGCCTTCTTCCCCCCTTCACTACCCTTTCACACCATCATCTCTACCTGAGTGAAGCCAGTGTCATTTTGCACTGACATAGATGGACAGAAATGCAGATCAGCATCACCACCATAGCCTGAATCCCTTGGCCCTCAGTCATTTTGTATCTGGAATTATAGAAAGCAATGAGGGCGTGTAATTGTTTAGTCAGAGCCTCCATTTAATTGTACCCATTAAGGGCTGAGAAGTTGAGCCTTATGAAAGAAGCATTAATTCAATAACAATTTCATCAAAATTTTTGGTCAGACTCTTTTATTCTATAGATGATATGGATGCTTGATACATGTATTGAATCATCATGCTCTGTTTATCCTAGAAACTACATTATAGTATTAAATACTTTAGTAAACAGGTCTAATCTTATTCCAGTTATACGGCTCTTTCATGTAAAGTGTCTAATAAGGAGGCCTTCATCCATGACTGCAGCCTGTGGAGTTATCATGTGATAACGTGACAAATGATAGTGATGTTAATGTGTGGTGTCAAATGTAATTAGGGAAGCCATTCAGACTATCTAGTAATAAAACACATTTTTTCTAAATGTGAGCCAAAATGATTTAAAGTATGCCCCATTACTCCACTGATTGAGAAACCACTGAAAACCATTATTTCAAAAATGGCGATAGATTTTTTCTTCACTGGAATTCCTTCTTACGCTTGCAGACAGAGAGCAATGGGGCCCTGACACCATCTGTGACACTGTTGTGGGGAAAAGAGTCTCCACTCAGGGAATTTCACTTATTTTTTTTACTGCCAATTAAGGTAGTATAATTACTTATTCAGGTATTAAGAAGCAAGGAAGACAAATAGTTAAAGAGACACTTACAGAAAACATCTTTCCTCCTTCACCTGTCTCAGCTTCAGTCCTCACACCTCTACTCCCAGTGTCCTAGTCTCCTCTCCTGTGTTCTTGCAGCATGTGAGGTAGGGAGTGGTGCAAGAATCTGGAGTAGATGCATAATGTTTGGGGGGTTTGTGCTACCCCTTCTTTCTTACTCTTCTGCTGCTGCTCCTTCCTTACTAATCATCTCCTCTGCTCCAGGATGGACTTGGACATGGGCTGCAGTCCCCTAACAAGTGCTCTGGAATGCCCCCTAGTACCGAAAGCCTACCGGTTATGATCACCAAAGGCACCTAAATAAACTTAGGCGTGACAGTCACCTTTACATATGCACCTTTAGAAGGTTGTAGAGGGTTTTGGTGAGCACAGAGGAGTAAAGCAAACAGTCTATATGCCCTGTGCAGGTGAGAACAGTTTGCAATCTTCGTTGTGTTGTTCAACTTGGGAAATAATTGTACTTAAGAAGGATGCAAACACTGTGAGGAATGAAGCACGGGTATGTTAATAAAGTAAATAAGTTCAGCCTTAGATATAATGAAAAAATTGAAATGGAATCAACTAACAAATCTTTGGGCTTAAGGCACACTAGTGTTTTCACTGGTTGCAGCTTGTTAAGGACCTGCTTACAAGACCATGTTTAGTTTCTCATCAGAAAGAGTTTAATAACAGAAGGCTTTGTGAGTTTTGTTTTTTCTTTGGTATTTAATTTTATTTGGCAGAAAAAGTACTAGTGAAATTCAGTGGTTGGAAGTCAAATGTAGACAAATATACTTAGGAAAACATAAACATTAAAGGCAGCTTGACTAACTTGATATCCTTCTACAACAAGGTGATCCAGTGGAAACAGACCACTGTTTCACTTGACTCCTGTTTTTATGTTTTCCTATTTCCCAAATATGATTCTAAACCTGTTCTTTCTCCCTGTAGTGAAAAAATGCAGATCTACAATATATTCAGTTTTCACAGAATACAAAAGAGAATTTTTTGACACAATATTCCTTTCTCTTGATACTCATCTTTGATTCCACTCACTGTTTAGTCACTCTTTCCTTTGAGGTTCCAAATGCCAGTTTGTATAGAGGCTTAGATTCAGAAAGCAGTAGCAGCCGTCTTTCTGTAAGGATTTTACCCACAAATACCTTTTTCCATTATGCTATTCAGCAGAATATGTAATTTTTGCCATCAAGTGAGTCTGAAAGTATTGGAAGCTCTGTTTGTCTTTACATTATGCTTGCTTGTGGGTTTTTTAGTACTAAATCTTGTGCAGGATACAGGATAATATCTTTTAGATCAAATTTTTCTCTCACTGAAATTTTCTTAAACTGACAAAATTGAGAGATTTAGCAATGCATTGTGTAGAAAATTCGTTTTGCTACCAAAGAATATTCAGAGTTGTCGAAGAAGAAAAATAATATGATTTCATTCTCAAATTGGTGCACCAGGAAAGGACCGTTGCTCATGAGAAGAAACAGAAATGAAGACTAGGCAGACTTAATTTATCAAAGTGTGCTTATTTAGCACAAATATTTCCAACCTTGGCAGTGTCCATGGTATATGCTTATCTTGCATTGCACTGGAAAGCAGAGTCTGGTAAACCAACACCTTGCAGACGACAGACAGCAATAAGTTTTTTCTCTTGACCTATCTCCATGTTCTGCAAAGTCGACTTTGTGTTTTGATCGTGTTTCTGCGCCTTTCAAATAAGAAAAATTAGCAGGAACTTTAAAATTAACCACAGAATTTTCCAAGTGGGTCACCAGTTCTGCAGTTTCCACGGCTGCAATACTGTGGGGTGTTGTGGTCGTGGGTCACTGTTTCTGTGGCTTGGCAAGGATGTCGCACACTATGTTTGTCACTTGTCCCCCTTAAATGAATGCTTACAGTTTATTGCTATGTGAACTTTAGCTCAGCTCCAAATAGAGGTGCTTCTGTTTTACCGCATTGGGGCGGCTGAAAGACACTTATACTAGGTTGTTGCCTCTGCAGAATTATTTCTTTATTTGGAGAGAGCTCTGTCCTCATTATACTTGTTTTCTCCATATAGATTTAAGTTTTTTTGAGGGTTTGTAAACCTTGTAATCATACTAACAAGTTTTAAGCTATTTCTCAGGATAACTGGCTAACAGCAGAGTGGTTTTAGAAATGCTGATATGCTCAGTATGGAGTTTTCTTCTGAGCAGACACTGAGGGATCAGCCCTTATTTACTAACTTTCTTTGACCATAAATATGTATACTGTTTATCTTTTGCTGTCACTTGCTCCTGCAGCCTTACACTGTGGGGTTTATAACCCTCTATAAATGTAAGTGAATATCCCTGTACATAATACATAAAAAATACAGGTTTTCTTACTTAAAAGTTATACAGAAATGTTTATAAAATGCAGATGAATGCATATGATTCACTATTTCTTCCTAGTAGAGATGAGATGTGGTAGTTATCAAACAATTTGGTGCTGATAGTGTTTCCAAGGTAAGTGGCAATTAACTCTGTTCAGCAAAAATTCTGTGGCACATGGTAAAATTATTATTCCTATAGAAGGACTGAACATGCCTTTCAAATATGAAGGCTTGATGAGCCTTTCACTGAAGAGGTATAGTTTGCCAGACTTCTTCAGATTATTTCAGTTTTATTCTTTAGTGTAACAATTCCATCTAAACAAGCAGAATCATTTTAAAATGGAAGTGCTCTAGCAGGGCCATGTTAGTGAGTTTCCATGTGTTGTGGAAAGGAGAAAACAGGTAATTTCTTGATTTGCAGGGAACACAATGCCAAAATGAGCAGGCTCTAGATGGGGGTATATTTCTTGAAAAATTTCAGTCTCTTAATTCTTTTAATTCTTGCTCTTGCTGAAGGAAGTCAAATCTGTCGTGTCTTTGTGAGGGTGATGTAGACTAAGTTTGATTGGTTTGAATGTATTAATAGAGAGTCTTTAATGAGAAATTTTTGGCAGATTAGAAACAACTGCATCTTAAGGACATTATGTCAGGCCATGAATTTTCAATGGAATGCCAATGGCTTAAACTAAAGATTATGTCTCAGCTGGTGGGCCTGCATGTCTGAGGTCTTGGTCCTATATACTTTGACTGTGTCATAACCTTATACCACAGACATATTTCATTGCTATTTCTTTATTCCTGCTTGCTTTTTGTGGGAGAAGGAAGCCTGATATGTAGACCAGAAGGCAGCTCCAGTCTCCCTTCGCCAGGGCTGAGGCACCAGTGTCCTGCCACTCTACAGCACACACCTGCTGTAACTGACTGCTTAAACTGCTTGTAATATGTGGGTACAAGGATGTGACTGGGATATAAATATTGGCTGTTACTGATGGTCACAGTGAGCTCTTTGTATTTCTGTTTTGGAAGAGTAACACAGAGATAGCTACAACCACAAACTTTTCACAGAGGATAATAAGACAATACTTGTGATTTTAGAAAACTGAATAAATGGTGTGAATTAAAAACAAAAAAACTTCCTTAGCTATTTGATGTTTCTCTAGGCTTCACTTTTCTCAGTGAGGCCATTCTCGTTGCTTAGTTAATTAAGACTTTTTAGTTTTAAGCAATGGTTTAGAGACACACAAAAATTGCACAAATAATGTCCATTGAATTAGCTCTTACACTAAGAAATGGTATGTGGGAAGTTGCAGAGGTTTGGAAACTTAGAGTAATTTGAGCAGCCCTCCAGAACTGTAATTTATTGCTGTGTTAATCCCAAAGTAATTGAGTCTTGCATTAAACCAGGCAATCGGGTGAAACTAATGTGAATAGATTAATACAGTTGTACTGACAGTCAAAGAAAACTTTACTGCTGCTGAGAGGCTTCAGTGGAACATACTTTCCCCTGCCATTTCAGGCTGTTTTGTGTTAGAGTCAGCAGCTAAATATATAACGGAATAAAAGAACTTTCCAGAAAGCTTTACTTTTTCTTTTGTTCTCTGTTTTGTTTGTAATTGTTGACCTTTCCTGGTGGACATCTTTTGCTGTCATTTATAGTTTGATATATCAGTTGTGTTATTATAGTATGCTGCACAGAATTTAATCATGTGTCCAATGTCTCTGCTGTCTTCTTCTTTCTATCTCTCTTTCATTTCCATCTGTGCCTGGGAATGCAGAAAGGGTTCTTTTGGTTAGATTTCATTTTGAAAGTAGGTATTTTGAAGTTTTCTTTCTAATATTTCTCTGATTAGTACTTGCATGATGGAAATGGCAATGTTAAAAAAAATAAATTCATACTTGCTACTTTTAGGTAAAAGGCCTATAAACTGTCCCTGATCATAAGCTGAAAAGGTGAAAGAGCAAAGTGGGGCAGAAAGGCAGTCTTATTAGATGGGTATAAGAAAAGGAAAGTTGAGGCAGGTCAAATGCAAGGTTTAATTACATCTGATTAGATTTTTTTGAACTGTAAGCTCTATCACCTCACACATATCAATTCCTTATTGACATAAAACTTCCTGTACTGTTTCTTAATTTAGTTGAAGTAGGATAGTCTTAAATTCTATGTAAGTTTTCCCCTGAGATCAGTAGGAGATCACAAGTATAAGAATAACGAAAAACCAAACCAAAACAAAAAAAAGCCCCAAACCAACAAAAAACCTCAACAAAAACAAACACACACATTCCCCCCCCAACAAAAAAACCCAGTGCAGTAGCACCAGTTCACTGGCACCAGTTCACTGGCACCAGCTGTTTGCTTCTTAGTGAACCACTTAAATATCCACACCTCTTGCTCCCTGCCACTGTGCATGGCAAGAGGACATATTTGCTCCAGCATAACGGTTTGAGGAAGCCTGGAATGGAGCTTACTGGGAAATGTGGTGCTGGAGACCTTGCAGCTGGCTCTGCAGGACCCAAGCTCCCAGAGGGCACCCTTAGCCAAAGGCAGCCTTTGCACTGCATCCTCCAGAGGGCCTGCAGCCTGTCAGTGCCCACTGCTGCTGTGTGTGTTACAAGCAGTGTAAATACTATTTCCGCAGGTGACCTTGTCATGCTTACTTTCTGCTTCCCCTTCTCCAGCATAGCAAGGCCTTCCAGCATGATTTTGAGATGATACATGCTCTGTGAAGGCAAAAGAGGAAATTTTCTTTTGTACTGCTACTACAATTTACTTATAATTCCCATGGAAGGCATGACCAAAGGGTCAGATAACTTGGAGAGGCTAAGTAAAGCAATCAAGGGACACATGCATGCTAGGAATGCCACGGTCAAAGGGAAAAAATGCACATTAAGACCATTTTCTTAATGAGGATTTACTAAGAAAACAAATAGAAAGAACTGCTTCAAGCAAAACCAACCTCCCAGTGCACCAGTTTTCACTCTGCATGAGAGTTGAAGAAAGGCTTATGTCAAAGACAATAGCTATTTGTGTGGATAGCTACTCAATAACTCAGTCTGACAAGGAATGGAGAACAATCTGAAAAAATGGAAAGAGAAGTTAAAGGTGTACAGGTGTGTGAACATTCCAGAAACAAAGGTGTGACTAATTTCAGCCATGCTAAGGAGCAGGAAACTCTTAGCCAACAGACAGAGAATGGAGTTAGACAATTAGAAACCTGTCATTCCATACCAAGAAAATTAGATCCTTTCGGTTTAATTATCAGTCAGTGCCATTAAGACAATATAGCTCTGCATAATGAAACCTGCAGTTACTGGGTAATAGAGGTAATTTTTTTCACAGTGGAAGATCTTCACTTTCAGACAAAAGCTTCAGGATGTGACCAGTTTACCAGCTTTGACCTTCAACATTTGTGTAGTGCATGGGACACATGGTTTTTACCTTGCCTCCTGAGATCTGATTATTTTATCCTTTTCATAAGGTTGGTGGAAATGAGCTAAACCGCCCACTAGAAATACAATGTGCAATACTCATGCAACATGCCCTCTGTTACAGTAATTAGAGTAGCTTACCAAATTATCTTTGATTTAAGACCTTTGATTTGATAACACAGGGCCAGCTTGCATCTTGGCTTTCCCAATTCTGCTGGGGAACAAGGGGGAATAATGCTATTCCAGAAAATCTAGTTCACAGATGGTGACTCTAGCGGGGGGAGCGCTCACAGAGCAGCAACTTAGGTGTGACACTCCAGCACATCAGCTCATTTGTGATAACTGGCTTCATACATGCTGCTACCATTGCAGTACCCTGCAGCAAATGTGTAATGCCATGCTCCTTCTTCATTAAATTGTGCACTGTGTTACTCAAATATTTAAATATTGAATGTTTCTTTTCCTAAGTGTCTTTTGTCTGTTGTTCTTAGGGACTTAGTGTAGTTACTGTATTCTACTCCATCGTCAGTGTCATGAAATTGCCACATGAAGAAATTCTTACACAGTATGTTGTATGCACTGAGTGGTATTTGAAAAGATCTAGGTTCCAAGCTAAAAGAACAGTATAATATTTCAAATCCCATGTGAACTTCTTTAAAAAAATGTAAGACCACTTCTAGTTACTGCCTTTCTCACAGCAACTGAGAAAGAATAGGAATGACTTGAGAGAACAGTCTTACCTAAGAACATTAAATACCTTACGTATACTTAACTTTTATCATAGATTTTGGTTGTGAACAAACTGGGGGCTAGATCCTGCAGTATCTAGCAGGTGATCTGAATAAATCTTTTGAATAAGACTTTAAGACATCTAACAAATAGTTACCATTTTTCTATACTTAGGACTGTGTTAGGAAATACATCTTGATTTCTTTGCCACAGAGGCATTTTTGTCTTATGAATTGTTTCAATATGCAGATAATTGCTATCTTTCCTAAAATGTCTATGGATATTTTTCAGTGGACAGAGTCTTTAATTGTTCAACCTGCCTTGGAGTTTGAACTGTGCAGATTTTAAGACTTTTTGAAGACGTGCTATTCCATCTCTAGGGAAGGTGTGACTGGTCATCTTGGCAAGTGTCAACATACATCTTCTCCCATGCTACAGTCAGAATTTTCTACTACATTCTGAAGCTGTTTTAGAAGGTTATCCTTTACTTTTCCAACAAATCTGTGCTACTGTCACCTTGCAATAGAGAGTACCATAATGGTCATTACTTTGCCTCATTTCATCATTGTATCAACCCTCAAGTTAAGAATCTCAGTCCACATCTGAAAAGGAGTTAACTACACAAAACTGTCACCTTTTCCTTACCACTGTAAAGAAGATTGCAGTAACTTAGCTCCAAATTTTGGCACTTAATTTAAACAACTACAATGAGATTGGATGACTTTGAGCCCCTGTTTTCAGCTAAGCTGTACACTTTTTAAATCAATGATACTGAAAGAATTAAATCACTTCTTGTATAAAATTCAGAAGAAGCAAAACCAGTTAGCAAATCTACTGTCAGAAGATCTTGTCAGTCACCAGTGGGACAGGGACATCTAACCGTTCATAGAGCATAGATGCTCTGTGGTAACATCCACAAAGTAAAATCTTCAGAAATGTGTTCTATTGCTCGAGGAGCTGACTCTACATGTAGTTGATTCATCTTGACAGAAGTTACCCAGGGGCTGACAAATTCAAATAAGATAGATTAGTCACAACAGGACTTCTGTATGTCTCCTCGGATAAACTGTAGTGTGCTTTCTTCTAATTACCTGCCTGTGGCAGGCATTGCATAGTTTTAATACTGGTATGTGTACTGCTTACATATCCTTCTGCATTAGCCATTGCTGTATTGTACATACGAACGTATTTATTATATTTGTTTTACATCTGATGTTTTTAGGCATTTTACTTAGAATTCTGAGGTGACAATTAATTAAATGCCTATCACCATCTCTCAGAGAGCTTCAGTTGTATTATTACTGCTTAATCCTCTTCTCTAAAACAAACTCCAAATGTGTTTTCTTTTTCCTATTTTCATTTTTTCACATAGAATCATAATTCTGTTATTACTTGGATGTTTTCTTTTTGTCCTCATTATCTGATACAAAACTATGGATCAATAATGATGATTCATGGAGGGGTAGTAGCAATGAATGGAAATGGAATACTTCAAAAACCATCTAAAATGCAGCATTCTACCATTATTATACCATAGCCATGAATATTTATTTCACTGACATTCACACAGCAAGATGTAAATGCTCTGGAGATAGCTAAGGGTATTGCCTGCAATCATTGGGTAACTAAGAAATCCTGAAGAGAGTTTGGAGTATCGGGGGAGAGTACTGTTTTTGAAGAGTTGCTGTGGGATCCTTGTAGGATTAATTTAATAGACATCTATATGGTTATTTCACAGTCACACTAGTCTTTGCAGTCTTTCACCTGGTCATTTTATCCAGTGAAGAATGCTGCTTGTACTGTGCACTTACTCAAACTGTGATTAACCTGCTTTCTACCATAGTTTCACAAGTGTCTTAAACCTAGTTGAAATCGACTGTGTTAGTTACTTCACACCTGTCTGTTTTTTATTCTCTTCTCAAATACTTTGCCAGATTTGTCAGATAAGGTGCTTTATGTTATACCAGGCAACCTAGTCTCCAACAGCATGTCTTTCTCCAGTTACTTTCTAATTTCATTCATTCCTTAGACATTCTATGAAATCCATAACACACATGCTTCCATGGATATGTGGCCTCTTGATATCGCCAAGAGCTATGACTTCTTTTTTTCTTTTTTTCCCCCTTCTATATGCATCCTTAAGCATTTTAGTTAAATATTAGAATTATAAATAGATTTGACCAACTATGCTGACAGCAGTTTTTAGAGTGCTCAAGTGGTTAGGGCTGTTGTAGTGAACATGGAGATATTGTTCGTTTCATATGCAATTCAATTACCTTAAACAGATGCACAATTGCAGCTCTGTCCACGGTGTCCTCAGGCACAAGGGGGAAGGTGAAAGGCAGGAAAGAGTTTTCACTGGAGAATTTCAATGCAGTTCAGAGTAAACAGATATTTTGTAACAAAACCAGTCTCTGTGCCAAAGAATTACTTGCCCAGCTGTGGTGCAGTACTTTATTAGATGAGCCACATTGCTGCTTTCTTCCTGAACAGACCACAGTGTTAATCCTTCCTGCATAACTTCATTAGAAGCATTCTTAGAAATCTTCCCTGTCAGGAAGCCAATGAAAATGAATTTTATTTTTGTACTGTTTGCTCCTTGTGGATTCAGTCTATGTTATTTAAAAAATTGGACTTTATTGGACTTAGAAGGAGTTTGCTTATGGCCTGTATCATCACATTTACAGATGAAACGTTGTTTTTCAGCTAGAAAGAACCTCAGTGATGCTCTTGTTCACTTCTTTTTGTGACCATAGAGAACTGTGTCATATCCGTCGTTCATAAAACTATGAAGTAAGTTCCAACTTAGGAGGAAGAGGTAAAACACGATTAAAAACTCTTTCAGGACTTCATTTTTCTGATGATTAGAAAACGCCTAAAATCAGCCTACCTCATATTCATGTCTACTTGTTCTAATGCCAGTATTACCCTTTGTCTTTCTTTATGGTCAGAGACAAGTTCTTAGTGATATTTTTACCCTCTGTGTTTTCTATTTTTTGGCAGCCTGAACTTGGGCACTTTCTATTGTGTTCGCACTTAGATATTTGGCTATGTATCTTCTGCAAGCCTAGTGCTGCTGAGCCATATACTGTGGAAATATGAACTATGGAACTATGACAGGGGCAGGATTTGCACTAATAAAATCATCTACTTGGCATTGGTCTTTGGTCTATACACAATGTGATGTAGGCTGACAAGTGTTTACACTGCTCAAGCCTGGTCCCTTCAAGAGCTGTATGTGTGTGTATCCATATGTACAGTACTTGGGTTTGATCTTCACTGGACTTCATGAGTGGCCCTAAAATATAACTAAAAAATATGAGATTTCTCAGTCCAAAGTTCCCATGAGAGTTGTGTCACATCCCTATGGCTGTCACATCCTACCAGGGATGTGGCTTTATAATCCAGTATCGAAGATACTGAGTATGGCATGAGGCAGTGTCAGCCTGTGGAAGATGTAAAACATGCAAGCCTATTTGGAATAGTACAGGAGTTGTGCACGGGTTGGAGGGAGCTACACGTGGTACAGGCACATCCATTGGAAGATAATGGCGGGGAACAGGAACTACAATATTTCACTACTGAGTGCTGCAGGAGTGCTGCTTTGCAGTAGACTTGGGCCGTGGTCTGACATGTGATAAGACCCACTGTAGCAATTGCTCAGGATGAGGCAGGGTACATAAATGTGTTACTGTCAGCATCCCTGAGGGAGACACAAAATGCTGCAATTATACCGACTTTATGCTGGAAGTAGGAGAGCAGATAGTATCTGCTGTTGCACAAATTGGGGTGCAGGTAGACAGTGCAACTTGCAGTGTATAACCTTTCAGTAAAAAGTGAAGCCCTAGAAAAAGGGTATTTTCTAAGGGGCTTATAGTAAATCAGTGCTTCTTGTCATGTGGCTGTGGTGCTTCTGATATAGTAGTCTTACAGACAGAGCTTTATGGACAGAGTTAATTTATCATCTAATCATGTCTTGAGTGACATTTTATTTATTCATAGTGTTACTTTACATCTTCTACAGAAGTTAGATCCACAGCCTATGACTCATGAATGCTTCCTTTATCAAACAGAAAGAAAAAGGGGTTTTGCTGAAGAATATGATTTAGCTGGTTCAGAAGCAGTGGAACTTGGCTCTGCAAAACCCTAATGCAAGGTACTTTTTGCACTTTGAACTCCATTTTTTTGTAGTGTCTATGTGCAGCATTTGGAAGAGGTAGTGGCTATATGCAGCCTAAACACATTACTTTATCCATGTTAATATATATTTTTAATAACTAGTAAAGATAAGATGCTGCATGGGCCTTATAGAATTCTTTGATGCTCTAAAATTGGAGAAAATTAGTACAAACCTCAAAAAGATATCTATTTGAAGGTCAAGCTCATTGCCACCCCCAGATTGAGTCACCTGTGCCTATGTCATTCCTTATAGATGCTTAGCTGATGTATTCTTAAAGAGCTCCAAGGAATCAAATTCTACAGTCTTGTCAGTTATTCCAGTACTTGCTATTGCCTGCTAGCAGTTGTTTTTCCTCTATTTCAGTTAATTCTGATCTGAGCACATGAATCCTACTAAAAGCATTTAGTTGATACCTTTACAAACTTCTTAGGAAAGTCACTGGAAAGAGTTCTAATCCCAGAGCACCACAGATCTGTCTGATGGTCAGTTTTGGAAGCAGACATTTCTTTCAGGTTCTCAATTGCATTTGTATTCATTTAGGAAGACCATCTCTCAGATATTGTGGAAATAGTTGTACTTTCTTCTTGTGACTACATATTGTAGTATCAATCTCTAGCTTTATTTTTAATGTGGCAGGCAATATAATAAGTGTTTTGAAAACACCACATTGATCAAATATACTTTTTTCCCAACATCTTTTATGTTTTGCAGGAACTTATGTGGTAAATCTAGTTCTGTTTCTACTAAAGGAATGATAAATGCCTCTTTGGCTTCAAGCACTAGCAATTAGGCCAGGGTCGAAAATTTTGGTCTTGCTTCCTTCAGCATCTCAAAGAATCCAACTATATCCAGCTATCTGAACAACAGCTCACATGACTAACTTTGGGCAGTGTGATTTAAAAAATTGTGATCATAATTTTCTCCTCTAAAATATTACAGAAATGTGCTAGCAGAGATTCCAAGTAAGGCTTGGGATTTGTTTCTTGTTCTGAAAAATATGGGGACATAATGTAACAACACAAAATTTCTACCCAAGCCATGGTAGGACTTCTAGATGCATTACTGGGGATAACAATGTGTTTATAATGTCCAGCAGTAACTGTCCTTATGTGCGCTTTTAGGGGTGCCTTTGACTTCAGTGAAGGGAGTGGATAGACTTCCAAAGTTGGGTTGTTTTAAAATTGAAGAGTAGAAAAAGAGGTAATCACTGTGAAGTAAATGGCATGCAGAACATCAACCCTGAATTTATAGATAGCACTTTTTTGCACCTTCAGATCTAAAAGTTCTGATTTCATTTCACTCACTGAAAATTATTTTCATATGGAAAATGAGGTCTGTGTAGCTCATGCTTTGATAAAAAATTTCTAGGAGTAGATCTGATGTATATTTCTTGAGAAACTACTTCACCAAGCAATGCCAAAACTTTTTTTCATGCACAGTCCTTTTTTTTTCAAACCACATGTTCATGTGTCTCAGTACAAAATGCCACATTTTCTACTTTAGCAAAAAGCTTTAAGAAAAAATATGTTAAATATCATAAGTCTATAAGGAATTAATGCAGATTTGAGTCAAAGCACGGAGTTGACACACACTGACACAAAGAATAAACATCTTTGCAGGTAAACTTAATGCTGAGAAAAAAAAGAAAAAGGCCTGTCCAAGGGAAAAAAATAATCATTGATTTGACAGAGAGAAATCCAGGAAATTTCTGTTATGGGTGTGTGGAACTATTTTCAATAGTGCATAAAGATCAGAAAGGATTTCTGAAGAAGGAGGTAATATTGAAAACAATGTTTAAACAGTGTATTAAAACTCTGGACATTCTCTCTCCCAAGAAATACCTGGCAGTTTATACAGCTTTTCTTGCCAAAGGTTTTGATTTTCATCTGCTTAGTCTATTAGTGCTAGGCTTCCAAGAATTCTTTTGATAACCAGTAGATCTCTGGTCATGCAAACACTTTCTTTAAGACAGTTAAGAATGAAAGGAGTCAGATGTTAAAAGAATAGGTTTTCGTTTCAATTCAATATTTTGTTTTCAGAAGGAAAGAAAAAAAGTTGTTGTATATTTTTGCTGACATCCATGTATGGTTTTTATTAAAAAAAAATACCAGGTTTTTTCTCTCTTTACACCCAGCTCTTTCAAAATCAGAACTCTTTAAGATAGTCACATCTTAGACATTGGTTATGTTGCTGTTTGAAGAGAGTCTCAGAGTCTCTAACTTAATACAGCCATCTCTGAAACAGAATTAAAAATATACTTATCTAACAAAGATACTGTGGGATTCAGTACACTAAACCACTTCTCTGTGTCTGCACTCCCTCTAACTGCACGAATGAGGCTAGTGGGCAAACCTCTCCCTCACATCAACAAAGTAGGTAAATTATTTTACTTCTAGTGGCATGTATAAGGCACCAGGGAGTCCTTATTTCATTAATCGCTAAACAAGTCATTGAGTGAGTGTCATTTGGGTTTTCTTGTAACAGTCAATCATAGAGCTCCTTTCTCCAATTTAGGAAGAGAAGATATTGTCTCTTCATTTTGACTAGTCTCTTAAGATGCATTTGACACCGTATATTTGCACCTGTTATTCAGATGTTTGGAGGCTAATGAGATTTCTAACATGGATCTGTTTTTGTAATGTCTCAATCACCAGCTTTACTGTCTAGTCTTTTTCTGACAGAAATGCATTATCTAAGTGCTGTTACTGTCTTATTTCCATTCACTGAATACTCAGCAGGTCTTGTTAGGTGAGATTTTCTGCTGTTGTCCTTTGGTGAAACTTTTATACGTAAAAGAATATAGTCTTATTCAGATATGCACTATAGTGGAGCAAATCAAATTAGGATTCTTTGGGGAGGGATTTTTAAAAGCATCTTATTTAAGATGACAACATTTTTACAACTGTTTATGGTAAAATTTCATGGAAATGCTTTTGAAAATTTTATTCATTCATGAGAAAGGGGCTGATCTCTTCATTTTAAGAGAGAGAGTACATCCTCAGAGAAGTACCTACAATGCAGAGGAACTGAATGAAACTGAAATAGAGCTTTAGGGCCAAGCAGTAGCTTTGGTTGTCTAGGTTCACTTAAACGCTTGTTTCTCCTATCCTACAGTAAAAAGAATAAATAAATATAGCCTTCATAAGCTGTTGAAATTATATACTGTGGAATTTCCTCCTTCAATACCTTCCTGTCTACCAGAATACCTAGCCTGCTGTTACTCACTGTCAGACTGACCAGTTATTTTGCACACACAGTCACCACCTTGGGTTTTGTAGAGTGAATTTCAAGCTCTCTTTGGTCCTCTTCTTTTCTTAAATCTATGCTGAGGGTGAGGAGATTCTTCACTTTGTTACATATTTGTGCTGTAGGGTTTTCTTAATTGCTGATTGTTTGGACTGTTTGAAACTTCAGAATGAAGAGAATGCACTGCAACCTGGAAATCAGGAAATACATTGTTGTGAAGGATCAATAAAATTCGCTGTTATGGGTACTTGCAAGATCTTTTTCAGCAGTTTCTGGACATCATAATCTTTTCTTTATGGACTATGCTAGTCTGTTTTTTTCCTTAAGGTTTTTTGTCTTGAACTTCTCCGATTTTTCAGAGAAATACCACTCTGGAAATGCTCTATTTGTGTCAGGCAATTTCTTGTAATCCATATTTCCCAAACATGCATACGGTTTTAGGTTCTTTCTGTATCTCCAGGTTTTCCAGGTTTTCATCTGTTCAGCTTCTACTTCTTTTCTTGTTGTGCATTTTTATTGCCTCCACACAATTTCATGTTTTTGAGACAGTTGCTACTAGCTAACCAAACTCAAAACTTAATGAAATGATGTCTCATTGTAAAGCTTAGAGTTGTTCTACTTATTTAACTCTACTTTTGGGTAAAGTGTTGTCATGTTTGAACCCCAACAGGCAATTAAGCACCACAGAGCTGCTCCCTCATTTCCTGTCCTCTGTGGGATGGGGGAGAGAATTGGAAGGAAAAAAATAATTCCTGGGTTGAGAAAAGAGAAAAATACCCAGCCAGTTCCCAAGCAGCAGCCCCCAACCAGCTTTTCCCCCGAATTTATATGCTGAGAATAATACCATATCGTATGGGATATCCCCATGGTCTGGATCAGCTGTCCTGGCTATGTCCCTTCCCAACCCCTTGTGCACCCCACGCCTGTTCGCTGATGGGGCGTGGTGAGATCAGAAAAGATCTTGACCTAGGGTAAGCATTGCACAGCAGCAACTAAAACATCAGTGTGTTATCAACATTATTCTCATCCTAAATCCAAACCACAGCACTGTACCAGCTACTAGGAAAAAAACAAACTCCATCCCAGCCAAAACCAGGTCAAGTATCATAATGGTCACTTAGATACCGAAATGTTACTATGTGAATATGTTCTACAGTTTCATTGTTTCATAATTCTTTCAAAGCAAATCTTTAAAAGCAGATATATTTTTTATCAATTAAGCAAATTAGTTGATACTATGATGCATGTTAACTTTGCTGTTTCATGACTGTACTTAAAATGAATTAGATTTCTCTGTGACTTGTGAAAGCTTATGCAACAAGTGAATGGGTTTGATTAATAATGTATGAAAGTCAGTGCTGAATTTACATGCCTTGCGTCAAGGAAGATTTGCATACTTTTTTTACTCTATAACAAAGGAATCCATCACTACCTTGTCTTTAATAGTCATTCCCAGCATTTAATATATGACTGAATGACAATCCAAATGCATAGTATCTGTACTAAGAAATTGTCTGTCATTTGTCTTTTTAATATGGTAACCCTTAAAATGTTTATGAAATTTTAGATGTAACCATTTTGGGGAATTTCTAAATTTTAATTTCTAGACTGCCACTTTTACTGTATAGTTTTAAAGGCAGCTACATACATAATGTATTTTAAAAGAAGTAACACTCCTATAAAAAGATGGTTCATTTTCAAAGGAATTATAGAGTTTCTTCCATTGAACATTTTTTACGTTACATGGTTTTGTCATAACGTTTACTGTAACAGTCATTTACTCTACTATGACTGTACTTTAAATCAGAGGCATTTCTTTGGAAAAGCTGAGGTGGTAAAAGGCCCATCTTCACAGTGTTTGTCGCTCTTTAAACCAGGGTATAGGGATTTCTGTATTCTTGGTTTCTAGATCTGGAAAATGAGTATTATTACAGTTTGATAAGGACAAGCACAGCTATGGTAGTGTCCTACTTCCAGGCTTCATCCTGAAGCTCTGCCCATTCTGTTGAGGATGAGAGCCCAGAGATCTGAGAAAAGTTGTATCCTTAAAAATACTCTCTAGGGCGAAGTAGGGGTGGGAGTGTTAACTGTGATGGCGAGCTTCCAGGTAGCTGTGTGTGAGGTGTGAACAATTCACAGTTCAGCATTTCCTTTATTCTCGTCAACTGCCAGTAAATTTTGTAAAGTTGCCACACACACAAAAGTGATTATAAGAGAGACAGTATATTAGCCCTACTAGCTATGTAATTGCCAAAAGAAAGAAGCAGACAGTATTTCAGCACATAAAGCCAGCTTATGAGCTCTGCTGACATTTTGGATCCCTATTTACTGAGTTATTTGTGAACATATAGCTGAGGAGTGCTTTAATTAAAAAAGTATTGAAGCAGATATAAATGCTAGCCTGGCTAAATATCCATAAACAAGTACACATAGAGTCACTTTGAAGAATGTTCCTCTCTGTTTACACCTTGGACTTGTTCACAAATGTAAACCAGATTCCTCTTTTTAAAGCATAAAATATTATATCAGGGAGCTCAAGCACTATCACACATAAGACATTAATGGTAAAATTAAGCATGGACTGCCATGCTCCTATTGACCCTGTGCAGTCACTACATATGCCAGCATTGGCATATGTAGTGACTGCATATGACTTCATATCAGTAAGCTGACTCTTCTCAATATTAAACAAGTTTCTAAAATATCTCCAAACAGTGCAGCTAAGTCCATAATTTTTTTTTCTGGAAGCTGACTGACTTCCTATCTGTTACTAAGTCTGTAGATCAAATTGCATTGATCCTAGCGCTTGTGTTTGCAATGTTTCTTTATCTCCTTTTTGGTGCTTTTATGTGTACAATCTCTGTTTATAGTCTTTTCTCGTATGTAAAAGACTAAGAAAAGTTGTATTCTTAATCTTCTTTTAAGGAAACAGATTTTCCAAATGAAGGTTTGGTAACACATTACTACTGTATGATGAAGTCACTACACTTAACAAGGGTTAAAAGACTGTGTTCAGAATGGCAGTGTGTTTTTTCTGCAGTTGTAAATCAGTCTTTTCCACAGCTCAGTAACAGAAAGATGGCACTGGGGTTTGAGGTTTCAACAGAGGAGCAGAGCATTGGCATGTTTTGGCTTTCTTCTTTTCTTCCTTATTTCTTCTGGCTGGCGAACTGGTTGGTGGGAGTCAGTTTGGGAGAGTAAATTAGATCACTCACTCAGATGCAAGCAAGAAGCAACCCCCTGTGAAGCCATTCTGAATTTGATCTTTTTGTTGATTTCAGTCCTGTCTGCCAGCTGCTTCCCAGAAGTGCTAACAACTTTGTCCTTCCATTTCTGGGCAATTTTTGTTCCCATCTAGTTTCACCAAAGCAATAGTGTAAGACAGCTGGAAAAGCCTGACTGCATGCAGCGTTTTACAAATACCTTGATAGTGAAAGACAAGACGTAAATTAAAAGCTGACTGCTCACTTGGAAAATCCATGCCCCACAGAAACATCCAGCCTTTTGAATTTATGAGTGAAAGTGAGCAGGGATATAAACAGGCATGATAACATTTCTGTAGCTAAGTGAGAGGTCATTGCTTTATGGACAGATCACTCACAGAGCCATGTTAAGGAAGACTGTCTTTCAGTATGCAGCACAACAGAGAAATTAGACAGCAGCACCTGCCAGAAGGCGGCTTAGTTTTGCCGGCAAATAGGAAAATCAATCCTTTTGCTGGCGCACCGGGAGGTTGTCACAGCCTGCGCTCTGCGGGGTGGGCGCTCCGCCGCTGCCTGATGTTCCAGATGTGCTCGAGGTGCACGACCACCATCTAGCGGCTGCTCTATAGTAAGGGTAAGGAGCATGTCACTGCCTGGCATGGGAGGCATTTCATGGCCGACAGTAGGTAATGTTTTAAGCTTTTAAGAACAACGCATGCATTTTTACTTGCCTGAGTGATTCCTGATTAAACAGGAAAAAAAACCTCACACTCATATCTAAGGCTAGTTTTAAGTTTTTTCTTCTTACTTGGAAAGCTACAAATCACATAGCACAAAGATACTAATTAATAAGAGACAATTCCTTGACACCATATATTCTCTTCCTCAAATAAGATGGGATTTTGAATCAAGAAGCAAGAAGGCAAAATAGAGTTAGGAGGAATGGGTTCTGTTTCCAGATTTTTTGCATGTGACCTTTTAGATCTGCTCCTTTAATTCTGACATTATAAAGCTACAGTATTATTCAGTGCACTCCCTTTTTCATTATGTCCATTTGCAGAATGAGTTGATTATAGAAAGAAATGATTTCACAGAGCATGGGGGTGTCACACAGTCACAGAAACAAGCAGAAAATCCCGTGTGTTTACAAAATATGCATAAATATAAATACAGTGTGTAAAATAGCATCCCTGCATAATGATACTATTGTTCTGTCAACGATGAGTCCTTTCTTAAAAAATAAATACCTTTTATATTCATTAGTTATTTAAAAGATAGGGTTTCTGTCAGGATAGGTTTCTTTACTCCCCATGGGAAATCATTACTTATGTCCTCTAGTTCTTTTAATTTTTTTTTTCTGATACTCTATTTATCTGTGTAGCATGGAAGAACCAGGTTACCAGCTTCCTGATTAGATGTGGAAACTACTAGAATTTTCTTTTATTATAATGATTTAGGTTTTAAAGCAATTACTTCATCCATGCTCCTGCAGGCTAATGCTCCCATCTTCTAAATCTGAGAAAAACATATACTGAAGAAGACTTAAGCCCCCTGCATTTTGTTACTGAATGCCCATATGCCTAAATGTGCAATATGAGTACAGGTACAGTTTGTCTGCTGTCTTTTCTTCTACACAGTATGAAACTAAGGGAAAATGTCATATAAATTGATCAAAATTCAATCTCTTTTCCAGTACTTCACTAAATCTTTCATTTCCTGAACTTTTTTTTCTTTTCTTTTTGATAATGACCATTTACAGTTGTAAAACATTTTCAAAGGTAGAACTGTTTATTGCTTGGATAAAAGCAGTCTTTTGAGATTGATACACATGATGATATCAATTTACTTAGTTTTAATCTCTATTGAGAAGTGTTTTCCTTCCTTTTTATGTTTAACTGTCTTTGTGATTAAAGGAATTGTTTTACTGTTACATCAAAATGTGGAATTTATTAGACAAGTTCAAACAAAAGCACTGAAACACAAAAATTTCAAAACCTGTTACTTTATTTTACCTCTTTTGTCATCAGAAAATTCTGATAAATTAACCAAGGTTTAGCCATCTACTGAAGCAAATGGGAAAGTTATCATAACTATTTGCTAGATATTTTTCTTTATTAAGATCTAACAATATTTAGATGCAGATGTTGAAATCCTACTCTCAAACGCTGCAAATTGCCCATGCCAACATGCCTAAACTGATGAGCAGTGTCATAACAACCATGTGTTTAACCCTCTTCATGATTCAAAGCCTTTTCATGACTGAAATGTCTCACTGATGTCTGTAGTTATATTGCATGAATCATGATCTGATTGTTGAGGACATTGACAAGAGGTTTTGAAGTAACGGGGCCTGTTGCAGATTGAATAGCCAGGCTCTGCAGGTTTTCAAGCCCTTGTGCCCCGTGACACCCATGTTCCTGCTGTTATACAAACTACAGAGAGATATATGCTCTCATCTGCCCTAACCATGGGACTCCTAGCACTATGCTGTCATTACTTAAACCCTTTGAACTAGTAGAAGGCAGCACAATGTCACTGATTGAATACTGACATCTGTGAAAAAGGAGAAATTTGCCATTTGATATAAGGGACATATGTTAGGTTTTGTACATGGCAGCATCCCCATGTTTGATTTTCTGGGATGTATCCCACCATCACTTAAAATTTTGATACTTTCTCTCCCTCCATATGGCTTTGAACATGTTGAGAAAAACAGAGCATGTTGCTGTGAAAGTCTTTTAATAACTTACTCGTTGGCTTCAGGAAGATGTAGTCAGATATTAAATAAATAATCAGAAAAATGGAATCGATTGCTGATTGTCTTTAATTGTAACTTTTGGAAGAGCAAAAGATGCAGTAAGGCAGATGTTAACTAAGAATTACTCTTCTTTTTGAAAGCAAAACATTTCATGGTGTTGAATCCCTTAGTGGCATGCTTTATGCTGTATCCAGTTGAAAGAGTATTTACAGAGAGAGTTAACAGCATGGTTCCTGGCATCAATAATGAAAGTTTTATCATTTTCTAGTCACATGTTAAGCAAGAATGTATATTCATTAGAGTGATTGCTTTCTAATAGCCTTAAGAACACTTCTACCAGTCATACGCTAAATATGTTTTTACTTTAGTGTCACAGATGAACACACATTATTTTAATTGGGCTAATTGTGCATTTTTGTCCATTCACAGTATTGCTTTACTGTGGCAGATGGCCCAGTGATGTGTTATAAACACTTTGCATGACATCCCCTCTATTTTACTGATCTTCACTGTGACTTTCCCATTGGTAATGACTAATGACAGTTTCCTAGCCAGCAACTTTTAATAGATTCCATTTTTTTCTTTAATCTCGGCCTGTCCTCAACAGCACTGTTTTGTTCAATAATTTAATCAGTTCAGCAACAGTATTAGACAATTGAACCATTACTTTTTGAATTTTTGAAATGCAAAATACCCATGAAGTAGTCACTGATGAATATTTCAGTATTGATAGAGACCACTCTCTCTTCCAAAGAAATGGAAATGGATTTGCTATCTGTGCTTGAATGCTTTTCCTTTCCTTTTATTTTATTTCTCTTCCTTGGTACTGAGAGCCTATGCAGTAAATAGGAAGGAATCAAATAACTAGAAAAATTAACAGAAAGGATTAACAGTTTTGCCTACCCACCATGCCCATCTTAACCATTTAACACCAACATATCAAAGAATTGAGTTTATACAGAAAAAATTCCATTCATCCCTGCCTCCTCTTATCAGTGAAGATTTATTTGCAAAAGGGACACCCTGAGGCAAAACCGCTTCCAGGTTCATCCCATTTGTATTAGCAGACTAGGATGTAGATGCTGCAAAATCAATAGGGACTCCTTATAGGCTGGTGTGAATTTTTGGGAAACTCATGGACTCTGACACTTCTGGCCAGAACCACTCCTTTCTCTGTGAAGAGGATCAGATAGTCAGCTTTCTATCTTTATGTTGCTAGCAGCTGCTATGTTTTGCTAAGGGCAATGCTCCTCACGCTCGCTCTCTTTTATCCAAGACATTTCATGAAATGAAGCAGCAGTTAAGCAGAGCAAGCGGGTGGCTGTAGGACAATTCTGTGATTTCACAGCAGTTTGTGAGATTTCACAGTTTAATTTCACAGTTTAATTGTGTTTCTTCTCTGAACAAAAAATTACTTCAAACGAGAAAGCCTAACAAGCCCTAACCGGTCTGTATTTTGAAGCTTTCGTTGCAGAGATAAGGAGGAAGGACAAACTGGCTGAAGCCTATTATCACAGACATTATGCTGAGTTTGGACCCAGAGTTTAAAATTAGTAACTTTACAGCTTTTAATCAAAAGTGGTTTCATAGAATCACAGAATCAGCCGGGTTGGAAGAGACCTCCGAGATCATCAAGTCCAACCCTTGATGCAACACCACCATGGTTACTAGGCCATGGCACTAAGTGCCACATCCAGTTTCATCTTAAAAACCTCCAGGGACAGAGAATCCACCACTTCCCTGGGCAGCCCATTCCAATGCCTGATTACCCTTTCTGTAAAGAATTTCTTCCTAATATCTAACCTAAACCTCCCCTGGCAGAGCTTAAGACCATGCCCTCTTGTCTTACTGATAACTGCCTGGGAGAAGAGACCAACCCCCACCAGGTTACAACCTCCTTTCAGGTAGTTGTAGAGAGTGATGAGGTCTCCCCTGAGCCTCCTCCTCTCCAGTCTGAACAGCTGCAGTTCCCTCAGCCTCTCCTCATAGGACTTGTGCTCAAGTCCCTTCACCAGCCCCGTTGCTCTTCTCTGGACCTGCTCCACCACCTCAATATCCTTCCTGAACTGAGGGGCCCAGAACTGGACACAGTACTCCAGGTTTGGCCTCACCAGCGCTGAGTACAGGGGCAGAATCACTTCCCTGGTCCTGTTGGCCACACTGTTCCTGATCCAGGCCAGGATGCCATTGGCCTTCTTGGCCACCTGGGCACACTGCTGGCTCATGTTCAGCTTCCTGTCAATCCAAACTCCCAGGTCCCTTTCTGCCTGGCTGCTCTCCAGCCACTCTGTCCCCAGCCTGTAGCTCTGCGTGGGGTTGTTGTGGCCAAAGTGCAGGACCCAGCACTTGGCCTTGTTGAACCTCATCCCGTTGGAATCAGCCCAACTCTCCAGACTGTCCAGGTCCCCCTGCAGAACCCTCCTGCCTTCCAGCTAATTGACACCCCCCTCCCAGTTTAGTGTCATCTGCACATTTGCTGATGGTGGACTCAATCCCCTCATCTAAATCATTAGTAAAGATACTAAGTAGAACTGGGCCCAACACTGATCCCTGGGGAACACCACTAGTTTCTGCACACATAAGCCTCTCATAACTTTCCTTTTGTCTTCTCTCCCCCTCCACAGAGTGATATAGGAAGTTCAACCTAAAAATGCTTTTTTAAGGCAACACATGTGTGTTAATGCAGCTACCCGCCTGAATTTCAAAACTGTTCAATAGCTTGCTTGTAGGTGCTTAACTGTGCTTGCTAGCATCAGGCAATCCTCTTGGTATATTGATGCTTACTCAGTGTTGCTGATATTAGTAGTGATTTCTTTCACCTACTGAATGTTGATCCTGAGAGTTTTAATTAAATCTGCCTTTTCTCAGACAAGCTGCTGAAGTCACATGAGGGGACAAATTCTGCCTTTGGAGACATTTGCGTACTGCCAGTGAATCCATCTGAGAGATTATGCATGTGGGTCCAGTAAGAGAAGGGAGTCAGTCTGGTCTGTTACAAAACCAATTCATATTCAGTTGCAAAAGGAAGAAATGTGGAAATGCAGAAGAAAAACTTCTCTTTGAATGAAGAGAGGAAAACTGACACCCTTTAGAAAAAAAGGAAAATAGAATGGTTAAAAGTTTATTGTTTGCTGATACTGAAAACTTTCAGGGAAGCTTAATACCAAACTTTTTATTTTTTCCCTCTGACAGGCACAAGCATATTTACTGTTTATGAAGCTGCTTCTCAGGAAGGCTGGGTGTTCCTCATGTACCGAGCAATCGACAGCTTTCCCCGATGGCGTTCATATTTCTATTTCATCACCTTAATTTTCTTTCTGGCCTGGCTTGTCAAGGTACTTAAAAATATGTCTTTTTAAAGCAGTTTGAAATGTAGATCATATTAGAATTAATTTCTTCTCTTTTCTACTTGCTGAGCTTTATGTCAGCCATTCTTTCTTGTTCTGTTTTTCAGAATGTTTTCATTGCAGTCATCATTGAAACGTTTGCAGAAATTAGAGTGCAGTTCCAGCAGATGTGGGGGTCCAGGAGCAGTACTACTTCAACTGCTACAACCCAGGTGAAGCACTTGAGATGTTGAGATTCTCTGGGGATTTGATTTGGTTTAATTTATGAATTAATAATAAGCAGAAAATTACTGTTACATATGATATATTTGACTTTGCATGTTACTACCTATATTCTAAAGTTAATATATGAACTTTCATATAAAATTTAATTCTATTATCCATATCCATGTAAATTGCATTACCCAACAACTCTTTTTTAAAAAAGAATTATAGAGAAGAATGTAATGTGGTTCCCTACATGACTAGGTATGCTCTAACTGTGTTTGTATTTTCTTTTAATAGAGTAGGATAATGGTTTTTTATCATGTCATTGGTGGGTTTGAAATTAGGGTTGCTTTTGCATATCACTTTCTGTGCTAAGAAATAAGATCTGAAATTGCATAGTCGTGGCTGGAAGAAGAGAGGTCAGAGGGTAGCTGAAGCATTTGCAGAAGTTGGTCCTGGAACTGAGAAGAGTGTATTGAGACCAAGGAGGAAATGAGGTGTTGGGACAATGAAAGAACCATGCTAATAGCTGGGGAAGTCACAGACAGTGAGACCCTGAATAGAGATAATGAGTAAGAAGAAGCCATGATAGGAAGGGTGCTACATGTGGCCTGCATAGTGGGAAAGACCCAGTATGAAAAATGAGAGCTAATGGGCTGAGATTTAAATTCTCTCACAAAAGACAAGGCTTTTCCAGGCTAGTGCAGCTTGCCATCTTTAAGAGGAACCAGTGCAAAAAAGCTGCCTGCAAAAAGCTCTTATGAGGACAGATGTGAGAAACATGCCCATGAGGGAATTTTTTCTAACTATGTAGCTAGAGATTATTTATTTTCCTAAACCAGAGGATTTAAATTTTCAAAATTATTTATTAAATATTTTCTCATGTTCCTTTGGTTATATCAGTAATCCATATGTAAATCTAGTTCTTTTCTGCCTGCTGCTACATTTTTTGCCTCAAGTAGACTTCATGGCAATAATTTCTAATCTATATATTTCTTTGTCAAAGCAGACTTTGTGATATCAATTTAAAATCTGAAAAAAAGGACTTTTCTACAGGACACCTGCTTAGCCTGGGGAACTTTGTTCATTTCCTCTCTGATAGGACAAATTCCTGACCTATATAGGCTTAACCAACATACTCTGAACTAGAAGCTGGAACAGAGAAATCAATGTAGGGAAACACAAGTAGCAGCTAACATTAAGGAATTTCAAATACCCTGCTGCAGACAAGCAAATGGTTGCTTTGTTCCTTGAATCACTGACGTAATGACACATAAAGGGAGCCCAGCTCACTAAATTGCAAAAACAATTTATCTTTTTCTGTTTTAAGAAGGGCAGAAAATTTCTTGCAAGATTTCTTATTCAAAACACCAGAAGAAAGTTAGAACCCTTGCTTGTTTTGTGCATGATATGACCTTGAGAAAATGCAACAATATCTTACTTCATTTACTCACTTCATAAATAATTGAGCTGTTCCCCAAACTTATTCCTGTAGGAAAGAAAATGAGTGTCCAGGAGTCAAAGTCTAGGAAGGGGTCTTGGGAAAAGATAAAAGGACATTCTTGTAAAGCACTGCACATTAAAGCACTGTACAAAGAGGAGTAACTAGGAGCTGGTCTTTGTTGGCAACTCTTCCTAGTGCAGAGACGCTAAACAAGGACTCAGAAGCATTACAACCATATTTTTGTGACACTGTCCCCACTCTAATGAGCACTTATTTCAGGATGACTTTTAAGTTTCAACCATGTTCCTGTGACTGTGTTCTTGAGGTGACTTGTTTGAGTACTGAGTGTCAAGGAAAAGGTGGGAGTGAGATGAGGACTTTGTCACACTTTATTATATAGTATAAGCAGGTGGCAATTAAAAATGCTAGAGCCATTCATTTTCTTTCAAGGACATTTTAAAGGACAGTGTTAATCACTTAGAGACATGGTTTCTGACTGTTCCTTATGTCCAGCAATTTGCATCTTTTTGTGTCCTAATTTCTGAGAAAAAAAAATTCAGAATATCTACACCTATGCTTCCAGAGGTTATTGGTAAAATGTGAAAACCACTGTGGTCAAGAGAGCCTTTTCCACTGACATCATTAGAACCTGGAAATATTCAGCTACACAGGAATTATAAGCTCTGGGAAACAATACAGAAGGACTGTACAGCTACTCTTGATATGCATCAGTGCAACAAAAATAAAGTGGTCCTTGGAGTAAAATAATTTTTCCAGTAAAAAAGACAAGGTTGGCTGCTGTTGCCAAATACACCATGAAACTTATTTACATGGTCACAATGTGTTTGTGTTTCCTCAGGGATAAGCTTACCATTGTAAGGAATTTATTCTGAACAGGTACCACTATCTAATGATACTGATCAGAGATTAATTGAATCAGTTTCTACATTAGGACTAATAGGGACACATTGTGTTTGATGTTATCTGAGTAAAATTCAGACTCTATTAATGTTGGAAAAAGCATGTTACTTTTTTTTCTGTAGCAGTGAGGACCATTTCTCTCTTATTTTAAACTAGCTATCATCAAAACATATGGTTATCCTTAAGGTGAATGTATTAGATTTCACATGTATTTATTGGCACGTAAAACATTTCTGACAACAGTCTTCCCTTTTAAGATGTTTCATGAAGATGCTGCTGGAGGTTGGCAGCTTGTGGCTGTTGATGTGAATAAACCACAAGGCAGAGCTCCTGCATGTCTACAGGTATGACATTGCTTTTTAATAAATCAATATGTGTAACCAGCACCACTCAAATGTTGCCATACAGAGACTGCAGTGAGAAATAGCAACAGTAGTTTTAGTCATATTTTTTTTTAATTCATTGCTTTCTGCAGTGTAGACTCGTTCTTGAAAATCACAGATCAACAAAAAGAGATCTACCACACCCAAAGGGAGAAGATTAGATAAATCCATTCTTTACAAAGGCTCTGTTTTGTGTACTCATGAGAGAAAGATTTAAGATTTTCAAATATAAAATAAAATAATTAGTCACCTTTTATATCTCAGAATTTATATACAAATGGTTTCCATTCCTAGGGTATTCACAACAGAAATGCTTGTTTATTAAATGCAAAATACAATGACATATGCCAAGAAGCATGACTAATCATAATAAACACAGAAGTACCTAATTTCTCTTGTTTAATTGTGAAAATAGGCTTACAGAATAAGGGGGAAGATGGATGTAGGTATTAAGCCATACAGTGTTTGAAACTTCCAGATTTAATATTCTTACTTGGATATAAGTGAGTTTGTAAAACTCTATCCTCATTGTTTAAATAAATCGAGACTAAGTATTTTTTTTTATAAATCCATTTTTAGTACAGAACACTGTACAGCAGCTCAAATTTTTATTTGCAAGTTAAATAATATCATTTCAGGATAAGCAAACTAGCTTCAGAGTAGAAAGCCAAATCTACTACAGCAATCTTATAGCATGGTATTTTCTCGCAGATTTGGTTATGTTTGGTTTAATGCGTCAACTAAAATACACACACATGTTGGCAACATGTACATTGCTGAACTCTAAACTGGCAAGGCACTTCAGTCACCTATAAAAGCTGTTCATTCTCAAATATCTTTGCTTTGCCAAACCACTGCCATATATTTGATTACAGCATATGTCTTAATGGATAATTCCTCTTCCCAAATTTCATTCTTGATTTTGACAGCAACAGGAACATCATTTGTGGTGTTTTCAAGTAACAGTTTTATGTATGTGGATAAAATGTAGCTGAACTCACAGTGAAAAAAAATCCATATGAAAGTTTAGATGCCATCTGAGTTACCTGGACTGCCTTTGTCCATAGTATTTCATTTTTGCCGCTTTTAGGAATCATGTGAACACACAGTAAATTGTGTTGCAGTGGACATAAGCATCATGCATCAGTGGATATTTCAACTTTTTATAATTGCAACTCAGCTAGCAGTTTTCTTCTCGTTCTTCATTTCCTTGTGATATAGAGGAGGCTCTAAAACAGTGCTTTAGTGCTTGTTCTGACATTAGACTATATGAAGTCCATTAGGAGTCCGTTAGTCCAATAGTCCATAAACTATATGAAGCCCATGTCCTAATTTCCATTAGGAAATTTATACTTCATGGCATTACTGTCTCTATTGACAAATAAACTGTATTGATGTTTGTCATCATGGAGGCAATAAAGGGGATTGCTGTTCATGTTTACACACTCTAACTTTTAGATACCAGAAATATGAGCATTAAGACTTGATTTGTATAATTTGGAACTTCTATGTGTTAGATACTTCTGCATTCAGAAATGTAAATATTCTGTGTGCTCTAGGACTTTTTGTGGTTTTTTAACTGCTAGTCTACACATATTAGGTTGGTCTAATGATTTTAAAATGTTCTGAGAAATGGATGTTTTTTTATTCTACATCAGACCATAATGAGAGAATTGCAGAAAGTAGATAGTCTTATCCTTCCTCATTGCTATACTTCCCCCTTACTACCTGTCTGAACTGTTTATTCAGTTGTTCAGGGCATGGAATCAAGGTTGGCAGTGGGAAAGGATTTGTTATTGATCAGACTCACTCCAGCTGCATAAATGTTTTTCCTGACACAAGAAAGGGGCCAGAGCTTTAGTGGGAGCAGTCTGGGAATGTGAGGTGGTTTGTCTGCTGGCCTGTGCAGCCAGCTCCAAGTGATCCCTAAAGTACCCAGCCCTGGTGGCTTGCAATCACCCAGGTTCCTCTGTACAGCTCTCAGGTTTATTCACAGGTACGCTTTATATATGTATATTTATATATGCCTGCGTATCACATACATACACACACACACACATTTAAAGATGTATAAATAAAAGGAAACAAGGACAGCAATGATCCACCCAAAAAGGTTACAAAAAACCCCAAACCAAACCAAACCCAAACACATTTGAAAGACCTAGACAATGGGTTCATGAATTGGAACCTTTATTTTGAAGAATTCTATGTATTCAGGTGGGTGGTGAAAAGGTTACTCTGTTCACAGCTGTGGCGATTCTTTAGTTACCAGTGTGGCTGTGAAGGGGTACAGAAATGGAGCATAGTTGAGAGGCTACTGTCATCCATGGCTGTGTGGAGCTTCCAACTACCTGTAGGATAATGACACGGTGCAGCGGTGCGGAATATAGAGGTCATAGGTGGTGTGGAGGTGCGATTCCCCATGGCCATGAGTAGAGTAGGTTCCAGCTGCTTGTAGGAACACGATGGGGTACAGACTTGGTGGATGGTAGTGTTGATAGTGTACAGATATGGTTGGTGTAACGGTGCTGCCTTTGCCCATGACTGTGATGGGCTTCCATCTGCCTGTAGAGAAGTAATGGGGCGGACACGAAGAGAGGTGTGGACATCCCTTTGTGCTGAACTTCCATCTGCCTGTAGGCCCATGATGGAGTATGGAGAAGGTGCAGGAGGCAGGCATACCTTTGTCTCTGAATGTGGGTAACTTCCATTTGCCTGTAGGGCCTTAATGGGGTGTGGAGATAAAGGGTGATGCAGAAATAAGAGGTGAGAAACAATAACCAAAGCAGTCACTTTCCATCACCTCAGGCCTCTCCTGCCCCCCCAACCTGGGGCTCTCCCAGCCTGAAAGGGTGCAGATGTCCTTTTGCCCATGGCTGTGAGGAGCTTCCATGTCTGCTGTGACATCACCAGAGCTGCTGCATCCCTGTGACAGTGGACCATTCAAACAAGAAGAAACAAATATTAATAACAACTGATAATGCTGTGGAGAGAAACTAAGTGCCTGTAGCAACAATTTAAAGAACAGCTCAGCAAATATTTAAACAGAAGCAACAGGCCCTACCTACTACCTGGTTTTAAAGACTTGTGCTGCTAGAGTTGTCAGTTTGAAGGCTAAATTGTGCTGGAAAAATGTTTGTCAAGTTGACTGGAGGTAGTATTTCACACATTTGAGATTAAAGACTTGACCCTGCATCTACAAGTTGATGATGGCACTAAGAACATCTGTACATTTCCTGCAGTTCATGCTGTGATTCTCCCCTGCCATGAACCAGAGATTTTGCCAGGGACTGTCCTGTGCTACGCTCTTCAGTTAGACACTGGAATATATAAACTAACTTCCAACTCCTTGGTTCATTGCAAAAATGTTAATATCCTCTTTAACTGCTGGGTCCGGAAGCAATGGGCTAGTGGGGTAGTGATTTTGGGTGCATGAAGACTTGAACCCTGTGTACATGGGTTGTGTGATGCATGAGGGAGATATAGGACTGTTGGGGACAGTATTGGAGGACTGGTTTTGGTGCATGGAGCAAAACTGTTCCACACTTCAGACAGGCAGAGTGGGTGTAGACTGTACCTAGTATGTTCTTTCAACAGGCCTTCTTCCATTCATGTGGGCTCCTGACCAGAAGAAGCCAACATTTAGAGAGGTGTTGTGGCTTACTGAGGGACTAGTATTTGGGAAAAAAAACAGAACAGGACAAACTCCCAATGTAAATATATCTGCAATGTGTTGACAAAGGACATTATGTAGGGAGCCTTCTACCTCTGAAGTACAATACCAACAGCTATATGTAGAGGCTGTGGCTGACTCTGCCATCACCATTCCCTCTCCCACTTCAGTAACTAGCCTGAGTAACTGCTTGCCTGCAGTTATACAACTGATTGTCACTTAAAAATGTTGGTGCAATTACTGACTAGAAAACAAGCATTTCTTGCTTAATGAGAGGAAATGAGTGTACAATTTCTAAGAGAAATTGTAAATGAGAACTTGCAAATGCCACTGCTGATCTTGAGTTGTGTATATAAGGTGATTAACTATGCCATGGACAATGCTCTGTTTCTCTTTGTTAGGAGTTCCTACAAATAGACAGTTCAGTGTGTTTGGATCTTAGGGACTGACCCTGATTTTATTTGGGAAGAAAACAATTGCTGATTAAAAGCTGAATTCTAAAAAAAATTGAGACCTCTTCTTATCTTCCAGGCAACATATGCAAAGAGTATCTGCAATATAAAAGAGATGACTATGAGAGTTGTAAACTGCCACTTATTTTGACAGGATATTAGCTTTGAAATCTAACTCTGGCAGTAAGTACACATTATTAACGTGTTTGGGTGAGTGCAAGAACTCAGATAATGCTGATGTCCTTTAATTCTCCAGTTGTTTTAGAATATGTATCCTGATGAGCTACAAAAAAAGTGTAATGCTGTCACAGTAGGCACCTGTGCAGTCCATGGAAAACTGAAGATGAACAAACATAACACTGAATTCAACAGAGAATGTATTTTTTTTGTTGTTTAATAAAACCTCAAGCCTTTCCTAAATGTGTTGATGTTGCAAAGTCTCAATGGCTGCATTGGACTACTGGAGGATATGGCCTCAGAGTTCTGCCCTACATCTGATTCTGACAGTAAATTTTTTAAATAGTTGTTTAAAGTGTGTGTTGCATCCCCAGCAGGCTCATCCTCTTCCCTCTTAAAAGCCTTTGCAACCAATTCAAAATTTAGCTCCACAGGGCCACTAATACAAGTTATGTGATGTTCCTGACTGAGAGCTAAAGTCACAGACTTTGCAAGGTAACTTGCAAAACACATTTTTTTATAGGTTGCCCAGTGAGATCTCCCTCTCTGGAGACACTGCAAACACACCTGAATGTGTTACTGTCTCCTGCTCCAGGTGACTCTGACTTGACAGGGGATGTTGGACTAGAGGATCTCCAGAGGTCCCTTCTAACCCTAACAGTTCTGTGATTCTTTGATTTTATGAGGACGTAGTACTACCTTTGCCATGTATGTATATTAGTGTAATTATTTCACAGGAAAAATTAATGCATAATTTTCTTTTTTCCTGGAGCTCACGTAAGTACAGAACTATGTTCAGACTCTTATCCATGCAGTAGCCTGTCTGTCTCTGTCCCAAATGTTTCATGGTTCCATTTTCTGTGTGACGGTGAATCAGAAGCACTGAAGGGCAGGGTCTGATAGTCTCATTTTCTTTCCTCCCAGCTTGGTAGTAATGCAAACCTGTGCTCTCTGTGAGAATGAGGGGATTCTCTGGATATACTTGGTAAAGTCTACTTGAAATGGGATAGGAAAACATTCCCTGACCTCTGGTTGCTCTTTACTTTGCATGCATCAAATGACAAACCTCAAAGCTATTTAAAATTTAAGAATTCTTCACAAATTTACATCTTAAAATGGTAGATTAATGTCTGTGACGGCATGTGCAGCATCTTTGTAGGTGCTACCAGATTGAGAAGTAAACAATTAAGAGCAGAGCTGCTATTTAGGCAGAAGTAGGCAGGCCTAGGGTAAAGACCAGCAGGGACATTAGGTTAAATTCACTGAGGACCGGCTGTACTTCAGGAGGAACCCACTGTGGCAACACAAGATGGGTCTGGGCTTTGCTGGAAAGGCCCTGGGAGTCTTTGTAGAAAGCATGCTGAACAGAAGCCAGCGGCCTTCCCTGACAGCAGAGGCAGTCAACAGGATCCTGGGCCATTGTGTGGAAGGAATTATCTCCTGTTGCTCATCACTGGTAAGCCTGAATCCAGACACCATGTCTGGTTTTGGCCCCCCTGGTACAATATAAGTACTGACAAGCTGGCGCAAGTTCAACAGAGGGGCTCCAAGATAGTTGGGAGACTTACTGTTTTTCAGGTCCCTTTCAGTAAAAAATAGTGAATTAAAGTATGCAAAATAGGTATATGGGCAAAATATGTTTGATTCTCCAGTTTTATGAGATTAGCTTTTTATTTCATAACAGAAAAATATAGTGGTTCTCACCACTCACATTTACACTTTATTTACCCTGTCCTCTCCTTCCTCTAGTTAAATGAACTTCAATCATTTCTGCTGTCTGAATTCATAACTTCTTTTAATAACATGAACTGAAGTGGATACCAGTTTACATTATTAGATGAGACAGGGAACTGAGATGTCCCAGGAGGAAACTCACTGCCTCTTCAGTTGCAACTGCTACTGTGGCTAAAGCAGCTAGAGTTAGCCAGATGTTGGAGTTTCTGACCCTTTACTCCATTCCCTTTCACCCTTTCTTCCCATACGCTATGTGCAAGTAGAAATTAATGGGAATCTCTTTATTTTTTCTTTTCATAATGGCCGATATTTACGATCTTCCTATATTCAACTGAGGATAGCAAGATTGGATGGGGCTGGACTATATTGTGCAGGTTCTTCTGTCACCAACATGTTTAATTTGTCTGCAGAGCCTTCCATTTCTCCTCATTTTTTTCACTGCTTTTGCCTCACCGAAACTAACCGTTTGCTTTTACATTACACTTTTCATACTCTGGTTGTTTTTCAGTACTTTTCGGTACCAAGTGCACCACTGATTTATCCAAGCTTCTGTTAACCAATGCAGTTCCTAGGCTTTTTAAATGAGAAGAGGGCATAGAAAAAAAAGACGTAATTTTAAAATTTTTTTTAACTGCAACCTCAGAAATTTAGGATTTGGAATCAATTAATCTAATTAATTTAATAATAAATTCATGTAATATGCTCAAATAATAAACTCATTCAAATCAAAACTTAATTTTAGCCAACTGAAAGAAAAGATGTTTTTTTCACTGTAAGAGAGGATCTCAGTTAATTGGAAAAAAATACATATGCATATAATTTAATGAAAGCCACTGTAGGTAAGAAGAGAATAGGATTGAGTAAGCTCACCTTCTGCTTTTGATTCCAAAGTTACACTAAAGGGCAAATTAGTAAATAAACAGACCACCACACTTTTCTTGTTCACCAATAATTACTTTCCATGAAAGAGAAAACCCACTTATGCTCTTTTCTGTTACTCCTGCAGTGAAAATCCCTAAATACTGTTTTGTCTCATTTCTCTCTCTCTCATTCAATATATCCTGCTAAAACACTCAATTCCTGCTTCTCTGGCCATGTCTCCTCCACCCTCCATATGTTTTATGTCTTTGATACTGCTTTTCATCTTTTTGTCTCACCTTCAAGTTTCTCTAGAGTTTTGTCATTATACAGAATTCTTTAACAAACTGAGATAATAGTACATAGCATGAAGGACTTTTTTTTTTATGCAAAAAGATATGCTTAAATTTCTGACATTAATCATATGTTCAAAAGCGCTATACTCATAATAATGTCATTGCTTGCTTAGGTCATAGCTTTGTGACCTTCTATTTCTTCCCTAGGTGGAGCACATATAATTAAAAGTGAATATAGTATTTCTAATCAGTTGAAGATTTTACTATCAGAGTATGACTGCAGATACAGTTTGTAAGTGACTGCTTCCGTTCATGGTGACACATCACACACAGCATTCCAAAGCTTTTTTAAACATCGTTGGATCTCCGGTTATGCATTTCCTTTTTGCCCAAACTATACATTTTTGCGTGTGAACAGGGAATTGTTGTCTAGCTCATTGTTTCCCACAGGAACCATAGTTCCATATTTTCTCTGTTCATTATAAAACTGTGCATTGAGAAAACTGCAGATGTCAGTACTTGGTGTTAATAATAACAACCACAGTTTCACAGAAGATATGAGCTTAATCTCCCCAGTTCAGCTTTAAGTGAGTATGTGTACTTTAAGGAACGAGTGATAAAAACATTAGCAACCTCTAAAATTAATAGGAAAACTAAAAAACACGATGTGCCTTTAAAAGCATAAATACATGCTCCAAGAGTTTTTTAAAGGATTTTTCCTGGAACCTGGTACTCGGTTTTTCTTTATTTGTGAACTGAAGCTTCCTGCTGGGCTTGTAGGAGTAACTCACGGTAGGCAGAAAGTTCTAGCGCACTACAGTGTGTTAAAGTAATATCAACAACAGCAAAATAATATGGCAATGTGGAAGCCTCAGCATGCATTCATGCCAAATGGTTCATGTTGAAATGGAAAACACAAAGATTATTTTTCAGTAAGAAAAGAAAATCAATATTTTAAATCAATGCCAGTCATAGGGAACAGTGAGAACAAGTAATAAAAGACCACAAAGCACCTTTGGGAACACTCAAAAGAAAAATGCAATAAGTATAAAACCATTATACCAAAATAAAAGCTTCTTTGCCCTACATGAGGATGGATTTGCAAGACATAATCAGAAACCATAGTGACACTAATTTTTCGTGTTGCCACTTCCAACCACTTATAAAAAATTAAAGAAAACTCAGTTAGGTGACCAAGTTAAAGTTCTTCAAAAATACCATATTAGTGGCCATCTTTCTTGCCCACTTGTCATGGTTTAGTCTTATTTACTTTTAACTGTTATGCTGCTGTATGCAAGAGCCCCTTGCAGATCCCAGATCTGTATGTACATCCTAGTTCTGCTCTGCCTGTATACGCCGTGCGCCCAGGGGATAGGCAGGTGGGCTCTTGGGAGAGATGAGAGGGGGTTCCTTGGCAAGCTCAGTGTCACTCACCTACCCATCAGTTTAGACATACCAAGACACACTACACACTAGGAGGGATTCTGAAACTGCTTTGTAATCCTCTTTGCAGATCAGCTGTGGTTAACCTCCTTATTTGTTTTACCTAATTGAGCAGTTTGGTGCAAAACCCACATGTCTGTGTGAGAAAAAGCGAGTTACAAAGGCTCTGCACAGAGCCTATATGGTATCTCTGTCTGAATTGTTGTTTGCTCAGATATAACACCAGACCTGCATTGCTTCATGTGCCATTGCAATGTTCTACCTAGGCTAGCAAGGCCTGCCAGGCTGAAACCCTGACCTGATCTGAGGGAGTAAGCATGGTTGTACAAAGGCCAAACTAGTAAAACCCAACAGATCCAGCTAGTCCATGTAAAATGGTTGTAGCTGGAAGTAGCTGGACTCAATGACCCTTGTGGGTCCCTTCCAACTCAAGATATTCTATGGTTCTAAGTGTCTTTCAAAACTTGTGTGAGAGAGAGTTTTATGTTACACACCACAGTTATCACATTATTCTTTCCTCCATCACTCCCCACTTTAGACAGCTGGATATATCTGTTTGCCAGCTTAGATAGCACAGGCCCTATCTTTTTGGAGTGCCTCTCAAGTAGTTCGTTAGTAGGTTTAGACAACACAGTAGACAAATCTCAGAGGGATACATTTTTCCACAATAAGGATTATGAACTACAGCAAGAAACCTATAAAATCTACAGGAAATTTGTGCTTAGCCGATAAATCAGACACAGATCTTCAGAGTCCTTCTTCATTCCATTAGCCACTAGGATATTTCCTTTCCCAATGTACAATATAGTTTGTTAAGGAAGTAAGTTCTAAATAACTCAATACACTAAATAAGTGGAGTTTCTCCAGAGGATAGGCCCAGACTCATGTAACTGTAGAAACAGAACTTTTAATAATGTTCCCTTTCATATTTGGAGCAGTAATATTTATAGACCCCAGAGAGGAATTAATAAAACCAAACTTAGTGCAAATTTTAATTAAAATTATACAGGGCAATGGAGAGTCTTGACTATCTTTTCCTAAGAACTCCATCTTTCACAGGATATTGAATGACAATATACTTGGGCAAGAAGGGTCAGAAGAGTGCATATTAATTGCCTGTGTCCTAAAGGCAGGATATATATTCTCCAATCTGATTAACTCTTTCCTAGATTCAGACTTATGCACCATGTTCCTAAGGAACAAAATTCACTCAAACTCTTTGCAAATAAGTACTTTATCTCTCACTAGAGACTTAATGCATAAAGAATGCCTTTAATATGTTGCAAAAGATTTAAATGCATGAATTTTATAGGAGGCCTACTTTTATTTTACTTTGATAGAACTGAAACAATAATGCATGGTCAGATGAATAAAGGTGTCTGTGTTTATTTAGACTTTGAGATTTTGCCTTCTTTGAGCAGTATTTTGGTCAATATTTAATATTTAATAAGCTTAAAGCCTATTTGGGGTGCTATCTCAATAAAATAATACTTTAATGCATCACTTTCCTTTTGATTGCTTTCCTTGGATTGATATCTAGCAACGTCATAGATTACTGGAAACTCTGCAGTGCTCATAAAACTAACAGATAAACAATGCATTTGCCATGACTTAAAAATTGACCAGTACCAGAAATAGGTGTATATCATCCTTCTCTGGGCTCCTGGATACCCATTTATGCCCTTGTTCTCTGTCTTGCACTCCATCAGTAATTCATTTGGGGACTTTCTGAAGTGGATGTTAAATTTAGGTCATTATATTTAGTATCTGTTGATGGATTTATCACGTATTAACTTGTCTAGCCTTTTTTTTTTTTGAACACATTTATCCTTTTGGCTTCCAGAACACCTCGTAGGAACAAGTTACATAAAGTAACGATGCAGCATTTTAATTGATTACAATTGCAGATTAATTTGCTCATTTTCCTGAGATTACTCAGAAATAAAGCAAAATGATGCAAAGATTGTTTGTTTTAATTTTGAGACAGGTGCTCATATTCAATAAAACAAAGAATTTGAGACAACAAAACTTTACGATCAGGATCACAGGGTGTTGTAACATGCAATCAGTAACAAGAGGAGGGCAAACAGGAGCGTCTGAGGACTATAAACAACCAGCCATGGGAGATGGTTGCTTTTTGTTTGTGCTTGTGTATCCAAATATAACTACCAGTGCCAAGGAAACATCAGAAAGGGAAATAGACTTTCACTATCA
Organism: Manacus candei; assembly: GCF_025592945.1. NCBI lineage: Eukaryota > Metazoa > Chordata > Aves > Passeriformes > Pipridae > Manacus > Manacus candei. The sequence continues at coordinate 1,699,212 of NW_026138062.1, forward strand.
CTAAGGATTGTTATAAAAGACGTTAGTGTGTTTGGTGACAAGGCTGTCATTTGTAAGATAACTTTCAAATCTTTCCATAGGTAACATTGTGGCATTAACGAATAATAATTAATTTAATGATTATTAGATTCCTATTGTATTTTTTTCTATGCTTCTATTTCTCTGCTGTTGTATACAGGCATCTAACAGAAAAGCAATTTCAAGGGGATTCAGGACTGCATGCATATTACCACTCTGCAAGGCATACAACCTCCTTCCCTCTCTCCCTCCTTCCTATCTTTCTTACCTGCCTGCCTTTTCCTTTATAACCATTATACCAAACCACATTTGTAACAATGAGTTAGAGACACAGTTCTTTTATGTTCATAGTTTCTTCTCCATAGTTTTTCATTTACTTGCTGAATTGTCTGTTCTTGTTCATTACAAAGTAAATTACTAGCCGAGTTGTAGCAATGTAACTACAGAAACTAAACAAAAAAGAAAGGAAACATGTCATTGGTCTCATTGTTTTGCATTTGATCAAATAGAAAATGACTTCCTCAGTTTGATCATGTAATTTTTCTGCAGACTTAAAATATTGGAATCACATCAAAAAGACAAAATAGATAGGTGTTTAACTATGATTAAGCTTATAAAAGGGTAGTTGCTTTCCTTGGCAATAGTCCTTATTAGAAGACAACCTCGCACAGCAGAAAACTGGGTCACATCAGGCCCTTGGCATCAACTTGGGAAATTTAGGATCAAGTATTTTGAATTTCTCTGAGGAAGCAGATTTTTTTTATTGAGTTCTTAAGATTGGAAAAGATCTCTAAGATCATTAAGTCCAACCATTAACCCAGCACTGCCATGTTCGCCTGTAAACCATGTCCCTCAGTGCCACATCCACGGGTTTTCCTGAACACTTTCAGTGATGATGATTCTACCAGTCCCCTGGGTAGCCTGTTCCAATGTCTCACAACCCTTTATGTGAAGAATTTTTTCCCTATGTCTAATCTAAACCTCCCCTGACAGAACTTGAAGCCATTTCTTCTCATCCTGTCGCTTGGTAGAAGAGGCCAACCCCCACCTCATTACAACCTCCTTTCATATAGTTTTAGAGAGTGATAAGGCCCCTCTGAGCCTCCTCTTCTCGAGCCTAAACAATCCTGGTACCCTTAGCCACTCCTCATAAGACTTCATGCTTCAGTAGCTCAACGTCTTTCTTGTCATGAGGGGTCCAAAACTGAACACAGGATTTGAGGTGTTCACCGGTCACCTGTGCCAAGTACAGGGGGATGATCATCGCCCTGTCTTGCCGACCACACTATTTCTGATATGAGCCAGGATATCATTGGCCTGCTTGGCCACCTGGGCACACTGCTGGCTCATGGTTAGTGACTGGCAAACAACACTAACAGATCCTTTTCCTCTGGGCAACTTTACAGCTACTCTGTCCCAGCCTGCAGCACTGCATGGGGTTGCTGTGACCCAAGAGCAGGACTTGTTGAACTTCATACCATTGACCTCAGCCCATCAATCCATCCTATCCTTATCCCTTTGCAGAGCCTTCCTACCTTCCAGCAGATCAACATTCCCATACAGCTTGGTGTCCTCTGTGAACTGATTGAGTGCACTCAAACCCCTTGTCTAGATCATTGATAAAGATATTAAACAGAACTGACCCCAGTACTGAGCCCCGGGGAGCACCACTTGTGACCAGACAACAACTGGATGTAACTCCGTTCACCACCACTCTCTGGGCTTGGCCATCCAGCCAGAAGCATTGGCTGACACAGCTAGTCAAAATCTCTGAAATTCTCCTTGGTTTTTGACAAGCTGAAAATAGAACCTCTTGTGTAGCCCCTGATTTTCAAATGCATCCACAGAAAACCTACTCCACAAGTAATACATTTTACATAAGGAACTTTTATAATTCTTGATCTTCTTTTGTACAGTCCTGTACAGTTGTGTTGGGACTGGCTGAGATGGACGTAATTTTCCCCATAGCAGTCCTTGTAGTGCTGTGCTTTTTTAGGAGGGTATTGGTAACACACCAGTTGAGCTATTGTTGAGCAGTGCTCACACAGCATCAGCACTGTCTCCCCAGCATTCCCCCCTTGCCAGTAGGCTGAGTGTGGGCAAGGTCTTGAGAGGGGACACAGTCAGGACAGCTGACCCCAGATGACCAAAGGGATATTTCATATCATTTTCATTTCATTCATATCATATGGTATCTGCTCAGATATAAAAGCTAAGAGAGAGGACATACACACATTTGTTATTACAACATGTTGTCTTCTAGAGCAACTGCTGTGCATGCTGAAGCCCTGCTTCCCAGGAAGTATCTGTACTTCACCTGCTGATGGGAAGTAGAGAATAAACCTTTTGTATTCCTGTGCTTCCACATGCTGCCTTTGCTTTTGCTTTATTAAACTGCTTTAATCTTGACCAACAAATTTTTTCCATCTTTTCCCCAAGCTCTTCCAGTTGAGGAGGGGAGTGATAGAGTGGCTCAGTGGGAACCTGGTATTCAGGCAGGGTCAACCCACCACAACGGTTCACTCATTAGGCAGTCACATTCAGTTCTTACAACATCATGGCCAAATTAATAAGCTAAAAATCTCCTACAATAAAAATACAGAAATTATTTTAATGTTTTTTAAAGACTGCTTCAGTTATGTGTTTTGCTTTTTTTTTTTTTCACCTCAGTCTTTTTGCTTTGATCTAAACAGACAGACTAGAACATTTTTCTAGCATTCTTTTTAGCAATGGACTTCAGTACAGCTTGTACTCATAATTTGTACTTATAAATTTTAGGGCACATGAGTGTCAGTGGATTATAGAAACTATTCAGTAATGCCACTAGAGTTGAAGTTCAGCTGAGTTTCCTTTAGAAAATTTTATTTCTGGGGTTAAATATGTCCAGTGTTTCAAATCCTATCAAACAGAAAACAGGTATTTAAATTGTCATGTAGTTTTTTTGTGTTTCACACAATTAGAGCAATCAAAGTGTTGAAAGCAGCAGCAGGAGCAGCATGACTTCCTTTGGAGCTGTAACTTGGATGACAAATCTGAGCAAAGTGGAAGACTGCAGAGTCTTAGAATAAAACTAGCAGGATTTTTTTGTCTTCATGTGGGTTGTTTTCCCTCCAAGATTTTCCATAATTCTATTATTTCACAAAGAAATGTCTCTTTTCACTAGGACTGCAAAGAATATCATGTACTACAACCATGTAGGTTATTAGCTAGTTCTTTTTAGATATTATTTTTAGATTTTTGAAACTTTTTAAAACAAATCACTTTGCAATATCTCTTTGTTACTCTTGAGGTCTCTAGCCCTATAGGTTTCTCAATAGTGAGTGGAGACTTATTCTCGTCATGAACCTGAAGATAATTCACAAGTTGGGGATGATGAATTGCCTTTTGTGTTGTCTGTACTTCTTCACTGTCATGGGGAGGCGACACAAACTGTGTGGTCTTCACAGCACCTCAGTGAAATGCCTAAGAGCATTCAGGATGAGTGTGAGCCAGTAGGTATTTAGGCAAACAACTCTTACTAAATCCTGAAATTTTTAAGTGGCTATTTCATATTCAGATTAAAATCTCTGTTTTCAATTATTCATTAATATATCTCACTAAAAAAATCTATAAGAATGGCTTTGCCTTTTCTTATCATATTCTTGGTGCTCTAAATGCTGACTCTTAACTCTTGAGAATCAGTGTGGTCTTGTTTCATTTCATGTCTTTAAGCCTCAGGCAGATGCCGATGGTAGGATCATAGTGGCACAAAGCCAATGGAAAACTATGGACACTGTCAGAGGGCAGCTGAGAATCTGAATCCAGGGGTGCCCATCACTCTACAGACTGCATCAGAGTGCAGGGTGTTTGCCTTCCTATTTTGGGTGTGTCAGTGCTTCTGGGGTGAATCTTGAATGCCAGAATCTCTACCTCCTCTGTCTCCAGTAGGCCATAATAATATATTTCTGGTGTGCAGATTTAAAGCAAGATTAAGTCCTGCTTCAGCAGGCATGCATACTGAATTTTCATAAGTATTTGCATTTATTAAATCGTACTGAAATCACTAGAAGGTGCCTAGAGTTTTGAGAATCGTATTTTCATGTGAGTGATTTCATTGACATAAATGCAGCTGTTATACAGAGAAGTATTTGTGGTCATGTCAAAGTCTACATCCTTTATCCTTTTGGAATTTTTAAAGTGTTAGCTAAAGACAGAAGCATCTTCCGCTGCCCTATGCATTTTAACAAACTGAAGGCTGCAGTGCAGTAAAGTAGATTCAAATCTTCAAGCTGATTCGCTCACAATTTTGCATCCCCTTCCTGAGATTCCATTTCTTTCCTACCCGTACCTCAAACCTTTGAAAAGAGGATCTTTGAGGTCTGATAGGAGCAAAGAGGAAAGCTAGCAGTGTGTCACATGGACAAAGGAGACTAACTTTCTTCATGTTTAATGGATGTGAACTGATAGCACATGTTTGCAACCCTTCATTGGCATAGATATACTTTGATTTCTAGCCCTAGATTTAGTTTTATATTCAGGGTATTTTGAAGTTTGAGCTCTTTTTTTTTTTCTGTATTATTTTAATTCTTCCATGTAAAAAAAAAAAAATCCTTTAATGTTCTTGTCTCAGAGCTTTCAGACAATGTACAAAACTGAACTGTCACAATAAGAGTGTTCATTCCCTTTTATAGACTCTCATGCTCTTTATTTTTCTAGCTAAAGAAGGTGAGGATGGATACCTGACCTAGAGGCCATTGGACATGGACTATGGCCTTCCATACTTCCTTGTCCAGAACAGATCAATCATTCCCACTTTACATAGTGCTTGTCCCTTTGTCTTGTGTGGGTCCCTGTGGCACTCCTGTATCTTTCAGGCACAATTATTTCTCTGTGGTATTTTCCATTCCTAGTATCCAAAATAAATTAAGGGTAGTGTTTACAGCTCACCAGAATGATAATGGTGTGATGCTGAGGTCATGCATTGCGTACTCTCAGGTTTGATAGCGGTGGGAGTGAAGTTGTTCAAGGGTGCAAAGACTTCTGTGGTGTTAGACAGTGGTATAGAATGGAGGGAGCCATTCTTGGCTGTAGTTTCAAGGAGAACTAACAGAGGAGGTCCAAACCAGAGCCATGCAGGCAGATAGCAATTAAGCAGACTGCATATGACCATCAGTTTTTGTGTTTGCTTCTTGACTTTCATTCTTTTAACAGAATAAAAGTACCAGATGGTAGCAGAGAATGAGTTTTCCTCAAGTGAAAAGATTTTGCAAATTCTTTCATAACACAGGGGCAAAAAGGATACAGTGCAATACTTAAACACAGAAACCAAACGTGCTTGGTTGTTAATGATAGGTATTGTAAAAGATCAAGTAGAGACGACAGAAAATTAGGATAGGGTACAGCAGGCTGTACGTTGTATGGTACAAACAACTATGACCATTACACGAAGTAATGGGTACAAATTAAAAGAGGCAAAATTTAGGTTAGATATTAGTAAGAAATGTTTCATTATCAGGGTGGTTAAACACTGGAACAGGCTACCCAGGGAGGTTGTGGATGCCCCAACCCTTATGGTGTTCAAAGCCAGGATGGATAAGGCATTTAGCAATCTGGTCTGGTCTGGAAGTATCCCTGCCCATGGTAGGGAGGGTTGGAACTAGATGATCTTTAAAATCTATTCCAACCTCTTAACACTGTGTGATTCTATGATTAAAATAAGAATGAGAGAATTTATGGCGAACAGTGAATGTTGTTGATTCTGTAGTAGAGTTTGAGTGGTAGCAGGAAAATATCCTCCAGTGGCTGTAGCCATTGTCAGGCCATGCTGGTCAACAGCCTAGAAAGTCATTCTGCATCAGTAGGGATAAGGGTGTGATGCAGCAGATACTTCTTTTACTCTGTTGTAAGATAAACCACCTTTCAGTGATGCCCAGCAGGGAGGGGCCATAACATAAAACACAAGTTCTGCCTCAACATGAGGAAGAACTTCTTTACATTGCGGGTGGCAGAGCACTGGAACGGGCTGTCCAGGGAGGTTGTGGAGTCTCCCTCTCTGGAGGCATTCAAAACCCACCCAGATACCGTCCTGTGTCACCTGTTCTAGATGACCTGGTCTTTGGAGGGGAGGTTGGACTAGATGATCTCCAGAAGTCCCTTCCAACCCTAACTATTCTGTGATTCTTTGATTCCTTGAGAAAGACAAAAATTAATCACAACTATAGAACTGTCACTCAGCTATGTTGGATTCTTTTCCCAGCTTTTCCTTTTATCTACACAAAGAGCCTTGATCTTTCCAGCTCAACTTAGTGCAGAGCTGTAACGTGGGCTTCCTTTTCTCAGGACAGTTGGCAAAAAACTATTCTTTCCTCATACACAGTAACCAGTTTCTGTGGGCAGGAACAGGCATTTAATTTACTTTTAATATTTAAAAATTATTTATCCAACTGAGGCACAGAAGGTTATACTTAGTGGAGAGAAGCAGATGCTTTCTTTGCTAGTTGTGACAGATTTTTTTTTAATAGGCCTAGATCCATAACATTCTGTTTCATATTTAAATTGCAGTGTTTCAGGAACTTTCATCATTCATTTCCATAATCAGTCATTTCCATTCAATCTTCACCTCATCTTTTGAATAGTAGCTTAAAACATCATACTTTAAGTACCATGCATTATTTTGCCATTAATTCCACCTGGTGCATATATTACATGTAATGACATTTTATTAATTGCCCAGTACCTAGAGGGTTCCTGTTCTCTATCGTAAAAATTTCAGAAGGTTCAGCTGAGAAAAGCAGATATATGCAGTAGTGGGCTTGATTTCAGAAGGTATTTTACTACAGACACTGCTAATATAGCAGAGTTGGCAGCACAAGTGCTGTGCTTCTTTCTTTGTTTCTGCCCTTAACTTCCTTCTGTAGGATCCTAGATAACTCAGAGGAGGAACTGGAACACTAGTGAAAGCTGACTGTATACCCAATTCCCTTCCTCATACTATCTTTACATAAAGTTTTTATTCTGTTGATTCAGAACTATCTTCCTGGATATCTCAGTTTTCTTCAGTATCCTCTAAGTCATTTCTCTTTTACTGAGAAACTGCCTCCTACTGACTATTCATGGTTGTTTGCAAGAGAAGCCTTACTGTTTTCATACTCAGTAGCTCCATTTCATCTCCTGCCCAAAGTAGAATTTTCCAAGGCTGCATAGCATAGAAGCCACTAACAATAGATCTGATTTGATCTTAAACTCTTCCTTTTTCCTTAGCCACAGTAGAGAAGTAAAGCAGAAAACTGAGCAAGTTTGTTATGGGTGACCAATCTCATGTTCTGCCACTGGAAGATAAGCTGAACCATTTCTTCTGGTGTGGATCTTGCTTTAGTACTGAATTCATGCCTGTTGTATGCTTTGTGGAGCCATGATAGGTCCTGTACTGCTCCCAGTCCGAAGGATTCCATTGGGAGAAGGTATTCCTTTTTCAAGGATGCTGCTGAGCATGCTTCACATGGAGATTATTGCAGAGGATGTTGATGAAGTCAGGCAAGGTATGGCTATGTTATGGGATCTTCCAGTTCATGTCAGGAGACTGAGGTGCAGTAAGTCTGCATCCTTCTAGAGGTGATAGGTGATATCCCCCAGGATAGAGCAAACTAAGCAAAGTTTATTGTAGCTGAAAATGCCATTGAGTAAACTAAAACCAAGCCTGGTGTAAAGATCTAACTGGGGAAAGAGCTGTGTATGATACAGAAATACAAACTTTGGCTTGTCTGTCTTAAGTGTTCTGAGGCAGGTTGTTATTCACTGATTGAGCTTCAAAAGAGGATAATTCATTTACTTACTGGGTTTCTGAGAGAAAATTGTTCTGCAAAGTAGAGCCAAACGCTAACGGTCAGAGAGCTTCTTGTACCTGTATCTCAGAGAAGTGAGGAAGAAAGGGCACTAGACTAGCACAGGTTTATTTCTGCTCTGTTCATCCAGGACTTTCTCTCTTTCTGTTTAGAGGAAGTGCAGAAGAGAAACAGTATAACCTGGGTGCAGTTAAACTCAGAGTTTTGCCACTGACTGCACTGGAGAAGAGTTTAATTTCTAATGTTTTGAATTTAGAACAGTGGTTTTCCAGTCATTAAAAATGGCAGATTGAAACAAACTTATATATCAAACAGTCTTGAAATATAAAAAGTACCATAAACCCATGAGGCAAATGGTCGTGCTCTTGCTAACTGATTTAGGGGTGTATGGGAGAAACTAGCTGTTTATTTCTCCTACCTATAAATATAATGGAAAAAGGGAGTTCCTTAAATTTACTCTAGCTGTAAAAAAATTATTTTACTGGTTATGCTTAACATTGAATACATTTCTAGAATACTTCCTATTTCTCAGAATTAATGTTGTTCTATGCTTCAGCAATTCCAAGAATTGCTTTCTGTCTATTTCATTACTGAAGTGGAGCTTATATGTCTAAATCCACTTGACTGCTTTGAAACTCTTCGTCTCTAAGACGACTCTTCAACATCTAAGTGTGCTGTGTTTTCATAAACAGGTAACGAGCTTATATTGAGACAGATAAGGGTATGTGTAAGACTCATGTTGGACATGAAAAACTTACAATTTTTTGTGGATTGTGATTATGCAAGTGTATTCAACAAAAAACATTATGAACTAGCATCATCACTGAAATGAAAGGACAGTAATACCTGTTGGTATATATGAACGAGTGTAGTTATTTTTGCAGATCATTTGAAAAATTGGCTGTAGTAATGCTGCCCCTGAAGTTCCTTTTTCATAAAAAAAAAACCCACCTTGTAAATCAATATACAGTTTAAGCTATTCACACTATTTCAGTTCAGAATTAATCATTAATATATAACCACTAAAGTTAATCCTACTGGTTGTTTAAGGGAATAATAAGATATGGTGTGCAAAAGGTGAATAATAGAATAAAACTGTGGCTTAGAATGGGATGTGTGGCAGTGATAGATACAGTTTAAATTTTAATGATTTTATTCTTTGCACTGGTGGGATAGCAATATTAACTAGAAATTAATTTTAAAAATACTTGAAAGCCTTAGGGGTGGGAATGAGGGCAAGAATAGATATTTATACATAGGTGGAGTTGTACAGACATAGACATAGAAGGAATGGAATTTATTTGACCTTCTTATGAGTCTGGCAAATAGATATACTGATGGGAGATGATCACCTTAGACATTTTATAATCAGAAGTAAGAGATGTCAACAGGAGATGATTCATGTAATTTTAAGATAGTCATTGATGATAGCTCAAAACCTCGGTCATTTAAATGTTCAAGTTGAATTCACAATGCAAATACTGAATAACATATTGTGGTAATGGATTCTCATTACCACATGAAGCTCTACTCTTCATGTAGCTTTAAAACCCCATTGTGATCATAATGAGAAGTAATTGGAGGCCACATTCAAGTTTATAGACACACAAAACTTCATCTGCTGAAAATAAAACTCTAGTTAGTCAAAATTGAAAATTGGACATACAGGTCTAAAGAGGTCCTACTTCACTGATATTTAGTAGACCATGTTAATTCAGTATTGTGCAGTGTGTCAGTGATAGCAGTTCCCCCTAAAGAATTTGTACAGATAAAAATACACTGAGATTGTATATCTCATGATCTCTTGCAAACCATGCTTCAGCTTTAGGTGTATTTCAGTGACCATAAGTAAAGAGATGGTTTTCATTAAAGGCGAATTTCTTCATACTTGATATAATCAAAATCATATAAAACTATCACATAAAATAGCTGGAATGTCTGTATTTTCCCATTTTTCAGGAATGACTATAAATGGAAATGTTACTTAATGACATATATTAATGTGACAGTTTTTAAAAGTGCTATAGATCTTCTTTGGAAAACTAAAATAAGCTGAATGATTTGCAAATGAGAAAACATCTAAATTTGCAGAACTTGGACCAATATTGTCAGACATGTTATTAGTTTGTTTTATCATTTAATTACAGGATCCTTCTTCTTTTCTAAAGTCTTATGAGATACCTTATAATCCCATTGAGAATTATCAAATAAGAATTATATATTACAAATATAGGACAACAGCATTTTTTTATCAAAGGATATTCCTTTGTTGTTCAAAAAAATGTTTGATGCTCATATTTTTAAAGAAATCCTTTGAAGTTCACTTCAATAGAAACTCTTACCATACAGACCAGAAGAGATTTGGTTTACTAATTAACTGCTTCATTTTGATTTAGCATATAACAAAATCAAATCACAATTATAGATTTTTTATTAATTAAACTTTTAAAAACATCTAGGTATGTGCTGATGGTAAACTTTTAACCTGCCTCCTTATTTTATTTAATTTTCTTTCTTCTTAATTCCCAGCTTGATTTAATGTTCTACGTTTTTAGGCAAACAGTGCGCTCACCAGTTGAAGAGCAGGAGTTAGAAGTGAGGTTCATACAAATCCTTGCCCTTGAATGAGTTTCACAATCCAGGAACAGCAATTCCCCTATGATTGCCACCCATAGTTCTGTCAAATACTCTTACAAGTTCAGCCTAGTACTAAACCTTTTTTTCTCCTTTGCTCTTGTTCTGCTTTTCTGTCCTCCCCCTGCTGTGAACATAAGATTTCTTAATTCCCTTCCCATGTGCTTTCCCATCAGATAAGTGTTTTCTGAAGTGAAAATTCAGGAAGGTCATATGGGAATTTTTGAAAGGATGGGTTATAGGGAGAAGAGCATTTTAGGAGTTCAGAAATTTGTAGGAAAGGAAAATTGTATTTTCTTTCCTCTCCCTTACTTAATCAACTTCTCTCTATCCATGTTGCTTCTCAGTATTGAGGACATGCCCCAAAATTTACAATTTTCATCCAAAATCACACATTACCTTGTGTGTCTTTACTGCTTGATCAAGCCCATTTATTTTGTGTAATCCCATCCATCTCTAGCAACATTCAGTGAAGCAGCTCTATTTAGGTGGTGTTAAAGCTGTCAGTATTGCAAATCAACTCTACTCGGAACTGAACCGCTCTTTTAATTTGCTGGCTATAGATGAGCAGAAGCCAACACAGCTCTATGAAGCTGTAGTGGTGAAAGCAGCCAAAAAATTGAACTGTACCCCCCCCATACAAACTCTCCCAAGCTCTGAAAGAAGACTTACTAGTACCTGCATTTGGTGCATCTCTTGGTTTGTCTTTTGTAGGACCTACCTGCTTGGTTTTATGCCCTAAGTGTGACCATAGTTATGAACACTACACGTTATCCTTATCTCTTTTTACACGGCATCTACATTTTAAAATTGTCTTAATCCTATTTGAAAAACCAATCAAAAATGGAAATGTGTGGATATTTTTAGAAGACGCTTTGTGATTTGTTTTTTTGATTTTTTTAAGAGAGTGGATGATTTTCAAAGGAGACTGAAATTTGAATTAATGATGCGTACATTAGGCTTGAGACAATCTTCGTCTTAGGTCTCTTGCTTTAAATATATTTCTTAAAATAACACCTTATAAGAGAAAGCTAGTAATGTTGAACTATGAACTCACTGAAAATGACAATTACAAGTCACTTCCGTGTGTGGTTGTGAAACTGAAGGGTTATCGGCTGTTCATTCAATTATCCAACTAAAATTTAGTTGAATTTCCACTAAATTTGGAATGGTAAGCTTCAAAATAACCAGAAGGTTGCAGTCTCCTGTGTCCTATGACTCCAGCCTCTGCAACAGATTTACAAAAAAGGATTCCTGAGTGGTCCAGTCCAAATCCAACCTTAATATCATGCTCTTTTTAGAAAGTGGGGAAATAATTTCTTTTACTACTACCTATGAGAGGGAAGCAATTTAAAAAAATCAATGTTCTTTCATTTTGGAATGATACCATGTTTCATCCAAGCCACATTAGAGTTGTCTTTTTGTTAGACAGGTCTACATCACTGGTTTTACCTTTGTGAAGGGAAGGGGATATCACAGCTTGACTGCAGTAAAGGTAGTCTAGCTGATGAAGCTGGAGAACAGATGCTTTTTAAGAAAAAGGGAATTATATAGGCAATCACTACCCCTTGCCCTCTGAATTAATGGCAATCAAAATCCCCGATTAGCTTTGCTATCCCCTTGCTCAAGGCAGTAGAGCCTAAGTTGCCAGCAGTTTCCAGCACTATTTAAGTTAGGGAGAAATACTCCTATGATTCTCTTCTGTGTGTTTAATTTTTTTGATTGGAAGCCACTTTACTAGAAAGTAGGTTTTGAGTCCAAGTGCAAAAAATATTTTTTCTTCTAATTATTCATCTGATCACTTCTTTAATGGAGCATTTGATATATTTCAAAGTAATCTCTGCTTTTTATATGTAAATCACGAATCTGAGAGTGTGCTAATTAAATTACACGAGGAAAATGCAAGGAAAAACCATTCTAATCTAAAGGTGGAAATTCCATTGAAATTTTTGATATTTATTTATATAGCTGAGTAACTCATTTTAGAAAAAGTTTTTGTCTAAAAGAGGTTTTCTGAACATACCACTGTCGGTATGTTCTTTCTGTTTCCTATTACACACCTGACTAGATTAAGCCTTTTAGTGTGAAGCAGATACACATACATGTTTTCAGGCATATCAACTGTGTTCTGAATTTCATTAAATTATCAATTTCCTACCATAAAATCTTCTCCCAAAAAATGAAGTTTTTGTTGTCTCATACCAGCACACCAAAGTATAAAAGTGACACAGAGCGTTTCAAAGGAGGTAGCTGTTGCCAGTCTGAACTGGACTGTACACCATGTTCCTAAAGCAGTACATACAGTAACTAGGAAGATTAGTGTCCTACGTTAGGCAAGGCATTGCAATCAGAAACCAATAATCGATACAAATGACCAGTCTGACCCAGGAAAATATTTTCATTAATTCTGACTAGAGTTGTCTTAAAGTAAGTTGTCTTAAAGCACACATTTGGCAGTTTTTACTTCAGAAGGGAAATTATCAAAGAATTGAACTACTCTACTTTTTCTAATGCTGATCAAGTACTTCTGTAAGTTTTAAACAGTTGAACTATACAACAGCTGTGAAAAAGCACTGAAATTTAGCTCAACCACCTAAAGAATTTCAAAGCACACATTATAATAATCATCGTGCTAAGATAAAAAGCTGCAATAATACTAAGAGAAGGTAAGAAGCTCTAGATGTGTATAAAACTTTTCCATGAAGGAGAGTTTTGTCTTAGTGAGTTTTCCAGGAAATATAGTGATAGTAATAAGAAAACCTACCAAAAAAAAGTTTCCATTCATGAGGAATTTCTTTTTTGGAAGCTTATTTTCCAAGTTTTCATGATGTTTGGAAATACTGACAGCAAGTTGTCCAAAGATAGAACTGAATGCTTCCACATGTATCTTTTGATGTTAGAAAAGAAATTATTTAGGTGGAGAAAAATATTCCACATCTCTTTTTTTTTGTTTGTTTTCTTAATCTTCTTTTCTGTTAAAACATCGGTTTGTTAGTGTTTTCTTGGTAGTTGGGAATTCAAAATGGTGCTGTGTTGTTGTACAAGAGGTTGTGGGCAAAGAGAGACTCAATTTCTGTTTATCCTGAATTGCTCCGTGTGTTGTTTTCTCATGAACTCAAAGGAACTAGAAGATATGTCCTGAAGTCTTCTAACAGCAGCATTTATATTTTCAGTCCTCCAACTCATTCTGAGTAGTGTCAGCTCTTTTCTATCTTCTGTCACTTTATACTATCAGAACACCCACGTAAGTCCCTCATGGTATGTGAACACTTTTGTGAGGAAAGGTGGGTTGAAGCACATGTGGCCAGCACTGAGTTTTGGTTCCCCCTGAAGAGCCATGTCCTCTACAGATTGTATGCAGAGTTAGTAGATACCAACTTTGATACAAGCAACTGGCTCCTTGGAGTTGACACAGCAGTAAAGTCACAGTGAAACAGAATCTGTGCTAAATACTTGAGAAGGTGGTTTAAAATGTGACAGAGCAAAAAGGGAAGGGCAGGCAGATTATTTAATTCCTCTCTAGCTCAGCTGCACCTGTCCTTGTATGTGGGTATCCTAAAAATAATGCCAAGAATTCTGAAGGATTTCACGATGACCCTGAGTAAGTACTAATTGCAGAATATGGTGCAATACTTATGTTACAGTCTATTGTTCTTTCAACTCATTAGCTACTAATTATAATGAGAGCAAAGTTTTTCTTCATATTTATAAAGTGACTAGTAAAGCTACAATAACATAAATAAAACTGCAATAACATAAAAATAGGAATTATTCTAATGAATCAAGAAATAAAAAGCCAAAAGAAAACAGAGGTAATGAAAATGGCTGATTCTCATCAGGTTAATAAATGACATTTCAGAGACATGACTCTTGAATTGAAATGTAGGTAAAAGAGTAAGTAGTCTATTGAAGCAATTTCAGAGAGGCCTTCCAGGTGAAATCTTCAGAGGCATATAATTCAAGGAATAAATGTTAATTGAAAATTTTTGGAAATGAGGTTCCTGGAGTTGTAAAGTGTAAAAGTTATGTAAATTTTGAAGACATGGAAAAAAATTACAGCATGGGTAGGGTCCAAATTCTTTTCATTCTTACTCATCTCCCCTGAAATTTGGGGAGAAAGTTGAAGCGCATATAATAAACAATTGCTTGTCAAAATAATATCTAATGTGTTTCTGAAGGAGTGAGCAATATATTATGTACCACAGCTCATAAATGGGACAGCTTCTAAATAATAGCAAACAGATTTAGTATTAGGGATGAAGCTGTCTCACTCCACAGTAAGCACAACATTATTACTTTTTTTTTTTTTTGTGGTTAACATGTTCTCAAAATAAAAATATACAAATATAGAAAATGTAATAAAATAGAAGATTATATCTAGAGGGTTCAGCAACAATATGTAAATATATAATGCAGATAGTGAATCAGCTGAAGTTTTCAGAGAAGAACTTAGAAAATGTAGATTAAGAATGTCAAGTGCATCCATTATAAGGTGACTGACCGAGCACAGCATCAGCAATTGGCTATAAATTTGGCCTACCCTATAAGTGCGTCTTTATAGAAATGTTATGGGCATACATATATATTTTTATATAATTATGTATTTGTGTGGTGTTCATCCATAATGTGACCAGATGGGAGTGTTTTGGTCTATACCTCTTCCTGTACCTGAGGTTCACAGAATGGGTAAGATTGGAAGGAATGACAGTGGGACATCTGGTCCAGCCTCCCTGCTCAAGTAGGATCACCCCAGAGCACACTGCACAGGATTGCATCCAGATTGTTCTTGAATGTCTCCAGTGAGGGAGACTCCACAACCTCTCTGGGCAATCTGCTCCAGTGCTCAGTCATCCACACAGGTTAAATGCATTAAGTTTGACATATATAAAACATATTAAGGCTAAATGCATTTTAATGTATATAATATGCATTAAGGTTAAATACATTTAGCATTGTGATTTTAAACTAGTTCATATGTCTGGATTGCTGCTGAGACATCACTGACAATTTGTGATTTGCAGTATTTTTTATTGTGAGAGGAAAAGAATTTGTATACTTTCATTTTGCAACTGCTGTGGGACTAGGCAGTGTATTAATCCACATAGAACAGGTTGGTGATTTATCACATTTTAGGATAAAGTACAGAGTCCACTTCAACCCTACAGCTTTGATGAAGTCACTACATATATACCAAAAATTAATTTGGGCTATTTAATTTCACCTTTTATTCATTAATTATTTTGACTCATTGTATTTTCTGAATTGATCTGTGTTGCAGTGTTTAGAAAAAAGAGCTAAAACTTCATTCATATTATTTGGGTTCTGTTTTGCATTTCATAGTATATAGCTTTAAGAAAATTACTGCTGAGGTGATGATATACTTACTAACAGTTCTAAAAATCTGACAGGTAGGTAACAATTTCTATGCATTATTGTTATCATGAATAACTTAAGGAGTATTTTTAGGTTTCTTTTATGTTGTAGCAGCTGTTCTCCATTTCTCTAAGTCAGATTGCAGGCACTGAAAGGCTGCTTACTTCTTCTCTATCTTCTTGCAAAGAAAATGACATATCTGTGCAAGCTGATTTATAAACTGATGAGGAGGATCGTTTAGTTTCAAATAAGCCATTATTTCATGGATTTTTAGGGCAGAAGAGTCACCATTTCCTTTTTGACTGTTCTATTAGAAGTTTGTGGGAGGAGAAAAGTGACTGCTGTTAGTAAGAGGCGTACAGAAGTGTATTTATGCAATGCTTTATTCTGTTATTGCAGAATGTGAATTAGCAGGATGCAGCTAGTCTGAAAGAGGCATATGCAACAAATTCTTTAGCCCTATAGCAGAAATAGGACTTTGGCTTTCAAATCTAGCATGTAAGGAAAAAAAATATATCTAATTTCTGACAGAAACTTTTGCCTTAAAGGTTTGGTTATTTTAAGAAATCTGAAGATGCAAGTTTTCCATTTCTCTTCAGTAGGCTTTTTATCATTATTTCCATGAATTTACTTCCTAAGTGTGTTATTTTCTCATTCCTCCTAAGTTACTATCTTTACCTTATTCCTTTGATCAGAATTCGGTGTGCCTTTTTTAAAGTAGTTTTAACTTATAAATCAAAATTAGCTATGCTAAAAAGCAGGAGAGTCGATGTAAATATGACAGGTTCGTGAATTGCCTGTATTTTCAAATATTACAAAGACATTTAGACTGTTGGAAGATAGTGCTTGGAAATTGCTGATTTCTGTATCATTTTATTTATATTATGTCATCTGAAAATGACATTTGTTGCTTTAAAAACATATGGTGGTGATAGCAGGAAATCTTATGCTTACCTGTCAGAGCACATATTTGCATGTCCTGAAATGTTGCCATTTTTCAGTAATAGTCCCATTTCCAGGCTATTTTGAGGCTACATAGTAGGAGACCCTGTAAAAATACAGTTAGATACAGTGCCTACCTTGAGGCTTGCATGCTAATCAGATCAGATGGAAGGTGCAACGGGAAGCACAGTAAAGTGAAATGAGTAGAATGTTTTACAAGCCAGGACCATGCTGTTCTTTCTGCCAGGCCAGTGTCACCTCTGCTGCAACCACATAACATTTATAGAAAGGTTTCCAAATGCGTGTTCTAAAACTTGCAAGAGTTATGATGTTTGTGTTTTTGGGGAGCATTTTCCTTCCTTGAATATCACCATACCATCTATATTATCTCCTGAAGCTGATAACAAAGGTTCTCTGAGCTAAGGTGATCTCAAAGTAACCTCGAGTTTCTGAGGAGATTTTTCATTGGACCATAGATCTCTACTACATCACTACCCTAAGAACTTCCCGTGCTATCATAAAAAATGTTAAAGCAAGTCTCTATAGACAAAATTGGTGAAGAATCACCCTGCTGTCATTGCACTGGGGCAGGCAGCCTGTACTGGAAGGCCAAGACTGCCCCCCTGTCATCACCAAAGTTAGTAACATCTTAGCTGTGAGTACTGACTTGTTTTCTTTGCGATATCTAAAAGCCACCCCTTCCAGCATCTTTAAAACTCACCCTTCGCCTTGTTTCCTCAGTGAAATTGCATTATATGAATTCATCTAGCATCTGGAAGTTCCTCTCAAATACAGTAGATGGTATGTCAGATTTACAATATTTCTAATGTCCCACACTGGTATATAACTGCATCAATATAAGATGTGAAAAAGCTTGATCCCATAAAATTTCTGGTTAATCCTTAATAATTTTCAGAAATGTTCAGATTGCAGAGCATGAGAATAATTGCTAAATTCTCCTTATAAGCATATCTTTTTCAGGCAGTCATAAAATAAGTTGAAAGCAAAATGGTTTATAGAAAATTAGTTACATAGCTTGTAAAATGCTCTACAATGTACTGCAAACAAAAGGGAAAATTTCCTGCAATTTCACAATTTTGTACTTGCTCAGATGGCCATTAACCAACAAGATGAAAATCAAATTTATCCTATTCACTCCATGAATTATCTATGATTAACAGTGTATAGAATGTGATTTTCTAAAGCGTCTTTCATATTCAAGGTACCTTCAAGCACTTTGTAAAGAAAAGGGACAAAATAAACACCACAAGTATACTAAACATGTATAGGATAAAAAACTTGCCCTTTTCTTTATGCCACAATTGAATCTTTGCTCAGTGACTCTTAGAAATCTTGTGTCATAGAATCCTTAAGTCAAGGGTGTTTTGCTATTTCTAGTCTTGTACATTATAATTATTTCTGAGGCATTTTATGTATCTTTATTTCAACATCAAACTGAGTGACTGACCTTCATGTTACTTTCTTAGTGGTATAAATTTTATGCATACACCTTAAACTTGTCCTGCTCTATAAAACCCATGATCTCTTTATAAGTATTTAGCAGTCGTGGGCTGAGCTCTGAAAAAATGGCTAGAAAGAACGAGAACTTACTTAAAATACTTTTTTTTTCATTTGACCTAGTGTTTTCCATGCTACTATGAATCTGAGTTATGCTTTGTTAGCTCTTCTGAACAAGGCATTATGATGCCCAAATAACTTCAACTAATGGAACTTTATGAAGTCATTGGGTACCATAAGACTTGCAGTGTCATTACAGAATGTAACACCACAAGTTGTGGGGGTTCTGTGCATGGAAGTAAGCTGGGAGTTTTATTCACCCTAATGTCATTACAGTGGTAGAGGCTTGGCTGCATCAGGCCCATAAGTAAAAAAGAATGGAGTAGCACAAATGTAAGCTTTTCAGTTGCAATAACTGTTCTATAATATCACCCAACTCTTTTGCGCACATCTAAACAACTTTAACAAATCAAGATCTGTTCTAGCTACCAGAGAGGATGGTCTTCCCATAGGCATGTGTAGAGAGGAGTACATAATAATCTACAACATAATTATAATGATAGGTGTAAATTTAACCACAATGATCAGGTAGCCAGCGTAAGGTCTTTAAACAGCCATAGCTGGAAGCTTGCCAGGAATCTTTTAGCAGGACCTAGCTTCCTTGGGCAAAGAGCAAAAGCGAGTGAAGATGAAAAGGGAGTAAGCAGCCTTCCAGGGCCATTCCATTAAATCATGAAGGAGGAGATACTCTGTTTTATGAAGTGATATACTATATCTAAAATATGAAGAAATACAGATACAACTATATATTTCCTGTTGATGAATGTGTAATTCAAGAGTATCAAAATCTGCAAAAAAGCTGCTTACCCGTATAGTGATTATCAAAGTCTTTTAGTTAAATGATGTTTACACTGTTCCTTAATTGATTTGGTACTTTCAAGATCTACCCTGCCAGTTTGACAATTATGCACTCTAAGCTTTTCACACACTAAATGGCCAAAATAAGCAAAGCTTTCCTGCATATCAGATCTTCACCATGTCTTACTCAGTACTAATAAGCTTGAGGGCTTTGTAGGTAATTTTTTATCGAGCCAATTTTTCCTCTTTTTTGTTTTCTTAGATTGCCACCAAGAGTGTTAGTTTTGTCAAATGCAGTCTGAATTCCTGTGGGTCTGAAATGAAACAATGAACCCTTTGAAGACACCTCTTTCAAGGTTAAACGTGATAATATTGAACATTACCACCTGGATCAGTTTTGACCTAGTAATATGAGGGTATCATGGCCCATGGGTTCTTTCATTATTAAGTTTGTCAGACCCTAGAAGTTTGCAATATTTACTATCTTGCTTACTAAACATGATCTATTACAGACTTGAAAGAAAAATCCTGTATAAAGGATGGTGATACAAGGAGTGACCTGATGTACGTATCAAGCCCCCAAAAGCAGTTTAGCATTAGGAAAAGGTAGTTTCTTATTCAGTTATTCTAGTTTGCTTAGTGACTGCATTTTGCATGGACCATTGCTTTCCTGAACCAGCATCTGTGTGGCTCTGGCTGTGCAAGGTGGCAGCTGCTGTGGATTTTCTCCAGGGCAGTGAACTGGCAAAGACAATTTATGTCACTCATCCTGCCTCTGCCATCCAGGAATATGGGAGGAGTATTGAAGTAATGTACCCCATTCTGATACTCGTGGCATGTCTAAAGACTGCTTTAGGCCATACATGGTAATGTTCTGTAAGACTAAGTGAGCCAGGTAGTTTTTACCTGTCAGCAATTGCAGTGTCATTGCTTACTTGAGCTTTTGGGTGAATCTGGGGTATTAAATACAGTTTTTCATCCAGAGTCCCTCAGCTGCACCAAGCACATCCCTAGTGTTGAGTAAATAAGTAGTATTTTAGAAATCTTTTCTGTTGTTGTGAGATTCCCATCTGGGCACAAAGCAAATCCTTGGCTTCTTTGTACATTTCCAAACACTGAAAGAATTTGGATCATTAACAGTTTTTTTGGGTATTGATTTTTATGGCTACTGCATCTTTAATGCATTCTGCCATCCACATTCTTCACAGTAGTGTGGACACTGAGAATCAGTATTCTGCATGAAGTCAGTTGCCAGTATTACAGGTGATTCGTAGTAAATGTAAGAACTTCATCACTGTTGTAATTGCTTGATGGCAGTAACAAGGCATTTCACTTGAGACTTCTTCAACATAGGTAATCTTAAGTCCAATTTAATATTAGATACAATTTTCCCACCATGCAACTGGCTGACAGCAACATCAGAACATTTCTTGCATCTCATTCCTACACAGTTTAAGAAACAGACATCCGAGGCCTGAAAAAAGTAAATTAAACAAGAACAAAAATTGGCATTATGTCTCTTCTTTCAAGTTTGCGTGGAGAATTTTCCACCCCTGTGTACTCTGAAAAGGACTGTAATCCAAATGACACACTGCTGATGCGGTGATCCAAAATAATTTTTAAGGCTTGGGCAAGTGCTGTGGGCTAAATTCAGCTTTCACTTAGACCTCATTCCAAATACAAAAATACTTAAAGAGGTGGTGAATTCTCATGGTCAAACATTGCAGCAGAGATGCATCTAAACCATTCTGTGATGTAGAAAGAGCAAACTAAGACAGATTAAAGTAGGGGGAAAGCTGGGCATGGTAAGTGTATGGGCTAGAGCACTGTGATTGATCTCCTAAGGATATTGCAGTCTGTCTGAGAGGCCAGAGGGAAAACTGCTTATCATGCACAGCATTCATGCCAAGTGAGCAGCTAGATTCTGACATGCTGTAGAAAACATTAAGACACCAGTCTGGCCTCGATGAACTGGACAGTCCTGGGATCTAACAGTAGTGAATTTCTTTTTTGGATCTCCTCAGCATAGTGTTTTTGCTGTGCGTGTGGTGGAGGTATTTGCTTGGATACCTCCACCTTGCTGACCCTTTGTGCTCTCTGTCTTTCTACCAGCAGCTAGGTGCTTTTCACATTCCTCATCACAGCTGCATCCTCATTTGATGCCTCAGCCAGCTGTTTCTGCCTTTGCATAGCCCGTACCTAGCTTGTGTCCTGTCTGAGCCTCCTTCTGTATTACCTTAATGTTGAATCATGTTATCCAAAGTAATACTCTCTGTTAGCTAAATAGTCTCCTTTTAGTTCAATTGGGAAGGCAACTTGGACAAGAAGCTTTATTGAATTTTAGTGAAAAGTAAAAGGTGCTGCAATGAGTCCAGAGAAAGGCAAGGAAGCTGGTGAAGAGGCCGTAGCAGAAGTCTTTTGAAGAGCGGCGGAGGGAGTTGGGGCTGTTTAGCCTGGAGAAAAGGAGGCTCCCTAAAACTACCTGAAAAGAGGTTGCACTGAGGTGGGGGTTGGTCTCTTCTCATAAGTGACAAGTTACAGGATGAGAAGAAATGACCTCAAGCTGCACAAGGCGATGGAGGGAGCAAGTGAGCAGCAGCAGGGTTTGAAGAGTCTCAATAAGAGCACTAAACTGAGAAGTGTCATTCCTAAATCACAACAGTGTCCAAAAGTACAGTCTATATGAGAAAGTGTGCATGTATGTACATGTATACCAAGACAGTTTATCATTTTTATTCTTCCTGTATTACCATTTTGCTTCCTTGTTTTTTGTGAAAGGAGAGATAAGTGCATTTTGCAGCCTAACTCACTAGGTTTTTTTAGCAAGTCCTTTCACAATTGAGACAGAATACTTTGTTATTATGAAGAAAATTCTGCCACTTTTAAAAATGCAGTGTAAAATATGCAGAGAGACTATCTGGTTAGAATTCATGTGAAATGAAAATGTAGCAGATAGGATGCTACCTGTTTTGAATCACACCACTGAAAAAATGCATGCTGGATGCCAGTAGCCCTATCTTTACTTATTGTATTCTTATAGCTTGTCTTGTGGATTAAACATAAAAGCAAGACTTTATTTAGCCACTATTTTTGTGACTTACCTGTCTTTAGACATTGTTATTAACTCAGACTTGTTCTGTCAATTTCTGAATGTAAGGCTTTATCTCCTGAGCCTCCCTTTCTAGGCTGGAATGTACAACCATTTCATGTCACTAGGGTCAAAAGGAAGCCAGCTTGCATGAGAAGTGTTTGATCTGTCTTCTGTCTATAATGCGATCTGTAATTCACACAAAAAGTCCAAATATTAAGAAACGAGGGAAACCTATCAGCCAAAGGCTTGCAAATTTGTACTTATCTCCATTCAGCTTCAATTTAAGCAAGCTACTTAAAACTCCAGTGGAATTCAATAGGCATGAATTCTTTAGAGAGTCTAATAGAGGGCTGCAAAGATGATAAGGGGCTGGAGCATCTTTCATATGAGGAAATACTGAGAGAGCTGTAACTGTTTAACCTGGAGATAATGAACTCAGGAGTAGATCCTGACAGTATGAAAAAATACTTGATGTGAGGAAATAAAGAACACAGAGCTAGGCTTTTCTGAGCAGTATCCAATGGTAGGATAAGAAGCAATGGACACAAACTGAAACACTAATAAATACTAATTAAACATGAAAAAAAAATTTCACTGTAAAAATGCAGGACAAGCATGCCCAGGCAGGTGTTAGAGTTTCCATCATTCAAGATAGTCAAAACCTGACTGGATATGGTCCTGAGCAACATTCTCTAGGTGATGCTGCTTTGAGCAGAGGGATTGGACAAGAACATCTCAAGAAGCCCTTTGAGATTCTAATCTCAGAGATTCTGTGATCTTATTTGCCTTCCACTGGGACATTTGTCTAATTTTGAACATCTGAACAGAAGAAAAAACTCTTTCACTGTGAAGGTGGCCAAAGAGTAGAATAGGTTGAACAGACAGGTCATGGATCCTTCTTCTGTCAAGATACTCAAACTCTGACTGGACACAATTCTGGAATACCTGCTCTAGCTGATTCTGCTTAAACAAGCAGCAGCAGACTAGATAATCTCAAGACATCCCTTTCAACCTAATTTACTATGTGATTATGTGAACGTAAACCAGTAGAGGCATACGGTGTCTTTAGGAAAAAGCTGAGAGGAGGCAGAGTTCTTCTATATTTTGAATTTTATTTTCCTGAACAGCTGTGGCTGACCCAATGAGGATTGTGGTTAGTTTTCAGGGTAAATCATAAGTCCACAATCTTTGTGGTGGGGGCTTAGAAGTTACTTCTTTGAACTTCTACATACATCTTATGTATCTTATCACTCCTGACCAGTGCTTCTTGCCTCCATTTCTCTTTCCTCCTCTGGGGTTGTGGCAGCAGTGACATAAAGCATTGAGTGCATAGATACGTGAATTATCTGTGAGTACTTCATAGCTCATAGACCCAGATGTGTATATCTACTATATGTTTCATTACTTTAGGCAATAGTTTGACATCAGATGAATCCCATATTACACGTCTTTCTTGAGGAAAAGCAATGCACAAGATAGAATTGATGTTACTTTTTCCTGAACAAGATTTTATTAACCAGGGCCAACTGAGTAGATAGAAGTACAGTTTATCCTTTAAAACATACTCAAGTAATGGATATCATATTAAGTTATAAACCTTCAGTAAGAAGTCAGTTGGCAAATAAAAACTGAAAAGTAAAAAAAAAAAAACCAAAACTTGCACATGTAAACCAGTTGAAGGAATATATTAAACTGTATTTTAAAGAGATATAAATTACAATCATATAAAGAAGATATAGCTGTTATTATAGCTGATTATGTTTTGACAATGTAAAAGAACTTTAAAATGCATGTAGTTTGACTCATTTTGATGATAAAAGTTACTTTTTCTTTTGCAGAAAATGATGAGGTCATCCGTGTTTCATATGTTTATACTAAGCATGGTTGCTGTCGATGTGATTGTTGCTGCTAGTAACTACTACAAAGGAGAAAATTTCAAGAGACAATATGATGAATTTTACCTAGCTGAGGTGAGTATGCTGCAATGACTATCTGGATAATTTTCAAGATAAGCTAAAGTAAAAAATGTGAATGTCAAGAACATTTTAATATGTAATTTTTTATTCCCTTAAGCATTCCGAGAATACTTTGCTAACTTGTTCAACTTCCTCTGTCTGACAATAGCTGACAGCTCTATCTTACAACCTTTTGAAAGGTAATTTCCTCAAAGAAAATGTCACTGGTAATGAGCTGAGGCTTAAGAATAACATCTGCAGGCAATACATGACTGCTAAGTTGCTATCTTTCTCTAGCAGGAGCATAACATTCAGAAGACTTTAAAAAGATGACAAAACACTTCCTTTTAAAAAAAATAATATAGGACTTCTTCCTAAATCATTTTTACATACTTAACTTCCAGAAGGTCCTTAAGCATAACCGAAATAGTGTTACAAATAGTCTGGCTTCAGCAATCTGGAGATCATACTGCAAAAAACCACATTTATCCAGTCATGAATTTGGTGAAGGAGGAGTCTATGCTCCTGAACCAGTGAAATGGAGGTACAAGTGACATTCTGACAGGGAGCCTGCTTGAGTCATTAGCTGGTCAAGGATTTTACTGTAGAACATGCACTAGAGATACTAGAACCTTCCATACATGTCTTTTTAGTACTATTCAATTCAGTTAAAAAAAATAATTGAAATCTTTGGTACTAATGTACTGGCATAGCTTCAAATAGATACTTGTTTTTCCTGTATTGAGTGAAGTCGGTATTGTATGATTCTTTGTTATAAAGATTTATTTCCATGGGCATTGTGAATTGTGACTTTATCTGAGTAAAAAGCCAATAAAAAGATCAGTTCTTTCACCAGTGCACCAAGATCAATTCTCTCAAAGTGTTGATCACAGTTACCTGGGTTGGGTACATGTTTAGCTTTATGGTTATTGCAGTTTCCCTGGCTTCAGTAGTTCCACACTCCATTTTTGGAGCCAGAGAAGACTTTCTTAGGCTAGAGTGCATGATAGCAGAATATTCCTTCTGGTTTCTCCTTTGTTGGTATTGCCTTGTTGGCAATACTCTGTGGTTTTATGCCCCACTTTAAACCCTTTAGTTCATAACAGTGTAATGCTTCATGAATCTCCTTTTTTTAAGGAAGGTTGAGTCGATACACATTTTTAATCTTTGTTTTAGAATTTGTGTCTGATCTCTTAAAATTGTATGAAGCTGAGAGTTCACCAGTTATGGGAACTGGTGAAAATGAAAATGAAAGCAAGAAAAAAGTTAAAAGATAGCACCAGAGTCCAAACCTTAAAAAAAGCACATATTGTGGAGACAGCACTGCTGCTCATACTCTATTGTCTCTCATGCTGCTGGAAATAGCTGTAGTTTGTGTGAATACTGAGTCAATGTTGGCCTGGCCGACAATTACGAGAGTAATTGTGAAATGTGTTGTGCTTATTCTATCTCGAGTTTTAAGTGCATTTGTGGTGGGTTGACCTTGGCTGGATGCCAGGTGCCTACCCAGCCACTCTATCACTCCCTTTCCCAGCCGGACAGGGGAGAGAGTAAGATGGAAACAACCTGTGAGTTGGGATAAGGCAGTTTATTAAAGCAAAAGCGAAGCAAAAGCTTGTGTGTGCAAAAGCGAAGCGAAAGATAACATGGTTTATTCTCTACTTCTCATCAGCAGTGATGGTCGGCCACTTCCAAAAAGCAGGGCTTCGACATGTTCCTTAGCAGGCAGCCATTGGAGGTAACAAATGCCTGCCTTCCTGCTTCTTGCCTTAGCTTTTATATCTGAGCTGACGTCATGTGGTATGGAATATCCCTTTGGTCAGTTTGGGTCAGCTGGCCTACTTGTGTCCCCTCCCAGGATCTTGCCCTCGATTGAGGAAGGAATGTTACACTGTTGGTGTTGTGCTCAGCAGTAGCCAAAACACCAGTGTATCAGCACCCTTCTAGCTACCAATGCAAAGCACAGCACTGTGTGGGCTACTATGGGGAAATGAACACAATCTCAGCCAGACCCAAGACAGCATTCAAAAAACAACATTAACATGAAAAAGATTCTCCTGAAAATAAGACATCAGAATAAAACCCATCAGCATATGCTGGGTTCTCTTATTCTACCCTACAGATGAGGGTAGAATTGAGGACAGGGAAACTCATTCTACTCTCCATCATGGTTTAACCCCAACCAGCAGCTCAGCCCTACACAGCCTCTTGCTCACTGTCCCACAATGGGATAGGGAGAGAATCATCAGGGTAAAAGTGAGACAAGTCATGGGTGGAGATAATGACAGTTTAATAGGTAAAGCAAAAGCCATGCACACAAGCAAAGCAAAGCAGAGGATTCATGCACCACTTCCTATGGGCAGGCAGATGTTCAGCCATCCCCAGGAAAGCCAGGCTCCACGACCCATAACGGTGCCTTGGGAAGACAAACATCATCACTTTAAATCTCTCTGTCTTCCTTCTGCTTCCTCCAGCTTTATATGCTGAGCATGACACCATATGTTATGGGATATCCCTGTGGTTAGTTGGGGTCAGATGTCCTGGGTGTGTTCCCTCCCAACTCCAACACCAGCCTTTTTGCTGGTGGGGTGGGGAGAGAAGCAGAAAAAGTCTTGACTGTGTAAGTGCTGCTCAGCAACAACTAAAACATTCCTGTTTACCAACAGTTTCCAGCACATATCCAAAATAGCACTATACAAACCATGTTGAGGAAAGTTAACTCTGTTGCAGGCAAATCCAGTACAATGTCCTTGGCCGGAAACAAATAATTAAGTCAGCATTAAAGCCTGAGACTGTGAATTCACAGTAGGCATTTTTGCTTTATGCCTAGCATACAAGTGGAGCCCAGATTCTTAACAAAATAACATTAATTCTATTTTTATTCAAAAAAGGGATCACTGCATGTCCTATTTCTATTTTGGTTCTGAATATATAGTATAATTATGCTTTTAATAATCAGTGCTAGAAACAATCTCTTCAACATCTATTTCAAGTACAGGGTTTGTGAGCTTGTTTTCCAACAGAAATACTTGCCAGAGTTTATTCAAGGTGAGTATATCATGAAGACTAGTGTATTATAAATCTGTCCTATAAATTATGTCCAAATTTCTTTAACAATATATTATTGTGTTTCTGTATAGCTTAGATAATTGATTTATTAGTGGAGAGGTTGTCAGAAAACTCATTTGCTTGCATTCTACATTTTACATTTCTGATTATATAGCGTAAAGTATTCTGGGATAGAGAAAGGGGGGAGTATTTTAAAGCATTTTTTATGTCTGTTGATTTTATTATTTTTTTAAGCCTGTTATGCTTTTACTAGAGGCACTGTAAAAATCAAACAAGAACAAAACCCTAGTATCTTATAGAAGGAGGTATAAAGGAATGTATAAGAACAGCAGAAGAGTAAAAAAATCATGGGAGAGAGGAGGAATTGATAAACGGGTGTCATTTCCTACTTGGTTATTGTGAAACTTGCTCTTTCCAGTACAGGGTGAACAAAGAAAATGTTTTTTAAGAGGCTTGAGGAGGCTGAATACTGAAACAATGCAGATTATTCCACAGTGGCTACTTTGTTTCCTTGGTGAAGAAGACTGGTTGGAGCAGAATGCACTGCTGTTGCTCTGTCTTTTCCATTAGACTAGGCTGCAGAAAGCTTTCCCTTCACTGGGAGCTGACTTGAGCAGCCAACAGCAGTGAGGATTCCCCTTGCTAAAGGAAATGGCCAGATAAATTACAGCAAGCATGGCTTTCTGTTACATTTTCCAGAAGTCATCTTGGGAGCTGCTGGCTTTAGGAGCAGATAATGGCCAGATAAATTACAGCAAGCATGGCTTTCTGTTACGTTTTCCAGAAGTCATCTTGGGAGCTGCTGGCTTTAGGAGCAGATATGTCTAAGAAAATAGCTCTCTTGGTCCTTCTCTGGATCAGACATTTTAGTGGTCTGGAACTGTAGAAATAAATCTGCTTAAGCTCAGCAGACAAATCTAAGTGAAGCTATTGTGATGCCCAATACTGAGAAAAGAAACTTGTTTTCATTGTTGGAAAGAGAAGACAGACTCAAGAAGGCAAAAGCTATATGAGAAGATAAAATTAATTCTAAACCCAGATCCATTCTCTGCATAAGTTTGTATACCTAGTAGTAAATAACAGTTTCTGACAGGCATTTCAACTTTTATACATCAGCCCTGCAGATTAAGCAAAAACAGAATTTTAACAGGATTACTCAAAACCCCAGCGCAGTATTTGAGAACCTGGAAAGAGTAGGGCTTCAAACTCATTTCGGTAATTTTTAATGAGGATGTTGGCTTTAACTGCTCAATATCTACACAGAATAGAGATGGATGTTTGGTTTATATGCATCTCCCATATTGTCTTCCATTAAAACATGTTACAGGCTAGTAGTCTTATTAGAGATGTGTAAGATTTCCACAAATATTGCTTGAAAGTGTCTGGACACCAGAGTTCAAAACCAGGTCTTATACAGTTCCTCCTAGATTCCTTCTGTAGCCTGTCCCCTTGCACTGCTGACTTTGCCCTGTCCTGGATAAAGGACGGATTGAGTGCTGTGTCAAATCTGGTAGTGAGAGAAGTGTGAGAGGTCTGTGCCCTTAATCCCACTGGTCCTGATGGGAAGAATCCTTGTCTTTCCCGACAGCTTGATAACCCTTCAAATGAGCCACTGTTACAAAGAAAACAAACTGAGTCTGTCACTGTTGGGTTTTCACTGATACTGAACTCTGCCTCTGAAAAAAAACTTGTTAAGTGGCTGCTGGCAAAACTTAATGTTGCTGAAGGTGCCATTAATACCATAAAGCTTCCAGGTGGAAGCTGATCAAATGGGAGGTGGCTCTCAGAGAAACAGCCCATTCCTGTTAGCTCCTCTTTGCAAAATTAGCAACCTGATGTAGAGTGGCTGCTCAGTGGCTGCTCATGTGTTACACCTGCTTTTTCTCTGTGGGTCTGCTCTGGCTTCATATCTGAGTTTGCCTTTCCCATGTCTCTACAGCAATGAAAGGAATTATTTGAGCTTTAAAAAAAAACCCACAAAACTATAAAGTTGTATTACATTTCACGTCTAACAAAAAGTTCTAGTCAGATATTCTGAATCTTCTCCTGTAATTAATTAGAAGGAAGGAAAAAAATACAATCTCTGTCAGCAGGAAGACAGGTGTATAAATGTAATCAAATGTTATGCAAACCATTTGATACATTTTTAAGTGCCAGTGGTTTGAATTGATTTGACAAGCATGTGAAATGCAAATGATCCTGCCCACACATTTTTAGAATAAATTAAAATACACTGAACATCATATTTGTTAGTCTTGTTCTAATAGGAAGCCTATGTGCTCTGAAGTGTATATGTGTGTATTTAAGTGGTCTCCTCGGACGGTGAGATCAAAGGAGAGATAGACAACAGCTTAGCAAAGGCATATAGAGCTTTTGGAAAACTCCATAAAAGAGTTTGGCGAAATAAACACCTGAAGAAAAGCACAAAGATCAGTGTTTACAGAGCCATTGTGCTGTCTACTCTTTTATATGGATCCGAATCATGGGTCATCTACCACCACCATCTGTGACTCTTAGAATGCTTCCATCAACGCTGTCTCCGTACAATCCTAAACATCCACTGGTCAGATTATGTGACCAATACATCTGTTCTAGAACAGGCAGCACTTACGAGTATTGAGGCCATGTTACTGAGAACACAGCTGCACTGGGCAGGACACGTCTCCAGGATGGAGGACCACTGCCTCCCTAAGATCTTGCTTTATCGTGAACTTGCCACCGGCTGCCGCAAGAGAGGAGCCCCAAAGAGGAGATACAAGGACTCCCTGAAACAACATCTCAGCCTTGGCCACATTGATCTTCATCACTCGTCTACTCTGGGCTCCAATCAGGAGGCCTGGAACACACTATGTATAACGCTGCTGGTGCTTTTGAGAACGCACGCAGGATCACTCTCGAGGAGAAAAGACAACGCAGAAAGAATCGTGTCTTGCCGATACCATCCAAGGAGTCCTTCTGCTGTGCCTTTTGCAACTGGACGTGTCTATCTGGCATTGACCTCTTTAGCCACCAGCGTGTTTGTAGCAAATGTGGGTAGAGCCCTTCCCAAATCTTCGTTCGCAAAGCCTAGCCATGATGATGGCTATTTCACCTGCTCTGAGCTGAATCCCAGCTGCTTTCTACCCACTGTTCCATTTTTCTTACTTTGACCCTCTTCTCTTTCAGGACTCAGTTAGATGTGTTGTCATTAAAAGTGAGCTTTACTTTTAAGATTTTTTAATAAAATATTTACCTTGTGTCTTAGATAGAGATTTTCATGTAAAGAAGTAGTCTCTTCAGACTTGGCTCATTGTTCTCCTAGAACTCTTTGAGATCCCAGAGTGCAGGCTGAAAAACTGGCCAGATCCATTTGAGAATAAGAGCCTGAAAGTGTCCCTGCATTGTCCCCATGACTGAAAGCCCACAAATACTTCTAGTAGTTTTCTTTCCTAATGTGAAGAGATTTTTGGAGTGCTGTGAAGCATTTTGCCTTGATTTAATCATTCGGAAGACATTTGAAGCCTGATAACTATTTTGCACGCCTTGAGGAAGCTGTATGATACAGCTGGTAGCACTTCTTGTAAATAGGTGTGTGGACTAGGGGAATAAACGTAAGACATAAACTTCAGCATTTAATTTCCATCTCCACTCCTTCTTGTGGCAGTCCTGTACACATAAAATAAGTAAAATTTTTTTAGCTATCTCACAACTTCCCTCTTTTATGTTGATAAATATATTTTTGATGCACTGTAGAGTTTAAATTTTAAATAACATAAGTACTTAAGGCAGCATCCCAGAGATTGTCACTGTCAATTCAAAGTTAAAATGTTAGTCTCTAAATTTTTTATACCCTACCAAATCTAGTAAACATTATGATTCACAGTCAATTAGTCTCTCCATCTTAAAAGACTAATAATGCTTTTTCTCAAAGGAGATTTAAACTGTTTTTCCTTAATACTTGTACTGCACTTTGAAAGTATTAGTTGTATTTAGATGTGACCTAATATTCTTTTAGTGTCTCTTTTAAGCCCCAACATGTGTAAAAGAGTCAGAGAGGAACATTTCTGAGGCAAGGAAAAGCATCTTTTCCATTGGGTTTCCTGGCTGTTGGAGAGTGAGGGAGAGAGCATCTAGAGTACATACAATGGTAAAATAAGAAGGTATGTGAGGAAGAAGTGTGTCTAGGCAGATGTATTTTTGGTAGTGAGAGAAGTAAGAGAAAATAAATTTTGAAGATGTAAACTTATTCAAAATTGTCTCCTTTTGTCCAAGCTGAATGTTATGCATTTTATTGTGCAAATATTTCAAAGCCTCTGGAAGAACCTCAAAATCATTCAATCCTTACAAGTAGATTTCTTCTCTTGTAACTTCCTACTAGGCACAACTTCTTTAACACCTTTGTGATAATTAACCAATTCTGGACTAAATTTGAATTTTGTCTCTTTTTTAAATTTGTTTTAGGTGTTTAAGTCCCATTACTTCTTTGCTACCTGTTTTGACTGTCATATTTCTATGGATATTTTTGGAAATTGAAATAGCAATTTTCAAACTAGAGACCTTAAACTGTGATTTGTTCCTGAGGTCTCTTAAAATTCTTCAGACGGCTTGTCTATATTGCTTTGTATTTTGAAAAAATAAATCTCTTCATATTTTCCTTTTTATATGTGTACATAAACTTAAAGATCAGCTGGATTGATTTATTATTTCATGCTTTCCAATCCATGAAATCTACCTGTCTGCATTGAGTCTTTGGAAATTTTCATAAAGTGAAATCTATTATTGTTTATTTTGTTTAGAATATGGTTGGTTTTGTTAAACGTTATGAAGATCTTTATTTTTGCCCTACAAAACCTCTATAGACATCATGACATAAAAACTTCTAATTTAACTCAGTGTTTTGAATGCATCTTTCTTGTCTTATATATTTATCTAGGTTGCTTTCACAGTTCTGTTTGATTTAGAAGCTCTCCTGAAGATCTGGTGTTTGGGTTTCACAGGATACATCAGCTCATCTCTTCACAAGTTTGAATTGCTGCTTGTAATTGGAACTACTCTCCATATTTATCCAGACCTCTATCATTCTCAATTTACATATTTTCAGGTATGATCATCTACTTTTACTTTTTACCCTATATATCAATTTAAAACATTAACCCATCAACATTTCACACAAATGTCAATTTTCTCACAGTATTAACTCATTTTGAGAATAACTTTAAGATAACAAATCTCTCTGTTCTTAACTGTGTTCATTGGGTGGATTTACAGAAATAGGATTCTTTCTAACTTTGCTGAGAAATCCTTTCTGTTTTCAGTAACTCCCATTTCTTATCTGAGCTGCACTGTTCAGTAAGTTCTGGATTAGTTTTTCCACTGTCTTTCATTGAACCTTGACCCTGTATACAGCTGTTTACAACATTGCCTTCCTGTAGTGTCCACCACTGTTTTCCTGGCTGGTCTCCCGGAGTTCTCAGTACACTTGCTGTTGCTCCTCCAAATCTTCATCTCTGTGACAGTCACATGCCTAACTAAGAGGCTCTGCTCCAGTTACTGTGGGTCTTCTGAGGTCATTTCTCCAGAATCTTCTTAGAGTTGGGTTTTAAGCTCCTCAGCCATTCCTTATCTAGAGGGAAAGTGTGTTTCTTGAGACTGTTCCTAAATTTTCACTTTGTGGAAGAGTGGGAAAGAGAGACAAAAAAAAGACTTGTTAATTCAGACTTCTGATTCAGCCTGTCAGTCAGCCCAACTAATTCCCATTCATCCTCCCTGAAGTGCCTGGGATTGCTCCAGTTTTGGGAGAAAGCACTGGGATTCATTACAATGTGTTATATTCTATAGTGCTAAAGAAAGGGAATTTTAAGTATATATATAATAAAGGATTCATATCATTATTCAACAATGGATTGGCATGGTGAATAAGTAATAATTAACAAAGGAAAATAATAAATTGTCCAACAGAGTCCTGTCAATCAATTTGATTAGTTATAGTGACACATACTATGAGTACTCCCCAAGTGTGGGTTGAAGTATAATGGTCTTTTCAGATTTCTGCAAATGTCATCCTGTATTTTTTCTGAATGATTCTACAAACCTGCTCAAGAAAGCTTTCAGGTGAAAAAAATCTATTTTGCTTTCATCTGATATTATTTGAAGACTTTTAGATCATTATAGCATTGATTTTGCTTTCCAAATATGTAAAATATGGTTACTCAGTGCAGCATGGTACATCTAACCTGCAAGAAAGGATGATCTGTCAGGACTATGCCATTGCACTACTGTGTCAAAAGCACAGAGAGAACATAGCTGGGAGATCTCAGTTAAAGAAGTTAGCAACTTGGTTAATAGTTGGTCCATATTTATTAGGGAAGAGTCCAATTATGACTGGTGGTTTCTTTCTAAGAATTTTAAGTATAACTTATGAACATTTTGGACTAAATGGGGAACATCATCACTAAGTCATAGGATTGAAAGTGTAATTAAAATGTAGCCAGATGTTGATAATAAAATAATAAGTATTTTCTTTTTAATGGATTTAATTAGTTTTGTGGAGCTGAGGTGGTGTTTGTTTAATTACAACGTGCTAGCTTTTATGACAGAAGATTCCAAGATGTGATTTTTTTTTCCAGAATGTATGAAAGACACATATTTTACAAGCAAAAACACCTGCTACACTGAAAGATTTGAGTTTTATTTTGCAATCCAAAACCCCTAAGAGGCAAAGGATAGGAAGGCTGAATACCTTTGATGTCAACTTGTAAGGGAGGTACACACTGTATTCCTCTGCAATTAAGTTCTGGGCAAGCTAGATAACACATTTTCAAATCAACCAAGGTCAAAAAGTCTTTTTCGCATGAATACATCTTGATGTTAGGCAGATTTCCAGACCTTTAGGTATTCATGATGACAGGTTAAATGTGTTCCTTGTCAGTGAATAAAACAGATTACTGGAAACAGAAGTCTTACTTGACACATTCCAGGATAGCAAGCAGATTTATTGTTTGGCATGTCTAGTCTTCCTTGCATATATTTCAGTTTGCATTATTCATTGGTCTTTACCATTACCTTTTGCCAACACATCATTCACTCTTTACTACACTGGCTACTGTCCACTGTCCCTCTTATCTTTCTTGCATTCACTGTGCATTTATTCAAAACACTTTGGAAAGTCCTCTGTGAAAGACTACAGCAAAGAACTGTTACATGGCAATAATCCATAGGGCACAAAACTAGTGGAGAAATGACAGATTTTGCATATTTCTGCAGAGATCTGTAATGAACCAGCATAAAAGGGAGAGATTTAAACAGAATTTGACCTATACTGTACTGAAGAGATGGTACTGTATTTCTGCTTGGGGAAAATATGGCTGAGTCATTTTCTGAATAACTATCATTCCTTGTAGGAGATGCAGCCATTCTTTGTAACAAAGCTGTGGTTCCTCTTTTGTATTATTCATTTTGATTTGTTCTTTAACATATCTTTATATTTAATCCAAATAGTGCATCTTCCACAGCTCCCAAATTTAATACAATTTGCAATCCAATTACACAAAATGCATAAATGTTCATTAGAGTGTACTTTTGTTAAATTCAATTTGTCACCTAATGAAAATAAATGAATAAACCAAATAGTATCAGTAAGATTAGTGTGTTGCTTAAAGGTCAATAAAGTTCTCCAAAGAAAGGGGAAAAAAGTAAGGCAGATAATTGCATTTATCTAAAACAGAATACTGACTAGCATGAAATCTTCACCTCACTGGGGTCTGTATTGAAACCAGTATTGATGGGAACAGAGCTAACATTTACACCATGAGTAAATCTTGTAAGTAAGAAGACACCATATTTACATATTCATAGTACTTGGAAATCTCCCTCATCTCGCTGTCTGCCTTGGTATCCAGTTTCATGTAATGTAACCACAGTACCTATATGAAAGAAAGGACTTTATCTCACCTTGTGCTAATGTTATGAAAGTCTAGTCTAACCTCTGATCTGGCACTCTTGTTTACCACTGAAGACAGTGGAGACTCATCCCATCTCACACAAGGGATCTCGTATGTTTGGAATAAGTTGCTCTCTTGAGTCGACTTTCTCTCTCTCCCTCCCCTTTTGCAGTAAAGTCTAAATGACAAGCATATTCTGCATACCTTACAAATGGGTAGGAAGATGAGTTTCATGCAAAATCCAAAGGTGTACAGTATTTAGCAAGCTACAAAGTACAGTGATCTCATTCTGTGATCAACTGTCATACTTATTTTCTCTCCAAAAACAGCATAGTAATTGTATTTGACTTGCACATAGTTCAACCAATAACTGCATTGCAATTCCTACCTTTTGATTGCAATATGATTCTTGTGGAAATCCAGATGATACCTTGGAGTAGAGAGTCTTTTTCTCCCGAAGAACTGCAGAATCTCAGTTGCCCCATATGCTGCTGTCTGTTATCTTCAGCAACTACTGTTGTTGCCACTGCCTCTTGTTGATTCTGATATTCATGTCACTGTGCCACCATCAGTGGCACAGTGAATAAACAGCTCTTTCAAGTAGACTCAGCAGTAAATGGGTCAGGAGTTCCACACATGATCAAAGTTTTGCTGCCAGTACTAATACTGCAAGGTATCAAATATGTCAGTGGCACACATTGCTTTTTCCTCTGATACTGAGAAATGCCACCCAAAATTTCCCATGTTATATATAATATGAAATAGCAAAATATGTTCATTACCAAATTTGCTAGGTTACATAGTACACAATACCAAACAATTTTGCCTTTGATCACTGAAATGGAAAGATTTGGCAGCTCTTTATGTGAATATGTAACCTGGTACAACAAACATTATAGAATCATAGAAAAATCTAGTTTGGGAGTGGCCTTTCAAAGTAATCTCATCTAGCTGACTGCTCAAAGCAGAGGTTTCTTCAA
Source organism: Manacus candei (assembly GCF_025592945.1). Classification (NCBI taxonomy): domain Eukaryota; kingdom Metazoa; phylum Chordata; class Aves; order Passeriformes; family Pipridae; genus Manacus; species Manacus candei. The sequence goes on from NW_026138062.1 coordinate 1,735,389, forward strand.
AGACTGTTCAGGAGCCTGTCTGCTTAGAATAAGTATGAATTTTTAGAAGTGATGCTAATCAAACCAGAGCAATTTACTAGCACTGCAGTAGATTCTCAGTTGCTAAATCTAGACTGATGTGCTTGGACCCCTGCCTGGATCCATTCTTATATTTGCTAACACACTATAAGCCTCCATTGGTCTCTAATTCCACATTACATTCAGATTTACTATCTGTCATATGTTTTGCCTATGTCTTTGTTCCCATTGTTACCTCAAAACCAACTTTACCCAATTGCATTTCTGCAATGACTCTTAGTGATCTGCGAGTTGTTTACAGCCTTCAGTCTACAGGTCCTTCAGTCCTCCCATGCCTGTACTATCAAGACTTCTGCTGTCATCCCGTGCCTATATGCTTAAATGCTGCTTATGTTCTGTGTCTTATATTTTTAACCTAACACAACTTGTCATCTGTTACAAGTGCTGTCAACCTAATATTTATTGGACTACAGGGCTGCAAGTCCATTTTTGGCCGTGACTATCTGATATTTTGAAAAGTTTTGATTAATGTGATAATCAAATCATTGATACAGTTGTATTTTCTTTTTCCATGCAGGTTCTTAGAGTAGTTCGGCTTATAAAGATTTCTCCTGCTTTGGAGGATTTTGTGTACAAGATATTTGGACCAGGAAAAAAACTTGGGAGTTTGGTAGTATTTACTGCCAGCCTGTTAATCGTAATGTCAGCAATCAGTTTACAGATGTTTTGCTTTGTGGAAGAACTGGATAGATTTACAACCTTTCCACGGGCAAGTATAAAAAGCATTACTCATTAATTACTCAAAATGATTACTCATTACTTGTTATTATTTTCTTATCATTGATATTTTCTTACCATTGATGGTGAACTTGGCAGTGTTGGATTAATGATTGGACTCAATGATCTTAAAGATTCTTTCTATCCTAAATAATTCTGTGATTCTGTCGTGGTTTAACCCAGCCAGTAGCTAAACTTCACACAGCTACTTGTTCAATCCTCCCTCTGACTGGGATGGGGGAGAGAACTGGGAAAAAAATAAAAAAAAGCAAAATTCATGGACTGAGATAAAGAAATTTTAGTACGACAGAAACGGAAGGGAAAACGATAATGATAAAAGCATTAGAATATACAAAATAAGTGGCACACATTACCATTGCTCACTATCCATTGACTGATGCCCAGCTAGTTTCCGATCTGCAGCCACCAGCCAGCTTTCCCCCTAGTTTATATGCTGACCACGATGCCATACAGTATGGGATATCCCTGTGGTCAGTTGGGGTCAGCTGTCCCAGCTGTGTCCCCTCCCAACTCCTCATGCAGCCACAGCCTGCTCACTGGTGGCGTGAGGTGAGAGGCAGAAAAGGCCTTGACTCTGAGCAAGCACTGATTGGCAGTAACTAAAACATTGGAGTGTTATCAACATTATTCTCATCCTAAACCCAAAATACAGCATTGTACCAGCTACTAGGAAGAAAATTACCTCTACCCCAGCCGAAACAAAGTCACATTCTGTCATATATTTTATTACATTAGTGGTCTTCCTTTCCTTCTGAGAACCATGAAGCAGTTTATCTCCATATGTATAGATAAAAGAATTGTATTTTCTGGGTATAACAGTCTTCCTGTAGTCCTTCTGTAGTGAAGACTGTCTTTCTTTGAGTGAGGTGTTCTATTTCTGCTGTCAAGGGAATATAGAGAAATTTTACCTATGCACTGTGATGATGACACAACAGTATATGGCTTAACAGTACTCTAGCATGTTACAGAAAGAAGATTCATGCCCACAAGTGTGAATATTAGCCACAAAATTTATATAAAATATGTCTATACATGATTTTTATCTTCATATTTTTCTTGATTTGTACAGGAATGCTTGTCTTACACAGGGTTATAAAATCAGTCTGCATTGACAAAATAAGTGTTTGCCTTTTGGGTATAAATAATGGATATTTATGAGCATTACGTTAATTCAGAACAGAACACTGAAAATCAGTGGAAATTGGAGCTAATGTATTTATTGAAGCACACTGTTCTGAATGAAAATACTGCCATTTCTTTAATAGTGGATTAGATTGAGTGTACATGGATTGATTCCAGTGACAATTTATTTGTTTCTGTCATTCCAGCTTGGTTATCCAATGTATCTATTTTAGTGAAAGTGCATTGTTTGGAACAATTAAATAACAATGAATAAGGCAGCCTCAAGGGTCATGCATTTAGCAAACAAAATGGCTAAGCAGCAATTTATAATTATCAACCTGAACTTGATGTATGGGAAGCTGGCCATCAAATGTGAGACAAAAAATGCCTACCCACTGGGAATAATGTAACACCATGCTTTCTGTTTTGGAAAATGTGCTTAGAAAAACATCCAGTAGAATTCCATATAATTAATTGTTTAAATGCTGAAGAAAGGAAAAAAAAAAAAAAAAACCCCCAAAAAAAAGCTTAAGCTTTTCTAATGTGTGACCAACTCCCATGTGTAACTTCTGTAAAAAACCTCCAACTTCAGATTTCAAATCACCAAGGAATTTTGTTTTAGAATTATTTTATTATTCATGCAAAATGGCAATGGAAGTCCTCAAAGAGTTATTGTAGTATGATTAAAATAAGACAGATTCACAAACACCTGCACATTTTGACTAGATAAATTGGTATCTGAGTAAAGATCCACTTGCAATGAAAAATTACCAATATATATCGATACATTAATAAAGTTTTGGATTATTTTAAGCATTTTAATCTGTTGCCATTTAAACTTCAATAAGAGCTTCTAGAATATTGAATTTTAACAGATATATGAATATCCTAAATATATGTTTGAAGAGTGAGAAAATATTCTCTCCAGCAAATTATACATTTTTTTTACAAACAGAAAATATCTTTACTTGTTTCCTCTTTTCTTACTTAAGTATTGGAAAATCAGAAGACCTGTTACCAACAATAAAGGAGTGTTCCAGCAATACTGAATTGAAAATTTTTTAATATTTTTCATATGATGGCCAGAAGTAAGAGTCTCTCCTTATTTTTTATTTATTTTTTATTTTTATACATATTCATCTTGTTATGATTGTTTCAGAAGTGTATAATTTACAGTATATGGCTTCTTTTTGCAGTTTTATACTGAAACATCTCTTAATATGTTTAAAGTCAATGAAAATTTTGAACTCAAAATTTGTGATTGATTATGTGAATAGTGGTGTCCCTCCAAAGGAGTGTGACTTCCTAGAAAAGGCTGGGGAGATCTCACATTTTCTGCCCTGAATAAAGACCACTGAATAAGTTTGCAATAAGACAATTAAAATTATTTTCAAAACATGACTGAAGACGTACTATATAAAGTAGAGATGATATGAGATCTGCAATACCAGAATTTGCTAAGATAAATTTTTCGGAGCTTACCCTCAGAGAAGAGCAAACCTAAAAATTCCAGCATTGTTACTGTGGCATTTTTTTCTTTACAAATACAGAGAGGACAAGCATGATAACAAAAATGGTGACATTAGAGGCTAAATTTTGAGTTTGTACAGTAAAGTGTTTTCTACACAGAAACAGACAAAACCTACAATCATTTTGAAACTTTAAGTGCTTTATAAAAAGGCACAGTATGGGTTTTGGAACAAGTAGACCTCCTCCTTTTGCTAATGCCTCTAAATTGCATGTTTTCACATGGTTTCCTGATGACAGTGAATAGGCACAAGCTCAGTGTTACCATGGCTACTAATTTCACCCTTCTTTTGGCCATTACTTCTTTTGGCCCAATGGACTGGCTTTCTATCTAATACCAAGTATAAAAATATAGATGTTTGCTACAATGTTTTTAACCCATCTGCTGTCTCTTATTTTTGCATGTCTTCTTGGGCTGCACATATTGAGCCATGAGAAAGTACAGGGGTGGCTGGGCCCCTGAAGAAGGAATGGGAGGGGAAAACTGTTCAAAGGCACAAGTGTAAGAAGACCACTAAGAGAATTCACTGTATGGAGAACAAAACACATTGTTAGTGTCTCCAACTTCCATGTCCTGGTATCTCTTGGAGCTTGGGGCCATATGCTGACTGCTCTGTATCTCAGGTTACAAAGCTGGGAATGCTGCCTTTCTTTTAAATGGGTCATTACAACATGAAAGCCAGGCCCAACTGATCTCAGCAGCAAAAATCCTCCAGTCTTCACAAAACCAGATCTTTGCTGCTAGCCTTAAGCTTGGAGAACGTTCAAGATATGAAATATTAGCTCAACCTAAGCAACATCCATTTGAAAAGTTAAACAATGCAGTCTTAATTCTCTGATGCAGGTAAAATCTCAGTATGACTGCCGCATTTTTACAGGACAGCTACTCTCCTCTCAGTGCATTACTGCACATTCATGACTGTGTTAGGAGGAAAACATAAGTTTATGGTGGTAGAACAGATTGCAAGAAAGTTATAGCAATGTCCTAAATCCCTTTAACTTAATTTGCAGAAAAAATCCCACTGATTGTAGAACAGCTTCCATGAATACGACCATTAGGATTTGTCCCCTACAAGCTCCAGTTACAAGACAAGTACATTATAACTGTTAAGTAGTAATTTGTGTGGCACCACCCCTGTAATAGCTGGACAAGATATCAGAACTGGTGCTTTGGCTCATATATTCTACCAAACTTTTGCCAATCTTCTACTATAAATAAAAAGGTAGTTTGACTTCCATCATCAAAACAGCTCATTAAGTAATAGGGCATAAATACTCAAAGAAATTGACAGTCTTTTCTATAACACAAATTAATGCAGAAAATCACCATTTGCATAAATCTCTAAGTCTTGTCTTCACAGATGTTGATTCTGTCAGCTAGTTGCATTTCAAATTAATTTTAAAATAAACAGTGGGAAGTCTATCTTTCAGCTAAAAATAACTTGCTCCAAAGGAGATTGCTAGTTACAAGGCGCATACTCATTGTGCACTGCCTTATTTACTTAAAACTAATTTTTTTTCATAAATGGTATAATAAAATACTTAAATTATATTGAAAGGTCATTTTATATAACTATGTGCTTAATGAACAACTGGTTTAAATGGAAGATTAGATTTTTATGATGTTCAAAGAATATCTTCACATTAATCTAGTACTTATATTAATGAGAGGTCACAGTATTGGAGGTATCTTTACACCTTGAAGAATTGAGTAAAATATATATTTTTTTAAAGCATTAAAATATTGGAATTCGCTGTGATTCAGAAGAAAGGATACTGCACTGGTTCAGTTACCCAGTCCCTCAGGTGTTTTTAAAATCAACAGTGGGGTATGTTACTTAATGCAGTGCCCACCTTATATTTCAGCAGGGAGTGCCACACCAGTCAGGTGCCACTGCCACTCCAGAGGTGCTCTGAGTGCAGGGAAATGACAACTGCCTGGTTTAGCTTCACCTCCCCATTACGAGGGGAACCTGAGACTTGAAAGGCAGTGTTGAGCACTGATGGGGTCATTGTCTTCTTCATCCTCAAGCACCACTGGCAGCTGTAAAGGAGGCTGAATTTTCTGCTTCCTTCATGCATGCTCAGCTGGCTACACAAGGCCTCTCCTAGATAAAGATCGCAAATGCTTCCTTCTCTGCATGTTTTCCATGGGGAGAAAATTATTTATTGTAAGAAAATGAATCAGTAATAAGAGTTTGTATTTTGCGCAGTGTAAAGAGTCCGTGTGCACGGCTGTAAGGGGACACTAATTTGAAGGGAGGATCTTGGATTCAGGTTGGCAGGATGCTAGTTAAGGCCATAGTTAAGCAACATAAAGTAGAGGGCACTGTGTAAATTCCAGCCATCATGTTTAGTCTCTCCTAATACATGATATACCAAAAACCTTAGCCACCATAAAGAATTTACAAAAAAAGTAGTTGCGAGCAGTTTTCTCTGCTGCTTCTAGTTCATGATAGCCTTTGTTCTCTGTGGGATCTATATGTTCAAAAGAAAGGTTGGGACTTTACATTTGGTCAAGATGTTGCTGATGTAAAAATTAAAGTCTGATGTAAAAATTAAAGTCTGATGTTTAACTTCTCTCCCAATGTGTGTGATTGCTCACTTGGATGCCTTAAGCTGCTCCATGTACATCTTAGCTTCACTTTTTGTGAGTAATTTGGACTTGTAGGCTTAAGCATCTCTGAAAATTTGATTAGTGTGAGTTAATTCTGAACAGCAACTGTAAAAATAGCTCTCAAACTCCTTGGTCTTAACCTAGCAATGTGTTTATGCTTCTGTCTGCTTCAGAATGCCACAGAACATATCAGCAGTAAAAAACCAAGTTGGACTCTGGCGAGGGGCTTTTTTTTTGTGAGAGTCAGCAGGCAATTTTTTTACAAACCCTTGAGTTTCTAAATGTTTGTGACCCCTCTAACAGAGCAAAAATTCACAATTCTTCCTCTGAACATGATCTAGAGGCAACATGATCCAATTTTTGTACTTTAAAATATGTATTAATTAGACAGAGGAGAAAAAGCTTTATTCCTAGGATCCTTATCAGTGGTCAATGAAAGAATGGACAGACAGTGAGTATCAGTGGCCTTCTGATGCTGTTTAGTTTTTAACTTTCTTTCTGCTTCCAGAAATCCCTCTCTGAGGCAATCCCTGGGCATGGGCCATTCGCTTAAGAGTTGGACTCAATGATCCTTGTGGGTCCCTTCCAAGTCAGAATATTCTGTGATTCTGGGAAATTGTTCTCTCCAGCTGGGCACTCCAAAACTCCTTTTTTGCAGTGATTGCATAACAAGATGCACTGGATTAGATTGTCCCTGCCTTACCCAGCCCTGTTACAGCATGCTTTGTACTTGCAGGCCATCGTTTCAAATTTTAAGCAAAAAGCATACACCCTTGATTTCATGATGCAGAAACAGAATGTAGTGAGTCATGCCACATCCTTCTTATTATTTCAGATAGTTGGAACCAGCACCTTTCATCAAATATTACTGGTGTGTTGCACCCATAGGGACCTTACGTAGACCACAACCAAGTGCTGTATGTATGCACATGGACGGTCTTCTCTAGAGTAAATAAGCCTTCACTGCAGGTGAGAAATCACATTCTGGAGTGGCCTCCCTTAAGGGTGTAGGTGTAACCTTAAGAGTCGTGTTCACATTGGAAGAAACTGCTTAGAGAAGTCATTGTTTTGTTTGGAAGACTGCAAACTTGATAAGGAGTCCAAGCAAAGTTGCCTGTAATTTATAATAGGAATATAAAACTGAAGTCTCCCACCATTATTTTTGCCAGCAGCTTTAAAAATTAATTAGAACTAATTTTGTTGTTTCCTAAGCACATAAGTTTATATACCTACATGTTTTCAGCTTTTCAAGCATGCATTTTGACTTAGGGTAAATTGATGTGAATAGCTCTCTGGGTACTGTTTTCTCCCAGGTTTGACAAGAAGAATGCTGTTCTTTTTGTGCCAGTGCATTAATGTGTTAATCTGCTGTTGCTGGGAGTGTCAGGCACACTGAGCACAGACCTAATATATCTTTATAACATCTTGAATTATGGGAATCCTGTTAGGTGTAAGCTGCATTGTTAATGTCTTCAGTTCCTAACACTTTTTTGTTATGCATAAATTTCAGTAAGATACCAGCTTTGATCCTGTCTGGAAAGAGAGCACTTTTGATGTTAGGCAAAAGCAAAAGAAACTTGTGCAATAGTTTGGCCTCATTGAGACAGTTAAGACTATCAAGATCCACACTTCATTTTGATACTACAGTCCAACTTCTGTTTCCTAGGCAGCCTGCAGTCCTCTGTAGCTATGTAGGATGTCTATGCTCACGTTGAGTTCGATTCTGGTCGATGCTGTAGGCTCCAGTTGGGGTTCCAAAGGTCTAAGGCATCTGGGTTCTAGATTTATCTGCTTTCATATGTTCCTATCACCAAATGAAGTTGTTTGAAACATTTCCATTATTTACTCTGTTTCTGACATGTATGTCTGGTCTGAAGGGATTTGAAAATGTTACAGGAACAGTTCCACAAAGAGTGTTATTTACAAAATGTAGAGGAGCAGGCTGACTGGCTAAATCAAGTGCAAGTACCGAGACCTTGCCTTTTGTTGGTCAGTCTCATCTGTGGGGTGCCTCAAATGCTTCTACTATTAAGATTACATAAAAGTTGGTCACATTTAACTATAACACTTCATTATAAGTATATTCATAAAGAGGTAACATGGGAGAAAAAGCATAATCAAAAAATCACAATACAGTATAGCATTCAAAACAATAATATCTGATGCTCAGGATCTTTCTCTTTCTTTTTTGCAGCCCCGAAGGAAACCAAAAAGCTCTTCATATGGGCTATTGGAGCTAGGACTATGTTACAAATTGCAGTTTACAGTTCAATGGTCAAGCTATTGATTTCTCCTTTAGCTCATGAATAGCGTTTTGCTTGGCTTTAAAAGTTGAAATACATTTGTTAAGGTTTAAAAAGCAAAACAAAACAGGTGTTCTGCTCTGTTAAATTAACTTTAGGAATGTGTCGATATAACCATATTAATATAATTTGTTAATATGTTGGCAATTCTCTTTCCTGCAGGCATTCATGTCAATGTTTCAGATTCTCACACAGGAAGGATGGGTGGATGTCATGGATCAGACACTGAATGCTGTAGGACATATGTGGGCCCCAGTAGTTGCTATTTATTTTATACTGTATCATCTTTTTGCTACTCTGGTAAGTTTTCATTCTTAAATATGCTGTGCTTTTGAATTATTCTCATAGCTCTTGTATTACTTAGAATTCTCAGCTAGTTAAAACTAATTGTGGTGCCCATTTTTAGCATAGAGGGCTTTAGGACTAATTCTTTGATGTGGTAGAATTAATTTACCCTTCAGCCATGTGGCATAAAGTGGTGGGCTTTGTTCTGGTGTGAGGTGTTGTTCTTCATAGATCCAAGCAACACTGCTAGACTAACAGTATAATTGTTATCTGTCCTGTACTTTCACAGCTCTAATGATTGCGGAGTTAAGCAAGTGATTTTATTTATCATGTAGAAATGGTCTCCTCAGCTTTCGTTGCATTCTCTTTGCAACAGTAATTAAAGTAAGAAGTGTAAAACCTCAGGATATAAACTTAACTATTAATCACTACATTCCTGTTGTCTGATGCAAAATCAATGCACGTATATATATGACATAGAATATCAAGCAATAAATGGACAAGAACTAATACAGCAGTTCCTGCACATATACAGAAATGGGGATTATATCTAAAAGCCCCATTTTTCTGTATACATTTAAAATGGGATTTTTACATTCTTTTATAGAGAAAATGGGAAGGAAAACATCTCTTTGGTTATCCTATATCATTACGGGCTCAGTACTGTATTTGGAATACCAGCAGAGAGAAAATACCACAATCAGGGGGACTAACCATTTTATGCTCCCTTAATTCACTCCTACAATTACTCATTTTGTATTCTCCATTCACTGGACGTTTTGATACACTTACTCTTCATTCCATTTTCATTCTTTACTCAATTATCTACTTACATAAGGTATTAAATGTATTTATACAATCTTCATCAGCTTCTATTTACTTCTTTTACTTTACAGTATGTCCTGTTTCACTGCTAAAGACTGAATAATCAGACTGTAATTGTGGGTGCAGCAGACAACTTTGCAGAATTACCTGGACTTATGAAGTTTTTAGTTTCAGTTCTAAGACCTTCCTCAGACCCTGGCAGAGAAAAACTATGTAGGACAGAGTTTTCTGTAGGTAAAAGAAGTTTAAAGAAAGAAAATAACATGGAACTGGTAAGGGAGAATGAAAACAGTTGGGCTGCTACTGAAACCTAAAAGAAGCATTCTAAGAATAAACAGCTATCAGTGAATAACAAGAGTGAAGTTAAATGAAGAAATTACTTTTAACAACTGGAAGAGGGAGGAGGATTAGAATTGAGAAGAGATAATTGCAGGCATTTGGCAAAGCACACTGTAGAGCCTTGGAAAGAAATGAATAGGTTTCACATTAGAAGGCAAAGAAAAGTTGAAGCTCAGAAAAAAATCCCACTCTTGGAACCAAGGACTGTTATTAGTTGAGATGGCAGCAGAGGAAATTAAACAAATAACAAGTTTACATTTAACTTTGTGGTACATCGTCTTTGGTTCTTGTTGGAAAAAAGAAAAAAGGAGCAAGAAAGTCTTGTCTTGATACATATGAGTTCGTGAATCAGCAAGACTGTAAGGGGTGATATCTTTCATGAGTGCCATACTTCTTTTTACTATGGAACAGCACTTCCTTAACTGGTATGCTTTGAGCTGCAGGTGCTGGAGTATCATGGAATGTATAACATATCTGAAGAAGGAAAACACCATACTGTAAAATCCTGACAGAATTATAGCAAAACTGTTCATCATTAATTAGGGATCGAAGCAGTTTGTGTGTGACAACCCACCCTTAAGGGGAAGGAAGCACCTAAGATTCATAAATGCTTGATCATCTAAAGGAACGACAAAAGTCAGAGAGTCCACAAACAGTCAGAAAGTTCCACTTGGCATGGAAATCGGTATATTAGTCCCTGACCTGCTATATAAGCACATGGCAGTGGGTTTTGGATAAAGGGGTAGGATAAAAGGGAAGAGAGAAATTAAAGGGGAAGAGATTAATTAATTAAGAAAGAGAGAAAGGAAAAGAGAAAAAGAAAGAGAAAGAGAGTCTTGTTTCCAGTGTCAATCCCACTGGGGGGACGCCAATCCTGGTTTCAGCATTGATCCAGCTGGTAAGTGTCAATCCAGCTGCATCAGTCTGGCCGATGAGATGTCCATGGTCCTGAAGGGCACTGCCTGGGCTTGGGTGGGTACCATTTTATAGACAGGTTTCTCCACCCCAGAGATGGGTTTCTCGCTTTCTATGCTAGTTAGTTATCATGAGCAGTCTGTTCTTTCAGGCCTTTCTGGAAATGGGTTGTAGGGCTTTGAGGGACTTTGGTGGTCACAATCCCAACCTGTAGTACATGACCACTTCCTGCCACTCTTGAGCTTTCACTGTACTGTGTTGTGCTTATTTCTCACAGAAAGTGCTGCCCTATCTCTACCTGACCCCCCCTTCTCCAGCCAAATCTTGTTCTTTCTCATGCCATATTAATACCAGTAGTCCTTGTTTATTGCCAACAATTCATGTCTGTTATTACTAATAGTCATTGGCTGGATCCACAACCATCCAGTTATCAGCATTTGAGATACACACATTATCCCCTTCTTCTGGGAATCGAGACCTCAAAAGCATCTCACTTTGGACCGCTGTTTATAAGGTCATTAGAGAGTGGGCTTTAGTTATAGTAATTTTCCATTCTGGCCACAATTCAAGTCAGTAACTTGCTTTGAAAGTTCAACAACAAAAATATTATTCCACTTGAGTTGTTATTCAGGCAAGAAAAATAAGTTTTCAAGGCAGTTCATTAAAAAACAGGTGCTTATTAGACACCTGTTAGTTCCTGGGAACAGACAGTGTTTCTAATAAGCTCTGGGGGGCTTAGACCTTGTGCAGTTCATCAAGGCTTAGGCCTAATGAGCCTTTCTCAGATCTTAGTGTGGGCTGGGGGGAGGCAGAGAAGGTTGCATCACCACAGTCCATCCTGTGACTAAAGTCAGCTTCTCTGGGCCTCCACATTGTGCCAGGTATTATGTATTTTATCAGAATTCTGTCTTGCTTTGCCATTCTGAATGCCATCTTTACTTCCACTGTTGGTTGTAGTTGGATCATTGAAAACTGTGTGAGGTACTCTTTAAGTATGCGGCACATATAATATGTCTGCTAAAGCCACTTTCCTGTTCAAAGAACACATTTTTTTCTGAACACTGACAGTTTTTGAATTTATGGACCAGAGTCCTTCCTGTGTCTCCTGTACCTTTATAGTTCATGGAGGGAAAGAAAATTCTTCCTTGGAATAAGGTCCAGACACTCAACTGTGATGCAGTTTGAGTTCCAAACTCCTTGCTGGCATACTAAGCCACTTAAATTTTATCTTCTATATAGGTGGGACAGGTAAACTTGCACTTCATTCATAGTAGTGCTGAAACGATATGTCTGCTCTGGTTGTCACTCAGGGGTCCAAGACTACAGAAATATTCTAGGCCTGTAACTCTTTTTAAAAAAGTGCTAAGATTCCTACCTTAGTTGAAAACTACCTTAGCTTTACAAGCTGTTTTAGGATTTTGCTTTGTGGGGTTTTTAATTATTATTTCAGATTAATTTAATTTTCTTTGCAAGTGAAGTACCTTTTAATAAGTATATTGCATTGGTCATCAAACCTAGAATTCAACATTTTTAAACTCATATTAATTTTATGGTAAAATAAAAATCAATTTAGTACTTGCAAAATGGCTAGGAGATATATAGTAGCTAGGAGATATTAGTTCAACAGATGTCAAAGGCAAGAATCCAGTTTTTATCCGTAGGGCCATCATTTTTCCGTGTCATTTAATAGTACTTCTTAACAAAAATAAAGTCAACTTTAACAAATCATTTACAATTGTTTTGTAGATTCTACTCAGCTTGTTCGTTGCTGTTATTTTGGACAACTTGGAACTCGATGAAGATCTAAAGAAACTTAAACAAGTAAGAACATATTTTTGTTGTGCTTGGGAGTAGTTTCAATAAAGCATTACTTTACTGGTATTTTATGTGGTAAAATAATATATGAGGGAAAAAATTAAAATATTGTAAAAGAGATTTAGAAATTGGTTGAAATATTCAATGAAAGTCAATTCAGATACTCACGTAATTAAAATAATTTAAAAATCACAGCTAGGTCATCTTTTTGCTTTTAAACTAGTGAAAGCTGTCCCTGCCCATGCTTTATGAGCACAGCACAGCTCCACTGCAGGGGATAGTACTGACAAGGCTCCAGAGACAGGAAGGCATAGAGCGATAGGGTCAATATGTTAGGGGAGGGCTAAAGAGGCTTGGCAAAGTTGTCTTGCTTGGTTGGTTCTTCACATCTGGGGACCAAGAAGTCATTCTCTCATGCTTGAAACCCCAAATTTCAATCATATAAAACAAATTTAACTAGAGAGTTCACACTGGCTTTTCTGACCTTGTGGACAAATGACCAGAGAGGAAGGTGTCTGTAGCTTTTACATAAATCTATGGCTGTGCTTTAATTTGCACAAAGAGGAGTAGAGCCATCGACGTTTCATGCACGAAATATCATGAGTTGACACATGGGAACCTCTTTTGTAGTATTGGGCTTACAACCTTCTTTCACCCATCATTTGCTAGTTTTGTTCATTTTAAATGTGCATCAGCAATTGTCAAAGAATTACGTTTTTTCAATTCTTGAGTATTAATCACCCAGACAATTGAGATATTTAACACTGAATTCTTACATAAAAATGTTGTAATCTTGTGTTAAATTCATCTTTATAGAATTCAATACAGAAATCAATATGGTTTTTGTGGTTGCAGTATTAAATTTCAGTATGTATTGCAAACTTCAAATAAGTTAAAAGACCAAGTTTTTTCTGCCACAAAGAAATACAAATACTGGATTTCAGTTAATCAGCTCGTATAAGCAACAGATCTTACAGATGATTTTGAGATGGCCTGACAGTCTTGAGTATGCAAACCAAGTAGGTCAAATCAAGTGCATTCATGTTTCTCTTTACCAGTCTCAAGATGTAAAATGATCTGAAATGAAAATGGCTCAGATGTATGGCAAACAATGTTATATCATCCTGATACCCTTACAGGAAATTTTTCAAAATCTCTGCATGAGTTAGAAACACAAATCAACTTTCCTGGGTGAAGAGCTTATGATATGAAATCCAGTGTTTTTTCCATGAAACATAGCATCTCTGATTCATAAACCACTTTAATAGTCTACATTTTTGCATAGCTTTGTGCTTTAGCAACTTGCTCTGGAACTGGTGAACAAAAAGCAATGATGAGAGGCCACCACATGCAATACTTGTCACTGTGTCAGTCTGAAATCTTGTTAACCTAGTAGGAATTCTGTCTCTGTAATAGCAATAAGGCACACCCCAGTGAAAAACATAAATATAATTTTTGAATGAGTCTTTCAACTTCATAGACTACAGCAGCATAACTACATGAGTATGGTGCTGGACCAGAATAAAACCACTTCCTCAGTCACCAGACCTTCCAGCTACCATGCCACTGACAGACTATTTCTGTGACCCAGGTGGTCATTTAACCAGAGCACAGCACTCTGCTAATGGGCACAGCAGTTTGGTTGACTGGCATAATGGTATATGCATTATACACCATTTTGATGTATAAAAATATCCAAGGTGGCTGACACTGGTTCACTTGTACTTACGCTTTTGAAATGTTCTTTTAAACAGTTGCCTCTCTTCAGTACTTCAGTACTGCATTTCCTTCTGGTATTTTAAAACAATTTAATGTTATATGAAGTGTTGCATATTTTAAAAATTACTAAGGTGAAAGGGGTAAGGGTTTGGTTCTTGGAGCTGCATGATATAAAGTTAGTGGAATGAATGTACAACTGATTAAATATCTAGAACCAAAAAGGTTTCCTGTGGGTTAAAGGTTTCCTGTGGGTTAAATGCAATGGTATCACAGGCTCAGTGCTGACTGTGGTCTAGTATGCTGAAATATTGGTTGCCTTGTCTCAAGAAGATAAAGTAAAAAGAGTTTTTAATTCAATGATATTTTGAATTCTCTACTAAAAATGGACTGTAAGAAGAAGAAGGATTGTAAGGTAATTGTTATGTTTCAATCAAGAATATTTCTATAAAGAAATAGATCTGTATTGCTGCACAGGAAAATTTTTGACATCTATAATTAAAAGATAAATGGTGTTCCAAAGGAGGAGTCAAATAATTCAAATTCTAATTCAAATGTAAAAGACCTTGATTGGTTGAAAATGGTGAAACTGTAATGCTCTACAAAATATTTCCATCCTCATGGGTCTATTTTTTTTCCCTGCCTTTACTGGCTGTAAAGGTCAAGGCGTAAACCTCAAGGCACAGGGCATTTTCAGATGATGAAATACTGAATGTTTTTGAAGGAAGGAAGGAGAATATATTTAGACCAGAAATCACATCTAGCTAGTAATCCCTTTTGGAATGTGTTCTTCTTAACTATCACTGAATTTCTTTTCTGAAACTTGATAAGATGTATTTTATTACTTATCTTTCAGATTATTGGGGAAAGGACTAATTAGTTAATATTTGCAAAGTGTAAAATGATATGTAAACACTTGGTATTTGTGTTGCTTCAGTAAATATGTTTAAATATGAATAAATCAAAGCATTAAATGACTCAGGGAATAAGATTGTAAAATAATGTATTTAAAAGCAAGTAAACTTTTAGAATTAAATTTGCCAGTGCAAATTTAGTTAAGGATATGCATCATGATTCAGGTTTTAATTACATCATTACATAATATTCTTTCCAAAGGTCTGGCCTCATTTAGTGCAAGGAGTAGATAGAGTTCATTTTAATAAACCACTAGTCGATATTTTTTCTCTTTATTGTACAGTGTGATCATGTGCTTTATTTATTGCCCAGTATTCAAGCTTTGATGCAAAGACAAAACTATTAATCTCCTTTCTGACTTTTTTATGGTACCCCTCATAAGTATGTACAATGAACATAAAATTTGTAAAATATTTAATTTGAGTGATTTACTTAGCAGAAGAAGCATATATAGGAGTAGAATCTGTTTTTCCAAGACACCATTCAACTTGTTTAAGAACAGAATAATTCTTTGTATTTTTACAGCTCTGTTCATTTGCAATACATCTCTCATCCTCTGCCACGTCTCATCCTCTCGTCTGTCTGCCATGATAGCTCGAGTGAGAAGGGTTTGTACTGTCGCTAAAAGTCACCATCTCTCTGTGCATTAAACTTGATCCTCTGCAGCAATTCAGGCTGACCCTAACACACTACTTGATCTCTAGGTATGTCGTTGATCTTGCTCATCATCCTGTGAGGTCCTTTTCTTTGGTGATTGGTACATCAGTTATGCGGGTGATATTGATCTTAGGCACAAGAAATCTCTCAGCTACAATACTGACTTCCTTCTCTTTTATGCCTCTCTCCATAAACTGTTGCTCCAAAGTTAAAAAGAAACTGAGAGGAATTCTTGGATTTCTTTTGCTTTTTGTGATAAAGTGACAACTTTCTTTTTTAGAAATTCATCACTCTTCACAGCATTTGAAGCATGACTTTCCCTTACAGCAGCTGCATTAACTTTTCACATCATATTTTCCACATATTTACTAATTGTAGTATTAATACATTTCTATCAAATTGCCTAAATGTGAAGTCAGACTGATTAGTTTCTCATTTCCTGAATGCTCTATCCTGAATCCCTTTTGTAGCATTAGTCACATTTACCACTTTCCTTTCTCTCACTCCAAAGTTTATTTAGGTGACAAATTATTTACCACTGCTGTATGTCAGCCTTGTTGTAGCTGAGATCCTTTAGAAGTCTTGAGAGTGTGTTATCAGGTGTTGGAGAGGGACAAGCTGAATTTGTGTCAAGTATCTTCCAAAAGCTTTTCTCATAACATTTTGTAGAAGATCAGTCTTTGGCATTGTTTAAGGTCTCCTTTGACCTCATCTGTGGTCAACACTATTTATTTTTCTTTCTTGCTTTGGTTTTATTTTACAGAACACACTTGATTAATAGTATGTTGCTCTTTTAGACTTGCTGCTTTCTTTATGTTCTTAAAAGCTTTCTTTTTTAGATTTTATTTCTTTAGAAAGTAGTTTCTCAATTTCTTTAGAAAGTAGTTTCTCTATATCTTTCATGATCTGCCATTATTTTTATACCAAAAAATTGCTAGTACTTATGCTTTTTTTTCTCTATTCTTTGCTTAGCATATGGATTCCCTTTCTGGAACATATCCGTTTACTTTTATAAGTCTTCTTTGCAGTCCAGTTGACACTGCTGGACTTCTTGACTTTTTTGGAATTTTTCTGTAGTTGGTAGATGTGCACTGTCCTTCTAAAACAGGATATTTAAAGTTACTCCATACACCTCCTTCCCAGTTTCTGTCATTTGGCCTTTCCTCTAAAATTCTTTTCAAAAGCCTTATGATTTTACGTAATTAATTTTTTTTTCATTTAAATTCAGCGTAGTAGATGGATTTGGCCTTTTACTTGTAAACTAAAATCTGAATTTAAGATCATTTTTCTTACTGTTATGGAATAGCTTTTTGATATTTATATTTAGATCTTGTTCAGTACTAAACCATAATCTGCTTCTTTACTTAGGTGTTCTCTGGCTGCATAATTCAGCAAGGATTCATGCATGAGTAGAAAGTTCATTTCTTTCTTCTACCCTTTCCTAAACATACATGAGGATAAACAAAGGCTTCCCACTATTATTACTGCTTGTCTTTAGGCCTTGAATACTACTTTGCATATTGAAGTTACTTTCTAATCCTCATTTACGGTGGCAGAATATTTCTTCCAGTTTGGCACACAGTTTCAATGCAGAGTGATCCTGTACTGTTTATATATGCATTTACCTTATTTACTTCTTTGACTGTAGAATTTCTGTGTAGAATAACACCAGTCTTTCGTTGATGCCATGTACTATTAATCTGGATAATATGTTGCCTGTTCTGCATATTCTCATTCTGATCAGAATATGATCAGGATCCTGCTGCTTGTTACTTCTGCCAAATTTCTGAGATGTGTTTTGTGTCAACACTGTGGAGTTTTTAATAACAGGAATTCTAATTCAACCATGTTAATTTTTTTAGGGTTTTACTATTAATATAAAAGCCTGTATATATGTTATTCCTGTCTAGTTTTATGTCCCCTCCTTAATATGGCTTTATTTCTCATGTTTTTCTGTTTCCTATTAGAATTTTGTAAACTTTTAGGTTTCCCATAGCCTCACTCTCTACAGAAAAACTCACGTTTACCTTCTTATTACTCCATTCTGGGCTTACTCTACTGTTTTAGTACCTGGTCCCTTAAACAGTTTTTGCAGCCGGTGAGGTTCCCTTAAAATGTTATGGAGGTTTAAACACCTGGGTAGAATTCATCTCACTTCACCAGTACATTATAAAGTTGTATATGCAGTTTAAAGTATTCATGTAAATTTCCTTCCCTAGTCACTGGAAAGTAGTAAATACTTTTGGAGGGCAATTTGGAGAGACATACATTTTGTTTGTAGGGCAGCTACTAGAAAATTTGGAGCCAGCATAAGATTACCCATCTACCCTGGCTGAATGAATCGTCTTTCCTTCATCTGCAGCATAGTTTGTAGCTTACAATAATGACACCTGTGTGACACTGCTTCTCAAGTGTATATCCCAGCTTTCTCTGTAACATACGAAGTGGATCCCTTCTAAGCTTACACAATTTAAAAAGAAATATCTGTTGAATAATGAAAAAAAGAAAAAAGATATAAAACAAAAGGTAGGGATAAATGACTGTTTTTTCATAACAGAGGAAAGTAGAGGTCCATGATGATCTTGGCCGGGATCGGTGCGGTTCAGTATTTTTGACTTATCTAAAAATGAGGTGAACAGTGAGGCAAGAGCATTTGCTGATGGTGAAAAGTTAGTAAAGACAAACAGTATTAAAGCTTACAGTGAAGTATTTATATTTCATGACTGAGAAATAAAATGTCAGATGAAATGTAATGTCAATAAATACACATAGGGAAGCAGCTGACTACATACAGAAATGTAGGGTTTAATTAAGCTATTACCAGTCCAGAAAGATTTTTGAATTGTTGTATATATTCATTGTCGTGTCAGTTCAGTGTTTATCAAAAGAGAAGGCAAACATATTTTTTAAAATTATTAGAGAAAATTGTTAAACAGAATTGAAAACATTACTGTTCTGCCATCTGTATCCAGGATGCTTCCTTGTCTTGAGTACTGCATGCAGGTAAGATCAAAGCATCTTTTTAAAAATAAGATATAATAAACCAAGAAGAGGTATAGACAGGGATAATGAGGATGACCTTCAGTTTGTAAATGAGAGGACTGAGGAGGAGGCTAAGTAAGAGTTATATTAAATCAGAAAAGGTATGAGAAGTTGCATAGAAGACTATTTTATTTCTTCTACAGTAAAAAAAAAGAGAGGGCACTCAATCAAATCAAATGGGTTTAGTTTTAAGACAAATTAATAGAATAAAAATCCTATAAGGGCTGATAGTTTAGATGTATCTTTCAGCTGCAGAGGTTGTCAAAACTGGGAAAGCACACAGGAAGTAAAACTACTCTTTGTTCTATTCTTACATCTCAGAGCTCTTTGGCTGGTCCTTGTCAGAGACAGGGTAATGGAGAGATGGACCATTGATCTAACCTAGTGCACTCCTTCTTACTCCCCTGGTGTTTCATCATCTGAATGGGATTTCAGTTTTCAAATAGCGTAAGGACAAACTCATTGGCGGCTAAACCCATGTGCACCCCCACTGTACTCTTTTGTAATGCCCCAAGGGGAAGGGCAAGCATCTCAAGCATCTCTGAGCACAAACCACAGTCTAACTTCCTTGGCCATGTAATCTTAATGCTGTAATCCTATTTCCTGGAATACCACTGTTAATATATATATTATATACAATTATATATATATATAATTATAAGACAAAATATAAAATTTTCTTTGTTTACCTTATACTTGTGATAACAACCCCAGCTTACTTCACTAACTTTGAAGAGTTTATCTTACAGTTTGTGTCCCTATTTTAGTACTGGAGAATCAAAGCTGTAGTGACATCTCTGGGTTCATATACAAATTCCCAGTAGGATGAGGAATCAAACAAAGTCTATTCTAGTGCTTAAGCCCCTCGAGCCAATCAGGAATATAGATCCACTTTTAAATTATTGAAATCTCACATAAGTGGAGTTCTACTGCTTCAAAGGGATATTCCCTTGAGGAAGATCAGATTTCTGTCTTATCGCATGGGTGCTGTCTGTGATCACTGCTGCACAGTCACAACATGAATACAGATGGCAGTCATTACTAAAAATATTATCTCCATGCCTTACTACCTGGCAACAGAAATTCTTGGACAAAAGTGGGGACATTTCTCTCCTAATTTAATTAAATTCACACTCTTACCAGTGAGGGTACTTGTCATATGTACGTGCTCCTTTCCCTCCAGTTCTGCTCCAGACCATGAAATATATACAAGTTTTTTTCCCCCAAAATCCATATCAAGGCAGCAGATCCGCCAGAGGTTTATATATATATATATACATATATATATCTACTATATCATGGTATATATATATATACATATATACTTACAGTATACATATATTTTTTTAAAAAGTGATACCTTTCAAATTAAATTATCTTGTTCCTGTGCTTTTAAAAATAACAGATTTTTACCATGTCCATTTTCTCTCTTTTAAATCTCACTTTTAACTATTCAATGTTGAAACAAAAACTTTCATAAACAAAAAAGCTTGGAGATAATGATAGATTCTTTGCTGGTTTTGTCTGTTGAGATAGATTCTTGCTTTCAACAATGTTTAATGTCTGAATAGCTCAATTTGATGCCAGTAGTTCAGGGTCACATTTTGAAATGCTTAAAAGCTTTGCAAAAAAGAGTCAGTTAAACAAACATTAGTAGTCTTGACAGAGCTTTCAAAGCAAAAGCATAAAAGTAATAAAAGGAATGCATTAGGCAATCTGTCTCAAAGAAGGCTCAATTGCAATAGAAGAAAGTTGATCAAGATTTGAGTGCTATCAAAAATGACAGTGCTATCAAAGAACTATCCTGGACTCTAGTACCATGATGCTTGGGGTTTTTGATGGTGGTAGTGGTGGTGGTGGTAGGAGCACAAGGAGGTCTATACTTGGATCTACTACCACCTAATTGACCAGAACTACAGCAGCAGGATGCAGAGGTCTTTGAAAAGCATTTTAAAAAATAATAATAATTTTTAAATATTAATCTCTCTGATCTTAAACTCAGGTTTTTTTCTGGTCTTGTTGTCAGGGAAACAGAGCAATTAATACTTTTTTCTCACTAAGTAGTTACTTCTCCTTCTTCCCTACTCAGATTAGAAAATCTCTGATTTATAATGAGACTTTTGTTTTCCTTCTATCTAAACTGAGAGTATCTGATTTCTGAACATTGTTCAAGTAAATTCTGGCACATATATTCTAAATGTGTATTTGAAACTGCTTACCTTTCATGCAAGAATACATAACTGGAATTTGTGTTAATCTCAGTCAAGACAAGGCAAATTAGCTCAAGAGACTGTGCTGAGTCCTTTGACATTTTTCTCTAAAGTGAATTTGAATAGAAGTTTCAAATCAAACATTTATAGTAAGTAGAATAAAATATTTTTCAGTGTTGCAGGACTCTGATCACCACAGCATCCTGTTGATTTTGAGAGTTGAAATATTTATTAAACTAGAGCAGTATTCACATGTCAAACAATTTGAACTTACATCCCCAGAGCAAACATAAAATTTTCTTTCATTGATTGCTATAGTATTCAGCTTTGCTTGTATCAAAGCTGGAGAGAAGCAGCACAATTTGTACCTTTGATCCTGAATTCATGTGCAATCAGTTGTTGATTTTGCAGTTATTACTTTGTTTCTAACTCAGAGCAAATAGATTCACATTTTTAATTCATTTAAAAGAAACCTCTCAAGAATAAAAAGCTTCATGCATTTAAATACAGGGGGTTTTAATAAAGAAGTAGGAGTATCTTCTGACACAGACTGAAAAAAATAAATCATGATAATACTGTGTACTTACACAGTAAGCAGCATAACAAAAGTTTTAATGCTTTTATAATTAATCTGACACTCAGAAGTTTAGAAGCAACTATCCTCAAGTTTTTGAACAATTATATACAAAGAAGAAAATTCTCATTCATTTAGATAATGGCTAGAATTTTCTAAAATGTCAAGGGATAGGATTCATATCATCTCGTTAGCCATGCAAAAAGTTAGGCATGTGGTCTAAGCCAGTCATTTGGGCTTTCCTGTAGTCATAGTTACCCTCCAGGGAAGGATTCATCCCATCCAAGTTGGATGCTTTCTTTTTTCTGTTATAGAGGGAGTCTAGACAGCTAATTAGGCAAAATGCCTGATTTTTCAGTAGATAAAGTTAAATTACATGAATATCCAAGTTTGATGAATTAGGAACCCACATTTCATTGACATTTAATCATACGGGTTCCTTTACATTTTGAAACCAAAAATCTTAGTGTGATAAGGTGCCAACAGTGGCACCCTACTGAAGTTAGGTTAGTGACTTAGATGATAATGGCAACAAAGAAGGATAAAAGTCAACATTCAAAGCTGGTCACCTCTCTTCACTCATAGCAGAAAAAGAAGTCTACATTTATGAACTTAGGTTCATAAAATAGCAGGTCTCTTGCATTGGCACTTGTGTTAGTTTTCTAATGGTGTGTGGCACAAATTTAAGAGGATCATTGTAGAGGTTCCTGACTTCAACCAGGGTTGACTCAGACGATAATACAGGCCCCGGCTCACTTGTAGAGCAAAAGGCATGCTCAGAGGTGAAAACAGTGTAGTCACTGTGAAACCAGACATTCACCATTTGCTATGGGAATATGACAAAAATGTGGCTCTCACACATTTTTATGTATCCTACTAAGACTTTGTAGTTATGTTTGGTCTTAAAAGACAAAGATACAGATAATTGCTTCCCCAGAGAATAAGGCTCTCACTGCATTTCCAATGATGTTGAAGATATCCATCTTATATTCTCTGCAATGATATGAGAACAAGTGTTGCTGCATCAATATCAAGATACTGGGGTTTGTTTTTTTTTTATTTACTGTGTTACTCCAGTATTATTCTTGTTTGACACCTTTCATTATCATTATGGTTCCCATTTCCTGGGCTACTGGTTATTTTTTTTTTACATCAGACACAGTTAGTGCAGTCTTTTGTTTACATTAGATCATACATTTCTTACTGCCCGTGATCACTTCCCCATATTCAAAGGAGTTTACTCATCCATCCATTGTTGGACATTTGCAAAACAAACATCTGTTTATTAGGAGAACTCCCATGGATTTACAGATGCAGCACTGGTTTCCTTGACACTTTTAAAGGTGTCTCACTTTTAAAGTTGAGCCTTGCTCTGATCACTGCTCTCTTTTTTGGACTAAAAATCATTATTAAATTGTTTATCGGTATTTCTCTGTCCCAGGCATACACCTATTGCTGAAATTCATGATATGAGAGAAAGCTTTCCCACAAACTATGTTTCCATTATGAAAGTCACACTGACAAAGAG
This sequence comes from Manacus candei, assembly GCF_025592945.1. Lineage (NCBI taxonomy): Eukaryota > Metazoa > Chordata > Aves > Passeriformes > Pipridae > Manacus > Manacus candei. Next base: position 1,758,595 of record NW_026138062.1, read on the forward strand.
ATAAAAATGAGAAATACACTGATCTTTTACAGAACAAAATACAGAAGTCAGGTCTGCAACCTAATCTTCCATTAGCCTTTTTGTGTCTCTCACACATAGCATGTTTCTACTTTCTGTGCTAGGGATAGTTGCAGATTTTAACTCATTTTCAGGTTTGAGGTTTTTTTGTTGTTGTCATTCTGTTGAAATCAGATGACCAGGAAGAAAAGGCCAAGGTTTTGCCACTGCCCTCTTCAGTATACATTCACGATGATTCGTGAAGCAGTCGATCTGTATATTTATACCTTTCCACTTTTTGCTTGCTTTTTTAACTATTTCTAGATACTAAGCTGTGAAATTTCGTTTCCATACACTCTTGTCCTCCACATATTCATCATGTCTTCACATAAAGCAGTTCTAATAACTGAAACAGCTCACTACTCTTCTAGCTAGTGAAAATACATGCTATTTTTATAGCTTCTGCTAGATGCTGCTGCTGCTGTCTTCTTATATTAATGTCTGAAGAACAAATGAAGGAAGCAACCTGAACTAAGTGCACTGCTTTTTCTTTAACTTTTTACTTTGAGCTTCTAAGAAGAAATGTTTCTGCATTGATCCATTAGTTTTTGTCAAGAAGTCTTCATAATTAAACCCCTGTGAGAGCTTTGCAGGTGTGAGTGCTAACAAAGAGATGTATTCAGCAGAACTGGTCATAGAAAGAAGATAAGTCAAAATCTGACCATCAGCCAAACCAAAGCCCATGACTGAGGCCAAGTTCTACCTAATCTTGGTTCTGGGATGCTGGAAACAGTACAAAAGTAAAATATTTTCCTCGATGTGGGTTTGGGAACTGAGAAAATATAGTTACACACTGTAGGAGAGCTCTGAAAAAAGCAATTATTTTCATCTCTGTTAAAGTGAAAGCACATAAGCCAACTAAGGCTGTGCATGGCTTTTTTCCCCATGCAGAACCCTGGTTTCTCACAGAACTGTTCACATGGCAGCTAGCCAGTGGTTTCGCCACACAATGATGCATGACTTACTAAAAGCAAAGTACTTTCCTTCTGGGAGGGAGGTAATTCCTTGGAAACAGTCCATTTCAAAGAGGACTGTGCTTTCTCCCTATTCTGAAAATAAAGCCAAAACCAATTCAGGTTTCAGGGTAAAGCACAGTTACACAGCTATTTGCAGCCCAAACTGTCCGTGATTTGATATCTAAAGTGCACAAACTTCCATTATTCTGAAACCAGAACATCTGCAATATTGAAGCTTTAAGCAGTTGGCACTTTTACCAACATTACCAATAAAAAAAGTTGTATTGAACAAGGGAACTGTATTCAGTAGCCTATTGTTTCAGAATGCTTCTTATGTTGAGTAAAAGCCTTGTGCATTTGGGTCTGGATTGCCGTATGGATAACAGAAGAGGAAAATGTAATACTTTCATAAAACCACAGAATATGCTGAGTGGAAAGGGACCCATCAGGATCATCAAGTCCAACTCCTGGGCCTGTGCAGGGCACCCCAAGAATCACCACGTGCCTGAGAATGTTGTCCATTTTTGCTCATTGGTTCACTCTCTGTTGTAAGTAAGTTCTTGATGTGCATCATCTAACTATCATTTTGTGAAAAGATTTATGTGAGCTTAGAGAAAACAAGCTGCTTGCAATATCTGCAAGTAGTTTTAGGACTTGGCAGAGCTACTCTAAGAACTAAAATTTTTAATGCTGTCTGTAGGGGTAGTTACCTTTCAGAAGAATTTGTAACAAGGAGTTAGGACTTGTTTTTGCTTATGAAGTCTTTCCTGCCTAAGAGGTCTTTTCTCCATGAGAACCATAATGTGATCTGCATTTGTGTTTGGCACCACTTATATTTTATTTTTCTTTCAAATGTTTCTGGCTTGAAAAACTGACTTGAAAGCCTGTAATGCATTTAAGTATTAGTGAAATTAGGTAGAATACTTGTGGAAACTTGTTGAAAGTTGCAATTTGCAAGAGATGGTAAGAGTTTTGACAGATACTTTTTTTAACTTAAGGTATTACTGAGAATGCATATTCTTATTCATATGTGTGGGAATTTCACTGTCTCTCCCTAAGCTTACAATAATATGGCAATTTGAACTAAGCATGCGCAGGGGTAGGAGAGAGTTGTAAGATCATTCACAATGAGATCACAGAATCACAGAATCGTTAAGGTTGGAAGACACCTCTGGAGATCATCCAGTCCAACCATCCTGCCAAGACACGGTCAGCTAGAGCAGGTGACACAGCAATGCATCCAAGAGGGTTCTGAATGTCTACAGAGAGGAAAACTCCATGACCCCTCTTGGCAGCCTGTTCCAGTGCTCTACCACCCTCACCATAAAGAATTTCTTCCTCAAATTGAGGTGGAACCTCTTGTGTTTTAATTTACGGCCATTACTTCTTGTCCAGTTGCTGGGCAGCACTGAAATTGTGGAGGTAGTTGTTATTTTTTGTTTTCTAATGTACAACAATTAAATATTTCTTTGTCTTGTTAGTGTTTCCTTGAAAATTAATAGTGTATTGTTCTTACTTTGTAAAATACTGTTTTGTCAAGCTTCCTCTGTGTTATACGTGCACACACACATGTGCTCACACACACACACACATCTTCTATAAAGTCTTACATTAAGTCTTCCAGGACTGTCCTCACCGTGTCATGCCCAACCCAGTAAAAGTGACCCCTTCTGTGGTTTCAAATGACAAGGGTGACCCATAGACCCCACTTGATCTTTTCAGACACCCATTTGTTTAGTGCCTCTCCCACTACCCCTTTTCATTCTGGAGCTCCAGGAAGTCTTGCAATATCCTTGCGAAATCTGAAGAAAAGAACAAGACTCAACTTCTTTTTTTAAAAAAAAAACTTCTGGCCTTGGCAATATAGTTACATCAGTTCTCTGAGGAGTGGAGAGGAATAGGCTTCCTCAGAGACAGTGATATCTCAGATATGTTAAATTGTCTTTCCATCACATTCTTTCCTGCAACTGGAGTGTAGGATACTTGTTTTACAAAGCTAGATGCCTTTACTTTTTTCTTATAGGTCAAAGGATTCCAGACACTGGGTTAAAATCTCAGATGGGGGAGTTCAGACTTAGCACCTAGCAAAGAATATAGATTCATTTGCATTACCACAACCATCTGACGTACTTCAGTCATGTTTAAAATATTTCACTAAGGTTTTAAAAAAAGAGAGGAAAATAACCCCAAAAAGTAAAGAATCTTCATATTTATCTTCTAAAATATACTAAAAGGACTATGAATCAGTTATATTTTGGTTATACAGTCAGTACCTTTGGGTAGTTAAAAAGCTTTCAATGTGCTACATTCCATTCTGCACTAAAAATAACGTGAATTATGGGAGGATGAGGTACCCTCTAGGCATTAGTATAAGCAATTATGTTTAGGACAAAAAAGCAACGATCAAAATGTCAGGACAAGCATTGTATCCATGTTCTTTGAAGAGATTAAAGAAAATTAGGACCTCCTGAGTGCAGATGCATATTTTTCTGTTCTGTGCATCTGATTATCATTTCCTAAATATATGCTTTTGGTCTGTTTACCACAAAGACATAATGTATATTTTTGCTCTCTAATACAAGCAACCTATGTGATTTTGAAACTATACAGAAACACACATACGTGCCAACCATTTCAGAATCATAAAATTTTTCCTCCATTTCAGGACCTGCAAATACCTTTGCTACATATGCATATGTGAGTGCATGTGTACACATACACCCACACACAATAAATTTCTCAAATATACAAAGTTTTGCAAAGTGACCGAATTTGTACAGGTTACAAAATGACGACAGATCCCTTTTAAAATCAGGCCAGTTTTATGTAAGTGTTGAATGCATTTCCAGGGCTTGAAAATGTATGTGCATGCCTTATATTGTTCTTTAAAACAAAATCCTTAAATTTTTAACAGCTCCAGCAGTGCCTCTAATGAGCTTCCCTGTGTTTAATACTTTTTTTTTCCCATCAGGCATGTCTTAATTCCACAATATTATTTTATCCATTTTCAGTAATGAAATTATGTGGAGTGCCTACATATCTTGTTTGTAATGGCAGTGGACTGTCCTAAGAGAGCAAGTCCTACTAGAGACTTTTACTTGGTAACCCAGGTGTACTGTGTACCCTAAAATTACTGCTCTTTAAGTATGATGTTGCTTGGTATTCACTATGATGGTCCCTGGCATCAGAGAAAAGTCTTCCACATCCTAGTAATCCGTAGCTTCATGTCTCTCTTATAGCTCTAATTATATCACTACCAATGTCACCTGACAGTAGAATGAAGGCATTCACAGTCACTTGGCCATTCCTTGTGACCAGTGATTGGTGGAATTTCACTATATATGTTTCTGGTGAAAAAATTATGCCAAGATTGTCCTTGGAAATTTATTATGAAGTTTACTGAGGAAGAACCTGTAGACTTGGAATATAGCAAGAGATCTACTGGCTCGAAGCAAAGGTCCTCCTAGTTCAATATATCTAGTCCCTGATGGTGGCCAGAAAAATATGTTTAGGAACTAATACAAAAATAGGGAAGGCACTTAGTGCTCGCACGTCTGTTAAATCTATTTTCAAATCTGGGTATATTCTAGCATTGACTGCTTGCAGCAGGAAAGATAAATTTAACAATGTACTGTGTGAGAAGATAATTCCTTTTCAACTTATGAATCTACCATTTGATTATTTCATTTGATGCCTGCTAGCCTGTGATGTACCTTCCAGTCAAATGCTTCCTCAGTTCTCTCTCCTTCCTACCATGCCTGTTATTGCTTCCTGTTTTCTGTCTTTGTGCACCTGTACATGCAGCTTTAGAATCAGACCTGAGTTTCTTTTCACTGGGTAAGTCTTTTTGAAGTGATCTGCATTTGCAAGATAACTAACACATGTTGGAAAAAGTAATATTTAATATTCCTTACAAACACCCTCATTTTTTTTTTAAAGTAAATAAATCAGTATGTGAAATTACTAGGATAGAATTTCTGTAACGTCATTTCTTGGAATTGGTTTCTTAACAAGAATTCAAAATATCTAGTCCATAATAGAAAAAGTATTAGAAAGTCAGTCTGAAATAATAAGAAGTCCTGTCTCCCTTCATGCAGCTGGCTCGCTGATGCTTTGCTGGAACTGGTTTTCATGGATTTCATCTTTTTGCTTTCCCTGTGTCTCCATTTGCTTTTCTCAGCTCTCTTTTCTGGTGAGGCAGCTTAGTATTTGAAACCAAGGTCTTTCTAGGGGAAGTCCAGGCCATCCAGATACAGTCATTATTCATTCAGAAGACAGTTTCGACCTTACTCCTGTTAATACCAAGAAGTCTCACTGTCCTGGTAATGCAGATATCATTTTGGCAGACCTATTAACAACTCCTTTTTTCAGCAAGGAGCAAAACTGTGCTCACACTTTATGACCCAGTATTCCTTTTCCTCTGCCCCCTTCTCCCCAGATTCTTGTTAAGTAGAACCAAAGCACATAGTTCACTATTGCCTTTAATTGAGACCATGAACAATGACAGGTCAAACACTGCTAATTGTTTTTTTGAGTACCTGGCTGCAAAAGCTATGTTGAGTGATATCTCAGAAGTGAAATTTTATCTATCAGAAGAGGAGGAGATGGAAAAGATAGGATTTGGTATGCTGAACACGTTTGGTCAGAACATGTTGCCGGAGCCCTCTGCCTTTCACCCAGCATCTCCAGTCATTCAGTAGATCTAGGAAGATGCCAATGACAATTTCAGCAGTTGCATCACTTCCAAATTTTGTGTGCTGAGGTTTTAGCATTAAAGTGGGAGTTTCAGCATGGGGATTTTTCATGAACATATTGTGTGAACAAGGTGTTATAATTGGTATATCTAATTTAAACACACTCAGCATAAAATTCTATAAATGTGAATGTGTATGTGAAAATCAAGGAGCTTTTTTAAGCCTAGTTAGTTTTACTTGCCTCCAGAATATTTTTATTCTTAGGACCGTACTTGAGGTAATTCTAAATGGGAAATAACTATAAAGTAGAATAAAAATGGAAAATTACCTTTTCATTATATCTGATCCCGTGTAAATGGATTTTTAACAAGTGGCAGCAAAGATAAGTGTAGAACGCATTTTATTAATAAATGTAAAGTACAGTAATGGTTCCAAACTGAATTTTAAGTACTACATAAAATGCATAAAATCCTTCTTTTCATCGTAGAGGAAATAGAAAGTTCACAAAATTCAAGTTGGTCCCCCATTCCTGGACCATATGCAGAGAATTCAAAGTAGCACTGTTTCAAAAGTAGCAAGTTTTACGGAGACTGTGTCCATTTCTAGAAAACAAGCTGACCTTTCAAGACTGGAAAACACGGTCATCTGGAAAACTGCTCATGCTAGACTATTTCTTTTTTAATAACTAAGAAAGTTTTCAAAGTCTCCTGAAGGCTGTAGCTTCAAAACACCTTTGTTGTTTGAATTTTTTTACTATCTCTTACCTCATCTGCCACCTTTTTAAAAAACAGTATCAATGGATCACAAATTCTGGCTCATACGTTTTATTTTCAGTGGTGAAATTAACACCTAAGTATCAATTCAGAAGTTGCCAATTCCTGGTATATGCAATACCGTATTATCTGTGAAGAAAACTCAATAAATTCAAGAGCTTTTCTCTTGGAAGAAGGTTTTATGGTATAAAATAGAGACCTTTGAAAATTCTTGCCAAATATCATATTCAAAGCACACATTTTTCAAGGAGAGATGGGAGTCAAATTTACTATGAATGTGTGAATAGGAGTAATAAAAATATAAATGTAAGCTTCTGCTGCTTCATTTATATTACTATGGAAGAAAATGCTTACCTATCTTTTATATCTCCAGGAGCTCACCTAAATCTTTATTTTTGTTTTATTTGGTTGATAGCAAAGGAAGATACAAGTGTTTGTCAGGGCACATACATGATTCTAGATGCTCCATCCTCTGAATAAAGGGACAGCCCTGCAGCAGTTTGGAATGAAGGACAGGGCTTATGTAGCATTACTAGTTATTTGTATGGGAATGGATTCTTGAAAATCCATGCTGTGTTTGTACCCCCTTTTTTTTTTTTTTGTCTGCATCACCTTTCCTTAACCCTGTTTTAGGCCCATAGCAGCATGTGAATCTTTGCACTTGTGCACACATTGTAATCGACTTCTGCATACTTAAAAAAAAAGTAGGGGCTTGGCCTTTGCATGAGATTTAATTCCTTTTTCAGTCATTAATTTCCTTTTTCAGTCATTAAAAATTCTGTCTACTTAAAAGAACTAATTCATTTTATTTTTACTGCCATTTTTAGGTACCTGAGTGTAAGTCAGTCACTTCCACTTAGAATTCAGAGGGTTTCTCCCTTTATAGTTCCTCAAGAATGGATCAGACACTCTTTTAAAAACATGACAGAAGATGAGAAAACCTGCACGGTTTTCTTGCATAATATCCAATGAGTGGGAGCACTATTTCAAAACCGAGGGAGAATTCTTACCCATATCTTCCTCTTTAAAAAAGCAGTCTATCACCACAAGGATACAAAGAAAACTCTCTCCATCTCTTGTGAAAGGGAATAACAGAATGCAGGAATGTAGCCCTGGCTAAAATTTCATCAACAAACTTGTGTGGGAGAAAGGGCAGCCAGTAACATCAAATTATCTTTGTTTTCATCTAGTCCAGCCTAGAAGGTTTCTGAAGTAATTTGGATCAGCCTCTGTGACCTCCCAGTTACCACTCATGTAGGTTTGCCTCTGCATGTCCTTTGGTAAAATTAATTTTCTGTCTGAATTCCTGTACTGGAGAAACACTGTGAAACTGCAGTGAATCTAAAACTCAGGCCACTTATGTCAAATTAAATGTTCTGCCTCTACTTCAAAATGAACAAACCAACCAGCCAACCACAAAAAGCCAAGGGGTAGCTGATTTGCTCAAAGTCTCCCCTGTTGAACAAAATGTACTGGATTCTGACCTCAACTACATCTGTGAATTTTTTCTTAACTTCAGTTACATTTTCTAAGTAAGGATACTCAGCTGTAGGAATTGGTCCACTATGTGAGTTACATATTCTCAATTTGAGTTATATTATCTTCTCACAGAATCTAACAGAGCCTCGTAATGGTTTGAACAAAAAGCCAAGTTACTAAGAGATGACACATGCATATACACAAGAGTGAAACTGAAGAGCATAATAAGGATCTGTTGTCTTGCAGTTCACAGCTATAACCAAATCATACAATCACAGAAAAGTGTAGGAGGAAAGGGACTTCTGGACAACACCTAGTCCAACCTGCTGTTGAAAGCAGGCCATTAGATATGGTTACCTAGAGTCCTGTCAGGTCAGTTCCTGAATATCTCCAGTGATAAACTTAGCATAGCTTCTCTGGGCAACTTATTCCAGTGATTGTCTTCGTAAAGAAGAATTACTTTTTTCTGTCTAAAGAGATTTTTCTTTCATGAAGCAGATGGTGCTCTTTGCCTCCTGTCCTGTGACCAAGTCTCCTTGTGAAGAGTATTCCTCTATATTCTCTAGAATGACATTATAGATGAAATTTCTGTGGTCTCTCCACAAACCCTCTTCAGTTTTCCAGTCTCAAACAAATCAACTATGTGGAGCTCAGTTCAAATGTACAGCCGCATGCATATTTAGCCGAATACATTTAAGGAAACAAATGCACATGATAATGGTGGTTATTATAAAAGCACCTGGAAAAAATACAGAAAAAAAAGTACTGTGCGCTGTCGTTGATGTTTGCTTACTCCTGTGAATAAAGACCAAGAATAATGCATTAATTATCACGTTTGATAATTATGTTAAGGGATTTTTAGGAATATTTACCTGGTGTCTCATCTGAATTGTGTTCCACGTTTCAGATGAAACATTCTTCTCCTAGCTACAGTAGGTCATCCTTTTTGTCTTTGTAGAGATCCTTTATGTGTTAGAAGGCATTGTCATAGTAGTCTGTGCTACCAAAGTATCCATTTACAGGAATGTCCAAACACAGTGTAGCACACCTAAAAAGAAGGAAACACAGAATTGCTTTGCCACAACCCACAGAAACAAAATGCAACCTGCATCAATATGTGACAAATATTTTTCAGCATCTACACCTAACAGCTTCCACCTCAAGCAACACTCACAAATTCATAGGAATCATATAGGTTGGCTGTGAAATCTGGAATTAGGTTCACATAGCATAGGGAACTGTCAAGGTTTAATCCCAACTACACAGCTGTGCGTTCACTACCCTCCCTAACCCCAGTGGGATGGTGGAGAGAATCAGAAGAGTAGAAGGGAGAAAAATCATGGATTGAGATAAAGATGGCTTAATGGTAAAGCAAAAGCCATACATGCAATCAAAGTGAAACAAGGAATTCATTCACCACTTTCCATGGGCAGGCAGGTGTTTGGCCAACCCCGGGAAAGCCAGGCACCATCACACATAACAGTGATTTGGGAAGAGAAGCACCATCACCCCAAACATCCCCTCTTCCTTCTTCTTTCCCCAGCTTTATATACTGAGCATGATGCCATATGGTATAGGATATCCCTCTGGTCAGGTGGGATCAGCTCCCAACCTCTTGTGCACCCCCAGACTGCTTACTGGTGGGATGAGAGGCAGAAGAGGCCTTGACTGTGTGCAAGCACTGCACAGCACTAAGGAAAACATCCCAGTGTTGTCAGCACTGTTTTCAGCAAGAATACAAAACACAGCCCCATGTCAGCTACTACGAAGGAAATTAACTCTATCCCAGGCAAAACCATCACAGTGTGTTTCCTACCATGCAGATGAAACTTAGTAGTAAGTCAAGTTGGGTAAGCCTTACATTCATAAGAGTTTAATAGAGATCTATCTCATGTGATACCCCCAACAGTGCATAGAGTAGCCTATACAAATCACATGGAATAAAAGTTTTGCATGTATGGATGAAAGTCCAGGCTTTCTATGTCTAAGAGGGCCTAGGTAAAATGTATCTCGTTTGTTAAATTATGAGCAGAGACACACAGATTCTCTGCATATTGAGTCATTTATCCCTGTGACCTCTCTGCTCTTCAGTGTTTTATATACTTCACACTGTTTGTATCCTGGTAGGAAGTCAAGATGATGACTTCCTCAGTCAACCACAGCTCCTTTATGCGTAAATGGCAGCTACCTGTGTTGAGAACCTTTGAAAGTCTGTCCACAATTATAATTTCCCAGATTGGCTCTGTTTTTCTGTAAATCCAGCAGGGTAGCTGAAGTTGTATGTCTCAGCTACATTTAGGTAAGCACCATTTACAAAGCTACCTCCAGGAATCTTCCTTTGTGTAGAATCTAGAATAAGAAAGTAAACATTAAGTCTCTGAATTGTCTTGCAATGGTACTTTCTTTGCTTCCTGTGCAGAAGCACCTTTTCAGGTTGTACTGAATTTTGCCCTGAATCTTGAAGATAAACACGTTGTATTAGTCCATGCTGAATGATAATGTTTGTACAAGAGCAGAATTCATACATGTTGTTCCTTTGTTCGCTTGAAAATATTTTAGTTGCTTATTGTTCATAACAAATAATGATGCCTAGTTTAAATGAAGTCTCAAGCAGTTTCTGCTGATGTAATAGAGCATGCAATGCATTTTTTATTATAATGGATGTTCTTTTGGTACTCACTAACCTTTGTATGGAAACAAAAATATTTCTGCCACTTATCCCAAGAGAAAAATAATGAATATGAAAATGGTAAAGCTGCATTTATATGTGAAACAGCAAAAAGAAGAACTATGCATGTTAGCATTAGATTTATGTTTAATTTTCATTATCTACTTTAAACTACCCATCAAAAAGAGGTACCTACCCCTGAACTGTTTTAGAATAAGGGTGGGGTTTATCTCATCTAAGATAAAAGAAATCTTGACAATCTTAGGTTAATGGTTTGACTCGATGATCTTAGAGGTCTTTTCCAACCTAAATTATTCTATGAATCTATAAACAATTTACCTAAACCTTCTTACCTAAACTAGAGCATCTTCTCAAAGCTAGTAATTTAGCTGATGTGTATTGAGATAGCAGTCCAGAACCTGTTCTCTGTCCCTAAAGCTGGCTAAGTGGCACAGCCTGGCTTCTATGTACAGCTAAGTTATTTTCCCTCCCTAAAACTACTACCATTTAAATAGAAAGTGTCCATACTGCCTATAGGGAATGTCCCCAGCTAGGGTAAGCCCCAAACTGTGCTCAAGCATGATAAGAGGCCAAAACCGTGTAGTCAGTCTTGGTAACAGTATCGACAGTCTTACTCCAGTTCTTAGGCCCATACCCCAGTAGATTACTGGTGTAGATGTAGCCTTAAACTGTCTCTACATTCAGTGAAGGAGTTACCCTGAGGTAATAGTCTATCTTGTTTGTCTTACTTATATGTTAGTATAGGGTGAGTCAGTATCTGGGGATACCTTTTTCATTTAAATATAAGTGCCTAAATGATTGTACAATTTACTTCACATTTGGACAACTATAATTAACTAAGATGAATACCATCATGGATGCTATGGCCTAGATTCATCCTGCCTAACATTGGGAATCAGACATCTGATTTAAAGAACATACTGGATTCAAGTTGCCTAGTTAGTCAATGGGAAAAGATAAACATGTGTGAAATATATAGCCAACCCAAGACCTGAACTGGTCTCTACACATCTGGTCACTTTTGGCTATAAAACAGACCTTAACTAAGTTAATTCAGGTAGGTACCTCAGTCTAAAAGCAAGAAGGTTGAATCTTGTCTGGTAAGCACATGCCTGGGGCCCTGATTACGAACACTGACTGCACAGAATCTTGGATCACCTGTTTTTTTAAATTATATAATGCTTGCCACTGCAGAGGGAAAAATATTTGTAAATATGGCTTAAGTGTAATCCATGTAGCAATGTTTACCAGTCTGTAGGCAGTATGAAGTAATAGCTCTGAAAAATTTGTCTTATTTATCTCAGTTGATCAAAGGAAAACTCTCGGAAAATTTGGATTTCTGTCCTCTTTTAGATAAATAGACTACATCTTAGTCAAGTTTTGCTAGGTAAGTTTTGCACTATGGGAATTGGAATCATATCCTGTCAGCAGGATTTTTTCCTGAAGAACTGATAGGAGCTAGAAGGAAGCTATTAAAAACCCCCCATTTGTGAAACCTTACTCAATATCTGTTAAATTTTGAAGACTTCATGCAAAAATGAAGAAAAAATTATCTAAATGAACAATTGGGAAATAGCAGGCGCAGCACCAAATTGTATTACACACAGCATATAAACCTGATGACAGAGAAATGTTGCTTATAAGAAAAACAGATCTTATGCGTATAAGAAATATATGTAATCTTGTTCCTCCATCTGCTAGGAACTTTTTCAGTTTATTTTACCTTTATCATTATCAACAATGCAGTCTCTGCTCTGAATACCAGCACCACCATAATCATAGTTTTTGGTATATTTTACTGAAAATTCCCCATGGCAGTGCAGAATGTGATTAAAATCAATTGGGGTTCTGTTTTACAGTACCCACATGGGAGAATTTTTTATTACTTGCAATGTACCCTTTTATATACATGAGCCCAAAGGGCAGAATTCACTACTGGTACATCTAACCAGTTGCCTAAAAGAGGACAAGAGAGCAAGCTTAAGCATTGACCACTTGTCTGTGCGTGCTGCTTAACTCTTCCCTCACTGCTGGCTCTCTCCTCTAGCTCCTCCTACTTTCTTGCAGAGAATACTTTGATGTAGTTCAGAGAATATTTTAATTGAGGGACTGCTTTCAAAGAAAGCAGAGACAAGGTTTCACCAGGTTGGACTCTAAGACAAACAGTAATGCTCTCCCACCTCCTACCAAACTGCCTCCCAAAGTAGGCACTACACAACCCAAATGTCATCCTATGGAGGTGCTGCACAAGAGAATTGCTCATAAAATCTCACATGTTGTTTTAGATACCTTGAACAACTGGAAAACCTGTGGAAAAATAACTGATGTAATTATGTCTCAGGGCCTAGAAGAACCAAGAGCCAAATAGTACAGCCTACCCATATGCATATCTTCTTTAAGTATAGCTCATTCGTGTCCAAAAATTTTCCTGATCCATAGGATTTGAGAATAATAACAGAAAGGAAAAAAAGTAGTTTGTTTGGTCTGCCTTTCTGATTTTTAGTTCTTTAATTTACATATCATTTTATGCTAATTACTTGGATTTCATTCAAAGCTCCTTTTGAAAAGCCAAAGGTGATGGCAATTCTGAGAATCTGGATCGGTAAAAAATTATGCAAAGCTGTTGGTTGGGTGCTGGTATCAGTTTATAATGTCTTTCATCCATGTGCACTTTTGTTTTCAATGTTTGGTGTTGGAGCACGTAGCATATCTTGCTAAGCATGCAGTGCAGATACTGTATAGTCATTTTATTCTTCAAATAGAGCCCCTAAAGGAGATTTGCAGTGAAAAATGTTGTTATTTAGTTGTGCACTATAATATACCAAACAATATTAATTTAAAACTATCCACAAGTGACTCCCCCTGAACTTTCACAAAAGGTTTGAACTTTTCAGTCACCATGAAATTATTCTGGGCAGCTGGCCAGTTCCTAAGTAGGCTTTGTGTACATCAGTAGCAAAGCTTTTAATTTGGAACATGATTGATCTCAGCCTGTTTTGAAAACTGTCAACTAAAATGAAAGAGTTAGAGTATTGCTGCAAATTTTTATAATCATTTGATTTCATTGAAATATTTACAGAGCGTTTAAGTGAATTTCACATACATTTGCCACCATCTGAAAACTACATCTGTCACTCTTTGAGTTTTGCACATTACTGGCTCTTCTTCCATTATCAGAACTAAATGAATACAGAACAAAACAAAAAGTTAGGAATGGTAGGTCTTATCCCTTTGGATATGGTTAATTCTGTTTCTCACCAAACTGTCAATATCTTAGAGACTCGATGACTATGTTAAATTTGAGCTTTTGGTTTCTTTTGCCCAGATCAATACTTTTGAGGATGTTTCTGTGTCTAAATGCAAATTGGTGATATTGAGAGTTACTGACCTTAGTTTACCCTTTGAACTGTCCAAGTGATCTTGTTCATATTACCAGACCCTGAAGCACTTCTACCTTTCAGTCTGTCAGCTCCCACCTGAGTCCATCATGAGACTTTTGCATGTGCAGACATTTCTCACATCCTGCTTCCACAGAAGAGGATGTCAGCTGGAGGGCATATGTGATACTGCCCTGCATTCACCTGAAGATCTGAAATTCACTGCGCATGTCTCTTCTGCTGAACACAGGGAAAGACTGGGGAAATGCATCTCTCCTAATCAGGTCCTGCTTCTTGTCTCATTCCAATTCTTTAGTGATTTTTCAGCAACTCCACTCACTGCTATCAAAGGTATTGCAATATGCACTTTAAGAGAACTCACTAATTTCACCTTGACCACATTTACAGTGATTGCTATCTGGGTGACTATAGTGCTACAATGTTTTAAGATAAAAAAAAGTAAGAACCATCATTTATTACCTTACTCTCAAAGTTCTAGATAACAGTGTATACTGGGTGGTTCAAGTACTGTAATACATTTGTGATACATAGATGAGAATGCTTTAGTACCTGGCAGAGGTGGGATGGTGTGTGAATAGTCTGGTGCTGTGGCTTTTCTGACCTGGTAGGACTAGTGTGATTACACAGGAGACACTGGCTTCATTACAGAAAGGATACTCTCTCCAGCAGGGCAGTGATTGCTTTTCAGACCATCCTAGCACAATTGTCTGACCACAGCCAGGGTACCTCTGTGCAAAAAAGATAATCCTGACCCTTTTCCTCATTGACAGTCATTACCTGCTGTCTCTTTTATTGCACTCTGCCTTTCCCGGTCTTCCACTTTCACCACCATTCATCATACTGTGTGTATTTAGGACAACCACTTACAGATTCTTTTAATTTTTAAGGGCTAAGATGTTGATTATACTAAAGCTGATTTTGGTAATCATGTTTTTGTAAGCAAGCCTTGAAGTCACAAAAAAATTTACAACTGAAGCTGCAATGACTAATGTGGATGAGACTGTACTATGTAAGACCTGGGCTGTGCCATCGGAGAGAATTGGCACAACAAAGCAGTTGCTGTGGCTGCTGCGTGTACAGTGTGCAGGTCAGAGAGGTTTGCTTCAGAACAGATTCAGTCTCACATTGGACTATGTGCCCCATCACACATGGAGTTCAAGGCCACCCTAAGGACCAGCCACTGGTTGTGATCCTTAAGCCTGGACTGCATTTTTTATGTAACCAAGCTGGAGCCTGTGGTTTTGTTTCCTCCAAGAAGAATCTGGTTTACTTACCAACACAGCTCATAAACTGAACCAGAAAACACATGCTGATGATTCAAACTTCAAACTGCTCCAGACCAAATGGAGACATGCCCATAATGCCTTTCTGTGAGAGACAAATAGTACAAATCTTCTTATTCCTGTAAGTCTGCCTTTCTCACAGCTGTCTTTTGTATTGATCTGAGACAATTATGTGAACAGATCAGGGAGAACTTGGTTTTTAGACACTTGTTCAAATGACCACAGGAATCCTAAATTAAAATATCCTCTCTGACACTCCTCACCATTTATGTACTATTTGGGTACAGGTTTAGAGCAGACAGTTTTACTATATGTGTGTGCCACTAAATCTGCTCCTCCAAACTCAAGCATCATGGCAGTAGCAGACATAGACACAAATTCCTTCAATGGCTTTACAGACGTAGATCTTTTCCACCATCCACAAGAGAATTCAGCCAGGCCAGGATGACAAAATATTGTTGAACCATTCCCAGTAGGCTCTTGGGGCTGGAGATTGAGGGCCATGCAGAGCAAATCAGGCCAGTGTACCAATAGGAAGAGTAATAAATAAAACCTAAAAATCATAGAGAAAAATGTCCTAATATTTTGTATGTGTTTATTGGGTTATTTGGGTCTAGCTGTTACTAGAAACTCTGCACTATCATATGCACTATCATAACCTCATTTCACCATAATCCTGTACCTTTAAAAATATGTGATTGTTATGTGTTAAAGAAAGTTGAAATATAAAGGTTTTAAGCAGCAATACAAAACTGGATGTATGTCATGTGGAGCAATAATTACACCTTAAGTGCATGGAGAAGAACTTAGTGAAGCTAAATGCCTCATGCTCCCCAATATGTAATATTATCACAGCATGAGTAATTGGAGATATTCTATAGAACTGCTTTGACTTTAAGTTATTTTAAAGCCTATCTTGAATCATTCTCCTGTTGCCTTGTTTACCTTTTGAATTACACAGTTTCCTGCTTTCAAGTTCTCCCTGATCTGTTCTGCACTAAGACTTCAGACAACATTGCAATGGTCTCTGTTCTATATACACTGACTTCTGCAAACAGGAGTTCATAGCTGTAAGTGACATTGTCCATGCCAAAATACGCATATTTATGCAGTGTCTTCTTATTAAAAAATCAAGTGTCAGAAACTGGAAACCTTTTTTTTTTCTTCTAGAAATAGTCCCTTCCTTAAGCTTTTCAACAGTACAGTTTTGCAGAGAAGCCTGGTTTCCTTGTGAGTGATTTCTTGCAGCAATACTCTGGCATTTCGGGGGTTCTGAGTGGTCTGAATTTGAAATGATGAGGCACTCCCCTCCAGAGATCTGTCTGAACACTCAGAGATTTCCCCATAAGACTAGAAATCTTTATTCTCATCCTAGAAATTCTCTTTCTAAATTTCATCCTCTCATTCCTTTGTTGGGTATACACTGTTATATTCTTGAAATAATTTGTTTTCAAATATTTCTTATATAAATTTACATCTCCCCTGCCCTTACTTTATTATCCATTATTGCAGATGTGGAATAAATTTTATAAATAGTTTTTCTCTCCTTTTTTCTCCCTTGCCCCAATTAGTTTATGTAGCACTCTCCTGGTTTTCGTGCCTCTCTTCAGCACTATTTTGGCTTGTGAGTATGAAAATGGTAAAATGGTATTTAGAAATTTATGCATACCCTGATATGGTCTCTTTAAAGCAGCACAGAGAGGAGCTGTGGACTTCTGTACCATTTTTCATACCTCTGTAATATCTACCCAACAGAGCTTGGTTGTGAGTATAGCCTTTGGCAGGTAATGTAATTGGTGCCCAAATTGACCTTTTGATGCTATATGGAAGTTCAATTCTTGTTTAGCTTCTACTCCTATTCTTTATCTAGAATTTTTTCAGTCTGTTACTTCCTGACGCTGTTTCTAAATTCATCCTTTTCCTTGTCCAACATGGTATTTGTAACTCTTCACATTTTAATACCAAGTGGGTGTTAATGTCATCATTTATTCCTTTTAAGGATCATTAATAAAGCAATGAAACAGGACTGGACACAATACAGATATATGCAATATTCCCCTTTTATTCTGACTCAGTGCTTCACCATTAATTAGTCTTTGTAGCTCTTCAGTTTTCAGCTACATGACAACTTGCATCCAACCAAATATGAATTGATTTTCATTTTAAGCTGTCCTGTGGCTGGAAGTGATGATGTTGCTGATAGCATGACAGTGCAGCAGAGCGGTTGTTCTTCTATAGCATGCTGTGGGAGCATGCATTTCGGTAGGCAGGGCAAATGAGAGTTAAAACTCTGTTCAACTTTCTGGGCAATTGCCCCTGGTAAAAATCTATAGCTGATGTCTATCAGCAGTATTTTCTGCAGGGTGCTGATGGTGAAAATCTCTGCTAAAATATAAGCTTCTAATCCTTTGCTCACAAGCAGGGGTGAAAAGGAGAATTGAAATTTCATTTAGATATATTCTTGTTGAAATAGCATACAATACACATACAGTTTAAAATAAATGTGAAAATTAATTTCACTGCTTCTTTTTGACATGGTATTTTGTTGAAATGACACAACTGAATTGCTACATAAGGTAGTCAGAATTCAGGAATCATATGTCTGTAGCATATCTTTTTTATCTTATATCATTTGATTTAGCCATCATCTGTCCACACAGATAGATGCATCTGCCTTTTCTGTACTTGGATGTGTGATGTTCCATGGAATACCTGTTTGTGGATAGTTACAAATCCGAAATTTTTTATGTGATGTGCTGCAGCTCAGTATTGCTGATGTAGATGGATTCTTTTGAGTTCTTTATTATTGCTTATAATACTCATCTAAATGTGATTTTCCTGTTATTTTTGTATTCTGAGAGCTGGATTCCTTTAAAATTTCTGCCTTTTAAAGTGCTGTGTTGTCCTTGAATATCAAAGAGCTGTCAACGTATACAAAAAGATATGCCTAATAAGAAAAGATCATGCGTGTTTATTTGCTTGATAAAGTGTTAGGGATCTGTGAAGAAAATGTAGAAATAGGCATATTGAATAGGACACTAATATGCTTTGTATTTTAAAATTAAAATTATTTACAATCCTCACATTTTGTGTCTTTCAGTTAAAAGCATGGTATTGTTATGTATTTGTCTTTTTCTAGCACAAGAAGACCAAAAAACTCGTATATCAAATTTACCCTCCACAGGTCTTTGCTGCCATCTTCTGTTTCTTAAAATGATTGCCATTATTATTTGGATTCTGAAAAATAAGAGTGGTATATTATGGAGTAAAATTTCTCTTTATGTCATTTGTTTTATTTCCCTGTTTTCAGCTAAAGCAAAGTGAAGCTAATGCAGACACAAAGGAGAAGCTTCCATTGCGTCTACGCATCTTTGAAAAATTTCCAAACAGGCCACAAATGGTGAAAATCTCCAAGCTTCCTTCAGATTTCACAGTTCCAAAAATAAGGTATTGAAATATTTCCTTTGCTACTATGCTGTAAACTTTTCTGGGGCCACATAGCACCCAAAATATTTAACATTTTTTCTTGTGGGTTAGTCAGATAGTTCAGAAAATCAGAAATTAAATAGAATTAACATAGGCATTCAAAAGATGTGACATTTTGGGTTTACCTTTTTTTACGTTTGGGGAGAAAAAAATCCTAGCACTCCTGACAACAAGCAGCTAGACTGACCAAAACTGACACAAGTACAATATAATTGAAAAGTGTGTTGTTTCTCCGCTCCCATTTGGATTTTAGATTCTTGCTCACATGAACAACTAGCAGTTGGTTTTTAGACAACTAGGAGGTTTTTAGAGATAGGGTGAATTGGCAGCAAATATTAGAGGGGATAACATAGACCATCCAATACCAGTTACTTTGTGATGACCTCATCCCTTCTTTGTATTTGCATAGTTATCACTTTTCTATAAGACTCACCTTAACAAAGGATCAGACCCTCAGTTATCTATTAGATGATTCTTTTACTGTGAGGGTGGCGAGGCACTAGAACAGTTTGCCCAGAGAAGTTTTGGATGCCCCATCCTTGGAAGTGTTGAAGATCAGGTTTAATGGTGCTCTGAGCAGCCTGGTCTAGTGGAAGGTGTCCCTGCCCATGGCAGGGAGGTGGAACAAGATGATCTTTAAACTCCCTTCCAACCCAAACCATTCAGTTACAGTACAATTATTTTTGCTTGAAGTCAAAAAAAGCTTACATAAAGGACTGCTCTAGCATATACAGGCTGCAAAGTTTGTTGAAACAGCACAGGCTGGCTAAACAGGTCCTCTGGCCATGCCCATTCTAATATCCTCAATAATTACATGCTGGGAGAAAGGATGATGTGAAAGATTGCTGCCATCTTTCTGAGTCTCCTGAGATTACATTTGTTTTGATTAAAGTCACAAGAAAGGTAAGGCAACTGGTTTGTCCTGTTTGTAGTATCTTAGCTGAATGAAAGGAAGAGTCAGGAAAAACACCTTGAGGAAAAACCTCAAGGAAGCAATCACAGATATTTTGCTTTTAGTATCAAAATACTCTTTGTTTATATATGGAGGGCATTCTTCTACTAGTCTTAGTCTTTTTTGGGTATTTCTTTCCAGCTTTGTTTTCCCTAACGTACTCTATACTACTTCGTAATCATACTAACTACTGAAACAGACTTCAAAGTAGCACTAGCAAATCATATCTTTAAATCTGAAGTTATTGCACCATATAGAAATATCTCTCCAGAGTAAAATTAGTTTTGACATAGTCAGTTTACACTGAAAAGAGGCAACTCTACTGAACTTAAAGTACAGCAAAATGAATGTACATTTGTTGTAAACAGAAATGCTTCTGCATTTTAAACATGACATATGTGAGGCACAGAATTGCTGAAGCACCCTAATACTGGCATTCAAAGCAGTTATATGAACAGATGTTGTTTGAAATCTTCAAGAAAGAATTTCACACAGAGAGTATGTTTCCTTTGGGTTATATCACAATTTGATTTACAGTCAAGTAACAACTTGCTGTTTAATGAGCTCAAAAGAGCTGAAAACTGCAAAAGGCACTTGAAATATTTAGCATTTATATTGGTAAATAAATAAATAATAAAAGCAATATAATTATTTTCCTTGAATGTACACACAAGTGACCTACCTCTCAATTCACTTGTGGATTTCTTTAATAAATGAAGTATTATCAGTTGTTCTGGCACTCTGTTCATTTATAAATCTATAGTCCAGTACAACTTTTTCTCCGAAGTTTATCCATCTTAGCACTAGTGGGTTGTGACATCATATGGAAAACCAAATATTAACTCTTCCTGGGGTTTTAATGCATCAATATCTTCTTTGTTCACAAGGGAAAGTTTTATGAAGCAGTTTATTGATCGTCAGCAACAAGATACCAGCTGTTTGCTGCGAAGACTTCCTTCAGCATCTTCTTCCTCGTGCGACCACTCTAAAAGATCGGCAATTGAAGAAAACAAATATATTGATCAAAAGGTAAATCAGGAGTACAGGGCAGTGTATGTCTTTCCTTGAGTATTGTGGGGAAAGACTTCAGATTATTCATAGCTACATAAAAGATAAATACAAACTAGGATGACTGAACACAGGTTAAAGGGCTATATTTAATTTAGCCTACAACAGACATCATAGATATGTCTGTTAAATTTTCCCATCTCCTTTGAGTTCAAAATTCAAGATTTGATACATTATTTTATTTAATGCATGCATCTTCTGAAGCTATTTTTTGAAGTAGTTTTGCTGTTAATCACTGAGAAGCTAGTGGACAATTAAAGTTTCTGAATATAATTTTTGAGTGCCTCGATACTATTACAACATTGAAAACACACAGCACTGAAGCAAGGTCTCTGTGTAATCACTGAAGATGAGTAAAAATTTTTAATAATTGTACTAATTATTTAGAGGACATTAACCTAAGCCTGAGAATCACTAGAAAACAGATGCTGAACACATATTTGATACCCATTTTTCTAAATGCTGCTACTCTCCCAGTCAGACTGACATGGTATTTGAAAAATACCAAAACTGCTCGGAATGATGACGATGATGATGATGTAACATAACTAAATGTATGTGATTTCTGACACCTTACAAAACTACAGGAGCAGAAAAAAAATTTCATGTGCATCCTGGAAGATATTGGCTTCCCTGATTTCTAGTGGCATCTAGAGTGAAATCTGTCCTTGATCACTTGTAGTATTGTGCAGCTTAGTGACATTTGAACAGATAAAAGTACTCTCAGTATTATTACAGGGTGCTGTGTTTTTTAGATATGTTTTAAGTTACAGAATCATATACAAGAAAAGAGTCTATGTGTTGCAGTTACACATTATAACTGACTTTCCTAAAGTGTGGTTTGCAACCATAACTCAGAACAGCATTCATAAAGGCAGGAAGCAGACCTGGAGAAAAGATTACTCTTCTGATAATGAATGAAAATAGTCAATTTTCAAGCTACTGTTAATTGCCTTCCCTAGTTTGGTGCAAGAAGACATTCCTGTGGCCGATGTATTCTATGGCATCGGTAAGCCAAAGCTGAACAGCATGACCTGAGAGGGAGGTCTGTGGCAAAATCAGTCCAAGAAGGCCATAGGAAGGAATCAAGCCTAAATGGTCATCATCTGTTTTAACAAGCACAGAATCAAAATTGGATAAGTTATTAAATGACAAGCCTAGGGGTTAGTAGAACTATGCTAAACATCACTGATAATGGAGCTCAAACACTATGTCAGGGAAATCAAAATACATTTTTACCACATAATGAAGAGATGAACAAAGTTGTTTCAGACACACAGGTAAGTCCATAGTGTGCAACACAGAGCGGTGCAATAATGCAGTAGATCTGTTTACATGAGTATAGTTTAGGTATTTTAAGTTGCAACTTAATTCCTTATTCCTGCTGTTCACAAAAGTGAACTGTTTTTATGTTTGAAGACAGTTGAATACATGGTACTGTTTATTCAGTGAGATCTTGCAATATGAAAACAGAATGTTGGATTCTTTTCAAATATTCACTTCAAGAGCAGATATGCATGATCTGACGTTCATTTTTTAATTGAAGTAAGCATTTGGAAATTGGTTTTGTACTATTAAACCTGCTTTAAGCACATACTGTAGGATTCTCATGCCTCAAGGATAGAAACAATGAGGAGTAATATTTCAGGTAAATGTAGCTTAAAACAAGGTATTTACACATCCCTATTAAGAGGAGAAAGTACTAGGAAGGATTTGTGAAAGTAATTACTCTGCCTTTCTATAGTTACAGTTGCCAAGGCAACCTCACTTTTGTATGAACAAATCTTGTTAAAAATATCCTTAAAACATGCTTGGAATGATTGGTTTGCTTGAGTATAAACTCTACATACATACTTTACTTTTCTTCGTAGAAAAAGAAACCCAACAAAACATTTTACTAATCTCAATGCCTAGTAGGATGCATTTTCACTGCTCCTGATAGCAGGAGGATAGCTTCAGAGACTTTTCACATCTTTTTTCCATTGTAGTTGATGAAAAAAAATGTGGAATCAAAAGGTAAGATCCTGCTGGCAGATTGGACTCTTCTTCCTTTGTAATGCCTGAACTGTGGCTAATTCTTGAGTTGCCCCTGGACTTAAGTCAGTGTTTCTATGTTCGACACCTGCTGAAGGGATAGGAAGTACTTAATCCATACATTCCTTTATTTTTCCCTTATTTCCATTTCAGCAACATTTTTTCTTCCTTTCTCTAAAAACCTACCACTATATATATATGTATGTATATATATATACAGTGTTGTTTTTGTGTTCAGAATCAATCTGATCCATAATTTGTGATGATCAATAGAGCAGATCTTATATATGTTCTCTTATATAATGGATGTAGTGAGGTTTTTTCAGTATTATAACTATCCACCTCCTTTAAAAGTTGTTTTAAGTTGTAAAAGGTGAGGAGATTTTCACTGAATTCTTTCTTCTTTTTTTAAGGTATTTTACCTTCTCAAAAAATTGAAAAAAATATATAGTTGTGTATATTACTATAACTATGACTACAATCAGTTTAAAATTATATTCATCTATGCCAAATCAAAAGAACAGCTTTGGAAAACAGATTTCTTTGCTGTACTCCTCTTTTTCTAGTCAAGTCTGTGAGTTCCAGCACTTTTTCTAACTCTTTAAAATTTTTAAACTATTATGAATGTAATAAGCTAACCAAACACTAACATAAGAAATCACCTATAGATACCTAAATGCCTTTTCCCTTTATACATCCCCTAAGAGTTCACTCTCAGTATGTGTTGTCTGAGTGGATGTGTATATACAAATTGTACAATGCTTCTGCCTCCAGTGTTGGCTACATCTGGGCTTTCTCAGATACAGATGCTTGATAGGCAGCTTAGCCCAATGCTTTGTTTGAGTTATTTAATATTATCTGTGACATTTTGTGTGTAAAACTGGGGTTCTCTGGGGTTCTCTGAACTTAACACTGCTGGAAATGCAGGATGTTCATTTTTTGCTCTGCACTTGAGGTCCTGCAGAGCAAATTTTCTTAAACTCATTGATCTTGCCACAGACCTCCTCCACTGTGTGCTGATCTAGTTTGTCCTGATATGGTCTGCAGGCCGTTAATTGAAAATTATTCACAGTATGCTGTGAATTTCCTTAGATAACCAATATTTCAGTTAATTCTGGACAGAAGAACTGGATGAAGTATGGAAACATATAATTTTAGTGTGAGTGGGTGGATGAGAAGAAAGCAAGTTGGCAGAAGATAAGGATGTCTCCCTGTGGTGACTTTCACAAGAGACTGAGGGATAGTTGCAGCAAGTTTCAGGGAACGAAGAACTAAACAAACCCTGAGATTTACAACAAATAAGGTGTCCAGTAAAATACATCTGAGTTGGCTGTAGAGCATTGGCCTTGCCTTCTTAACTTCAAGAGTAGAATCAGAGGGGCACAGAGACACTTCAGGGTGCTTTCCTAAGAGACATACAACTTTTAGGAAGCCTTGCAGAAAATTATTGTGAGAAGGACACTTCTGAACTTGTTACTTATCTTTGGCCACAAAACATAGCACATGGCTGTTAAATTAAAAGTCAAAACTGAGAGGCTCATGAGACAAACTTTGAAAATGCCTATGGCTCAATAGGTACAGATAACCCATGTATATGTTTACAGCAGTAGCACAGCAAGATTGAATTACAAAAGAAAGCAGAAGAGCCTTTGATATATACATGTATTTTATAGTTCAGACTTTGAGCATCTCCCATTTAATTGGAGGAATATAAGCAAACCAGATCCCTTATTTCTCCATGTGTAAGAGTAATTGCATAGTAACAAACATAATTTCTCTTTTCTCTCCTATTTATCATCTTGTTTCCTTTCTGATTCCTTTCACATGTATGAGTTTTGGCTTTAGTTTTGCAAACATTGAAGTTAATAATAGCCTGTGCAAGTTTTGAACTGGCTTCCCGACAAGTCTCCAAAACTTGACAACAGGGCCTGCTTCCCAGAGAGGGAAGAAAAAAAACGAACCACAGGAAAAAAAACCTGAAAGAAGTTTGAACGAAACAGGATTCTATCAAAAATATATATATTTACAATTACATATATACAATTTGAATATATTATCCACAACAGGGAGCTCCCGAGGCGGAAAAAGGGAAAAGGGAGGGGGAAACAGGGATAAAAAGAAACCTAACAACAAGTATCTCCTACATACACCTGTTAACAGAGAGCTGATGAATAAATATGAAAACGAATTAAATACTTCCCTGAGCTGAAATAGCCTTTCGGCTTTTTTAAAACATGGCTTTTAGTATGAAAGACAGGACGTTCCAAGACATCTTTCAGAAAACCATCAGGTGTGAAGACATACTCATATAACTTGTTTGTATTTTTTCCTTCTTAGAAAAGAACCAAGGGTAGAGTATTTATTCATAAATTCTAATTTTCAGAATTTCTATTTTTTATTGTAATAAGCTTATGTCCCAAGTTAATCAACTTCTCTGAACTTTATTTTGGGCATTCTATTGTGCAAAGCAGAATTTTGGCACAAAAAGTACAATAGCATTCTGTTGCGTTCCTGATTATTCTTTTCTCTAAGTAATTTGAAAGAATAATTTTATCACATTCATTTTGAATATAACAGAAACTAATAAATTTTAATTGCACATGAACTCCAAGTAGAAAGCATTATTTATTTTTAAATACTACTGAATACTACCTTTTTTTCAGAAGTAATTCTTGCAGGACTTTGTTCATAAGTATCAACAAAAATCATTCAAGCTTTTTCTTAATTTACTGAGTATCTGAGTAGAACTCTGTTCTACCATTTCAGTTTCCATATACCACTTGTTAAATAAACATGGCCAAGTCCATCAAGTCTTATCTATTTATGTCATTCAGAGGATAATGCCAAAATCTATCTTGCTGTAACATTCAGAAAAGTCATTGAAACAATCTACCTGCTGGAACAATAATGGCCTATGGATCCAGCATTTTCTTGCTCATTACAGTCATAATATTAAAAGATTTTTGTCCCACATCTGTTCTCATCAGATCTTTCTAATGAAGTTAATATATGTGAATGCAATTATGTTTCAGGTTTACTAAAAATCAGGTGACCTCTTTGTCTGTTTCACATTTTTAAAGATTTTGTTTCTTTTCAGATAAAATGGATATGTAACAATGTTCCCATGTCTAAATAACCAATTTATAGATTTCCTTCTCATTAAGCATTTTACCAAATATTCATTTGTGCTGGTAATGTTTTACTTCTCTGACTATGTTTGCCTTCAGAGCAGAGAAGACACAATTGCAATAGTAACAAGACTCTGTTCTTGTTATGGTCTGTCTCTGACTTCTGATGATTTTAAATTGCTTTGTCACTCTTGCCTTTAAATAGTATGTTCAAAATTCTGCCTGGAAAAGTGCCAATTTTCAATTATATTCTGAGAGAAAGGAGGCAGGGGACTTGATACTTTTCCATTTTCAAAAAGAGCCATAAATCAGCACTACTTTCTGGCATTGCTTTCTACTTCATCAATTTTACACTAAAATATTTAAAGTGTTTGATACAAAGGCTGTGAAGATGCATTTATATACAAAGGGATGATCATATTTCTCCATTTTCTTCAATCAATCAAAATACAGACATGGCAGAATTTTTAGTCCTGTTGTATTTTAACAGAGAAGAGCATGCATTAGTTAGGAGTGAAGGGAGAGGCAATGAGGAACTGGGTTACAGGAAAACTCTTCTCTCTGAGTCTTGTACTCTCCCTTTCCCCACTTCTACCAAGGAATCCAAATCTCCGTCTCCAGACCTTTCAGTCTCTACCACCGATTCACAGAACTCATTCACAAGAACTGGTTAACAACCCTAGTCATGATGGCTTCTTTCTAGGGAACAGAATTATATGCATGTGCTTGTACAACCTGGAGTAATGTTCTTCCTTACTTCCTGCTTGAAAATCCCTGTCTATATCTTCCATTCCCAGTCCAACCCAGCCTGATGGTCCCTTCTTCCCTAGAGCCTCAAGATCCTTAGCTCTAGATGTGGAATGGAGCCTTCTCCTCCATCACTGTGCACCCAGCAGAATAAATGAAAACCCCTTGTCAGCCTGGCCAGGAATCCTCAGTTTCACCCTGCTGTTGGCTACCATAAGTAATCTATCCAGCCTTCTTTACTAGCTTTTCACAGGGTCTCCCTGGCTTCTGCATTGAGTAAAGATAGAAAACAAGGTTGCATTTGCCAAAATAAGCAGAGGGATGGATTGCCTCTCCTACGAGAACAAGATGAAAGAGTCAGGGGTTTTCATCCTGGAGAAGATTCTAGGGAAACTTTACAGCAGCTTTTCAGTAGTTAAAGGGGGCTTATAAGATGAGGACAGACTTTGTTTTGCAAGGGCCCATAGCAGTAGGACAAGGGTTAATGATTTTACACTAAATGAGGGTAGATTCATACCAGATATAAAGAAGAAATTTTTTATTATGACAGTGGTAAAACACTGGAACAGGTTGCCCAGAGAAGTGGTGATTTCCCCATCCTTGAAAACATTCATTGTCAGGTAGAATGGGGCTCTGAGCAACCTGATCTAGTCTACGACGTTGCTGCTCATGGCAGAAGGGTTGGACTAGATGACATTTAAAGGTCCCTTCCAAACCAAAAGAATCTATTTTTTTGTGAAAAATCTACCATTAAACCTCTGAAAGTTAAAAACTCAAGTATACTAAAGGGAAAAAAACCCAAGCATATTATTACAAGACATAAAAGAGAGGGATTCTTCTCCCTCCCCAGAGCTGCTCCCCTGAGATGTGTCTGAGATGGACTGTTATCATCCTCTTTAAGTCTTTGGAGGTTTTATGAGTATGCTAATATTATCCTTGTCCACATTTTCAAACTTAATTGAAAAAGGTTCTTGGTTATGAAAGGACATGTAGATTTTCCAGACCAGTAGTCAGCTAATTAGAAGAACATTGGTTTCCTTAGGAGAGAGGCAGCAATCAAGGTCTAGAAAATGAATTAAGGCTATTTCAGGTCAATGACTCCCAAGATTTAAGGAGATTATGCCCACTTCTCATTCTAGACATCTGATCCAAAGGGACAACCTTTGAGTCCTTGTGGCACTTACCTAAAGCTAGACCACTTTCTTGACTGTTTAGTAAACCTGTTTCTTTTATAGGACAACCTCACAAAGGGTCAGATTTCCACAGTCCAACAGAAAATAGTTAGTTCTACTTTGAGAGAGGGAAATGGATTAGGTGATCTCTAGACACCCCTTGTAATTGCATCCTTTGTGATTCTGTAGGCATTAACCGAAGTTTTCAAAAGAGCTTAAGAAATTCCACACTACCTATAGGATTTAGTCACTTAACCTGCTTAAATTCTTGTGAACATTTTGTTAGGCATCTACCAAAAACTTGCAGTCTGCCCTTCTGTCATTCTTCATGTGACTTTTGTCACATTCATTTTGAAAGAGTCCGGTCTCTTCAAACCAAAGATGCATAGGCAGAATGTTGTTGAACACATAATACTATTTGCATTTGAGAAGCTACACAGCAAAATCCTGTGGGCCAAGAATATCCTATATTTGATGGAATACTAAATCTTTGAATGGATTCTTACCAAATATTTCCTTGCTTTTCCTTAAAAGTCATTCTATATTGCTTATTGTACTGACTCTTCATATTTTCCCTAGAAGCTGTACATATTTAAATAACGTTATAATACCTAACAATCTGTTCATTCTGCAAGTCTACATAAACCATCTATTGTCATACAACAAATCACGATTTGAAACAGAAGCTTTGGATGATTTTTTTTCCTTGCTTGGAATTTCTGGCATGGCACAGTAGACTATTCCTGTATGGTCCTGCAGTTGTCTATAAAAGATTACTATCAACAACTCTAAGCTAAAATTCCTAATTTTCATATAACACTTAAGTAACTGACTTAGAAAAATATATTACATGCGCTGCGCTTTTTTTTCCCATTGTCAAGCAAACATTTCAGGTATTTCTATCTCATTATTTACTTATGACCTTGTCTCACCTTGTATTGCAGAACACCCACCAACGCTTGTCTCTTCTACCAATTCTGAAGTAGTCTGATACAAAAATGATACACTACATCACCACAGATTTTACCTGTTGATAGCATGCAATTCTTTTGCAAGTTCGATTTGAAAATAATTGCTTTATGTAGTGTTTGCTGGGGTTTGTGCAGTGCAAACATCTTGCTAGAAAAATACATCAAAACCTTGACAATGAATAGCATTTCTCAAAACTTTAAAACTTTAAAACTTAGCTGGTATAAACTGGGATAGATCGCTCTGAAGTCAGCAGTGCTGTGCCAGTCAGTACATCTAGGCTGTAGGACTGGTCCGCAGTCATTGACTGACACTTCACAGAGGTTCCTGTGTTGCTTTGCTTTTAATCTTATGCCAAGGATCTTCTTATTCCGGGGTAGAAAGCCTGGATTTTTTTTAAACATGATACTAAATAAAAACTATCATTGAAAATATCTGCAGTACCTTTTCAAAGCAGTGGGTGGCACTTGCAGAGCAACAATGTTCTGTTATTTAGCTCTTTTTACAACACTTACTGTGGTTTATTGCTTTGTCCTTGTTGACAAATGGGATTTCATAGGGTGTAGTGTTCAGACCAAGTTCACACTGACTTGACTGAGTCATTTTTTGTGCCTGAAAGTCAGCAGCAGAGAAGGGTGCCAGCACTTGTGGAAGAGAAGCACTACCTGCAGATTTCCTAATTCTCTATCTATGGGCATGTGTGTGCAAATAAAGGAGTGTGGGAACCAAGACATGAACTTTATTCATGGTTTCATAGAAGCACATACTTTCCATCTAACACCTTTCATTCAGGAAATACTACTGGTAATTTGCTGACCTGCCACAGTGATTCCTTACAGTTTAAAGTAACCTGCAAGAGTTCTTTAAAATGTGTTGCTGAAAACATATCTAAAAGTAATCAGATGCTGTTAGGTGATTTCAGGACAGTGTCATATGCTAAAAAATAATGCTCTATAGCAGAAAGCTGTATGGCACTGTTATTTCTGCACTGAGTGTACTTATAGGTTACATAAAGAAGTACATAAAGAAAGAAAGAAAGGCTAATAAAGATACACTGAGGGTGTCCTCGCAGTACAGCACAGTCTGTAATAAAAAAACCCAGCAGGCTAAACAGATAT
This sequence comes from Manacus candei, assembly GCF_025592945.1. Taxonomy (NCBI): domain Eukaryota; kingdom Metazoa; phylum Chordata; class Aves; order Passeriformes; family Pipridae; genus Manacus; species Manacus candei. The sequence continues at coordinate 1,788,598 of NW_026138062.1, forward strand.
CCCTAAAATAACCTCAGCAGAGTATACTGTATTTATTTAATTCCACATCATCTGATTGAGTAATGTCTTTTATACATTAACACTGCTCCTAATTTCCTCTGTAAAATTCAAGAACTCGGCAGGTATCACAAGTTTTAATTGCCAGCCTCATTCTACACCAGCATGTGGCATCTAGACATTATTAAACAAAATACTGATCATCGTCCACATTTTCCATTTGTACAGTTCCATTGCACTTGCCTGGTGTGCTGTGCAAATTTGGAAAATTAAATGGGGAACAGTTTAGTTTATTTATCTAATATAGAAGTAAGGATACATATTTTAAAAATCTATAGTATTGTTTGATTTTCTTCAGCATGAATATTGACATATGTGTTGCTATTTGACTGACTGCTGACTTCTTTAAATATGAGAAATGGATCAGTTGTGTTTCTCTAAAAATATTGTCTTGTATTGGTGCTTCTGGATATTTTAAACTCAAGATAAATTCACCAGGGTTCTGCTGAAGGAAGGGCTCCTGAATCCTAAAGAGAAATGAGGACCATTAGCTTCAAAAATCATAAGGCAAACAGGATGGTAACAAACCTTCAAAACTTCACCTAAGCCACAGTCCATTAGGTATGGACCAAGGTTGGTGCCCAAGGATGTCCCTGGGGTGCTTTGAGTGCAAATTTCACAGCTAGTTGTGAAAAAAAATGCAGCAAAAGTAAATGTACTCTGCCCAAATAACATGGTGTAACACCCTGTGTTCTGATCCCTTTCTCCATTCTCATGACTTCTTAAGCATAGAGAGGAAGCCGTATGAGTACCAGCTGTAGTCACTTGGTCTGTTCAGCCTGGAGAAGAGCAGACTGAGGGGACACCTCATTGCAGTCTACAACTTCCTCGTGAGAGGAAGAGGAGGGGAAGGCACTGATCTCTTCTTTCTGGTGACCAGTGACAGGACCTGAGAGAATGGCCTGAAGTTGTGTCAGGGGAGGTTTAGGCTGGATATTAGGGAAAGGTTTTTCACCCAGAGGATGACTGGGCACTGGAACAGACTTCCCAGGGAAGTGGTCACAGCACCAAGCCTGGCAGAGTTCAAGAAGCATTTGGAAAATGCTCTCAGGCACGTGGTGTGATTCTTGGGGCTGTCCTGAGAAGGGCCAGGAGTTGGAGTCAATGATCCTTGTGGGTCTCTTCCAACTCAGCGTATTCTGTGACTGTGATTATTTGTTCAAGCATCACTGAATAAAAGTCATGAACAGCTTTGGGTGTATGAACTAGAACCCAGTCTTTTCTTTCCCATCTCAGTGTCTCCAGACACGGGCTCCATCTCTCTGACTCTGTGGATTATGCACCTCTGGCTATGTGGCGGCCACATACCAGAGTGTGGCACTATTCTTGCACATCTCCAGCAGACAACTAAGCTTGTTCATTGAAGAAAACAGAAAAAGGGAGTCAAGCCATTTCCAGCTGAGGCATGAAAGAGATTTAGTGCTATACTTTTATGCAAAACATACAGCACTATTTCCTTCTTTGTTAGTCTTGCTACCTAGAGGGCAGATTCAGCAGTTCCTGACAGTATGTAAGTAACCCTTGCCCTAGACCTGACAGCACCTTTTCTTGAGCTGTTCTTTTTCCTTGCTGGCACTAACTGGTTTAATGCTTGGCTTGGGGAAGCACTAAGTGAATCAGTTCAAGTGCTCAACATCCTTTTGGAGTCTGAAAATATGTAGACTCCTCACTTCTGCTTTTCTAGGACATGTTCCATTGCTGACAACCTTGCTTGGGCTACAAGCTTTAATGCCAAGGTGTTTTGTCACCTACTTTATACACTGAAAAATGACCTATGCCAGATAGGGAACTGTAGACAATTTCAGGAAAATGTATTTGCCTCAGCTTTTTGGCCAAAATCAGATGAGCAAAAACTGGAAATTGGGAAGGAAATTAATGCTTCCTCTTTTTAAAATCTTTTTGATTTCTAAGATGTTAACAAGAATTTTTATTAGAAATAAATGGACATAACACATTAGTAGGCAGCACATATTTTTTCTCTGATATTTAATGTAATTGCAATTATTCTAAAGCAATTATTTATAACAGGAAAAAGCAACTGAAACAAAACTGCTGGTTTTCCACTTTTCTTATTCTCATAAGTTTGAGGTTCCTAGTTGAACCCTAAAAGAATTATTGTGTAGCATCTTGTAAAACAGATACTCCTGTGGTTTGGAGGCTCCTTTCTGCAATCCTCAAGTGGGCAAAAACAGTTTTATGGGATTCCACTGATATTAATTTCACTGACATTAGAAGAAAAAAAATATGTGAAAGAGTTGCTAGTGCTTTCAGCACTGTTATATCTAAATCCATAATAAAGTACCTTGCTTATAAATCCACTAAAGCTGTGTTGAGATACTGCAAATGAGTTAAAACCTACACAAGTATGTTTTAGTATATGAAATATTTATACCTACACAATATTTATTATAATGGTATGTTAAGGAAACTTCCCTGTCTGACCATCCAGGAGCCACTCTGGCAGTCAGACTGTGGCACCATCTGAGCTGGGACCGAGGCCCCTTCACAGCTACACCCCCCACACTCACAGTCAGACCAGGTTTCCTGACCACCTCGACCCCAAGTTTCCCGTAGCAGAGTCTCAGACATACAGATCCTTAAAATAATTTAATGATGGTGTAATAACTAAATAAGAAAATAACAGCTTGTGCTGGTGTCTCTGAGGAGGAATCCTTAACAAAGGGACCCCTGGGCGCTTATACCCTAACAGTCTAAGGACAGAAATGTCTGGGGGTCATCAGCTCCTGCCCTGTCCCTGAGTGTCTGGTCCCCTGGATGGACCACAGGTCCCTGTGCCCTTTGTTAGGCAAAGGGTCAACAGTTCACAGCGTCTTGCCTTGGGCTCTCATCACCCAGACAGAGCTCAATCTGCAGCTTCACACTGAGCTACCTGCACTAAATATATTCCTCAACAGGTATATCTCATACATTGATTTTCAATTTATATTTATGGGAACCATATCCAGGGAATGGAATCATTTTTTGTTTACATTTAACAAGCCTATTACTAATTTTTTAATCTTAATTGAAAATCCAATACCTTATTTTCCAAACTACCTTCTCAAGTATTTTCAGTTTTCAAGTTGCAGGTTTTTTAAGGAAGCCACAGATTCTCAAAATAGGGATGTTTTCAAATAATCTGTGTTCTTACTTCCACAGGCTGTACAGAGGTGGGTTAGAGCGTGAAAAAGGTTAAAGGGGCCATGCTTGAGAAGACAGGGGGTAGGAATGAGATTGTAGCTTGCAGGTGTGGGTTAAAAGCAGTAGCCATTTTATTAAGTACAGCCGGTACAATTTAAAAGTTTAGGTATTTTCTAGGCTTCTGTTTCTCTTCAAAGTAAGATATCTAACTGTGACTCAGAGTCAATCCGAGTCTTGAGAGAAGTTCTAGAAAAATTATTTGTCAAATGACTGGAGGTAGTGTTTTAGAAACATGTAAAGAAGATTTAAAGTAATGTGCTTAAAGATTCCATTTCAGATTGATCAAAAACAGGGCAAACATTGTTCAGAGTTTCCAAATCTCTCTCAACCATTTTCTTCATGATAACAATCTCCAAACAGTTGACAGATTTAAGTCTTACAAGGTGCCAGGGGCTTTCTGTTCATCACAGGTGTAAGTCCTGACCTAAATTCTTCAGCTGTTATTTGTTCCTTGAGTTGCCATATTTGTTAATCACTTGCTTAGTAAGTGCATGTTTGTTTTTTCATGTATCTCAGTCCTTTCATTTCCCATTCAGGAAGTCCTGTTCATAAGAATATGCCCAAAACACTGTTCATGACCAGAGGCAAGCACAAGCACATTTTGCTCACCACACTTTTTTGCTCTACATCTGTGGGGGAAAAAAGGGGCCTACTTTCATCTTATCTAGTTCTATGCACTTAAATTATATATCTAAGCTTTGTTAGCTGGCTCTTTTGTATAGTCAAGGCATCTCCAGAGTACAATCCAGCCTAGTCAAAATCCAAAGTGGAGAATGAGTAGCAAAAAGGCATGACTTGGCCAGCTGGAGAAGAAATGTGTAATAAAGGAAATAACATTTGTGCTAGTCAACAAAACTATCTGCTTCTTTCTACACAGAACTACCTCAGGATTGGGGTAGAGAGGCCAAAAGCTGCAAGATAAGGCTAGGATCTTAGGTATTCCTCAAGGAATTTGCTCTGTGTACACATTTTTAGTTTTTCTGCCATCCTTTTCCTGGAAAAGAACACCCATGATGCAGACTGTGAAAAATAGCTTTATCATAGAGAACCTTATGTCTTTAATTTTACGTGCACTCAACATCATAATGTTTCATTGGTCTGTCACATACACACTATATTTTATGACAATTAAAAAGTATACTGTCTTTTTCTTAATTTTATAGCTCCGTAAATCTGTTTTCAGTATCAGAGCAAGAAATCTTCTGGAAAAAGAGACGGCAATCAATAAAATTCTAAGGTAAGAGTCAGATGTGATTTGGTATTGTTTTGACTGTCGTCTGATTTCTCATAACCTTGTTTTTCACAAATGTTACTGGATGTATAGTATTAATAGTGTATCCCTTTGTAGTACATCTATTGCTTTCATTATCAAAAATAAATTGCTCTTTTCTCTGGCTATATTATATGTTTAAACAGCAATAAGAGAGAGATTGTTCTTCTTTGGTATGTATTTGAATTCTGTGTCATGCAGAAAGATCACGTTTCAGCTCATTTCATTTCTTCCTTCTAAATTAACTAAAACATGCCCTTTCATAAGTGATGTTATTTTGCCTAAAGAATTCTAGCCTGGACCTGGCAAGTATATGCACATAAATGTTCACAGGGATTGCACACTAGAAAGCGTAGACTACAGCCAATGATATTCCAAGTACCAAATGGATAAAGAAGAAGATTTCAGAACTGTGACTTCTGTAGAAGGATTTCCTGAATGTTTTAATAATGATCACTCCTTTTGGTATTCTATATCAAGTAAGTACTCAGTACCATAAGTGACTAATGCCAGTCTGAGTCTCCAAGGCCCATGTCTGAAGTTATCATATAGGTAACACCATGCTGCAGTTTTTCATGCTACTGTTGGTTTTACATTAAAATGGCTGTTCTTGGTATAAGGTGCATTAGCAATGCCAACACTTAATAGAGCATTCTTTTTATATTTAAATTCTCAGCAAAGCAGATGCATTTCCAGAGTATTGTCAGTGAGAGGTCCCAGGTAAGCACACAGTATAAACAGGAATAACTTTGCTGAAAAGTATAGATTAAGTGAGGCAGTGTTTTGTGAGGAGCAGTGAACTAGAAGTTCAGTGTGATTTCTGAATTATGAAGTTTCTTGAATCCATGCCATTTGAGAAGTATTGGTTCTTTTTAATGCTCTATCAGAATACAGAACAGGGAGAACTATAGCAATTAATGTGAAACTTTTTCTGTCTTTAAATCCATGTAATGAAAACATAAAATTACTAATTCAAATGAATTTTCAGTGTAAAGATATTGTTCATAAATGTAAATGCAGTACTATAAGTATTCAATTTTAACAAATCTCAGAGCTCTATTTGTAAGCATTTTTTCAGTTGTGGGACTGTACCTTGATTTTACAGGCATAACTGTTACAGATAGATTAATCAAAAAACTTTTTAAAATATGGTTTTAGATACAAGCGTCCTGGCATCATTTCAGTAAAACATTTTTAATGAAATTCTGTGTTATACGAGAACTGTGAAATGCTATTGACATCTTCAGGGTTACACAAATGTCATGTTTTTTGATGTGTTTCTTATACTATACCACAGAGAAAAAATGTAGACGAAGAAAATATCCTACTTTTATATATTTAATTTTTTTTTAATTACATCTGTAGGGACTCCATTCTTTCTTAGAAGAAAAAAAATTAAGTTCTGCAAAATTGAAATTAAGAATTCTGATGAATTCTCCCATCAGCATAGATTTTTCCCCTTTTCAGGATAAATCTGAAACAGAATGGGAGGAGAATCTAAGCAAACCATTGTTTGGATTTCACTGATTTCTCAGACATACTAGGACAGGATCAGAAATCAGTCCTTCCAGTTTCAATCCTACTGAATTCCACTTGGTCCTACAGATCATGACTTCTGCCAAAATCTTGTGTCTAGAAGGACTTCTCATCAATTCACCCAAATTCCTCTGAAGAAAAGTTTCTGAGGAAGAAGAAGAAAGTTTTCATTTACTAATCTATTATTTTATTTTTAATTAATCTATTTAATCTATTAATTTAATCTGCATTTACTGCTTTCTCATCTATTTCCTGGTTCATCAGCAATGAACTTTGAGAAACACAGAGAAAGGGGGGAACTTGTGTGAAGTAAGAAAAACGTGGGATCACGTGCCCTCTAATGCTTTCTTGGGATGCTTGTAAGTCATTTACAAAGAAGCAGTCTTATTCTCCTCCTGAGAAAAAGGAACAAATAGTATTTATTGTTCCTTGGGTTTGCCTCAAAATTGTTAAATAAGCTCTGATCTATGACATTTACAATGCATCTGTTTCAGCATAAAAAAACTGTGTTCATGGCATATCTGGTGGGCAAGCTGATAGAGAGCATTGCCAGTGAGGGTCTGACTGGTCCTGAGCACTGACAGTGTTTCCATGTTGATGACAGTGTTGCCACTGTTGATGCAGGTGAGTTTTACAAACAGAGGAAGTGATAAGATTTACATCTGAAATTTTAGATTCAGTTTAAGTAACACAGGAAAATTCAAACTCTCAAGACTTTTTCTCATTTTTGCTATAGTTGTAAATTACATAAACCCCTTCATAAAATTAGGTGACTCTCAGCTATTCAGAATATCTGAGAAAAGAACAAATGGCATTTATGCCAAGAACAATAAGAGATAAATCAGGATGTCCCTTCAGAAAAAATTGCTTCTTGCATCTTCTTAATTTTTGTCTACCTGAATTAAGGAGCATTTATCTAAAGCAATGCCTCTACACAGTAAAACCGCCCATGGGCAACTTCAGCTTGACAAAATTGCTGCCCTGAAAGAGAATTTTAAGTCTGTTCTAGCTTAAGTCCACCTCTGACCTTTTCCCCTCTATTTTTTAAACCTTGTCAATTTATATTTTAGTCAAATTTGAATGTTTCAATATAACCAACTGTACTATGAATTACACAAAGATACCTCTATGTCTCTCTTATGCATCTTTCTCTATGCAAACCTTGGTTTTCCCTTTGTATGATGAACTGCAGTTTGACTTCTCCCCCAAGAAGAGGAAGAAGGACATGAATAGCCCTGACCACCCAGAGAGACAGTTCATACATTCAATCCTAGGTGTCTCAGCTCCTCATCTAGTGTTACATTATGCAGCAAAATGCAGGTCTTGGGTCTCTTCTGAAGCTTTCTTGCTGCACTCCAGGGGAACTACCTAGTTTCCGAACATCCTTGTTTTGAAATTAATCTTCCCCTGGCCTCCTTGAGGTCTTTGTGCACTTAGGCATGGGAACCAAGTTAAGGATGTAGTAACTACTGTCCTGAGTATTTTACCAATGGTTTGCATCTTTGCTCTGCCAGTGTCAGAGCATCGAGGGGCTTAACTCTTCATATAAATCCATTCTGAGGTAGGGACTCCACTGGAAATGAAAATGAAACAAGGTTAGAGTATAGACAGTTAGAACAACTTTTTTAGAACAAAGTCCCATTTAGTAGTGCCTCTGAATTGCAAACAGCTCCATTCCTTTCTGAAAATTATGATACGTTTCCCTCAGCAGCAATAACCACTTCTAGCAAATTTAATTCCTCCTGCATATCTTCAGTGATTCACACTTTTTTCTCACTGTAGCTTACTGTGAGCACTGCTTTTCCTCTTAAAAGCAAGTTCTGTGTCTGTGGTTCTTGTGACCCTCATTCCTTGAAGGATCATTATCTAAGAATGAGGTCTAGTCCTTTAGTCTAGTCCTCGAGTCCCACTGGCTTTCTGAAGCAGACAGAGTGGAGTAGGTCCAGTCAAAACATTGTGTATAAATCAGTCCATTCTCTCCAGTGCTGAGGATAAGTTATTAACAGTACAGAATGGTGGGGAAACTGAGTAAATTAAAATTAGTCTCACAAAGTCCAAAATATAATTAAAGTCTCAGCGTTGCAAAACCTTATTCTGTTGTCTATTAAACTGTGCTTCAAAGAATCAGAGAATGTTTGAGATTGGAAGGGACCTCTGGAGGTCATGTGGTCCAACCTCCCTGTTCAAGCAGAGTCACAACAGCCAGTTGCCCAGGACCATGTCCAGATGCCTTTTGAATATCTCCAGGGAAAGAGACTCCTCAACACAAATGTATAAAACTATGTATTGTGACAGTTTGGGAAAATAACATTTCTTTTTAAATGGGCAGCTTTTTATTTGTTTTTCATTACAGCTGACGCTATAGTCAAACTGCAAACTGATGCTAAGGGTGTGCAATAGGATTTTCACTGTTCTAGATAAGGTTTACCTGATGTGTTTCCTGGGCCTGAGGGAATAACATAACTCATGCTTAAGTGGAATCTTAAGTTTCACGAACACCTAATTGAGTGAAGTGCATTTATCTTATGTTTGAAACTGAGACTACCATGAGTGCATTAGGGGTGGGGGGAAGGAGAGAAATAATTGCTTGAATTAAGTATTCCATTCTACTAATTTGCTAATGTCCTAGTTAGAACACTTGGGACCAGTTCATCACTGTATGGGTGTAACCCAAAACTGTGTATTCTATAGCCTTCCATGCCATTTCCCAGGAACTGTTATCAATAGACCATTTACACCATCTGCCCAGAGCACAGCCTGACTCCTCAGGCTATAAACCGGGTCTTAAGAGCCCTGTGAGATAGGAGGATGCTCCTGTCCTCACACCCATTGTGGAACTCCCCACCCTGAGGGAGGTACTGGGCATTCCTGCCTGAACTGGAGGATATCTAATCTTGGAGTCTTGGGACTTTTTTAACCACTCATGGGATCCAGAGGAAGACTGCAGACCACCACTTTCAACCAGACTGCAACCATCACTCTCAACCGGACTGCAATCACCGCTCTTGACCAGACTGCAACAGCACTCTCACTAACAGGTTTTTTCCCTCTCCTTTTGCTTTGGACTCAGGGAGCCCAAGGAACACCACTTTGTTCATACCCCAGGGTGGTGGGTTATATGTTTGGGGTTTGTGGGTTAAAACCAACTGTTTGTCTGTATAATCATATTTATTGTATTATTTTATTAAATTGTTATTCTGATTTATAATCTCTCCTTTGAGTTGAGTTCATTTCCCCTCCCAGTTTACCTTTAAACCAGCACAGCTAATACGCTAGAAGTTGATTCAGACTTTGTTCCTACAAGTATTTCTGCAAAATACAGTGGGTTTTTTTTTTCTGAATGAGCAAGAAACAAGGTTCTCTGTGCTTCTAGGAAAGTTATAAAGTTTATCTCTGAATAAAATCTCTCCGAACACTAATGTATAAACACCTTTCACAAGAGACTGAGCAAACATTTTCATTAGTTTATCACAGGAATTTGGTCAGAGGGGAACTTTGTAGGCCATGTGTTCCAACTGCCCAGTTGCTAACCCTGGATCAGACCAGCTCTTGTTTACCCTGGGTCAGCTCAGCTCTGCATCTTCCACCTGGTCTGGTTCTACAAGAAGGGCCAGAAGGAGTATCCAGGGAACTACAGGCTTGTTAGCCTGACCTTGTGGAAGATCATGGAGCAGATCATCATCAGTGCCATCATGCAGGACATACAGAATAACCAAGGGATCAGCCCAAGCCAACATGTGTTTGAGAAAGGCAGGTCCTGCTTGACCAACCTGATCTCCTTCTATGACAAAGTAACCCACTTTGTAGATGAGGGTGAGGCTGTGGATGTTGTCTGCCTGGACTTTAGTAAATCCTTTGGCATCATTTCCCACAACATTCTCTTGAAGGAACTGGCTTCCCATGGTATGGATGGGTGCACTCTTCACTAGGTGAAATCTGTCTGGATGGCTGGGACCAGAGAGTGATGGTGAACAGAGTTACATCCAGCTGGCAGCTGGTCAGTGGTGGTGTTCCCCAGGGCTCAGTATTGGGGCCAGCCTTGTTCAATATCTTTATCAGTAACCTGGATAAGAAGATCAAGTGCAACCTCAGTAAGTTTACTGATGACACCAACTTGGGCAGGAGTGTTGATCTGCCGGAAGGCAGGAAGGCTCAGCGGAGAGATATGGATAGGATGGATTGATGGGCTGAGGGCAACAGTTCCATAAGACAAAGTGCTGGGTCCTGCACTTCGGTCACAACAACCCCATGCAGTGCTACAGTTTGGGGGCAGAGTGGCTGGAAAGCTGCCAGCAGAAAAGGACATAGGGGTGCTGGTTGACAGCCAGCATTGTGTCCAGGCAGACAAAAAGCCAATGGCATCCTGGATTGTATGAGAAGTAGTGTGGCCAGAAGGATCAGGGAAGTGATCGTCCCCCTGTACTCAACACTGGTGAGGCCACACCTTGAAACCTGTGTTCAGCTTTAGCCCCCTCATGACAAGAAAGACATTGAGGTGCTGGAGCATGTCCAGAAAAGGGCAGCGGAGCTGGTGAAGGCTCTGGAGCACAAGTCTTATGAGGAGCAGCTGAGGGAACTAGGGATGTTTCGGCTGGAGAAAAGGAGGTCGAGAGGAGACCTTATCATTCTCTACAACTGCCAGAACATTGTACTGAAGTGGGGTTCAGTCTCTTATACCAGGCAACAAGTGACTGGACAAAAGGAAATGGCCTCAAGTTGCACCAGGGGAGGTTTAGATTGAATGTTAGGAAAAAAGTCTTCATGGAAGGGGAGGTCAAGCACTGTAATAGGCTGCCCAGGGAAGTGGTTGAGTCGCCATCTCTGGAGGTATTTAAAAGACACTTAGGGCCATGCTTTAGTGGTGGACTTGGTAATACTGGGTTAACAGTTGGACTTGATCCTTAATATCATTTCCAGCCTAAATGATTCTATGATTCTATGATCCTAGAAGACATACTATTCTTTATTAGAAATTTGCCTGCATTAAATAAGTGACTTAGTTCTGAATCATTTGCAACAAATTTCTTGGCATATATTTTATGTTTTCTCTCTTAAGAGTATGATTTCTTTCTTCATAACTTTGAGGGTTTGATACCATGCATTTCTCAGAACAAATGTTCCAGATAATTTGATGTTAGTTGTTGTCAGGCGCAAAATCCAGACTTAGTCCACCTTCCTCAATATCTACAAGCATATGGCATGATTGGATTTCACCTACCTAATGCAAAGACAAAAAAAGGAAATTCTGGAATGCACATATCCATTGGTAAGAAGTTACTCTGTTCCATGGGGGTTGTGCCAACTGACCACCATGTTATGCATCAGTGCAAAGCACAGTTGTGAAGTAGGATTATTGGGCTATGGAGTCTCCAACACTGCAGGTATGGACAAAGAAGTTAGACAAACATTAGCCCCAAATAATGTAGCTATCGTTGATCCCATTTTGAGAGAGGTGATAGACTGGATGGTCACTTGAAGTTTATTCTTCTATATTGCTTTTATTAATTCTTCTACAATCCAATACAAATTGTTATTATACTAATATCTGTGAGAGGAGAAGCTGAAACAGCAAGGCAAGAATGGCAATCAGAGTAAAAAATTGCTAAAGAAAAAAGTTTGCTACCATAGCTCATCTGGCTGAGCAGACACTAAAGATGTGACTGGTTTTTCTTTAGAGGCATATGGAAGGAAACAAGAAAAAACATGGAAAAGAAAAATCATAGATTATACAATTTGCATTAATAATCCATTTTATTTCACCAGCCAAATTCATATTTCTTTAAAAAAAGAACAGTAGTATAGCTATGGTGAAAATGTGCATTTTGCTTACTATTCAAAAAGTGCCTTATTGAATTAAATTTATAAATGAAAGAAACACTACAACATCTATCAGGTGGATTCCCCATCAATCTTAAATTGGCACACTCAACCATATATTCCAAGTTAGATGGAATTATAATGAGAGCAGAGAAAGATTTAGTAAGGTTAGAGAGTCAGAGAGAGTGGAAACAGCGCTGAATGAGGATGATAACTGAGTGTTGTACTGCAGGGTACCACACTGCTAAGACTTCAGTTTGAGCACGTTTCAGAGAGAACAAGAACAAAAGCACACAGTAATTTATGCAGTTGCTACAGTTACTACATAAGTACTCACTCATTCAAATAACGAAGAAAAAACCCAAATTGGTGTTACACTGGAATAAAAGATGAGTAAACACTTGTTGCAGAAAGGGTGCCTGACTAAGAAGTCCAAGTATGAGCCATATGCATACCCTCTGCAAGAGACCTCGGAATACTGATAAAAGGTACAGTATTTTAAAGTATTGATCAAAACATTTAACATTTTATATTAGGTCAAAGAATGTTGCTTGAACACTCTGTTCACTACTTATTTTTCAGGGATCCCAAAGCAGGAAATAGTTTGAAGAACTTCAGAAGTTTGGACCTCCTAACAGGTTACAGGTAATGCAAACTATGTGGCACAAACTATGTGGTATCCCAGTAGTATATTGTTCTGTGTAATCTTCATCTGCTTTCTAATAAGCAAAAAATTGCATTTTCTCTTTCAGGATATTTTATTGTATTTGCGCTTTTCAAGGAAGATTTGGAGCATGTAGTTGGCAGCTGCTGGACTCTGTTCCAAGTTCTGCAATAAAAATAGTGGAGCCCAGTGAGATCTTTAGCTGACTGCTTTGTCTTTAGATGCCCACTTTATGGTTACTTTAATACTTTCAGAACATAATTCACTAGATTAATTGACCAAGCATTCAATGAAGTTGTCCATATAGGGACATACAGTACTGTATGAGATGCCAGAGGATGTCGAAGACATCCTCTTGAAAATGGGAGGTAATACAGAAATCTGTAGGACTATTGTACCTTGTACCCTGATGGAGCAGCAGCTGGAAGCAAGGCAAGATACTCCAAGGCATGGCAGGTGGTGCTGGACACCTCTGTACAACCAATTTAATTGAGTCCTACATCTCTGTTGGTTATGAGGGAAGCCTGGACACACGGATCACATGGAGGCACTGAGAGTGAGTACGTAAGTGTACGTCTGCAATGAGAATGCAAATCCTACTGCAGACTTTTAAATTGGCAACCATGCCATTCTGAAAACTTCATGGCACTTGCCTTCTTTTTCAAAAGTCCCAAAGATCTGCAACTCTAGGTGTCTAAGCAGCTGAAAAATATCCAGATTCTGAGTCAAAAGTATAAGAAAGTATAACAAAGTATCTGGAAATACAAGGAAGATTAAGGCAGTCATTCCCATGAAGTGGAGAATGCTCAGAGAGGGACTGTCAAAAGGAGCCATGGCCTTTTCAGGACAGCATCTTTTTCTCTGGAAATGCAAAAAAATTTCTTTGCAATTACTTGATAAAAATTTCTGATCTCTCTGCTATACAACTGGCATTTCATTATTTCTCTGTTCAGTAGGAGCTGCAAGGCTTCCAGAGGTATTGAAAATAAGGCAATGGATGTAAATTCCAAATATGGATTTAGTAATCTAATTTAGAGATCATAAACAATACTAAGTCTTTCTACAGGTGTTAGTTACTCTTTATGCATGCCCATTCTGCCATAGTATGCCCATAGTATATGGGCTAAGTCTATTGTATTATACAATTAATAATAAAATAAGCCATCTTGTTCATTAGTCAGGTAAAGAATTTATTGTTTAAGCATTTAAAATCTCTTTTATTGTGAACACTAAGAGTTTATGTAGCTTGGTATTCAAGTAATTGTGTACAAGAATATGAAAAGTTTATGTGCAAGTCACTTTTTGATGTCAAGAAAATAATTTCTAGCTGTTAAAAGCAAAGCACAATAATTTATATTTACAGGGGGAAAAAAAAAGATAAGTTAATCTCTTTGTCACAGCGAGAACCCTCTATACAGAACTTTCCATTGTCTTTCCTAGGAAAAACTGAACTGTCATTTTAATGGATTTAGATATAATCCATTTTTAGGAAATAATTTTTTGCTTTTTTCTTTTTTTAGTCAAAAATTGCACAGGTATTCAGATATCTCTGTTGTTTTCTGACAGTGTTATATGGTATCATCCTCCATAATATAATGCTTAAAATCCATTGGCATTAAAATGTTCATGATTTGCCTAAGATGAGCTGTGTTTTATAAGACATGTAGTAATTTTCTTAAATGTCATGATGCTTCAGTTCAGTGTAGTATAACCTAATGCTTTTTATAACAAGTGTAGCACAATGTATTTTTTTCTGGCATGCTAATCTGACGGGCAGTGATGACACTGATAAGCATTCTAAGCTTCTTGTTTTTGTTCCAGATCTCAATTTGGATTCATACTTCTATCATTTATGTGTTTATATCCAAAAGAAGGAGAAAAAACACAGAAGAGTGAAAAACAAAGTCACAGTGGGGAAAGAACATGCCATGTACACCTTTTGCAATCAAGCATGCTCATTCCATGCTGTCAAGGCCAGCATTTATCTAAGCCTTACAGCAGACTGGCAAACTGAGTGGTTACTCAAATGGTGTATGATTTTTTTAATCTTTTTTTTTAAAAAAAGGAGATTCTATTCAATAAAAAGTATGGAATATTACCAGTTGGGTCTTGTGTTTCTCTGGATGGTTGTATAACACAAAATGAGCAATAAGGATTGCACAGTGTAAACTTAAAATTGAAGCATTCCCGGAATGTTAAAATATGTTTCCAGTGTTGAAATTCCATCTCTCAGGCATCAGAATATTTGTGTGAGCTATTTCAGTGGAAACATCTCTTTTTCTTAAGCAAATCAATTCCATTGTAGCCATCAAGGTAAAGATATGCATGCTCTGTTTAGCTGTAGCACACTTACTAGCCAACAAATACTCATCTCTGCCAAAATGTGTAAAATGTAAAATGTGTTTGCCAAAACAAAATGAATTGTGAGCAAACAAGTGAGAAAACCCACACAGCAAAATGCTGCAAGTTGAATGCATTCACAGAGAGCAGACATTTCATTTGCAGGATATCAGCAACGTGCAGCTTTTCATTTCATACCATATATGGTTCCAGTTATTTAGAACACTCAAAGTTATGCTGTAAGTCTTAGACGTGTACATACAGCCCTGAAAGGAACTAAAATTGCTGTTGTACTTGTCCTATTCCCTTCTTTATTGCTGAGAAGCTGGTTTTACTGAGGATTAGTGCGTCGCTTCAGCCCTTTCACACTTTGTGAACTCTTGAGGGACCATAAATTCTACAGCAAACTGGATAAAAAAGTTGTAGATGGCCCTTGCTAAGGCATGAAGGAGGTTCATTGGATGACTGGTTGTGTTGCAGAGTGAGGACCATTGCTTTGGACATGTTTTCATGGAAAGTACATTACTCTTTTATTATTTTTGTCTGTTATTATTGAAGAACTTGGTTCCCACAAAGCAAAGCTGACTTTTCTGAATATGCTACCTCTGAAATTATCATTTATACTGAAAACTCTCTGTCATCATATTTATATTTCTTTGTAGGGCCTGCACTAGACAACGCATGCTGAGTGGATCATTTGAGGGGCAGCCAGCAAAGGAAAGGTCAATACTTAGTGTCCAGCATCATATACGACAAGAACGCAGGTAAACATGGACAAAAGAGATGGTTTTAAAACTATTCTTAAAATAAAGGTGACAAAAAGAATTAAATTTGAGCAATACTTAAGACGTGAAAACCCAAAATTACCTACTTGTACAAAGAACTGAATTCTACATTCTTCATTGTAACCATGATGAAATTCATTGTACTGTATAAATGGAAAAAATACCTTTTTATTTCAAATGTCATTCCCTTTGCCAACTACAAAGCTATCAGTTTAAAGATCAGAAGGAAAGAAATTGGCTTATGTTAGACCAGATTGAAAACAATTGAAGAACATATAAGCTTCTGATGTTAGCGAGAGAAAAATGATAAAAATTTGAGATATTGGGTGTCTGGAGAGCAGTGCTTTATAATGGCCATCTTATAAAGGTCAAAATTTCATCTTGAGATGTATTGTTAAATTGATTATTATTGTTTCAGGTCACTGAGACATGGTTCCAACAGCCAGAGAATCAGCAGAGGAAAATCTCTTGAAACGTTGACTCAAGATGTAAGTCCTCATAGAAATGATGGTTTTGATTTTTGGGAATGTAAAAAGTAAGACTACATACTATCAAATAAATGCTTGTGTAAGACTAATTTCTATTTATGAAGTAGCTTACAATTTATCTTTTGAAATCTTGAAAGGAAGTCATATAACAAATACTGTAACTGCATTAGAATTATCCTCAAAATAATTGCCATGGTTATTTCACTGATAGACTTACTGGTTTTGGAACACTTGCTGAGATAGATTCACTGAAGCTGTAGATACTACATTAGGAACACAACAATTGCTACCCAGGACACCTTAAAAAGGCTTACTCTGGAATTACACAGATCACTCAGGCTGGCAATACAGCACTTCAGAATTTCTGGTGGAAGTTTAGCAATATTTTTCAAGCAGTAGAACTGTCAGATGAAAGGACAAAGACTAAAAGGGAAAATAGTAATCATGAATTTCACTGTGGTGTAGTTTCATACAGTTAAGTGCGTTTTCATTTCTGCAAATTCATACCATATTTTATGGAACTCTGTGACGATGGAAATTCAAGGGGCAATATTAGTCCTCTCATTCAAACTATCAAAGTCTTTAAAGAAACAGAATCACAGAATCACAGAATCAATTAGGTTGGAAAAGACCTCTGAGATCATCGAGTCCAGCCTATGGCCTAATTCACCTTGTCAACTAGACCATGTCATTAAGTGCCACATCTAGTCTTTTCTTAAACATCTCCAGGTATGGTGAATCCACCACCTTCCTGGGTAGCCCATTCCAATGCCCAGTCACTCTTTCTGTGAAGAACTTCTTCCTAATGTCCAACCTAAATCTCCTCTGGCACAGCTTAAGACTGTCCTCTTGTCCTGTCACTAGTTGTTTGGGAGAAGAGACCGACCCCCACCTGGCTACAACCTCCTTTCAGGTAGTTGTAGAGAGTGGTAAGGTCTCCCCTGAGCCTCCTGTTCTCCCAGCTCTCCCCAGCTCCCTCAGCCACTCCTCATTGGTCTTGTACTCAGACCCTTACAAGCCTCATTGCCTTTTTCTGGACCTGCTTCAGCGCCTCAATTTCCTTCCTAAATTGAGGGGCCCAGAACTGGACACAGTACTTGAGGTGTGACCTCACCAGCACTGCATACAGGGGAAGAATCACTTCCCTAGTCCTGCTGGCCACACTATTCCTGATACAGGCCAGGATGCCATTGGCCACCTTGGCCACCTGGGCACACTGCTGGCTCATGTTCAGCCTGCTGTCAATCAGTACCTTTCTGCCTGGCTGCTCTCCAGCCATTCTGTCCCCAGCCTCTAGTGCTCCATGGGGTTGTCATGGCCAAAGTGCAGGACCCAGCACTTGGTCTTGTTGAACTTAAACTGTAGATAACTAAAGCAGATGTGACCTTGTTAGTGTCCATTAGTAAGGATAACACCCAGCATTACCCCACCATGAGTGCTCCAAAGACTCACATAACTCAGAATAGTAATACTGATTGTACCCTTCACTGGATGAGCTCAGACGGCATCCTCCCTCACTCTCTCTGTCCCTGCACTCAGCATTCACTGCCTGTATGTTCTGCATGCCCCGCAGCGTGGCAGCCATGCAGCAGGCTTGAGAAGCTTAAGGGGTGTCTAAAGCCTTTTCTTTCCCAGTCTTTGCCCTTAGTAACTTTGATGATATTCATTCCAGTTCAGAGAGACTGGCTGAGCTTACAGGACCTCTGTTTTTAAAGTTAAAAGTTAGATTGGATGGAACCTCGAGCATGAAATTAGAACTGAAATTAACCTTGATGAAAATAAGGAGCCTTATGTTGTAGATGGAAAATACTGTGCAATATGCTTGACTGAGTTGATGTGCAGTACAATTGGAAATAAAGACCTTTCATTTTAATATTTCTATGTAAAATACCATATCTTGCTTTCATCTGAAACATTAAAAAACAACAACCCTCAGACCTTATTTAAAAGGAATCATTTTGCTTCTAGCACTCTAACACAGTGAGATACAGAAATGCACAGAGAGAAGACAGTGAGATAAAGATGATCCAAGAAAAAAAGGAACAAGCTGAAATGAAAAGGTATTTAACAGTCAAAGTCTGAGTGCACATTTTCTGTGTTAACTATTCTCTGTATGAAGTAAAATGTATTGAGAGTCAACATGAAAAAAAGAACAAAGTGTAAGGGTTATTTTTGCCTGTTATAATGCATAACACTTAATAATTTATGTTTTTTTCAAAAGGAAAGTCCAGGAGGAGGAGCTGCGAGAGAATCATCCATATTTTGATAAACCCCTTTTCATAGTTGGTCGTGAGCACAGATTCAGGAATTTCTGCCGAGTGGTGGTACGAGCTCGCTTTAATGCGTAAGTTCATTTCGTATCAACATTGGTTCCAACACGTTTACCTTCATATCCTCCAAAATCACGTTCTAACTTTTCTTTTACAAGAAAAACTGCATATAATGTGGTCACCAGACAAGCTGGCGGTCAGTTTTCTATGGTGTAGTCTTGCTGTTGAAAGAAAGGAAGCAAAAAAATGCTGTGTAGGGGCAGATGTGTTAGAGCAGTCTGTGGTGCTGAGATGGGACAAGACTGTGGAGAAACCACTGACATGAACTGAGAGGAAAGGCTAATGTTTCCCAGTTTTAGACCCTGGGGAATCAGCTTGCTATTTCCTTCCTATTCCTCATCATAAAGCGAGAAGTTTTTATACACCAGCAGTTAGTTACTCATAGAACAGAAAAAGGTAAAGAGAAATGAATCACACCTATGCTCACCCGAAGACTCTGCAGCCCATAATTAGGGACCCAGAATGGGATGGGGAGGTGTTCAGCTCTGGGAGATAAAAGAAGAAAAGCTGAAACCAGATGAAAATCAGGAAGACTCAGCAACTAAACTGTGTGTGTGAGCATGGCAGATAGAGATCTATGTACAAGCAGCTTGATATAAAATAATCTTACAGCTCTTCTTTTAAACCTCTGTCTGTGACTGGCATCCTAATTTTTGAGGGTTAGTGCATGTCACCTTGCAAACAGTGTAAGACTCAAGATAGCTCAAGACTATGAGCTTGGCCCTTGTAAGGACTGGTTTCAGTACCTGCTTTATCACTGATTTTCTCTGTGCCCTTCAACAAATTGGTTAGCATGGCAGGAAGGTTAGATATTCAGTTTTAACAATACCTATATTTAAGTGTTCTGCCATGTGTGTAGAGGCACGTCCACTTTTTTATACAACTGCTAACTTGATTGTGGTGCACTGGTCCATGAAGCACTGCAAATTAACACAGAAAAAAAACCACACAGTCATTCCAATCCACTTGTCAAAAACTTGTCAGTGCCTCTTACCATTGTGGAGTGCCTGATGGTAGTAGGGTATTTACATTAAAACAGTTTAAAGAAAATATTTGCAATTATAACAATAAATTGATTTTCTTAAACAGTACATTTTTTCATTTCTTTAAATCCTACCTGCTTTATTCATTGTCCTACCTAGCTTGCCAAGTAAGGTATTTTAGATATGTTTTTCAAACTGGTAAGATACATATTTTCTTCTAGTAAAAAAGGCTGAGGAATGCTACTATGTAAAATAGGGGGAAAAGGCTTGACTTTAAGAATCAATAAATAATTGCTGCAGCCAGAACTTAACTCACGTCTCCTAGATATGTGTATATTACTTATAAAGTGGTTCTCACTCTTTCTGACTTCCTAATGGGTGTTTGGACATGGTAGGTGGAGCACAGCAATTACATAGGAAAATTCAGATATGGAGAATCTAAAAATATTAATCAGAAAAAGACTCAAGAAATAGTAAAAGGAATAGGTCATGTGGAAGGCTTTGTGTGTGTGTATGTTAACTGAGGATATCATAGAATCACAAAATCATAAGGAGTGGTTTAAGTTGGAAGGGGCCTTAAAGATCACCTAGTTCAACCCCCTCTGCCATGGACAGGGACAGCTTTCACTAGGACAGGTTGCTCAGAGCCCCATCCAGCCATGGTCCAAGAAGTTTTGAAATTAAAGAACTCCTGAGGGAATACCTTGGTACATAAAATTCAGTAGCAGCTTAGTGCCATCATTTCCAAGCAAATACAAAATTAAATCCTTGTTTGCAAAAGCAAGACCCAAAAAACTCGCAGTTCAAGGAATCATCAGAGGAATTACAGGTAAGCAATGAGTTAAAGTGATACCAGCTGTGTTGGTAATATGACTGAAATTGCATAGAATTAAATGAAACTTATTCAGACATTTAAAATTAAGATGAGATAAAATGGAGCCTTGATTTTGGACAGAAATTACTTTGAGGTGACAGATGCATGGTATAATTATAATGTTAACTAAAATAAAATGTAAATTACTGTATCTTTTCTTCTTTTTATAGTTCTAAAACAGATCCTGTTACTGGAGCTGTGAAAAATACCAAATACCATCAGCTTTAGTAAGCACTGTAAAAGTAACTTTGCTTGGTCACATAAGCCTGCAGCATAAGTGTGTGAGCACACACCTGCATGTATGTGTGTATATGTGCATGCACATGTATATTTTTTTTTTCCCAAAAAGTTGATTGGGGAGGAGGATGAATAGGAAGCAGATGTTTTAATCAGACTTTTCTTCTTCACTTGCATGCAACTTCTCTGGTTTTAGTACACATTTCTGAAATACTGAAATCTTTGATACTCCTCAGCTTAATTTATTTTTCATAGGAAAGCACTTAACTGTGCTGTAGGCGTGGCACAAGTACACAGCACTCTAGGCATTTCTGTAATGGAATTTCCTTATGTATTGTTCACAGTGACTTGCTGGGTTTGGTTACTTACCTGGACTGGGTCATGATCATTGTTACTATATGCTCCTGCATTTCCATGATGTTCGAATCCCCTTTTAGAAGAGTTATGCATGCTCCAACACTCCAGGTACTGCCACCAAATCATTTTACAATTAACGAAGCACAATCACCTCGGTTTTCTCCACTGCCTGTTCTTAAATTAT
The DNA here is from genome assembly GCF_025592945.1 of Manacus candei. Classification (NCBI taxonomy): domain Eukaryota; kingdom Metazoa; phylum Chordata; class Aves; order Passeriformes; family Pipridae; genus Manacus; species Manacus candei. The sequence goes on from NW_026138062.1 coordinate 1,809,721, forward strand.
GCCTGTTTTCTGCTTTGCTTTTCAGATTGCTGAATATGTTTTTGTAATATTCATGAGCATTGAGCTTAATCTGAAGATTATGGCAGATGGCTTGTTTTTTACACCAACAGCTGTCATTAGGGACTTTGGAGGCGTTATGGACATATTTATATATCTTGTAAGTTTTTGTATTTATGGGAGGTTTTTGTAGCATTCATAATTTTGATATCTTCGGTTATATAAATGTTTAGTAGTATGAAAAAGTTTGGCTCTGCACCCTGATGCAAATATAGTAGTATAATTTGTGTTCAGACACTGCTGTTTTCATGTGCATTTCTGTCAGTTATGTGTACAAATACTTGTTTAGACATCTAAAAATACACCGATGTGATAAGCACCTGGCAATTTAGTGTAGGGTCATTGTATGGTCCCTTTTAATTGTTTATTTGGTGATATGCTTTAAGTGTCAGATCTGATTTAATTCCAAAGTAAACTCAAGATCTCTGACCTCGCTTCAGCATTCTTATGCAGGAGAATCTTTATTTTATCTGTTTCATAGATACTCATTGCTTCTACCGCTCTCCACAGTATTCTTGCCTTATAGAAGGTGTTTCAAAAGCCTTTAATATTTGATGAAGGGCACATCCTTGTTGCTGGTGTCGCTGTAGCAGAAAGCAAAACAACATCTTTCTATACCCTATACCTATCAGTAGTGGTTCTCAGGAAAAAAAATTGCTCTACTGTTTGCTTTGTACCTGAGAAATTTCGTGCATTCAAATACAGGAGAAGGGTGTCCATTTCCTCTTCACATATGACAGTAAACACCACAGAATGTCAAAACCAGTGTCCAGTATAATGCAGTATGAAATATTTTTATTTGTGGTTGGGCACTAAAACAGGCTCCTCAGGTAAGTGGTCAAAGCACAAAGCCTGAAGGAGTTCAAAAAGCAGTTGGACAATACTCTTGGGCACATGATGTGACTCTCAGGGATGGTCCTGTGCAGGGCTAAGGGCTGAACTTGATGATCCTTGTGGGTCCCTTCCAACTCAGCATATTCTGTTATTTAGTACTGAAGAAATTACTGAGAAAAATGGCTTTGATGGATTTAGATTAAATCTTTCAGAGATAAATTCACCAGGCAGATGTGCTGCATAAAATTTGTCATGATCAATTTGTATCTAAGATTCCATTGTTAACAAATAAAAATATGCATACTTGTACAAAACTCCTACTGTAGTATGCATAATTCTTCAAATCTCTCTGAATCCCTCTGTTTGTCTGAAGGAAAATTTAGGTGGTGTAGCTTGGATATTCCAAATGTGCTTGTGGTGGTCTTAAAAGAATATGAAATATAGTTAGAAGCACTGGCAAATCATTTTGTCTTGATGGAGCAGCTGTCTTTTGTCACTGTTGTTTCAACAATTCATATTATGTTTTAAATCATATTGGTGATATCAGCTTGATCCTCCATTTTTTGTGCACTTACTTCATTGTAACACTCTCGCCTCTGTCCCCCTATAATAACATTGGCTTTTAAAAAATAAGAAGTAATTAACAGACTTTAAATCAACAACCATTTGTCAGAGATTGCTGAGGCTACAAGACACGACTGTGCTGTTTAAAAATGTTTTCCAATACGTAACATTTATGTGATGAGACCACGTGGTGACAAAACTATTTATGCCTGTAACAAAGTGGTAGGAAAAACTGTCGAGAAAACTGTTAACAGATTTTCCAGGTGAGGATTTCTAAGATTCAGGATAGAATCTCTGAAATGAGAAGGGGGAGAGCAATAATGCTGCCTGCTCCAAGAATATAGTTTCTGACCCTATTCTGAATCAGCCAAATTGGTTTCCTCTTTTGGAACAGTTCCATCTGCTGAAAAGTATCAAGTAGATTCTGAGTCAAAGGGGAATACAGAGACTGAAGCTGATGCCTGTTAGTTAAGACAATAAGCCAGGATACAAGAGGTCCAAGTCCATTTTCTAAATTAGGTGCTTTTCTGCCTTATTCTTTCCTTTAATTTTAAGGAAGAGAAGCAGCCATTGATCTTCTGTGCTGTGTCTATGTCAAGTAAGGCATTGTAAACCTAATCCTTCTTTGCCCTTTCCTGCCCTGTCATCTCCAGGTCAGTTTGATATTCCTGTGCTGGATGCCTCAGAATGTCCCTGCCAAATCCGGAGCTCAGCTCTTAATGGTACTCCGCTGCCTCCGACCTCTTCGAATTTTCAAACTAGTCCCTCAGATGAGAAAAGTGGTGCGAGAGCTGTTTAGTGGCTTTAAGGAAATTTTTTTGGTATGTGCCAATTATTTTTTTTCTTGTTAAAATATATGAAGGAGTAATAAGATAACATTTTGCTATAACATGTATGTTTTCTATTCTTTTCACCATTGTTGTCTGTTTACTTTTCATCGTGGCTATCACTGGAGATGACCACAGAACAGGTTAAAAATTAGGAATATAAGTAACTCATATTTATACTGAATAAAGCTGCTTTAATAATTCTTTTATAAATTATATTAATTCAGCATACATTTCACCACAGTTACATAGGAGGACTACTGAAAAAAAAAATATTCCTTATTCACACTTCTAGTTGGGCAAGGAAGATAAGAAGTAGCATATGGCAGCTCTGCAAGAACAAAAGTAAATCTGGTTTCTGAGCTGAAGGTCTCTACCTCCAAGTTTTTTAAGAGGCAACCAGAGACAATAGAGCTGCTTATCACAGATCTGGATCTCATTGTTACGTTATTGTTATTACTATGATCATAATTATGCACTTATAGTAATAATAACAGTAATGGAGTCTGTGATTGCTTGATCAGAACCTAATCTATTGCCTTGAGACCCTATGTGATATTTGTCAGCCTAAATAACAGATATTTTATTCCTTAGCAGGATGCTGTATTAGGTCACATTGATATAAAAGGCAAAGCTACAAATTATTTGCAGGCAGTAATAGAACAAGGACAAAAAGTATAAAGCTAGTTAGTATTTCATAGATACAGTATTCTGTTAAAGATATTTACATCATAATTTACTCATGCGTATCTTTATTGTAACTATCCTGGATAAATATCTAACAATATCTTACTTGGATTAGTTAGTAAAGCCTGATTCAGAAAAACAGAAGGAGCACATATTTAAGTACTTGAAAAGTTCTCTTTAAAGTGAATGGTAATTCTTATGCATACAGAATTTAGCGAGGTGGTACACTGAATGCAAGAAAGCTTTGATCCTTATCTGCTATTTTTAGATCCTATGTTAATGATAAGACTAATACTAAGGTAGCACCTGGTTACTGCATCAGAACCTAAAGTAACGTATCTGTCATGAAAGCCATATCTCCAGGTTTATGCCACAAAACTATCCGACCTGCAGTTCCCCAAAGGAGCTGACCCCCTTTTTCAAGTCTGTAGGAGTAGAGCTTAACAAATCTAACTTCATCTTTACAGGTTTCTATACTTTTGCTGACTTTAATGCTTGTTTTTGCAAGCTTTGGAGTGCAGCTATTTGCTGGAAAACTGGCCAAATGCAATGATCCTCACATCATCTCTAGGGTAAGAACTACTTTTCTGCTTCAAAATATTGGTATGTTGTGCAATTTCTACCTGCTAGGGAAAGCAAGTGAGGAAATCAGAGCTGTCATATGAGAAATGGAGATCTTGGGCACTTTCTTGTTCATAATCAGAATGATGGAGGAAGAGGTAAAAAAGGATTCAGTGAATGAGGATAAGGATGTGTTTTGATTAAAAAAGTAAAGCAAGTCCAAATATTGAGGACTGTCTTGAAGAAAATTGTCAAATTAATGCCATTATTATCTGCAAAGGACTGGATGGCACATGGAATTAACAATGGAAAATTGCACCTCTGCATTCCTAGGTCCACAAATGAAAAACAGGTTAGACTGCTAGAGGTTCAAAGCACTGGGAACGCTATGTGGATTACATGCAGAAAGTTATCCTTGTTTCGTACTCCATTTGGAGAAATATCGTCATCACCTGAAGAGACCAATGGTCTTTAGGAAAGAGACGAAAGGCTACATAGTCTTGCAAATTGAAAAGCATTGTCAATCCTGGGAGAAAAAGAGCATTTTGAATCCTTGCTAAGATGCATTTTTCATTTGGATAAAGGTCCATGACTATTAATCACAGACCTGTAAATAACCTTTCATTTCTCTTTACATTGCTTTCCCATTGTGGCAAATGTCCTGTTTATGATGGCATGTTGGCATCTCTCAGGGCATTTGTTTAACCTCAGGCTGTGGTTTATTTCACTATAGGAAGACTGTCATGGCATCTTCAGAATAAATGTAAGTGTTTCCAAAAACCTCAATTTAAAGTTAAGACCTGGAGAGAAAAAGCCTGGATTTTGGGTGCCACGAGTCTGGTGAGTTGCTACATATTTACCTATTTTTCTTCCAAAAATGCAGCTGTTGGTGTAGAAAAATGGCTCAAATCTCATAGCATTAAACTATTGATTGAGGGGTTTTATTGTAATTTAAATGATATTAAGGGTAAAAATTCTGGCATATTTAGTAAAAAGCCATATATATGAAACTTTTCTGGACTTCACTTCATAAACCAGAAAGGTATAAATTCCTTATAGATTTATAGATACTATAAAGGATATCTATAGATATCCCTTATAGATACTAAACCTATATAGGAATTAGGTTTGATTTGGTTATTATTACAGTGGGAGTTATTTTCTCAAAGAAGAATTATCACTTAATTGTTCTTTAGTACTATTATAGAGACATCGTGAGAGCCATACAGCAACACAGAACCTAAGAATATATACGAAAAGATGGAAGAAAAAGAAATGTAAATCAACTTTCCTACAGCTACCCATAAAAACAAATGAGCAAGTCATGTCTAAAACCAGACTTTCTCTTCTATGGCCATCAACCATGCCAGCTAGCAGCTTCTTTCTTTTTCCAATGTAGGGAGTCCTTGTGGTCTATCTATTGCAGAAATGCAGTAAAAATTATTTAAAAGCTAACATATCTTTTTAATTAGTATTCTAATAAAGTCCATTTAATATTTCTCAACACCTGAACAGGCAAAACTCCCTCTTTTTAATTTTTTGTATTTTTCACTTGGTTGGCATTTTGCAGAATCATCTTAACAGCCACAATTATTTTAATTGGCCATGTGTGTGCATAAAGAATATACCAGCAGTGGTGGTTTCAGATCCATCCTATACTAATGAAATAATATGCTGTGATTTGAACAGTCAGTGAAATTCTGACATCTGCAGATGTCTTTGTTTCTGTATGCTTCAGACAAATTCTTCCCCAAGTAAGCAAATTCAATCCTGTTCAGCTTGATCCAGAAATAAGCAAAAGCTGCCTTAATCAGCATAATTGTAAACTTTGGGGAATATTGCAGAAAAATGTTTTACTGCAAGGACGTTTATATCACCTGTTGGCTGTGTCATGCCAGATTTTCAAGAGCCAGATGTCAGTATAAGGACTGCATTAAAATGAAATATCTGCATCTGAGAGCTCTATTTTCACTGACTGATTGGATTTAAGAGGCACCAAACACGTAATAACTCTTCTGGAATACAACTATTTAGCTTATAGACTGTTGAAAAGTCATTGTGCTCTTTGGATTGTCTGTTTTGGATTGTAGAGACAGAACACCATGCTAACCTAGCCCAAGGAGGGTACTTTTAATGTTCAATTGCAAACAATCTTTTGAATGTCAACTGATAAAAAAGATTAGAGCGTATGGTATAGGTAAGCCAAGAAGATATGATGTCATTGCACTAAGTTTTGCTTTAGAGTGACAGTTCCTGATGATAATGTAACAGGGAACTACGTTTTCTAAATAATCTTGCTGACTTTGGAGTCCAGATTTTCTATGTGTGTTAGAGAATGATCTCCTACAGGTAAATTTATTTTAGAATCCGGCCAATGCCATCAGATCTATTTTTTCATGAATGCTGTATTTTTCTAATTTCAATGGCAAAACCACTAAAATGCAGCAACATACTGTCATAGAATGGTTTGGGTTGGAAGGAACCTTAAAGATCCTCTAGTTCCAACCCCCTTGGCATGGACAGGAACACCTTTCACTACACCAGGTTGCTTAAAGCCTCATTCAACCTGAACCTTGAACATATTTTAAGCTTTATTACTGTGAATCAGATTCTGAATAAGAAAATAAGCCATACATAGGGATCTAAAATATTATGCTTTAAATATTTTTTGCTGTTGCTACTGTTTTCTTATTCTTGATACAGAACTTTGATGTGTTCCAGAAGCTTTCACACTAGCTTTGCAGGGTATTTAAATGTTAGGCTATGAAGAATCAAGGTATCAAATAGAACAACTTTATTGCTGAAGTTACACCTATTTGTGTACTGCATTTCAGGGCAAATCCTCGGAATTTTAATTTTGACAATGTGGGCAATGCAATGCTGGCACTATTCGAAGTTCTTTCATTAAAAGGCTGGGTGGAAGTCAGAGATGTTATTATTCATCGAGTTGGGCCGGTAAGGAAACACATCAAAGCCTTTGAATTCTACAACACCTACCTTTGATTTGTCTTAACTATAAATCTTACTTTTGTCTATTCAGATCCATGGAATCTACATTCACGTTTTTGTATTTCTTGGCTGCATGATTGGACTGACCCTTTTTGTTGGAGTTGTCATCGCTAATTTTAATGAAAACAAGGTACTGAATGAGGTGACTTATTCTGAGTGAGGCATTTTATTCAGTAGAACTGACTCTGTAAGAAACCTGAAACTGATACTACACTGTCTGCATTACCTGGTAAGGCTGCCTTGAACACTGGCTTACTGATCTTGCATTCTGCAACACTGCAAGTCTTCAGATCCATCTGATCCATATTTGCTACAGAACTGAAACCTGTGATGATAGCAATCCATCACATACTCTGTCAAAGCTGTCTGAGTTTATTTATATTGCAGCCATGCTGCTAGATGGAGACTGAACCTAAAGCACAATGTATTTACAGATGCTGCTGGTTTAGTTTGATGTAGGCATACATGCCGTGGCAGATAAAAAGATGCATTATACTTGAATGTGTTGCAGCTAAGAGGTCTCATTAGAGCCCTCCCATTGCAGTATTTCATATCCAGAGTAAAGCTGTGTGACTTTTTCCTGGTAAACAGCAGAGTACATTGTAAAAATAATTGTCCATCACTTAAACAAAAAGGTAGTTAGTTTTCTAGAGAAGTTCACATAGGCTTTTTGGATTACCCTGAGAAATAGAAAAACTTGTCCCCGGGGGAATTGTTGCAGAGCAGCTTATGTCTACACTTGTTAAAGATAGAATACTCTGGATAGATTTGCTGCATACACACTGCCCAATGCTTAATCTGAGGGGATTTTCTGAGCCTCTTATGGTGCCCCTGAGGCATCGGGACATAATTATTAATTTTTTTCATCTTTTGGTTCAAAGTGACAGAAATAATGAGATATGATATTTTTATCACTCATGGCACTGGAGAGAAAGGATTATTGCAGACTCTGGGGTGTGGAGATGTGCAACAACCCAGTGTGCTAATGCTGGAGACTGGTTGCTGGCTATGGCCCTAGTCCAAACTCTGTAGCAAACGCAACTGTGGAGTTTGTCCTTCGGGAAGACCCTTTGACTCCTTCTAGAAGGGAGCTGAGCAGCACACTACTGTGCATGTAGCATGGGCAAGCAAGGCATCATGCAATTGAGTCAAACACTTTGTGAGCCAAATAAATGGCCTAAAACCTCTGCTATTCTGAAGGTATTTTTATATTTGCATAGCTCCAGTGTAATTTTGGTGAGATAAAGTGTGGTCATTCCTGTTAAAATGTATCTGTTCTAGAGAACAAGGAGCAATGTGTTATTCATTTATTTTCTTATTCACTAAATTTTGACAGAGAATTCCATTGGATTTTTATAGATGCTTCTGCCTCTTCTTGTTCAGCTGTGCAATATTACTTTTCCTTCAAATGTGTCAATACTCAAGTATTAGCTACCACTTTGTGATAAAGTCCAAATGCAAACACAGCTCCTCCAGCAGTAGTCCTACTCGCAGGGCTCTGCTCTGTGGTCCCCTTATAATGATCCCACTTGTGGAACTGCAGTCTCTGAGCAGCAAAGCAACGTGACACCATTATTTCTAGATTTTAGAGGAGTCCACTCTTTTTTGCCACCTTTTATCTTGTTTGCAGTGAAGGCTCTCCAAGAATATAAACCAGACATGCTCATTGGGGTTAATGAGTTCCTTTTAATTTAAGCATTTCTAAATGGTACGATTTGGCCCTGACACAAGTAGCCAGCATCCTTACATCTATCACTTTTTCTGGATTGTGTTGGAAGGCGCCTCTTCCCAGGGTGCTGTCTGGGGACACAGTTCCATAAAGAGATTATGTCCACTAAGAGGAAGGAATCCTGACCTTATCAGTTGCACAGTCAGCCTCAGTTCAAGCATCTAAACAAGCCAATTCCCAGGTGAGCCCCAAAGATCACCCCAGCCCTCACCCAGCTCAGTGCAGCTCCTTTCTAACGGGGAGAGCAGCCTTTTGACACTTACCTTGAAAAGGTCTCCCTTGTTTTTGTAACTCTAGAATCCTTCCATGAGATTTTACAGTTCTCTGAAGTTACAAGGAACTCACTTTGCTTTGAAGGTCATTTTAGATAACATTGAATTCCGTTTGGAGTCTGCTTTTTCTTCCTATGTTATGAGAACATTTACACACATACCAGCTACCACCACCCCACCCTAAGGGTGTGTCTCCACCTCTCTTTGTGCTTCCTCCATGGAGAGCTCTTGTAGATTCATAGCATACTATTATTTTATTTCAATTACACCCCAAGCAGAAGAGCTGTGGAGAGCAGCAGTGGTCTCCTGGAGGGCTTGTTCCCTGAGAAACTGTAGAGACACTGACAAGCCACAGGATTTTCTGCTGCAAAGTCCAGACAAAATCGACCAGTCTTTAAAATAGTGCTTCCTGGCAAATGATGTTCAGTCAAACAGAAGACATCCTGCAGTGTTTCATTGCCCACACTGGGCTGCTGCTACAAAGAACAACTGTGCCTGCTGAGTTGAGTTCCGGAAACACACAGCTAATGCATCCAGAAATCCTCTTGAGTAACAGCTGATACTTCAGACTCCTTTACCCAAACAGTGTGTTATTTAAGGAAAGTTGCATATGTAACTTTATTTCAGGCACCAAAGAGAATGTTGTTTTCATGTTACAGTGTTGAATGTTCTAGCTGTTAAATGACAAAAGCTTTATACGCTTCTCTTTGTTTATTAAGGGGACAGCTTTACTGACTGTAGATCAGAGACGATGGGAAGATCTGAAAAGCAGACTGAAGATAGCACAACCTCTTCATCTCCCACCTCGTCCGGGTATCAAAGATATTTTGATTTTATACATGTTAAGCCCTAGTGTTCGTAATTCCCCAGGAATCTGCAATTCAAATTAAAACTGCAATCGTGAGGCCACTAGGAGGTTGTGCATAAGTTAATGTTGAAACAGGCTCCAACTACAGATCTCTCCATAAGGCTATTAAAATCAACCCAAAAAAGGTTCTACTTCGATGGCTTTAGGATAAGCCTTAATGATAAAATGAATTTCTAAATGAAAAATGTTTGCAGTTGGCTGTAGTGATATGAATGGAATGTATTAACCTGACAGCAGTTGAACGATGCACTTACACTAAAACTACCAAAACCTTCATGCAACACTGGTGTTCAGTATTTGAAATTAGATGTTCAGAAGCCCTATTTGATATGGAAAATTGTAGCAGAAAATTAGAAATATATTTTGATGTTCAGAAGTAAGGGGAAAATGCCATTGTGGTTTTTAACTCTCCTCCTCGAACTCTTTTTTTTTTTTTTCAGATAATGATGGTTTTAGAGCTAAGATGTATGACATAACTCAGCATCCATTCTTTAAGAGAACTATTGCTGTACTTGTTCTGGCGCAGTCTGTGTTGTTATCAGTTAAGGTAATTGTGATTTTTTTAAGTGTTTCTTTATAGTAGTACAGCATGTGTTGCACATTTCCTAACACGACTTAACCATCAACTGAGCCATTACTGTGATGAATGTAAGGAAATATGATTTCTAGATACAACAATCTCAATTGGGGCAGATCACTGTAGATTAATTGTAACTTTTAGAGCTGAGTCAATTTGTGCCTTTTTGTGGTCCAATCCACTATTTTTAATTTCTATAAATCTACAAGAGAAGAGTATACCAAGATACCGTTCCTGTCTGAGCATATTTTAAAGTGAAATCTATTCACTAACAAAACCTTCAAGAAAAGTTAAGGCAATGAAGAGGCATTTATTCTGTTGAACAGCTACTCTTCTATGAATGGATTTTGTTTGTATTTCAGTGGGATGCTGCAGATCCAGTGACTGTACCTTTAGCAACAATGTCCGTTGTTTTCACCTTCATTTTTGTCCTCGAGGTAAAGTAATATATTTTGAGACTTCTTGAGATTAAGCCTCATATGTACATATTTCATTTTGTCTTTAGGAAATCTGTCTCATTCTTCACTATGGTATTTACTTCTGAACATGTACATTCAGAGTTCTCCATGTCACTTGTCTTTAAACATGTATTATAAGAAGAAACTTTTAATGTTTCATAGTCATACTTCTCTACAACCTTGAGCTTTGTGTCCTTTTATATGTATTCAAGTCTGAGCCTTTAAAAGTGTATTTTGGTGAACCCAGTGAACTCTTTTCTTGCAGAACATCTCAGATTAAATTCTCTCTGTATAACACAGAGTCTGTGTTGTCTCATGGAAGTTTTGCTTGTTTCGGTTCTATTTTGCCTGGTGCATTAATCCCCACTATTCTGTATCTGTGACATCATCAAACCTCTCTCAGTTTTGTTTTGGTTTGGTTTAAGTATCATACTTCATTTTAATACTTTAATAAGCTATGTCCATATTGTCTGTCTTTTGGGGCACAGATCTGGCTCCTGTGTGGTAGCAGTTCTCTTTCTATGAGAATATTGTTATTACAAACAACTGTGCAAGGTGTCTTTAGCCTATTTGCATAAGATTGGAATCTAATGATTTAGCCACATTTTGAAATGCATATGTTTTTTAATGTGTAAGGATATCCGTAGTGTAACAAAGCACACATTTATGATGTTAAAGAAGATGCTTCCTCTGTGGTTAGGTTAGTACACAATTCTTTATAAGTTTGTGGTTGACTACTTTTCTTGTCAGTCCATTCTACACAGCTGATACTGACCACTATCAGAAACAGGATAGTAGACCATGTTTCCCACTGCTCTAATCCAATATGACAGTTCCTATGTTCCACTGATAGGTTTTGCCAGCAGTGATGAATAAACAATGAAGTGAGTAGCTTGTATACACTAGCTGTAGCTAGAGTATGGCCACGTTGTTGATTTTTTTTTCCCTACCCAGGAGAAATCAGTATCTCTAGGGAGACTGAGCAACACAGAAAAGTTTTGTGTCATATGCAGGCAGGTTTTAATTTACCTAGTAACTGTGTCTTTGGAATTACTTTTTTCTTTTATACTGTCAGGGGAAACAAACACACTTGTAGAATTTCAAAGGAACTTTGTCAGAGCCAAAAAAGAGCCTGTTGGTTGTCTCAACAGGCAAGCTATCACACTGTGAGTGCACACCATTTATGGAGACAAAGCAGCTTCCTGCCCAGGATCTTCCCTAAGGCATCATTGTCTTGTTACAGAATCTGCTTTGTACATGGTCTGCTACCACTAGCAGGCATGATCCATGAGGAAGCTTTCTGCATAGCTAACAGCCCTATGTCTAATCTAACGACTCCTGATTCAATCTTAAACCTCTACTGCTCACATCAATATATGTGGTATAGAAGAACAGGAAGAATTTGAAGATCTCTCTTTTGTTACCACACTGATGATGACAGAATAAAGAGAGATGTGGGGGTTTTTATTTGCATGGTGTGGTATTCAGTTCAAGATTGTAGGTACCTGAGTTTAGGTGCTTAAATTCCATATTCGAGGTAGGTGTTTAAGCTGTAACTGTGATCAAGGAAGATGGAGGGTGAGATTCAGTTACCTCCACTAGCCACTGCAGAAAGGTAGGGATGTTTACAGGTCTTCTGTCATCCCTTCCATCCCCATGCATCTAACTCCAATTCTCTAGGGCACCTCAGCTAACTGGGTAGAAGGAGGCAAGATATTTTCAGATACCTCAAATCACAATTAGAAATTCAGAGACCATATTGTTCATTCTGTAGTCAGGCTTCATAAAACATTATAAGGCAAAAAACTACCTGGAAAATCAGCCTTTTACCTCAACATTATATATGGTTTAGGTTTCCAAAATATTAAATGGCAGGGTTGCAAGGTGGAATAGAAAAAATAATGTAATGAATGCCTGACATTTATGGTCTTTATTTAGTAGCTCTTAACTTGAATTGTGTATGAGAAGCTCTCTGGTGTTCCCTCTACATACATCACCTTACATCAGTATCTGGTTTATTTGGTTAGTCCACATAGGAACATTTAACTTTTTAATTTAATTTTTTTAATTTCTTTTATCCTTAGGTCACGATGAAGATTATTGCAATGTCACCTTCTGGCTTCTGGCAAAGCAGAAGAAATCGGTATGATCTCTTGGTGACATCTCTTGGAGTTATATGGGTGATACTTCACTTTGCCTTACTGGTAAGATTTACAGAATGAAATTGCAGTGATTAAAGTGATTTCATCTGTTAAGCACCAGCAGTAGGATTGCTGCTATACATTGAGATAAACCCTCAGGAGTTTAATAAGGCTGAAATACGGCTGAAGAACATTAAGCTTGATACTAAGAAGGAATCACTGTCATGGACAACTGATATGAGTTAAGAGTCTGTAAATGTGGTAGAAAACACATTCTTTAGGAGTAATGTGACTGAGAAAAGGAAGGAGACTGAAGAGACTGAGAGCTCTTGCCAACAACAGTCTCATGAGCAAAGAAGGAAGAAAGAGGCAATGCACAGAATGCAAATGGGAGCAAAGGACTGGAAGAAAGCATTGGTTCAAAATTGCTGAACAATATAGACTGTCCCAAACCCACCAGCGATTCTGTACCACTGGTTTTGGTTAAGGGGGGATGATTAATCCAAGAAGACATGGAGGAGAGGGAAGGAAATCAACTCTCCCTCCATCCCACACCAGTTTTTTAAATTTAAATACACTTCTGGTTCTTTTATTTACAAGGGAAGGAGAAGGGATGGTTGATACTTGTCATCGATCACAAGTTGTCAAAGTCACAACCCTGTAATGGCTGTGGGATTCTCTCTTGTCTGCCCCAAGCTCTGTTTGAAAGAAAACCTGTCTTCTGTGACTAGACATTTTGCCCTGACATTCACAGTTTGCCCCCTGCTGCTAAGTAGCTTGGAAGGCCTGAGGAGTTTCTGTAATCCGGTGGCTGCCTAGACAAGTAGACTGGGCCTGATGGACATAATTAATAGAGGGTTGAAGGTTTTTTGGTTTGATGTGTGGAGAGGCTGGGTTTGGGTTTTTTGATATTGTTGCTACTAGTTTATGATTTCTCTTATTTTATGTGGGGATTGCCCTATATTATTAAAAGATCAATTGTCATGATCTTTCCAAGAAATCCTTGGGGCACAATGTATTAAGTCTTCTGTGTTTGTGTTCCAGAATGCGTACACATACATGATGGGGGCATGTGTAATTGTCTTCAGGTTTTTCTCAATTTGTGGAAAGCACGTAAGTATTAATTAGGAACTACAGCTATTGAAGTGCTCAGGTATAGGTTAAAGGACTAGATGCTATGCATCTCTAAAGCAAAATCTTTAGGGCTCCATTTTGTAGGCAAAGAAAAAAAAAAGGAGACTTCAAGCAGCAGTCTCCAACTTTACATACTGTCTTTAAAATGTCAGGATTTTAGGTATATTGTATAATAGTGCTCTATTATGCTTACTGGAAAAGTTGCATTTTTTTCAAAAAACAAAGTGCCACTGCAATACCACAGTTTTAAAAATGCTTTCTGCAATTCTGAACATACACTGCGCTACTTTCAGCCCTTGCCATTTCAGTGCAGTGTGATGTGCATGCTATTTGTTTATTTTTGCTGCAAGACTACAGTAGTAGTGGTTGATGCATTCATCTTATTATGATAGTGCTCTTTTACAGAAATTTCTTCCTCCAGAGTGCAAGTCTGTGTCTTTTGTCTCTACAGTGTATGTCTTATCATGGTAAAGGACTTACATTCAATTTTAAAACAATATTGGGCCAAGATGTTCTTCTGGAAACACTTGCATGGTTATAAAGCAAGTCACTTCTCAAGTTTACATTTCTTTTGTGTTTGGATTTTCTCTGGTGTAATTGAGAGTAGACAGGCAGAATAAGCATAGGCAGAGAACAAACACATTTATTTAACAAGCGGTGACACTGCATTCTCTTGCTGTGGAACTTCTTACACTATCCAAATATCTTCTATGAAGTCTGACATATTAAAGTAAATGTGATTAAAAGACTGCTGTACTAGGTTGCTGGGGTTAAGAACAGTAAGTCAAAGGATTTGTTCAGTAGAGGAAAAAAGTTTTCTTTCAATCAAACTACACGGAGCCTGAAGAGCTTTTGGAAGTCAAATGAAAAATCCTTGCTTCTCCTATGCATCCAGACCAAGTGATTGCCTTCAAATGTTTCAGATTGATTCTAAAGTTTTTTTCAAGGTTTTAACCTAGTCATTTGTGCTTTCATGTTAGAAGCTGTATGAGTTTCACTAATTTACCTGTTCTGTTGCAATGTGATGACTAAAGGTCAGCATGAATTTGGTTTGATTATAAAGAAAACTGACTCCCTCAGTCCCATTAAAGGGAATTTTCCATCACATCCAAAGCAGTTAATGGTGTCGGGACAATCTAGGGCAATAACTAGGGCAATCAACAGTAAAATGTACAATATACATGCATGAGAAAGTAATAGCTATAATCTAGGCCTAAGGCCTATGTAATTTCCAAAATTATGTTCTCATCCTAAACTCTATGGCCATCTTTGCAGAATCATAGACTCACAGAATGGTTTGGGTTGGAAGGGACCTTAAATATCAGCTAGTTCCAAGCCCCCTGCCATAGGCAGGGACACCTTCCACTAGACCAGATTACTCAAAACCCCATCCAACCTGGCCTTGAACACTTCCAGGGATGGGGCATCCACAAATTTTTAGGGCAGCTTGTTCCAGGGCCTCACCACTCTCACAGTAAATATTTTTTTCCTAACATCTAATCTAAACCTTCCCTCTTTCAGTTTAAAGCCATTTGCCTTTGTCCTGTCTCTACATGCCCTTGCAAAAAGTCCCTCTCCAGCTCTATTGTTGGCCTCCTTTAGGTACTGAAAGGATACTAGAAAGTCTCCCTGGTCTTTCACAAACTTGCATGAGAAATTTATAGTTTAATTAAGCTGCACCTATCTTAAGGAAATCCCCTTCTCTATACATCAACCCATTCCTTTAAGTAGGCTGCAGTGTCTGTAGTTTCTATCTAACAGTTAGAATCACTTTCAGATAAGCTCAGAGTAGTTTATTGCACCACTGTTCATGCAATGCTAATTCTGATACTTCAGGAGTATACTGATTCTAGAATATTATAGTTAGGCTTATGCTATATTTTCACTGTATTATCCTAAGCTGTATTATCTTATATATACTTTTTGAGGAGTTGTAAATGACCTTGTAAATGATGAAGATATGCTGATGTCTGCAACAAGTAAAAATGACACACACTTCAAATCAGATTTATAACCTACCTTTTTACTGGGCTCATCCATTAATGTATGTGTGTAAAGAATTTATTGTCAAATGGCAAGTGCAAGAACTGTCTTCTTTTTTTCTTTGCTTTCCTGAATGGCATCATAGATGATTTTTTCTCTGTCCTTCCAGGTGACACTAAAAATGTTGCTCCTTACTGTGGTTGTCAGCATGTACAAGAGTTTCTTCATCATAGTGGGAATGTTCTTACTGCTTCTTTGTTATGCTTTTGCTGGAGTGGTTTTATTTGGTACAGTGAAATATGGAGAGAACATTAACAGGTACAGTGTGTACTTCCTACCTTGTGGGGATGTTCTTTAAGCAGCCTGAAGAAATCACATTCTGCTAGAGAGAAGTTTATCCATGGTAAAAAAACAGACAATTCTCCAGGTCTAGCTGAAGAGTTCTAAACAGAATTTCTGACAGGAGACATCCTATTCTGATACTGAGCCGTCTTTCCAGTCCTTGTGCATTGGCCCAAATGACACCTAATCCAACCGAGAGCATACTGAGAGCTGGTCTTCATTATGCCAGCTGGAATATGCTTCAAAGCAGCACCGTGCTAACCCACAAGCTGCTGAAACACGGTGTACCTACTATATCTCATTGGCATCACCCAAGAACAGGATCCATATTCCAGGCCAATACAGAGAGGAGACAGTTCTTTAAACTGTCTGTTAACTGGAGATTTCCCAGTCATCATCAAGCTTATAGAAGAAAATGGAGACAGGAAATAGGATCTGGCCTTGAGTTTACTTTAGCTCTAAATAAAATGCACTAAAATACTCAGACCCATGTCTGAGCTAGAGTTCAGTTATTATATCTTAAGTCATGAAATAAATAATTCAATGAACTCATTCAAATGATACTGTAACTATTTTTAGTTTAAAATAGTAGAACAGTAGAAACTGGAAACATTTTTTCTTGCCAATGTTTTATTTCTGGAAAGTGAAACAATCTCTCTCTCTCTCTTTTTCTTTAAAACAGACATGCAAATTTTTCATCAGCTGGCAAGGCTATTACTGTACTCTTCAGAATAGTTACTGGAGAAGACTGGAACAAAATTATGCATGACTGCATGGTAATTACAATACTGCCAGAGCTAAAGTAGACAAGAAATTAGATACACCCTTCCATCTCAAACTGCTATCACTATCTTAGCTTTGTAGAAGGAATACTGTGCTTGCCTTTGTCTCTTCAAGAGATATAATGTTCACTAAACCTCAGAACATGACACACACATTGCAGCTCCAATTCCATACTCACAGTGTAGTATTTCTTGGAGCTAGGTTATTAGATGATTTAAAAACAAAAATGAAACTATTTCATTTACAAATGAAAATGTTTCAAAATCAGAAGTGCAATAACTTACTTTTTCACTCTTATCTCTTCTTTGACTGGGGCAAGATGTCTTTTCAGATTAACTTTTTCTTTAATGCCTGCACTTAGGTTCTGTCCATGATAATGATAGTCTTGATGACCTCAGAATTAATCCTCAAATCATTATAAGTAAATGTTTGTCTGTGCTTTCCATTGCAAAGAAAACCATATGCCTTTCCTTTTTAAAATTAATGAGCAGGAAGGAAGATTTCTGAAAAGCATCATGTTTCAGAGCACCAGGTTATTTCTGTACAGTGGGATAATGCACAATGTGCCCTGCATGTGGACTGAGATCCATGCCTAAGCCTTTTTTGTCATATGTCTCTCTGTTCTCTGGGTTTTGACTACTAAAAGAAGAAAAAAAACCTGCCCACAATAATGCCCACAGTACTATTCCCTATCTGGGAAGCTTTAAAGAAATAATAGTCTTAATTATTGTATTGTTTGCAGAGAAACATTTTACTTTATTTTCTTTTGTTTTGAAGGTTCAGCCTCCATTTTGCACACCAGATAACAGCACCTACTGGAAAACAGACTGTGGAAATTATGCTGGTGCTCTTATGTATTTCTGTTCTTTCTATGTCATCATTGCGTACATCATGCTAAACTTGCTTGTTGGTAAGTGAAAATATGCATTAATAACAAAAAGGTAAGGTCCATCTTGGCATATAGTGTGCTAGATGTGAGTCTGTTGTGCTATTCAGGTATGAGGCTACCTTGTACTTTCAATGTTATCTTGTATGAGTATAATGGTTTTGATACTTCTTTGGTATGGTGTATGCTAAAACTCAGGAAGTTTGGAAATGTAAGCTTTTTGAACGAATATGTTGTACTTGTAGAGTACAGTTTCCCTATGAAATACTGTTTTGTGAGCTTTTCTTTCTTCAGTTAATATTTTTTGAACATCATTGGAATTCTCTTAATTGATATTAGAACTTTAGGTCAGGATCTCACCAGCATTTAAAATACAGCTTTTAAAAAGTGAGCATGGTGAATATTGATGTGGTATAATGGTTTACTGTGCATTCAAAATCCTTGTCTGAACATACAGGCATTTATTAATATGAAGTTGGCACAATAGAATTAGATGTTAACCAGTTAGAATGTAACTACAGGCATTCTTTGTGGTGTATTTTGTTTTTATTGTTTTCAGCTATCATTGTGGAGAATTTCTCATTGTTTTACTCAACCGAAGAAGACCAGCTTCTAAGTTATAATGATCTTAGGCATTTTCAAATTATATGGAACATGGTTGATGACAAAAGAGAGGTAAGACATTTGATAATAATCACAGAAATCTAGTAAATTTCCAGCTTTCCTTGTAAGAAAGTATGGGGAAAACAAAGTATATTGGCAAAACTCACTCAGAGGTTAGATTTTAGAAGTTCAGTGAGCACGATCTGAAGTTGTTCATGACCCTTCGAATACTAACGTGTATTCTGTGACGTACTTATAGTAGCAGATTTACAAACAAACGTACCTATTTAAAGGATTAATATAATAGCATCTTTCCTCACAGCTTCCAAAGAGTTGTCCCCTTGAAAGTCTACAAACTCATATCCATTTATGTGTCTGATCTTTGGGAGAGCTTGCTGAGATTTCAGCACTGTCTCTTGTATAATTCTTATGGAGAGGCTGATGAAGTATGGGCTGAGTGAAAAGACAATGAAGTGGACTGAAAACTGTCTGCATAGCCAGGCCCAGAGGGTGATGATCAGCAGCACAGATTCTAGTTGGAGGCCAGTAACTAGTTGTGTACCCCAGGGGTCAGTACTGGGTCCAATCCTGTTCAACATCTTCATTAATGAGCTGGACCATGGAGCAGAGGGCACCCCCAGCACATTTGCTGATGACACCAAACTGGAAGGAGTGGCTGATAAATCAGAGGGTTGTGCTGCCTTCTAGAGGGACCTCAACAGGCTGGAGGAATGGGCTCGCAGGAGCCTCATGAAGTTCAACAAGGAAAAATGCAGTCTTGCACCTGGAGAAGAATAAACCAGGGCAAAGTACATGCTGGAGGCCACCCAGCTGGAAAGCAACTTGTCAGTAAAGGACCTGGGAGTCCTGGTGGACACCAAGTTGAACATGAGCTACCACTGCCCTTGCAGCAAAGAGGACTAGTGGTATCCTGGGCTGCATTAGACAAAGTATTGCCATCAGGCCAAGGCAGAGGGTCCTCCACTCTACTCAGCCCAGGTGAGGCCACACCGGGAGTCCTGGGTTCAATTCTGGGCTCCTCTGTACACAGAGACACAGACATACAAAGGGACACAAAGATGATGAAGGGACTGGAGCATGTCTCCTGTGAGGAAAGAGACTGGGAGAGCTGGGACTGTTCGGACTGGAGAAGGCTCAGGGGCAGCTTGTCAAATACCTGAAGGGAGGGTGCAAAGAGGACAGAGTCAGGCTTTGCCCCATGCTCCCCAGTGACAGGACTGGCGGCAATGGGCACAACCTGAAATATGGGAGGTTTCCTCTAAATATCAGGAAACACTTTTTCACTGTAAGGGGGACTGAGCACTGTCACAGGTTTCCCAGGGGGGATTATGGAGTCTTTGTCCTTGGAGATATTCAGAAGACATCTGGACATGGTCCTGGGAAACTGGCTTTAGGAAGCCCTGCTTAAACAGAGGGAATTCGACAAGATGAGCTCCATAGATCCCTTCCAACCTCAACCATTCTGTGATTCTGGAGTAAGAATAACATCTGGGAGACTGAGGTGTTCAGATGCTCACACAAATGAAGTCATCATCTGAATGATTCATGACATCACTAAGATTTGAATATGAACAACATGGCAGTGAAACAAGTTGGCTCCTTGTAGTTGGCACATGGCTGTGCTGGAGATGGAAGCTGCTGATACTGATAGAGGTAGAGAGTTCTGGATCCATTGTGCCCAGCATTGACACTATCTCTCTGATGTGGAACAACACATTACAGCAAAAATAGTTCCGATCAGGCTTATTCAGTAGAAAAAAATATTTGAATATTATGAGTACCACAGTTTCAAAGGGAAGTATCTTGAGTCCTAAAAAAAGAATAAAATAAAAACTCCCAATATTCTTCTGTCCAAAGATGCAGAGAAGGGAACAGGTTTTACAGTGAGTTGTAGGCTTGGCTGTGAGTGTTTAAATTGTAGTTTAATTTCCATTTTTCAAAGTCAGTTCTTCAGGCATATGATTCTCATTACAGATGAATGCAAATGGAAAAACTCAATCCCCAGGCAATTTTGAAAATTTCTGGCAAAATGACCAACATAGACTGTATATGAGTCAAATAACAGCAAAGACTTCTGTGAATGTGCTGAAGAGCTGGCTTCATGTGCATATTTTTCAGTAATGTATTCACAGTGACTTAAATAGGCTAGGATTAGGCACAGAGTCTTTGGAGAAATCGTGTTTCTCTCACTGTTCAAGTTGAATGTCTGAGCTGGTTGTTAGGTTGCAGTAATAATTTACCATCTATTATGCAATTTCACACAGGGGGTAATCCCTACCTTCCGAGTGAAATTTCTGCTGAGGCTTCTGCGAGGCAGGCTGGAGGTGGATCTCGACAAGGACAAGCTGCTGTTCAAGCACATGTGCTATGAAATGGAGCGGCTTCACAATGGTGGTGATGTCACTTTTCATGATGTGCTCAGGTACCCTGAGATTTTCTCTACATTTTTAGAAGATATATAATGGCCTGTGTTTCCCTCCAGGCTAACAGGTAGTCATTAGACTTGGGAAAAGGCAAGACTGGTAGCCACAGAGGCACTGCAATTTTAAATGCAGTACAAAAATTAGATTTCCATTTTTTTCCTGCAAAAATATTAGGGAATCAGCTCTAAGTATTTTAAGATTTTCATTGGAGGCAATTTGTCACAAACAGCAGTCACATGTTGTTCTTGTATCCTTCTAATGAAATGCTGCACCTTCAAGTGTAGCAACATGACAGCAAGCCTGACTGGAAATAAAATAGAAATGGGAACATTATCCAAGCATAAACACTTAGGGGGGAAAAAAATAAAAAACCAAAACACCACCACAAATGCCCTAATTGCTCACAGTTCAGCAGCTCGCCTGTTTTCAATAGCTACATGTAGGTGATAAGGTCTTTGTTTTGAGCACCACAAGTCTCTTCTGGAATCATCTCAGCAATTTTTTAGCATCAAATGTGAATTTATTGCACACAACCTCGTTATGTATTTTTGCACTAAAGTCTCAGGTATGAAGTTTGATTTTCTAGATTAAAATGTAATGACACCAGCATTTAAAAATAAATAAATTGTGTTTCTTCCAGCATGCTTTCATATAGGTCTGTTGATATCAGAAAAAGTCTTCAACTGGAAGAGCTGCTTGCTAGGGAACAGCTGGAATATACCATAGAAGAGGAGGTGGCCAAACAGACCATACGCATGTGGCTGAAGAAGTGCTTGAAGCGAATCAGAGCAGTAAGTCAAGCAAAACCAGGATCTAAATGGTTGCATAAATTGTACTGTTCAACACTGCTGGAATTTGCTGCCACTGTGCTTCATTTGCTCTGGAGTCATGATAATACTTATTTGAAGAAGTATGTAGCATTTGCTAACTCAGCAAAAAACTGTGTGTTACAGCTCAATTGAAAGTGCAACAAAAATAAGCATCTTTTGAAGGCAAAACCTGTCTTCCTGACAAAAATCTATCTGTATTTTTGATAGAGCAGGAAGAGGCATGTGCAGAGACCAAAGTCAAAGGAATAAAGAAAAAAACAATATAATTTGATGAAACTTCATAGGCCTAATCCCGCCTCACAGAATGTAATTGTATAATTTCCTTGCCTCTGCTGGTAGATCTGTCACCTGAAAATGACTCTTCAAATGGAACCTGTATTAAGATAAATCATTTGACTGAACCATTACAGTTATTTTGTGTGCAAATGAGCAGTATGTGTACATGTAAAGCAGGTATATGAACCATGGCACACTGTAGCTGTGTAGCCAGTAAACTAAGCAGGGACAAGGGCTTGGCTCAGGGCTGGGATTGGATCACCCATTAGCATGTTCTTCAGCACAGTTTTGGCCAGTTTTGGCCTATGTGTACTCATATACCCCCAGACCACTGCATATGATCTCCCAGACCACCGCTGTAGGAGCATCACTGTCCTCCAGGCATATCAGGGTGGAGACCACTGCCAGTAGGCATTGGTTGAAGCTAGAGACAGAGGGAAGCTTAGCCAGATCACACAAGTCCTGGCCTGTCTCTTGTCTTCAGCACTGCAGGCAATCCCAGTCTCTTTAACTTACCCGTATAAACCTAGCCAGTGCTTCTGTGTTCTGTTTATGAAGTGCTTCTGATTGTCAGAAACATTTTTACCTTTGCTCAGGATAGCTACAATATATGCTGGTTGAAATTTGGCTTGGATAAATTTATATTAAAAAAAAAATAAAAAAATTTTGTTTAGGTTTTGCAGTTATTCTCATGTTGTCTTCCAAAACCAACTCTTCCTTTATATAAAAAATCACAACCTGGTTACACTGATGACTGATTTTTCAGTTCCTGTAAGTCTGAGTCCAGCTTTTGACACATATATTTTTTATTTCTATAAAAAATTACTTCTTGTGATTGAAGGTTTTCCATAGCAATCTGTATAAAAAATCATAACAGGACATTTTGAATGTAATGTACATTCCAGCTGAAACCTCAGTGTTCAATGATACATAATTTCATTTTTTATCTCATCTCTGTATATGAATAACAATGGCAGTAAATTTAGTCTCAGCTCTCAGTTCTGGGTTTGTTCAACTCTGTTGTTCATTTCATTATGATACTGAACTACACTATGTTAAAGTAAATATGCTATTCATTTCACTCCAATAATATGGTTCAGATCATTTCACATTATATGAACCTTTTATAAACTGAATGTAATTATGGAAGTTAATATCTGTTTTCAAATTCTCTTATTATTCTCCAAGTGTCTCTAGAGGGAGCATGTGAAAACTACCCAGGAAAGTGAAAACCTTCCTAAAGGCTGTTTATTTTAATTTAAAAGCAAATTAGATTGTAAGATCATAATGGTGGTAGGTTTCTTTTTCTATTTGTACTATAAATCTATACTTAGTCCCAAGGTTTTCACTACAGTTTTATTCAGTCTTATTAGCAACCTGTTCCAAAGTCCATGAAAGAAATCAGAATTTTTTCATTGCCTTCATGTAATTTCCTGTGAATCTCTAACAATTTCCTTGTTTCTTATTTTTGGAAGAACTTTAACTCATCAATTAGAAACTTTGTGTGTGTTTAAACTGTAGGTTTAAACCAACAGTTGAGCAACATGCCTTCCACTTAATATAATTCTTGATTTTAATCCTCTATTCCCTATATAAAGGTTAGAAATATGCTGGAAGTCACTTTATTTAAATAGCAACATCTGATACATGGATCTTTATCGATGCACCTGGGATCCACATCTGGCTGTTCAGTTAAATATTTAGAATGCTTTAAAAAAAATCAAACACTGTGACACACCAGTGAGAACATTTTTTTCATCACATATTGTGCCTTGATAGAAACAACAGCAGTCGTGCAGCATTATCCATAGTCTGCGAGAGAGTCAACAGCAGGAGTTGAGCCGATTTCTGAATCCTCCCAGCATTGAGACAACACAGCCAAGTGAAGATATGAATGCTATTAATCAAGATAACAGTGCACAACCAGAGGTATGTTAAACTGAAAACTATCAGCTACTCATAACAAATTCAGAAAACTTCCCTGTTTCTTATTTCTTCTTTTTTAAAACACCATTTTAACTGAAAGGGTTGAAAGCAATACCTTGTTTTGCTTTGGTCTTTACTGTCAGATGTAAAGGCAAGATGGTCTAAGGCAGTAATTCCCCAACATAGTTAGCTGTCTTGCTGTCACTATAAAGGGCAATTGTACAATTCTGACAGCACCAGCTTTCAGCTCCAGCATGAGCTTTGTACAGGCTTGGGGATGTGAAGCTTTCCAGTTCAGGCATCCTGAACTAGTGTTCACACTAAGAGAGGTAATACTGGTCATACTGTGTCCTCTGAGCAGGAGCCCTGGGCTCTTCCAGGCTGGGGAACCCAAAAAGTACAGCATAAGGGCTACTTTCTACAGTGGATGTAGAAGGCTGAGAATAATTTCATACTCTTCAATGGGACTGTACAGTGGCATTGAGCCCATTTTACATTTGTCTGTTAGTAGTTTTCTGGGGCTTTAAAGAATAGAAACCATGCTGCCTTAACAAATGGCAATATGTTTTGTTTTATTCATGGAAAAAGCTTGAAACAGGATAGAAAAATAACCCCCTTAGGATTATACCCATGCAGTGGGGAACTATGACTGAGATTCTTTTATCTCTGTTCAGACGAGTAGCCAGCAGCAGCTCCTTAGCCCCACACTTTCTGACAGAGGTGGCTATCGACAAGACTCTGGAGATGCTGGGAAACCTCAGCGTAAATTTGGACAATGGCGCTTGCCATCAGGTAAGTGAAGAAGGTTTATCAGTAGAGTCCTTACATGCAAAATTGCTGCTGTACAATAACAAGGCCATGAGAGGCTTCGTGGTTCACAGTTCTGCCCCCTGGCTGCTGCTTACACCCACATCAGGGCTTTCCTACCCTCATGGCTGTTACAACAAAGCAGCTTCTCCCCTTTTTCACAATTCTGAAAGTCTGGAAGATGGACTCAAGAACTGCCCTGTGCAGGTGGTTGCATTTTTTACTTTTTCATTTATTCAGGACCTTTGGATTGGGGACTGTACCGACCTGTATGTTTGGATAGCATCTTGTGCATTTAGAGTTCTCTTTTGTCATGTGAAGTATGGTGAAAATGAATTTTTTCCCAACAACAGTAGTAATTTCTGACTGCCTTGTCTTGTCTAAGCATGCCAGATGTATGATTTATAACTTAAACCATAATAACACATTTTTAGATCTTCAGACAGGAATTGGCCATGTGTACAATCAGTGTCCCATTTATTTTCTCAGAAACAGGTTACTCTAGTAACTACAGTCCACTAGAAGAAAAAAGGCTAGGCTATGCCATAGAGGAGGGTGCTTATAGGAGGGTGGGAGAGGTGCATAGCTGCAGTCTGATGCCTTATTAAGTCCGTATTTCAAGAGTCCGTGTCTCCCCCACCTCAAATAGTCTCAAAGTGTATATTGACCTCTACAGCCTGCTACACCCATGACAAGCAGCACATCAACCTGCTTTCAGCTGTCATCGGTCAGTCCTGTTCTGAGTCAGAGTGCTGCCTTCAAAGGCTGCCAGTGTTCAGACCCCAGTCATACTTAAGGGGAAGAGATAGTCATGCTATGCTATTGACTACCATTGACCCTACTTTTGTGACCAGTGTACCTGTCCAAGAAACAGGATAGTTTAATAGAGAGCTTGCAATCCATGTTTTCCAAGTAAATATCACTGAGCATCAAAGATCAGCATTTTGTTGGAACAGAGAGAAAGAGTGAAAGAGGAAGCTTGCTAAAGAGGAATCATACTGCTGTAGCCAACTGGACAGGTTTTTCAGGTGAGAATGAGGAGCTCAGGTTTTTCTTTCTTAACACTGACCTGGTCCATGTCAATCTTGAATGTTCCTCAGTGGATAGTCCTAAAAAGGAGGGTCATCTCCATGCATAGTACAGCGCCCAACAGATAAGTAGTCTGCCTCCAGTCCAACAAAGACATGTATTTAGCATCATGAATAGCATAATTAAGATCAACTGTGGGGTTTATATAATTAGACATGTTTTAGTACCATACCAGCACCTTGTACTGGCTTCAACCCCTAGGCCATAGTAAAGTATCATTTTCTAGGTGCAGCTGCCAACCCTAAAAGCATTTTTCCTCCCCTTTTCCTCACATTTACCACTTTGACCATTTTGCCAGCAGGTCAGCTCATGTAAGTACTGCCTAAAATATTTAGGCTGCAATTAGCTGGATAGGAAGACGTCTCTTGGATCAGTTATTCCAGCAGAAGGAAATGAGGGACTGCTCCATTAAACTGCTCTACCAGCAGATTAGTGGGAGCAGTGTGAACAGTGAGAGATGGGAAAAAAACAAAGAAACAAAAAACAGCAACAGAAAAAAGCCAAACAAAAAGCCACAACAACATTAGAAAAGACCCCTACTCTTTTTGCAGTAAATCAGTTTGAAGGTGCCCCCACTCCAGCTAGTTCTGTATATGTGAATTCCAAGCAAAAATGCTCAAGAAGCAGATCTACTCTAATACAGAACTTTCTGTTTGATTTCATAGCCCCCAAACCACTAAGCCATTCAGTGTCTTCAGTCAACCTCCGTTTTGGTGGACGTTCAACTATGAAATCTGTTGCATGCAAAATGAATCCTATGTCTGATGCTGCTTCTTGTGGATCAGAAGTCAAGAAATGGTGGACAAGACAATTAACTGTGGAGAGTGATGAGAGTGGAGAGGACCTTCTTGACATCTGAGAAACATTTAAGTCATACTACAACAACAACAACCACTTCAAGTACAGTCTTATTTTCTATGTTTAGAATTAAAGACACTGTGTGATGTACAATTTCTTTAAAATCAATGTCATAAATTTTTTCTATGCTTATCCTTCTGCCATATGAAGCATAGCACACATTTAGGTGTTAGAATTGACCTCTATAGGTACTAACTGTACTTTAAGAAACCTGTATACTATAGCAGTACTAACAAAGCCAGAAAGACTATATTGCCTTTGGCAGACAGAGTATAGAAAGATTTCATGTGTTCTGTAGAATCATAGTGAAAATATATTTTGATATACACACCTCTGTGTTTTTCTTCAACCTATACTGTACTTTAAAGTGGCAACACTTTACAATACAGGGGTAATGTATTTCATCTTATGTTTTCACTCAGTTCTTATTAACTAACATTACTTTAGAAAGATTTTATTATTCACAAATGACCTGAAGAGGTCAGCACTGACTTCATGTTCAAGGGAAGTATTTTTACAAAGTACAGATTCTGAATTACAATTCTAAGCTTTTTCTGGACCTTTTTTTAAAATATACAAGATACAGCATAACTCATTTTAAAATCAGAAGGTGAAGGATTGGCTTTTAAAATGTAAATATCTTTGAGGTGTGGTTAATTATGCAAAGAGCTTGATTTTCATAGAGAAAACAGGGAAAAAAACCCAAGAAAAAAATACATGAAAACTGTGCATTTAAGCATCCAGCAAAAGACCTCCAGTTGAAAAACATGGGTTTATGCTTCATTTTCAGAATATACTGGCTACATATAAGTGCGGTGTCATTATTCTCCTGTTAATTGGGTCCCATTTCCTTGTGTAGTTGTAAAATAATTTTCTTCTTTTCTGTGATAAAAATTAGCATGTTGGGGATTCTAATTACAGAACAGTATTGTATGTCTTTAAAAATACGTTCAGTTTTGCCTATATAGGTAGAAGCAAATTTTACTTACCTATGTTACTTCTCATGCTACAGCCCTGCAAAGCTAAGGCATGACATGTACTGAGGTTAAGTACCTTTGTCCCCTTTATCCTAATGCATCATATTTTGAGACGTTAGCCTTCATTTATTTTATGAACCACTAATAGTGCTACATTATCGCCAGTGAAAAAGCAGCTATCGCTTTCATAAAAGTTTTTCCAGTGAAAGGCCAATGCTATACAGATATGGAGGTAGAGAACAAAAGCCATGAAATACAACAGTGTTTGTTAGTTTCAGAATTTAAGGCTGTCAAAAAATGTGGGGTAAAAATGTGCCCTTCCCTCAGGGAAGAACTCAGAGTTTGCAGATTTTGTTCCTTGTCCCCCGACTGGGATTTTTAGCATAGCTGGGACCTTTCTGTTACCATTGTTTCCTATGGAAATGATAGGTTGCTCTAACATGGCCTGATGTGAGATCTTCTAAGAGGCTCACAGTTTATTTACATCACCAGTTCAAAAACATATCCTTTCAAAAGCAGACAAAAGCCAGTGTTTGGAAAATTTTTTCTTGCCAAGATATTAATGTAGAACAGTCAGAATACAACAGTGAAAACACACAGATGCCTTCATCAAAAATGCAAAATTAGTTTTGGCCATGAAATACAGTTTTCTTGGCATCTATCAATGTTTTGTTCCCAGTGTATGGTTGAACATTGTTTAGATTTTTTTCTGAAGTAGTCATACTGAACACATCTGTATTTTCTGGGCATTTAATGTGGTTTGGGGTATATTTAAGTTTAAATCTCGTCAAATGTAACTCTATAGTAACAGAATGTGTGCATTCTCTTGTTTACTAGATTATGAACCATCAACAAAACCTCGTATGCAAATCCATTATTTTGTGTTCTGTTTTGTGCTTGTTTAAGTTAAGCTTTTGTATATACGATAAAAAGATAAATATTGGATTTATAAAAGATACTATCTTTGAAAGTTCAATAATATATTGAACTGCAGATCACTCTTGCTGCAAACCTTCTTTTTAAAAAATCTGGCAAACATTTTTTCCTTGCCTTACAGTACACTGTCAATAAAAGTGAGTTGCTTTAAACAATATCCCTCCCTAGAGTTTTCATTCTAACTGCATTCGCTATACCTGGCTTGTCTGTGATAATGCTGCATAGTAACTAGCTCTGTGGCTTATTTAGATTATTTAGAGCTGCTTTCAAATTCTTGTAATTGGAGGGCCTCTTTTTTTTAACTCCAGCAACTGACCTCATCAGTAGTGCCACAAAGAGTCTCAGTCAAAAGATGGGACTAAATAAGTCTGTTCATTATTTGTTTTTATTTAACCCACTTTTTCTTTGTTTGCTGTGGAATTTGGACATGTGTGTGTGTTTGTGTGTGTGTGTGTGTGTGTCCCGTTTTACTTTTGTAGATATAGAAATGGAATGGAGTTATAAAGATATGAAAGTAATATATACTAGAGCACCCAGGTGACTAGGTTAAGGTAAAAACTTCCTTAGTGAGATACCCCCAACATAACTGAAGAAGATGATAACCTCCTCCTTTGTGGCAGAGCAACCAATGCACATTTAAACATGAAGGTGAAGAAGCAGAAAAGAGAGTTGAAGAATGCCTGGAGTTCAAACAGCTTGCACAAACAATAGAGAGACACAAAGTGGAAATAGCGCAACAGGAAATCAGAGTCAGTGCAGACAGCCTCAGAGAAAAGTTCAAACAAGAATAGATCCTAAGCAAAGGTAAACAAAAAATTGTCAGGGGAATATTACTACCTACGAAGTTATCCTATACAAGTGAAAACAGGAAGGTGTTTAAACTTCTTTTCAGCCACTAAGAGAGCTCTGTTCCTTAGGAAGCAAGTTGTAAAAGTCTTCACAGCTTGGGTGGGTAAAAAAGTGAGTGCATATTGTCAGTGCTCAAATAAAAAACACCTTGTTGGAAATCTGAGAACATGCAGCAAAGATGTATCTCAGTGTCATTCCAAAGTCATGTCAGATTTCAGACAATCACTATTGTAATGAAGAAACTAATAACCTGAAACCATTTGCTACTGGAAGACATCCAAGTGAATTAAGAACTGAAAACATAAAGTCTGCTTTTGTCAGGCAAGCTGAAACTACCATCTTTGTTTTAACTAATGTGGAACAATCAGGCTTAAACATCTTCAAAATAACATTACGTTCAGTATTGTCTGCATTTGAGGACTAGTATCACAGCTTCTGAAAAGCCAAAGGAGACTTAGATGCCAAAAGCAAGCAAATGACTTTGTGTGAATAATCTGTTTTGTTCTCTTCTTTCACAACGTGCCCACAGCTCTTGTTTTTGTGCAGATTAGGGTGTCCATGAATAAGTGAAGTAGAAGAGTTCACACTGTTGTACATTTGGAGCAGCAACAAGCACCATCTCATCCAAGAATGCCCACTCCTTCTCCTGCAATATTTTCACAAGTGAAAACAAACACTGGCCTGAGTAGTCAGACAAAATTTCTAATAGGATTATCTCAATCTCCCCGAAACTAAGTTTTGGAGGCTAAATTCATTCCTTCTATTGAAGGCAGTTTAGTCATACCACAGATGAACTTACCACAATGCATAGGCTGATGCTGGGAAGTTGGCTGCCCTGGTTTGTTCAAATACTCTGCAACACAAAGGGAGCTTCACTAGAATTCAATTAACCTTCCTCTTCATCCCAAGGGCGCTGGTGTCGGACCCCATTAGCTGTTGTTGCCCGTTGTTCTCAATGAAGAACCTCTAAGCACCAAGTTATTAACCCATCAGTGAGCTAAGTGTATGGCAGTGGCATTTTATCCCCCTTCCACAGGTTCCTGTCTCAGATGCTTATTCCAATACCCTTACTGGTTTCCTGCTGTTATCTGACTTGCATATCTGCCCTGGGGAATTTGGGTGAATTACCTGAGCCCCTATAAAAGTGTCTTTTAGACAAGGGTAGCTTACTGGAAAGGCAAAAAATGTCTTAAGTACAGGTAGAAAAGAGAAAAAAAACCACACCACTATCCATCAACCTGAAGAGCTGTTGACATTAGACTTTTCTTCTTTCTGAATTCAAGCAGCAGCCACCAGTGGCACAAGCTTCCAATGTCTCAGTGAGCATTTGTTTCAGGAAAACTTTTACCTAGATTGGAAACAAACTAGTTTACACCAGGCAAACATCAGTGTGTCCTAGAGACTTGGGCAGCCAGGTTCTAGCGGGGTCCTCCACATGTTGGAAGTCAACATAGTGGAATTGTTGTTTGTAAGTACGTCTTCCTTCGAAGATAAAAGAAGAGCGTTGGTCCTTGAGTTCATTGGCAGAGAAGCCAGATGTCACATCCCCTCTGGTTTTCTTTTAGGTTTTGCTCTCCAATTTCATGTAGGGTGGTCAGTGTCTAAGCATATTCTCCATTCTCAGTATGTCCTCCCAAGAAATGGAGAATTCAACACAGCTATGATTTCACTATAATGCACCTGATGCTAGTTTATAAGGGCAACGAGTCTTGCTTTTTGGGCTCAGCACCTATTCCACCAAACTACATGTTTTACAGATTAGGTATTTTCACCTCTCAGATTGTCTAAATTCGTACTGCCTATGGAGTCTGTTCACTGCATATTTAAAAAGAAGGGGGAAAAAAGTGAAAAAGAAAAATAAACAGGAAAAAAGGAAAAAAAATTAAAAAAAAATAAAAAAAAAATAAAATTTAAAAAAAAAAAAAAAGGAGAAAAAATATATAAGTGGTTACCTGGTTGTTGAGTTTTAGTTCTTTTTTGGCTTTTTCATTTCAGCAGCTCCTTAAAAATAAAAAAAATCTCCTTTTCTTCATAAAGCCAAGTTTCTCAGTTGCTCTAACCAATCTAAGAAAACAAAAAAGTTTTACTTTTTTCTTAATGTGTCCATTTCTCAAATGCGCCTCAGTTTTGAAAGGAAGAGTTTCACATCTTGACTCTTCTTTTTAGTTGTAAGTGTCATCAAAACCTATTTGCTGTATTTGACTAAAAATTGTCAATACTTTGGTTACGAAAAACTGATTTTCCCTATAAATTTTTATCATGCACAAAAATTCACTCAGATTAATTTTTTTTCTTTTAAGTCCACCAGGAAAAAGTTCATCTGTCTGAAAAATTGGACATGACTCAGAAATGTGAGCTTCCATCCCAGAAAGCCAACCATATCCTGGGCTGCATTGGAAGCAGTGTTAGCAAGAAATTCTTTACTGTGAGTATGGTGAGATACTGGAGCAGATTGCCCAGAGAAGTTGTGGATGCCCCATCCCTGGAAGTGTTCAAGGCTATGGTGGATGAAGCTTTCAGCAATTTAGTCTAGTGGAAAATGTCTCTTTCTATGACAGGGGGCTTGAACTAGATGACCTTTGAAGACTCCTCCAAGCCAAAGCATTCCATGTTTCCTGAGCTGGCATAAGAACAATGTCATACAGAAAAATGACAACCAGGAGAAAGAGGAACACTGCCTTTGTTATCACTATGTTGAAAACTGCACAACAATGAACATTTTACTCTATTTGCTGAAACTGATTAAGAGAAAATGTTGGTTTGCTGACCACAGGGGTCTTCTTCCTAAGCATTTCAAGTACTTCAAAAACTACACATCACCAAGGAAAAAAAAAAATCACTTTTCCCAGTTCCTCCTCAGCTGCCTGCCAAGTCCTCCAGTGCAACCATCACTTGTTGGTGAGTTTTGCAGTGCCTGCTCACCTTGTCCACCCAGCTGTTGGAGACAATTACTTCCTTTTTAAGGCTGGTAGATGCAACTAGGTGCCTGTGCCTCTGTCCTCCATGACAAAACTTGACTTTTCCACTGCACTCACAGTGGAGGGAAGTTAAAGTTCTAAAGAGTCCAGCAGAGGCTGAGCCTATGCAGGTCCCCTCAGGCTGCTCTGCCAGGAGAGGGACACCTCTGTCACCATAGTGCTTGGGCAGCAAAGAGCAGTCAACAAGCACAGAAAGGCTTGCCTAAGCTTTTCTGCCAAAACTTTCAGGTCAGTGATGTTAGGTGTGAAGTTTATACACCCCTGTGCTGCGGATGTTCCCGAGGGTATGATGCACTGAATTGATTTAGCTGCTGTGATTAAGAAGGTATCGAATTCAGCTGTTCATAGCCAGCGCAGCTCTTCTACCAGGAAGTACAGTGTCCTGAACTTGACCAGTTTAACTCTTCACCCAATTGCTCCATAAAATACTCCAGATTTTAAAATCCTCATATAAAACCTTCATTTTAATTGGATCAGCAAAAGCAAGAATAGTTATCTGACATTTGCCTACAGATATATTTCAACTTCATATGTATTCATCAATTCAGCGTGTTTCTTCAAGAGGTTATCTATATGAGGAAGTTGCACCAGCTTAAATTTAACCTGTTATTGCACATTGATTTCTCTAAATCGGTTTGAATACCTGTAGAAATGCTTATTTCAGTTTAAAGATTTTTCCTATTGATCTGTGTTTAAACCCAAATAACCCAAATAAAATGCTTTTACTCTAATGGCAAGAGTGCTCCCACAGGTCTGCACGTCAGCCATTTTAATACCCGCACCTTTAATTATATGGTTTTACATCCTTTGCTTAGAGGAAGCCCTTCTTAGCAACTCTAGAAGTGGCTGAGATGCTAACTAAAAGTGGTCTCAGGACCAGTTTACACCCTGCTCCCTGAGCATCCTTGGAACCCGGTGCCGGGGCAGCCCTGGCTCTGCCATGTGCCATTCCAACCACTTTGCCCAAAGATATCGTTGAGCAGTTTGGGGTAATTTACACCAGGAACCACCCCCCAGGATTCATTTCAGATGAGACTGTACTGGGTAGGGTTCCCTCCACCTTGTGCAGCCCTTGAATATGGTGTGAGCAGCTCTGTAGCCCCCAGTATTCCTACAAGCCCCCCTGACACACCACAGAGCATATGGGACATCTCTCAGTTTCACCCTGTGGCTGGTGCAGTAAATTCCTTGCCTTATTCCAGGTGATTGAGTTGAACAATGAACAGAAAGAATATGTCAATTATATACTAGTCCCACAAAGACAGCAAATCGGGCCCAGGGTATGGGCTGTAGAAGTGATGGGGCTTCTGCAGAGGGTCTCACACCATGCAGTGTGGACACACAGCTACTCCACATGCACTCAAGAACCAGGGACAGCAGTCTCTGTCTTCACTTTTAGACACAAACAGTCATCTTGGGATCAGATGGCTTTCACCAAAGCCTTTCTTTTTCAAGTAAATCAGTGCTTTTCATTAGGAAAAGGGTTTGGTACAGTCTGTAAGATCAGTTTCCTGAGCCAATCTAACT
Source organism: Manacus candei (assembly GCF_025592945.1). NCBI lineage: Eukaryota > Metazoa > Chordata > Aves > Passeriformes > Pipridae > Manacus > Manacus candei. The sequence continues at coordinate 1,843,533 of NW_026138062.1, forward strand.
ACAGAGTTTTAGTCTATTAAAGTCATCCACAGTTGTAATCAAACACAGTATTCCCCCTGAGCTGGATAGTCAGAAATGCCAAAGACAGACCATTTCAGCAATTTTCAATAGCTGAGCCTTCTAATAAGGTATTGCAGAACTATGACAAATGTAAACTCTTTTTTAACACTAGAGGGCTGGCATTACTTTACATTGGCCTCTGCACACACACACACACACATAAGTAGTTTGAACCTCTCTGTGCTAGTGATTTAATGTTGGTTTAATTATTTTGGTTTGTAGAGTATTTAGATATGCAGTGACAAGATATTTCTACCATCATTATATAAATAGGGACCTTTCATTAACCTTATAGTACTTCTAGAAAAACTGCTTTGTTTTGTTTGTGGAAGCATGACTTTTTGGGAAACTAATAACATCTGAATTCCCACTTAGGTATGATGTGCACAGAAGTTGTAATAGAAAATTGAATGAGCAACAACATTTCATTTTCTGTATCTCCAATGACTGTGGTATTTGCATGTCAGCTGGAATGCAGCTTATATTTGCATTTCAATTCCCAGGAAAATTCAGGAGTGAGACCATTTTCAAAATCCAGATACTAAAGTTGAACAATTAGCGAAGGACACCAGAAACCTTATGCCACAAAATAAATGCATATTTCATTTCTTGGAAAGAGAAATTATGCTCAATAATTAGAACTGTGACACCTGCTTTTTACAATGCCTGCTTTTCATTTCTGGATTTTCTGGCCCAACTATATGCATCTACATATGCTCACTTACAAGCTATGATTAGATGAGAAATGCTTTTACAGATTATGTTTGTTGATGGATAGTTAATAATTTTGAGAAATATTTGAAAATGCAGCTTGCTTTCTGTGTTCTAGCACAAAAAGCAGGGAGTGCTTGGGGTCATTTTTTCATAAAAATTTTTACAATAAGAGGGAAACGGGAGAAAAAGGCACAGGATGATGTACAACATCCCCTAAAAGTAGCATGAAGTTTCCCTTTGGTTGCAGTGAGCCCATTGTGTCCCTTCTTAGTGGACACTTTAGACTAATGTGGTTGATTTCCATTTCAGATGCCCACATGTGTGCAGTACCCAGCTGTTTGCAATGACTTGTCCAGCTGTGGTTCACCCACATTCAGTTACATGTCCAAATCTTCACTTCACATTAGTGTTGCACTATTCATTTTGGGCTTCCTCCTCAAGTGTTCATCTAACACAAACCGCATATCAAAATATTTGCTGGGTAAACTGTCTCACCAGGGCATTCCTCAACTTGAACTGCAGTGCCCATCTGCATCATCTGCATCTGAAAATTGCTACAAGTGCACTGCGAAGTGGTGTCTAGGAATCGGCCCACAACCTGTGAGCATTGCTACCTTGCAGTCAGGGCTGGTTTGCTGTTGTGGTTATCTGTTGCATTTGGCATTATGGTTAAACACTGCCTGCATTGCTTAGCTTCTGTGTGCTGAGAGAAGCAGCAAGAGAGAGATGTTTTTCTCTCATGTGTATAGTGGGATACCTACCAGCAGGAAATATACTCTGGAACCCAAATTAGTGTAAAAACCTTCCATTGTTTCTTTCCATTTTCAGCGTTTATCTGGGAGGGAGGAGCTGAGGGTTAGCCCATGTGGAGGAATTGCTGGAAACTTCTGTGATCACCCTGTTGATTAATACAAGCAGGCTGTGGCAAAGAGCCGTGCAGTGGTTAGAGGACTGAGGCAGCAAAGGCACAGAAGAAAGATGAAGGAAAGATCACAGAATCATAGAATGATAGAATGGTTTGGGTTGAAAGGAGCCTTAAAGATGATCTAGTTCCAACTCATGGCCATGGGTTGGGACACCTTGCGCTAGACCATGTTACTCAGAGCTCCATGTAACCTGGTCTTGTACACTTCGGGGACGAGGCATCCACAACATCTCTGGGCAACCTGTTCAAGCTCACTTCCCTCAGCCCACAAAGATGAGGCTGAGGAGCATATGGGTGTTTTTTTCCCTGAGTATGTCTCCTTATGAAAGGCCTGCAATGGCTGCAAGTCCTGCTAAAGCTGTGCAATGGCCAACAGCAAAGGCAGAATGTAAGGTGCATAAAATAATTTTTCAGGAAATCCTTACAGAGCCTCCCTGCAGACATTAGTTTGATTTTCATCTTAAGAAGAGAGCAGGCAAGGCCTTGCTGGAGTCTGCTGTTCCACCGTCACCACTGCCTGGTTGTTAGCTAGTGTGGGGCTGGTCCTTAAGGAGCCAGGGGTGTCATGGTAGTGGTGGGTGCAGCCATGAACAGGGTATCCAACTTCAAGGGTCATTATGTTAGCCAGTGGGCTTTAGGGGTTATTTGCAAAGGACATGGGACCATACTGGGACTACTGTCACACATGGTAGTAAGGATGAGCTCACCACATCAGCAGTGCAAGGCTGGGTAATCAGGGGCAACTGTTGTCTCAGATGTAACTCCAGTAACTTCTGTTTTAAATTATAGGAACAGCTCAGGAAGACAGGTCTTGCCACTGTTTATCATGGTGCTGTTCCCAAAGCTGAGGTATGGAATTAAGAGGGAAACATATGTTCTCCAGGCAGGAGCAAAGCGACATGCAAAGCTGTATGATCTCTGTACCAAGTCAGAACTTTAATTGGTACAAAAATTATCTTTACTAACACCTGCAAGTGAGTACATAGTACCCTGCAAAATTAATAGTCAGAGGTAGAATGAATCCCTTAAAGCACAAATAAAAACCGTTTCCTCTTGTAGATGATGGTGTATCAGGTATCTCAGGCTGCTTCAAAGCCAAGGGCATTAGTGAAACCTAGAACCAGAACCATGACACCCTGCTTTATTCCAGGTGTGAACCTCTTCAGTAAAAGTGCTCTCTTTCAAACAAAGGAATCTGGCTGAACCTGTATGAGTTTGTCAGCACAGAAGTTAGTCAGGTGAGAAGGAGCAATATACAAGCACAGCTGCAAAAAGGTCTGGGTTATGTTGAGATAGTGGAAAAGAGAGTGATGTTGATCTCCGTGGAGGCTTTTCTGTTACAGAGCAATGGGTGAAAGAGATGTTCAAAGCTTAAGCAGCAATTCTCTATCATAACAGCCTTCTAATTGAAGGTGCTTGCTGCTATCTTTTATTGGGCTCATCATACATGTTTCCTCCATTGCTTTTCACAAAGGGGTTGAACAGTACCTTCCAAATGCTTCACTTTTCACCAATCTGCCTTTTTACAAGTGTTCATGGATGACGTTGAGCACATGCCAGCAGGCAGATCATGTTTCTGAATTTTTCTTCAGGTACTGGATAACCTTCAGGAATGCTCGCTTCTGTGGCAAAACAGCATCCAGCAGAGAGGAGCTCACCTGGGGTGGCTGAGATGTCTCTTACATCACCCATCCCTTCACCAAAGAGATCCCTATTTGCAGTTCGAAAAATACAAGTTTCCCCTTCCAGTTGACACAACCAGTTGCTCAAAGCCTGAGATTTGAGGGACCAGCAGGGTCTCAACAGCTGTGTCTGCCTTGAAGCAAACAAGTTGTTTTGTTCTTGAACTTGAATCAAATAGACATTCCTAAAAATGCAGTGTGTAAGGGCTGAGCCCATCAGCAAGTATATGCATGTGGGTTTTTCCATTGTAATATAGCATCCTAAGACCTCTAGTTCTCTGATGCTTAAGGTTTGGTTTGCTGATTGACTCCTGCATGGGCCCTTGTTTCTGTTGTATCCCCAGTCCTGCTATGGTCAAGTTCACAAATTGTTCACCATACAAAGTAGAATTACAGAGCTGCATTTTCCCAGGTGGAAAAACACCTCCCATCTCAGTAATAGGCAGCCTTTGGGAAGCCCTTATGAAGAACGTGCGAGGAAGCTGAGCCCAGCAGTGCTTTCTAAGGGTGTGACCACAGGCCATTTAGGTCAAGAATAGCTTGTCCATGGCTCCAGAAGAAAAAGATTTATACAGTTTTATTATTCATGGTTTTTTGTTGTGGTGGGAGGGGGTTATTATTATTGTTGTTGTTGTTGTTGTTGTTATTTTTTCCCTGCCTTTTGGGGCCCTTTTGCCTCCTGGGGACCTGGGCAAGTGTACAATCCAAGGACACTGAGCCAGAAGTCTGATCCCTTTTGCGTCATAGCTACCCCTCACCCCATGTGGATACATGATGCTAGAGTGGTTACATAGACCCATAACATCCTCAAACACACGGCAAGGCTCTCATGTGGAAATATAGGGAGGGAAGAAAACCATGGAATTATCAAAGATTTATCTGATGTATTCTAGAAAGTAAGGTCTTAGACTTAAGTGAGGAATCATGGATTCATAGAATGGTTTGGGTTGGAAGGCACGTGAGCAGGGACACCTTTCACTTGACCAGGTTGCTCAAAGCCCCGTCAAACTGGACTTGAACACTTCCAGGGATAGGGCATCCACAGCTTCTCTGGGCAGCCTGTTCCAGTGCCACATCATCCTCACAGTAAAGAATTCCTTTCAAATATCTAATCTAAACCCACTGTCTTTCAGTTTAAGGCAATCATGTTTATTCAGTCACTTAACACATTCATAAAGAAGGATGTTCAACTCCTGGAAAACTGTATCAGTAAACCATAGAGAACTGTATTTAAGTTTTATCTCTTTTTTCCTGAAACATGCAAAGTTACAGCTTTCCAGCAATAAAAGTTTTCAGGAAGGCTCCTGGAAAGGCTTGTGTTTCATATTTCTTCCTTTTTTTTCTTTTTTGTTTCTTTAATTGTCATTTTGCCCCAAGGAACAACATTGCCTAGCAGAGCACCTGTGCCAGGGTGGCTTTGAGGGTGGCCCGGGACTCAGCACACACAGTCACCTGCCACCTGGGGGGCAAATGAGTGGCAGGTCCTTCTTTTGCAGGACTGTGCCAGGCAGGAGGTCTGCCCCAGGGACTGCACCTTGGAGCCCTTTTCAGGAGCCGTCTGGACTGTGCCCAGCTCCAGCTGGCGCAGAATTACTCAGGACCTAATTACAACAACCTGGTGACAGCCCAGTGAGAGGAGTTCCTCATTAAACATGACGGTCTGGATGCTGGCACGGGAAACTCTTAAATGGTTATTGCTGGAAACGGGGAGTGCATACCAGGGGAAAGATCACTCTATAAATGAGCTATTTCTTACATTCTTTCTCCAAGCATCTGTTATTGCTCTCTGACAAAGACAGGATATTGGATCTTTAGATTGGCTCAGTGCAGCCAGTCTTCTGGTTTTATGGTTAGGTCTGTAACAGCAGCTACAAGAAAAACTTTAAAATACTTGAGTGGAAAAAAAATCCTTTAATAGCATTTGTGCCTTTTTCTCTTCTGAAGTATTAAGCAATACAAGGCAGATGCATCAGTATTGATCAGAACTGTCCCACTAGTAGTATTTGCTTTCTAGTATAATAATATTTCATAGGATTAAACTTAATATATATTGAAATATTTCATAAACTAGAAGGCAAGCCTTTGCTGATACAGTTGTGCTATGGTGAACAATGGCTCTTACACTGTGTGGCACATAGTGGAAAGCCTTTTTTACCATTTTACTCTGATGAGATAGCATAAGGAATGGGTCTAGCCAGCAGAAATTTATCTGATCTAAAAATAAAATAAAGGCCTAAAAAAACTGCTCAGCACCCATAGACCTTTGACAAGAGCTTCTCAGGGACTGAATGTGTGGCCTCCTGATTTCAGAAATGTGCTTTCCCATCCCTTTCTTCCACTTGCTTTGCTAGTTTTGGAAGCCAATTGCCATTAAGCCAGTTCAGTGATTTGGGGTGCCAATAGCTCATCTTTTGCCAAACAGAGAATTAACAAGTTTCTACTTGCGTTTGGTTGTGCTATGAAGGTCTCAAATATTTCTTGTCCCTTAGATAAAACATCTCCATCCTAGCTACCACCAACACAAATGGATCCTTGTTTATCCTTCCCAAACACCTTTATATCTGATGTGCCTTATGACTTATCCAAGCACACGCAGTTGGTTCCCTCCAAGTTGAATTCTTCTCTAGCTTTAACGTGCTCTCCTCAGGCACCTTTTCATTGATTGCATCCTCTTGGGTATGATGTCTCCCTGAAGCAGCAAAGCATGTGATCTCAGGGAAAATATGCCTGTGGCTTCTCTGGCAGGGGCAGTAAGCCTTTGCGACTTTGACCTGTAATTAGCATTTCATTCCTAGTATCACAAATAATTAAAATTGACCTGAAATTACTCCAGCAGTTTTTTAATTGCTACTCTTCTGTGAATCTCTATTAGTAGCAATAGACAAAACAACAGTGCAACATAGAAGCAGATTTTAATTTCTTTTTTATTATTTTACAGTGCTGATTCCTGCTGATGTGGAGTGCTGCAGGACATGTAAGCATAAATGCAATATGAGCCTCCAAATATGAAAGCCTTGACCACCTGTTCTTTTGCTAAGTAATGAAAAAATCCAGTTAAAACAAACTGGATTAAAGTAGTTTTGCTTTAAAATTAATCTGAGTTTGTGAAGTCAAGCTTTTCAGGCTCAAAATAATGATTATTTTAGCATCTCTTTTTTTTCAGAGAAAGCTCTTCTTGCCAGGAATTGTCTTTTTTTCTATATTTATGTGGGAGCCACACAGAAGCAATGCTTTCTGTTTGACAGTTCCTGCTAGGCTCAGGTCTCCTTGATGCTCTAAAATGCACAGGAAGAGGAAAGCTCAAAGGACTTTAAGGCTTAGAATCTTTAAGGTAATATGGAAAAAAGCCTGGGACCACACCACTGTGGATATGGAGAGCCTTGACACCAGCAAGAATGGAGAGTTTTTGAAAATGCTATTGCAAGGATGTGTCCAGCCCATGGCATACAGCCGTCAGGCACCCAGACATTGCAGAAAACACTCGGTAAAGCCACTTGCACAAGGCAGTGCTGCAGACCTCACATGCCTATAACCAAGATCCCCAGCAACACCCACATTCTGCTCAGGTGTGCCAGGCACTAAGGCTTCTGCTGCTAGCTATCAGCAGCCCACAGCCTGATGCCTCTCCAGAAACTGGGTTTTATGATGCTACCTGCTTAGGAGAACTTACTTGTTTTTACAAAACCTTGAGCAGAAGCGCTCTTGCCGCACCAAAAATGTTAGGTGGTGCTCCCAGCCCTGCAAGTGCCTTGCTCCTGTTCACTTCAATAGAAGGCTCACTGTACCTACTTTCAACTGGAAGTTTATTTTCCCAAAACTGTCTTCCTTTGAAGCACTGAAAGACATGTCAGCACTCACTTCTGAGCTATGGAAAGTGGGTGTAGAGAGCTATGGGTTACAGAAATTTAGTTACAGAAATCTGGAGGTATCTGACTGTGGCTGTATAGTGGCTGAGGATTGTCTCTCTGTAGACTGCAGTTTATGGGACAACACATGACACAGTTCAATTGGATGAGAGTCTCTACTTATCATATGATGCCACTGTCGAATGAGAGATTTACCCAACTTACGTTGCCCAAGCTGATAAATAACCCACACACATAAATCCATTTCCATGGTTTGGTTCATTCTTTTTGATCTGGTTTCACATCCACACACAACTATTTTCATCTATATTTTAAAAGCAGAACTTGGATTATAAAGGTTATTAATTTCCAGAACCTCCTTTTCCAGGGCAGACTTATAAGGTCCCTGACTACGAACAGCATCTTGCTGCTTGTTCTCATTATGCTGACATGTAAGTTTATTCAAAGACCCCTGAAGAACTGGAGGTTTGTTGCACTCATAAATTTCCCAGGGTGTCTGCCAGAGGCATAACATGTTCCCAACTATCTGAAAGTCATCAGTGGACTCTGAGAAGGCAATATTTAAAACCAAAGCTCACAGTGAATATTTGCACTTTATATAAAAACAGTTAAAAAATATAAATACTCAAATTAATTTCTTGATGTGGTTTGGAAAGCTGATGATATGAAAACTACGGAAACAATTTTCCCCTCCTCAAATACAGCAAGGTGACTCACTAGCCATAGGTAAGAAAACTATTGAAGAGTGTGTGCTTCTTAGGCAAACACAGTCAAAACTGAATGCTATAAGCAAAAGCCCAGGACACTTAAAAACTGGAAGTGAATCTAGTATGGATAAAACATGTCTGTAAAGGCACCTCCAGGCTTATGTCAGTTTGGAAGGAGCAGTAGAAGCTTGAGAACTTCTCTAGGAATGGCAATAAGAAATCGTGGCTTTACTTTGGCACTTTACACTAAATTTTGGAGTTACCTAGGCAAGGTATCCTTAACCTGGGGCAATCAAATGGGAACTTGTTGTTGCTATTAGCAGCTATTGGCACCAAACATTGCTTGTGCCAGGGAAGCCTTCGATTATTTGATTTAGCCACACAGTATGAAATTAAAGAAAATATCACAATGGAAGTTGGAAATCTTACTCTGACCATGCCTGAAAAAGATATTGTTTCCTCAACTGAGAACTGATGAGCATAGTGAGAAGAGAAAGTTAGTGACCTGACTTGATGGGAGTTTTGTTGATCATGTTGAGATTCTGGAAGTTGAAACTTTTCAAGTGCCCCTGGTCAGAAGGAGGGGACACATCAATGAGGTGCAGGTTTTGTTCTGATGTAGAGGCTGATTGGTAGCAGAGTTGCCAAATTCTGCTGCCTCCCAACAGCTCTGCAAATGAGCACAACCAGTTCACAGATACAAAGCCATAAATCACTTCTTCACTTCTCCCAGGAGCTGTCAAAGAGGTTCTCCTGGGACAACACATTGACACTGGCAAAGTGTTCCATGCTGATTTAAGCATTCTTGCATGCAAGGTGAAGCAATAATCTGTTTTTCCTTTTGTTTAATAAAATCTAAGTTAGAGTAGCTAAATCTCCAGATGAAGGTTCAACTTTCTTCTGGAGAGTTTCTTCCTTCCCTTGGAAGCCATCTAGCATCAGGTGTGGCAGTTAGGATAACGGCCAAAGAAAATTTGGCTTCCACTCTCAAGTGAAGCTAACTGTGTCCCACTGCATGCAAAATCCCTTATAATAATGCATTTATTGGTTTTCATCCAGAAATCTTTCCTACTGTTGCTAGCATTCCCCCCCAACTGAGAGTCTGGCTTCCATGTAGCTCTCACAACAAGCTGTTCCTCCAGCCTTGAAGAATTCCTTGAAAAATGGATTTAGGATGCACACAAGTCTGCCTGGCTGTTGGAGCTTCCTACCAGGCCTCCAGTGCTGCAGCCTGTGAAATAGCTGTTATTCAGACTAATGAACATTGCTTGTGTAAGCACTGGTGGGTAGAAAGTGGCCATGAATAAATTTAGGATGGAAATCAGACAAATATTTCTAAGCCTCAGAAAAGGGCGGTTGTGGAAAAGACTTTTGTTGTTTCAGTGGTAGCTAAATCCTGAAATACTTCAATTAAAAATAGAAAGTTCAAGCAGTTTATGATCTGCCTGCAAAACGGGGGACCAAACCAGGCTTTTCACCCACTGTGTTGCCAAGGCCAGGTTTGGACACAAGCACATGAGCACCTCTACATTGCTCAGCGGGGGCTACAAAGCACACGGCAAATAATGCATATGTAAAGCCTCGTTTGGGCAGGGTGTGGGGACGCAGACATGACAACCACAACGTGATGTTATTAACAAAGAACATGGATTAAGTTAGGCAGCAGAGATGGCTCTCTGGAAATGCCAGGGCCCCTGGGGGCTCCCCCTGTGTTTCAGTAGGTTGGGGGAAGCAGCAGGGCTACCCATGAGGCTGAGGCTCCCACACTTTGCACTGCAGGATACCCACTGCCAAGGGGACTGTGAGACGGCATGGGATTAAAACATCCTAGGTTTTGTTATAGAAGGATCTTCAGAAAATTCTGAACATTCATTGAAGTTTTTCAACATCTAGTGCTGTGTTTTACCTGTTGCATTTGTCTTGAATATATGCTTCAGTGGTTTCTTGTTACTTACATGTCAATAATAAGTATATAGGACTCTTTTATCTAGATTGGGTTTAAACAGCACGGTATGGTATTTCCCTGTGGCACAACAGTTGAAAAGGTGGTTCCTACCTAAAAGATTTTACAAGTGATGGATAAATCGGACAGAGAAGTACAAGAGACCAGCAAACTGAAATGATGCTGCCAGTCATAGCACTAGGCAGAGGTCTCTGCTCAGCTGCAGCCGGACTACTGTCAAGTTTTGCTATTGGCATCACAATAGAGGAGGGTTTTGAGCAGGGATTAACCACCAGAGCATCTTTGTTCTGCATCCTTTTGTGCTTTTGTGTTTCTCTGCTGGCTCAAAAGCAGCAGCTAAGTAGCCCTCATTATTGTCAGTTTTTCTTGCTGTTACTGATAATCTGCAGCAGCACAATGAGAGCCTTGGAGAGTATAGCTCCAAGGAAATAAAACTAAGAAAATCAATGTTTGCTAACAGAGAAAAGAAAATCATCTGCACTGAAAGAAACTGACTGATGGAATGGGGTCTGTCAGTTCCTGCCTCAGCTTCTGTAGGCAATCACCTATGTTTAAAAAGAGACAGAAGGAAGAGAAAGATAAGAGAATGGTCAAATACTGTTCCATGAATTAGGGTAAATACTCCGCCCATACCGCGATGTTTCAGCTTTGTCTGCAGAGTCTATTAAGTCAAAGCAGTTTGTGGGATGTATTTTCATTTTATACCCAAATAGCTGTATGTTACCTTTTGTATTCCTCTCGTGTGCAGTGGGCATGAGCTAAACTGTATCTAAAGCATCACTGAGGGGAAGAGGCAAAATACTGTTCCTAATTTGTGGCAATGGAGAGAACCATCCTTTCTTTCTTTTTTTTTTTTTTTTTATTAGCAATGCATGGAGTTCATGTGAATGGGCTACTCAGAACGGGATGACTAGTTCTTATTCAGAAGTGTGCACTACATGGGATTATTGATTTCTTCTCTTCTTGGAGATAAAAACCAGAATAAGCAGGAAATAGTTTTCACACTTGACCTCATGCATGTTCAGCCCTGAATTGCTTCCTAGCAGGTTCTCATGCATCTGTTTTTAACCTTTAGATACCACTGTCTTAACACACTCAGCAAGGGCACTCCACACACAGTTATCTCCTCCCAACCATCAGCTAATTGGGCTTTCTGAAATGCACCTCGTTCAGCCTCAAATTATTAAATCAATTGTGTTTTTTTAAGAAATCATTAATCATTTTATTTCTGCTTGTCTGCTTGATTTTTTTCAGATTTTCTAAACCCCCATCCATGTTATACTAAGCAGTAGTTTTGAATTATGCCTATTTTTTCATAATCTATTATTAAAATAGGAGTAATGATGGTGCTGACAGATCTGGAAAAGGAGGAAAGTGATTAATTAGTGCATACATCAATAATCACTTGGTTCTCTCTAACTGTGATGCAGTAGCAAAGGATTTAGCAACTCTAGAAATAAAAACCTGTTGAATAACAGTCCCTTTTTATTGAGAAGAACACTTATATTACAAATTTATTTTAAAACATACAGTACTCCTACTTGCTCTTCAATTTCAAAGTCAGTTATTTTATATAAAAGCAATTTTCCCTCACATAGTTGATATACAACTCTGTTTCATACAGTGTAAGAAAGGATACAGAATTACTCTTGTAAATGGAGAGTTTGTTTCAAATACCTCTTTCTGCTTTGTTTTGGGTGGGGGTCAGGAATGTCCCATCATTATTTGTTCACAGTATCAAACGGACACAGGTGACATACACAATCTCTCAGGACGTCAAACAATATATTTCTTGAATTATATGCAAATGTGGGTTCAACCTTGCCTGTGCACATGTATATATTCCATCACCCACTGTTGCCCGCCTTTGTGTTTGAATGCTCTCGGTCAACCAACCCTGGCTGAGGGGCAGCAGTAGACAGCTTTATGCTGCCAGAAAAAGATGTATAGTTCAAGGTCAATATATTTGGAAGCAGCCTTGAAGTGTTTTGCCATCATCCTTTGCACTTGAAGCAAACATATTTGATTGCCAAGACAGAAATGTAAAAGCTTTAAATTGTGGAAAAAAAAGAGCAAAATATATCATTGATACACTTTAAAAATATAAATACACAAACTTTTGGGATTAATGTATGTCTTTTCATGATAAATCTTATTTTGTGCTCTAAGATACAACAAAAAGTTAAGGAACAATGACATTTTCGGATGTCTTCCTTTTGGCCTTGCACTGCTTGTAATGAACATTTTTTCTTGGGTTGATACTTTAACTCCCCAATTATTTTAATCCAACTGGCCTCATCACTAGCAGACATTTACAAAGGAAACATGGATTTGCTGCAGATAAAGAAGCTAGTGTTTAAGGCAAGTAAATAATTCCATCTAGTTCCTATTGGGCTTCTGTTGGTGTCATATTTCCATGAACAACAGGACATTTTTAAAATATAAAACAACAATTGAATTGTCACAGTATGGGTGGCATTTCAGTTCTGCACCACTTCCTCACTGGACCAGAAGATAAAAGGTTGAAATATTAAGGAACATGGAGGCAGACATGCTTCATCTGTTAGCAACCCAGCATGGCACCAGAAATGGGCTTCTGAGAAAGAAACAGTAAAATTAAGTTCCCAGGGATGTTAACCCTTGTGTCCCTGTTCTTTACCTTTATCCCACACATTTTTCTCCCCAGAAAATGGGAGTAATGCCACTGTGGAAGCAAATAACAGGCGTGTTTTGAATTATGTTGGTGAAGTTGCATAGAGAAGTGTGATCTGACTGGTGAGGACCTCCACCTCTCACCCACTGTTAATTCAGTGGGACTCCTCCTAGAACCCAAACATTGCAACCAAATCTTTACATGTCGAAACTTTTTGACTTCATCTTTTTTTTTTTTTTAATTTTTCCCCTGTGTCTTCTTCAGCTGCTACAGCTGAAACCCCAGATCCTCTCTACAGCCCTTCTCCAGCTCTCTCCCCATGAGCTTTCTATTGGCTGTTGGAAGACATCCCCTCCCTCACTTGTATCTCTCACTTCACCTTACTATAGCAAAGGTAAAAGTATTTCCAGCTTTACACCTGTTACTTCCCACACCCTTTTTCTTTTCTGAGCAGCTTTCTTGGTTGAGGTGCCTGAAGTGTGACTTTAACCCAAGAGATATTTGAAATCTGCTTAAGACACATAAAATTGAGACAAATGTGAATATTTGCCAGTTTGCTTAGGAGAATGTGAAGCCTGAAGCAAGCCAATGCAGTTGAAACTGATACCCTCTGTGTGGTATGTCATTGTCCAAAGGCATGCCAAACACTGTTGTAGCAGCTCCCCAGAATCACAACTGCATACCCGTGCCTAGACTCATGCTCCAACACTTCCAATTTTCCTAGTGGAGAGGCAGCCCAGATTTATTATTTAGCCTCTGATCACCTGTATCTCCATCTGTGTAAGGATATAATGTTGTTTCTGAGAAAGTCCTGTTTGCATTCCATTAAGAATTAGTCTCTCTTACAAAGCTAGAATGAAACCTGTCTGATCTCTAATCATTTCAAGACAGGAGTGAGGAAATTAAATGGAACAGAAATGTAATGTGAATAGTATCCTTTTAACTGCTTGGGAATCTTAAGTAAAATGTAAAATACTTTTTGAAAAGGTGTTAATAAGGCATTCCTCTCCTCTGTTGAGGCAAAACTGCCAATATGCAACAACCTCCTACCAGCAATACACAAAGCAAAAATCTCTGGTGCATTTAAATACTATTGGAAATCATAAGGAAATACACTCTTATGGAGTAGGTAATTTATTGTTTAAATAAAATCGTATAAATGGAAGGTCACACTCAGTCTCAGTAAGGCTGAACGACAAGAATGAAAAAGAAGTTGGGTTCTATGGATTTTCAGACCAGTGCCTAGGCAACAGTTTTGTAGGACTCCATGTTTTGCATGCAGAGAGAAAATACATCTCAGCAGCACATAGTGAAGCACCCGCAATCTGAATTTTTGGGCTTCTCTTTGCAATGGTAATCAGGTACCTGCACAAAACTCATCATCAACTCAGTGGTCCCTGGAGTGTCATGTTAATTAGAAAAGCCTGGTCGCAGTCAGTAGCAGCAGAGGTCACAGCTCCCATGAAAATTGCCCTACCAGACTCTCCAAGATTTAATTGATGAGTTTACACAGGCTCAATGGATTTTTGCCCATAACATTTAACTTGTTTGTCCTTCTCCCTGTCTATTTATTAACAAGTCTTTGGGCAATAAACATTTTCTTTGAAGCTCAGCTTTCCTTACTCTATATATTTGCCAAAAAATTCTAACTACTGCAAGTATGTTCTTTTTGTGACTCACTCTTGTTGATTTGTCCAGATACCTTATATGAATAAAATGACACCACTCCAAATTAATGAATGACTGAATTACTCAATGTGTTTCTATTATTTATTGACAAACCTGAAAAAGTCATCTCAATATGAAAAAGAAAGTGAATGTGTGGATGGATCAAGTTATCTGTCTCTGCCTGCATCTGTCTCCTCCATCATACTCCAAATTATACCTAAATCCTCAGTACACAGTTGCTCATAGTGCCAATAGTAGAGCTAATATCTGTTGCCAATGTTACTGTGCTCCTTGAGCATTTGCTTGCACCTACTGCCAGTGCCATCAGTGAAGAAGGTGGAAGAATAAGAATGCATTTCCTCACCTAAACAGCAAGGAAGGAGGAACGGTTATCTGATAAAAAAATTAGCTTGGATATATAAAAAAGCATGACTTTTTGTTCAGGCTGCCGAGTTGAACCAATTATGACTCCTTGCCAGCAGACAAGACAAGATTTCTGTCTATTTCAGTGGGTCCAGAGTTTCACTTCAAAAATGGAAGCACAATAAAAAGAAAAAAGAACATCTCAAGAGAATCTTAAAAAGTAGATAGCATATGGAATGCAGGTAATAACCACAGAAACCAAAATACAATTACTTCTCTGTGTTATTTAAAGAGAGATACAACTTCTCATATTCTCATAGTTCTATTCCAGGACTCCTCAATGAAAATAATTTTTGAAGAGAGCTCATGTCTTTGGGTCCTTGTCACAAACAGACCCAAGTCATGTTGCAAAGCCATAGTTCATGTATTTAAGTGATTGTTTCACCACTTACAAAAGAAAATATTATGGTCATTTTAGTCTTTCTGTGCCGTTTTTAAAGACTTCGTTTTACTGAAGTCGAGTGTGGGATCCCTGCAGGTTTAATGAACAGATTATGTATTATTGTCATCATCTAGCTGTCATCTCACTGCCTGTTTTGTATGTTCAGTCATTATTTTCTTTCTCTAATTTCTTGCATGGGGCATTTTAAAGTGTACCAGACCAAAAAACCATGAGATTTCCCTCCAGCTAATGGGTAACAAAACTAACAAGGCACAGCAAGCCTCTAATTTTAAGAAACCCAAACAATATGACCTCTTTCAATTGGGCTGTTATTGTACCCTGATAAAAAGTGGACAGAAAAGTTGTAACAAGGCTGAGAAAGGGTTGGAAAATGCTTACAGCAACTTTCTTCATCCAAAAACTTTACAAATAATAAGGGGAAATATAAAGACAGTGGTGGCTCCTTCTTTCAATGTTTGACTATTTTCACTTCCAGCTTTTGCAGCATTTGTGTTGGCTACACCTCAAGAGTTTTCTGCAGCTGTGGTACCATCCTTGAACACCAAAGGCTTGCTTTCAAAAGCTGCATGGCATGGACAGGACTCAAACTCACCCAGGTTCCTCCCAGACATCAGCAGCTCTCTAGAAAAGCTGATCTCTGACAGAAAAAAAAAAATCTACAGTGGAAATCTGTCTTCTCCTCTCTGTCACTGTTGAAGTGACAAGTTAAAAAAATAATTCTTGCCTGTTATGAGATTTCTCTTTCCCTGTGATTTTTCCTGAGAATGTAATTGTACAACTAATCCAATTAACTAATCTTTTTCACAATAGCCTTATCACATGGCTCTGTGTTTCTGGGTGGGCAGCTGTTACCACAGCCTGCTGAGGCAGGTCTCAAAAAGAATTACATTTATGCACCATTCACTTCTTACCTGGGGCATAATAAATAGGAATTCTTGCGATAGCTGGTTGTCTGGCTCAATCAGAAGAAAAGAACATGTAAAACCCTTGCAAATCTGTTGTTCACCTTAGAGATGGTAGAAATTCTTGTTAGCACCTCAGTTAATGAGGATCTATAACAACTCCATTCTTGGCATTAATTCTTCCCTATCCTTTGTAGTATTTTTTTCATCACTGACTGACTTCATGCTGAGAAAATCCCTTCTCTTTTGCTTTTTTTTTTTTTTTTTTTTTTGTGAGTATACTTAACTTCTGGGATTCCAGTCTAGTCAGAGCAGATTTCTCTTTTATCTTTACAAGGCAGAGTAAAACATCCGTATGTGTGTGCTGGGAAAACTAAGACATTTCTTTCATGAAATATAGCAACCTCCAGAGCTACACTCGGAATGACGTTACGTCTCTGCTTTTGGTGGGACTAGGAAGACTCAGACTTACCTAAAGGCAGTATCCCAGGACACCATGGAGCAGAGGAATCTTCAAATATCAGGAGGGGACATTCAGACAGCATGGAGAAGACATTTGACATCTGTCTGCTGCGTAAAAGCAGCACAGCCAGGCCAAATATGTCCTAATAATCTCAGCAAAGAGAAAAACATCAAGCCTTCACCTGTTTGGTTCAGTTGCCCACACTCAAGCATCTATGACTTTTCAGACACCAGCAGGTGCTGGACATGATCCCATGGACTGGAAAAAGGATGACACCTACAGAAACATGAGCCCTTGAGAAGAACAGGGATGATGTCGACAGGGACACGCATCGACAATAACAAATCTGATTGCAGTGTTTTAAAACATATCCTTTCATCCCTGAGTTTTCCATTTTCCCTTTTAATCTGTTATCTTAGAGCTTTGAGGTCTATCTATCTCTTGCCTATCTGAGACTAATCCACAGATTCTTATGCTGGAGTCTGACATCACTATTTGATACTTTAGAAAATGGCATTAGCATTTATTAGCATGCATTAGTCTTAATAAAAAGCAACAATATATTTGCTGTTTTGTTCCTTCAGACATGATCCACTGGTCTGAAACAATTTTTGAAACTCTTGTAGCAAAACAATAATACAAAGGTCACACAGTAGCGAGCAGATTAGAAGCCTGTTCATATTTTTACATTAAAAACATATGCAAAAAAGCAGATATCCATCTTACCATTGTAAACCCATGATTTGGTGTGCTTCTCTAACAACTCATTTGGGAATTTAGTAAGTGTGCAATACAGATTTCAAAATACATCACTGAACTAAAAGAAAATGCTGGCAAACAAATACAGTTGGATGAAAAACATATGTGAATTTCAAATTGTACAAGTTTGCACCTTGTAACAACCAAAGGTGGATTCTGTTCACAGATTAAGACAGTTCAAGGTGTGAACTGCTTGTCTTAATTCCAAATAAACTCCATGGAAATCTGGACATCAGCTCTATCAGTCCAGTTCAGGTGCCACAGGTGCTTTAGGGCATTGGAGATAGATGATATGTCTGTATTTAGAACAACTTAACAGACCATTCCTTATGTGATGTGTGGAGAGAGACTCATCAGACACCCACACATCAGCATTTCAGATATCCAGGCAGGGGATCCCATAAGGGGCTGGTATGCTGAGATGCTCAGAAACATGCCCGATAGGTGCACAGGTGGGCAGGCACAACACAAGCTTATGGAAGACTGCTCTTTCTGAAACAGACTCTGGAGACTGACTGCCCTAAAATGACTCTATAGCTCTATGTTTAGCCTAGTCAGTTCCTCCAGAATTCTCCATCATTTGTAACAGAGGCTTGACACCCATTTTATAGTGCAGATGCTTCGAGTTATTGAATTCCACCTCCTTGGTGAGCCCTCAACAAAAAAATTAAAATAACATTTTTACAGATCATGTTAAATAGTCAAGGGTCTTCTGCATTCATTTAAAAAAAAAACTAAAACACCAACAGATTTAATCACATTTTTCAAACTGTGACTCACAGGAACAGAGAATTATCCTGCAGACTTGCCATGTCTTACACACAAGACTAACCACGTTCCTTTAAAGAGCTGAAGCCAGACATGAGAAAAGCTCAAAGTCTTTCTCCTCAATGTACAGAAAGCCAGGAGAGATAAAGTGGAGTGGGACATCTTCTTACACAGGGCTTCTCTTAATCAGAAAGAGGGAAAAGAAGCATCATTCCTTGAAAAACGTGTTCAAAAAGGCAACTAAAGAGCACCCTGAGAGCCTTGCCCACAAGTGTAAAGGGAAAAGGGAAAAGTGAAAGGAAAGGGAAGGCAAGGCAAAGCAAGGCAAGGCAAAAGGCAAGGAGAAATATCAAGACTTAACTTTCACAAAAGAATCCTTATAATAATGATTCATCCAGAATAATAACTCAGAGAAGGAAATAAAAAACCTTTTTTTATTTATTGGGCTTTTTTTTCCTTTAAAAGTTCTGGCTTCTAACTCAATATCACTTATGGGAGTGTGATTTGTGAATTTTCAACATTTGGAGTCAGCTGTATTAAAACACATATGGAACAATGGTAATGGGGGATGATCAGGAGAGTACAATGTGTCTTCAGGTTTTACATCTGATGAATTTCCCTCAAAGATAAAAGCATTAGAGGGAACATCACTGTTCTAGTAAAAAGCTGAGCACTTGAATGCCTGCCATGACCAATTCCACATTGACGCTGAAGTGCCTGAGATAATGCAGAACAGTACTTTGCAAGACTTTATTTCTCCTTCACCAAATGTAAATGCTTCTCTTTCCTCCTACGGCAACCACTTAAAAAGCTGAGTGGTTATCTTACCCAGGTTTGTCAAATATAAAAACTCACTGTAAGGTTGGGAACTTACTATAAATATCTCCTGTTTCAGAGAATCATAGAATCACAGAACGGTTTGGGTTGGAAGGGACCTTAAAAATCATCTGGTTCCAACCCTGCCCTGCCATGGGCAGGTACACCTTCCGCTAGACTAAATTGCTCAAAGCCCCATCCAACCCGGTCTTCAACATTTCCAGGGGTGGAGTGTATACAACTCTCTAGCCAGGTTTCACCTATTTAAAGCTGAAATGGATGTACAATTTCCATCCATTAGTACATAAAGTGATATCTTCCTCTCTTAAAGATGAATAAATGGTAGTATAATCTAAACTAATGACTCCTTTCTGAACAAAGGGACATGGAGGCAGGCTTTCCAGTCACTGGGTGCAGAACATCAGAAGTTGACTCTGCCACCCTGGACAACACTGATGTTCCTGCAAGGGCTCGGCATGCTTAACATGATGATATCAGCAGTTAGATGGGGATCAGATCATGCAGCAGAGAGCAACGCAGGGATTAGGAGCTGCTCAGAATCCTAGTGACATTTGCAGTGGCAGTTCAGAATATCAAAACACAAATCAGAAAGGTATACAGCTATTCTGAAAAATATTGATAGTACTTCAAGGACCTGGTTCAAACTAGTGAAACTCCTAAACACAACCATTTTTATTAAAACTCTTAAGTGAGCACAAGGGGTTTACAAGCTGGTTTGAGTGATATGAAAAAAGAAGAATATAAACTAAAACCCCAAGCTAAACCATGGCTAACAGTAGACTCTGAAAATAAGTAGTTAAAAGCTGAGGGGGAGAAGAAAAATTGTTCAAGACATGAGTAAAAATTGAGAAAAAATTTTGGCAACTACCTATCACACATATCTAAGGCATGAGGAGTTTTTGATTTGTCAGTGCTTTCCAAGTTGCTTAGATGTGCTGCAGTTTTGGTTGAACTAATCCTTAGTTTAGAATAAATATGTGGTTTAATAACCTATAAACTCTGCTCCGTCCACAGAGATAGACTAGCAATAGAGATTGGAGTTGTAGAAAACTGTGATATCAAAACCAGGCATCTTCATACCTAAGTCAGAAAAAAGAGACCCTTGCCAGGTATTCTAGGAGCTGTCTGACGTGGGAGATCTGGTTGCTCGTGGATTTTCAGGGTTGTTCATCCAGGCCACTCACTTGGCTTCCAGGCTATCAGGAACAGCAAATCCTAAGAGACTGAGCTTGTTGTGCAATTTACCATATGACAAGGAATGAGACACAACTTCTGGGTGGAAGTATATATGATTGGGTGCAGCACCTGTGTGAGGTGGCTCTGCCAATTCCACATCAAACCTGGCTGATGCCCTCCTCAACAGTTTTTCCTAAAACATCCAAGTTACTGAGGCAGGTCAGGAAGGATGACAAGGTCCAAGAAAGGAATTTTTAAGATATTGAATGATTCAAGGACCTGAAAGCCAACACAAAGAACTTCGGTGGGAAAATGATGAAGTGCTGAAGTGGGACCCTAAATTTTTTTCTGTGAGGTCCTGGTTTAAATTACACTGTAATATGTCTTGACTGTAATGCATTACTTCTGACAGACCTCTCACTCAAGTGATCCAAAGCACGTGGTTTGCCTCAACTCAGCCCCCAGTGAGAGTGCAATTGGTCTCCAAACTCCACTGCTCCTACCACCACAAATTGCAGATTCCATCAGGAGATCAACAATTTATCTGTCACAGAAAACTACCATCTTACTGCTAAAGACAGGCTTGTCAAATCGGTGTTGAAAAAGCTGTCCTGCTGCTCCCCTTGCTGCACCTGTTCTGTGGATAATGAGAGGACTTCAGACTCCAGGACTGTCAGACTGACATCTTTGACAAGGTCTGAATTCTTCAGCAGTGGGGGAATTGTCTGTTTTGGGGTGTTTTGTCTTTTTTTTTTTTTTTAAGCAAACACTTATGGTTACAATTGATCACCCAGCCCCAGCAACAGTATGTTGTTGTTATCTGTAACCTGGTTTTCTGTCCCTCAGAGATGATACAGAATACTTGGGATGTACCTGTACATATGCTGGCTGTTTCACTGGCTTCCTCCCAGCATTACAATCCTATACCTCAGACAGTGCAAAAGATTTTGCTACAGCAATGACAAATGTCACCTTCTGCCATTGACCTACAACCAGAACATCACCACAAGAGTTTTCTCCCTAAACCCATGTCTTTACCATCTCACCCTGTCTACATATCCTTTCAGCAGCTCTGCTGTAGCAGGCAAAGGCCATGAGAGCTTTCCTCCTCTGCAGCCCTCTCTTCCTCCTCCTTCCCTCAGCATAAGTAGGTCCTGGGCAGATGCTTGTCCTGCTACCTCTCCTGCATCTCAACATTTTTGCTATTTCTTTAAGGTCTCTTGTCTGTGGATATTAAAATTGTAGGTTGTGGGGACAGGGACTATCTTTCCATTCTGTATTTGTATTACACAGAGTGACAGAGAAATGCCTCCTAAGCCTAGCTGCTTTGGTAATAGAAATTAAACAAGAGAGTGACATGGCTGCCTAATTACCCTGTTTTCTTCCCTGTGTCAGCAGCAATTTCAATCAGTTGCATTTTGTAATGACAGAGTTAAGAGTGGGCACCATACCAAGTCTCTTTTTTGCCCTCTGATAACTGTGAGCTTCTGGGCACAGGTCCCTAAAGAGCTAATGGCACTGTGAAAAGTCAAAACCCAGAGTTGTCTGCTTCTTCTCCAGATCCTTATACCAGTGATCTCGAATGTTTCTTTTCCCCTTCTTTGACTTATTTTTCCCTGATCAGTGCCAACCTCATTTTCCTGCTCCAGCACTCTGAAGGGAGGCTCTGGGGCTCTCCCTCTCGCTCTCCCCCTGAGGTAGGCAGCTCCTGCTGGTGCCACCAGCCATGTCCTAGGCAAAGGCCACTCATGTGTTGCACTCTCAACACTGGATGCACTGCCACGCTACAGCTATTAGATGTTCTGCCACATTACACTTTTAAAAATGTGCAACTTCTGCTTTCATCTTGGCAGCTTGAGACAGTTATTTAAATGCCTCCTACCTCCTTTCCTGAGTGAATGCTTCAGCATCACTGCTAAGAGGCACAGCTGGCTGACAGCTCTTCCGGAGTCAGCCTCATGAAACAAGTCCCAGGGAGAGGGAAATATGGCATGATGCCCTGCTTGCTTTTAAGATCTGAAACACACAGGGCCTCAAATGACTAATTCTTCAAAGTTTTTTTTTTTTATAAATGACCGGCTTTTTAAATTCAGTAGGAGTCCTTGATGCTGATTCTCACAAGAACCTTCCAACCAGGACCAGTTCTCCTATACTGTTTGTTGGATTATTGCACATGGTAGGCATTTGGGTTCAGGCATTACCCTCTTGTAATGCCACGGGTGCAGGGTGCCTGTGGGTCTTCCTGGGGCAGCCTTCCTTAATGGGCTTCTCTCTGCAAGAAACTCAACAGCTCCCAGAGGAGAAGGCTGCACTAGTACTGAACCAAACATCAGTTGCCGTCTATAATTCAGCTCAAAGTTTTCATGTAAACCAAATTGCCTTTTCAAAGGCACGTTTAACCTTATTCTTTACTGCTCCTAGCTGAAACTTAAACAAGAGTCCATGAATCAGCAAACAAATTGTCTTTTGTATTAGCTGAGGATGTTTAGTATGAGTGCATAACTAAGTAAATATTGAGATTAATGCTTTCAGGGAGTATGCACTTTCTGCAGATGTTTTGGGTAGAACTTGAATGTGCCCTGATGGCAAGCAAGGGATATTAAAGAGAAATCATATGTAATACAAAGTAGACTGCACTAAAGGTGTTATTTTAAGTAAGAATCAAGAGCGCAAGAAGATGAGTGATCACAAAAATAATTAATACAAAGCTTTTTCTTTCTTTTTCCCAGATTAAATTAATTGGAATTCATGCTATTAAGATATAATTTCAATTGGATCTGACCTCTCAAATACATTTAATGACAAGACTACTGTTTCTACAGCCAGCTCCTGCAGAGCTTTGTTTCTTTTGACATTGTCTGTTACTCTTTTCAAAAATAAAAAAAGTTTATTGTACCTTATGAATACAGCCCAGTCCATTGTTTCTGATGAGACTTAAGTAATGACATTAAAATCACTACCAAATTGATGAGGAAGTTGATGCACAGTGCTAGCCAGCACACTGCTGAGTAGCTGTAGGAACAGCTTCTTCCATAGACTCAGAATACAGATGCACAAAAGACCATCCTTCAACCATCAACTGGGAATTTGGCCTGTCAAGAAAAATGTCCCTCTGTACTGACTGATATGAAAATTAACAGTGGTCTTGGCCCAGTGGCTTCCTTGTGGCAGGGCACAATACTCACAGCTTAATCTAATGAAACCAGACACACCAAGTTTGATTTCCATTTTCTAATGCACTGAGCTTTGCCTAGGGAATCCCAGGTTGAGATACCAGCTTTTAAGTTTCAAGTAAAATTTACATTCTTAGAAGTATAGGAATTGCTAGAACTGGACCAAAATCCTGTTTCATTCATTGGATTGTCCCTGACAATAGCCAGCAAGCAATACATCCCTAGGAGGTATAAGTATAATGTCTCTTACTGTCAGCAGGAACCCTTTTTTGCACAAGCAGCCATTTAGCACCTGACAAGGCTTGCTAGATACCTTTTTCAAGCAGCCTCGTCTGAATTGCAGCAATTTACCTGACTAGATTTTTCATTATGTAGTAACTTTGCCATGCATATATGTGCTACATACATTTTAAAGGCTGCATATTTTACGGCTACAGCTCATAATTTGACAAGGCTCATAGCTTGGTCAAATGAAACCAATTCCCTACACAACAAGCATAGATGCTTCTTTTCAGCAAACACTCTTTTCCTGTCAAATTCTACTTACAGCCTCAAGCCTTTTCACCCATCTTGTATAATTTCATGTCCAACCACATAAAACTTGGGCCCTTTTTAAATTGTTATGAACTTGAAAATGCCTCATGTACTTCTGTCTCTCTCGCCCCACCGCTTTAGGGCAGAAAACAAATATTTGACTCATTTTTGCTTTTTGCCTATCTGATTCTGTAGAACAACACTTGCATAAGCCCTTAGCAATGCTACACTGTGTCCTTAAAAGGAAATTGTCACTTACTTAAAAAAACAGTTGAAATTAATTCTTCAGTAACTTTAACAAAAGGAGTTGACACTCCTCTTTTAATTCATTAAAGGACCCAGAGATGTAAATTGGAAGCTAGAGAAGAAAATGGTCAAAGGTGATGTGTTGTGGTTGGTTTCTACGCCTTAATGAAGACAAATCAATGCACCTTTTGTGAAAGATGACTGCTTAGCCTGAGACATTCATCTGTTATTGTGCACTGCTAGACTATGACTCTAATTCTTGTTATTACAAGCTTGATTTGCTGAAAATAAAGATGTGTGGAAAGCAAAGAAAATTATACTCACTTTTGTTATGATGTTGAAATAAATTGACTGACAAAACTATGAAAGCTTTGAAATGAAGACTGTAGGGAAATATTAACCTAATGTGCATAAATCTTACTGTAAATCTTCACTGCATTTGACTATTTTTTGAAGGTCAGAAAGATAAATGATCTGGGTCCTGTTACATACCAAATTGATTCTACCTAATTCTTTGTCAAAGAGCTGTACTGTAGACAGGTCGAGACAGTGGTGTCTTTGCCATAGCCTTCTAGGCTAATTAAACATGGTGGCTATTCATCATTTTTAAGGTAGAACAATAAGTCAGAGAGTGTAGTCTTCATTTGAGTAAAGCTTTCAGTCACTTCAACCTGAGATTGATTAAATGAAATTTGCCAAATGTAGCACTTGGGCAAATCAATCTAACAACCACAGAAAAGTTACAGAGCATGTGTGAGCCATCTAGCATAAGAACTACTATTCTTAACTGTTTAATAGCAGTTTTTTACCACCAAGTAGATATTTTGCAATGCAGACAGGTGGGGAGGAACGCTATGACCATGCTGATTAGAATGCAAAGCGCCTGTATAAAGGTTGACTTTGGTTGAGCCAAGTCTTGGGGTTATGAAGCCTCTGAGCCATTATTGTTTGCAACAGCTGCAGTTGTGAACCATTGTCTCTGTATCTTTCTTGTTGCATAATTAAAATTAATTTAACTTGGGAACTTCTATTCACTCTAAGAAAAAAAACCACCAACAGGACACCACTGTCCTAGAGAACAAAAGGGTTCTTCCCCTTACACAAGATTTTCCTAATCAAACACCTCATCTAAAAGAAATATGTGCTGACATTTTGTTTGTGGCAGAAGCTGACTGAAAAGTTTTCTCAAGAATGGCAAAGATAGAGACCGTCCAACTGGTAGAAAAAGCAAAATGTGCAAGAAAGCTATTGCATGTGTCCTGCTTTCCAGTCTGAGTTCAAAGGACTGTTCCACCCACCATAACATCCTTGCTAATACAGGAGTTGGATGAAAATCAGGAAGAAGTTTGCCTCTAGTGAAGTTGCTTTGAAGGTGTTGAGGAATCTTGAATCTGAAAATTATGCAGTGGGAAGTACAAAGTGTGTTCTTTATAGCAGACTTCACAGCAACTACAGCTGTCTAGTCAGTGGGAACTTTTGATCAGAGAAGATGGATGTGCATTGAGAAAAGCCTTGCAATCAAGTGCCAGCAAGTTTTATATGATCCTGTGCTGGTTTTGGCTGGGGTAGAGTTAATTTTCTTCACACTACCTGGCATGGGGCTGTGTTTCAGATTTGTGCTGGAAACCATGTTGATAACTCAAGAATGTTTTAGGTGTTGATGAGCAGGGCTTACACAAAGTCAAGGCCCCACTCTGCTTCTCCCCCCTCCCTGCCAGTGAGGAGGCTGGGGGTGCACAAGGATTTGGGAGGGGACACAGCTCAAGCAGCTGACCCCAACTGACCACAGGGATATCCCACACCATATAACATCATACTCAGCATATAAAGTTTGAAGTGATGGTGTTTGTCTTCCCGAGTCACCATCATGGGTTGATGGAGCCCAGCTTTCCTGGGGATGGCTGAACACCTGCCTGTCCGTGGCAAGTGGTGAATGAATCCCTTGCTTTGCTTTGCTTGTGTGCACAGCTTTTGCTTTACCTATTAAATTGTCTTTATCTCAATCTATGAGTTGTCTCACTTTTACTCTTCTGATTCTCTCCCCCATTCCACTGCAGAGGCAAGTGAGTGGCTGTGTGGGGTTGAGCGGCCGGCTGGGCTTAAATCACATCAGACCCTCACCACTATATTGTATACCCAGCAGCACAAATGAAACTGTCTATTTCCAAAAGACCACGCACTTTTGTTCTTCTTCTATTAACTAATAAAAGTGCCATATCTGTGCTGGGTTGTTTATCCCAGCAAATTCCCTGCAAGCAACTGTCAAAAGATCATCTGAATTTCAACATCAAACAGGAAAATACCGAGGCATTGAAGAGATGGAACTCACAACATCTTCCATACCTGTAATGAGTAAATGGAAAAATGAAAGGTTTTTATGTTAGGAAAAATCACTGATGCTGTCTTTAAAACTGAATGAATAGAAGTAAGGGCTGGCCTAGCTAATAAAGGGCAAAAATATATCAAGAATCTGTGGGTTTGCTTTTTATCCTGTTTTTTATTCCATTGAATGTGTGTGCACTTTAATTGCCTGGTGTTCATCTGAATATACTCCTTTCTTATTTGACTATAAATATAGAGCTAGTGAAGATTAAAAAAAAAAACGGACCACTTTTTGAACAATTTGCCAGAATCTAGATCACTTTCTTGGTCTAATTTAGAGAATAGACATACATTTATCTGAGCTATCTGACCAAAATTCAGAAGGAGGGACTGGCTTGCCTCCACAGGCATGTGTTGCTGGGCTTGAGAGGAGGTAGGAACTTCTTTAGTCAGCTTTATTACCAGAAAAATCATTGCATCCAACCACTCCTTAGTGTTAAAGCTTACAGTTAATTCCATTAGGCTTCTTAACCTTCAAGTGAACTTGTCACCCGAACATAATAAAGATAAAGAGAAGCAATGCAGAAATATAATGGAGCTACTTTTGTTTAAACTGCTGTTCTATCCCCAGGAAGGAATTGAGAAATGGACACGTATTAATAGCTATGTTGGAAGAACTGGACAAAAGAGAACCTGCCTTTTTAATTATAAAGTGGTTTTACAATCCCCAGGTTTTTGTTATTCATGGGTACATTATGCCTTTTCAAGAATGGGACAAATGCAGCTTGTTCTGTTTCTATGCAAAGAGGTGACTTAACATTCTTGCTTAGCCATCACTCAAACTAGCAGTGTGAGAGCTAAGTTTATTTTTGATACAGAGTTTGCTGAGCCATGAAGAAGTGTCAAAGAGGTATTCTAACTTCAGTTTCAATGTTATTTTGGAGAAACTGAATAGTCTGTTTTGGAGATGAGTATGTACTGTAAAGGCATTGCTAACTTATCTCTTACAACTAGAATAAGGCTGCAGGTAATTGAGTACTTATTGTACAATCTAATTGATAACATCCTTTCCACTATTGACTTAATCCTGTGAAGATGAAGTTAAGAGGAGAGCCCAATAGCAATATTAAGGCTTCAATTCACACTGCACCCTTGGTACCCCTCAGTGAAATCTAATCACAATGTTCAAATGTGTGTTCTCTTCATGCAGTAAATGCTCTTTGTGCTGCTGTAGAGTTAACTCCAGCATTGTTTTTAAATGCTTATTAGAACTAATGTAGGAAGAGCAATTATTTTAAATTCCTGACCCATCTCAGCCTGTTTTTCCATGGAAGCAGTCTTGCATGACCAGTCTGGATGGGATTCAACCCACTTAACTTCAGACATCCATAATGTAGGTGTTTATATCTAGGTATCCTTACATACACATCTATCTTGTAATTGGTTATAATGTCTGTGAAATCAGCCTTCTTAGCAAAGACAAATCCCCTAACTGTACAAACCAAGAGAAAGGTTACTGCTGAAGTTCCTCCATTTGCAGGCTTCAGAGAAGCCACATAGATGTGATTTGGCAAAAGTCCCAGGTGGGCAGGGGCAACTAGTCCCTTAAACTGGACATCTGTCATGGATATAAATCTTCAGTAAATAACTACGGTGAGAGTAAGCTTAGCCTTGGAAGCTACAGCTTTACAATATAGATGTCAGCGTCTGAACTAATAGCCCAAGACTCCCTTTTCCATGGAAAAAAAAAAAATTCAGGATGCTGCTTATGTGACCCACTTTAAATGTCTAAATGAAACTGAGAATAGTACCCTCGGTGTATTCCTGCTCATGCAAAATAAAGGATTTTAAGGTGACTAACTAAGTTGTTCATTTGGTACGACGAATTCCCTCAGTATCTTAAAACTAATGTTTACCTCCTCCATGCAAGTAGTGGAGAGTGGAAGATGCCTTCAAATGATTAGAGAGGAGAATACCATCCACCTAAAAAAGTTGCTCTTTGATTAGGTGGCAACCTGAGATGCACTGTCCCACTACTTTCCTAAATTTTAAGAACTACTTTGATCTCTAAATTAGTCAGACTAGATCTTGCCAATAGATTCATCAATTCTCCTTAGAAAAGAGAAAAGTATAACAAAAGGATGATTCAGTTTCTGGGCTTTCAGGTTACCTAGATAGTCTTATCTGAACACAACATTTATTCAAAATCTTACAAAGTATTTGCTAGTGATTATGAAAATAAAGATTGAGAAGTGAATGAAAAATGGAGAGTAAAAGAGAGAGACAAAACTCATGTAAAAGGATAAATATTTATTACTATTTTCTTCCAGAAATCCTAAGAATGTTTGAAAACAATTATTGGATAAATTCCCAGAAAATGCAGAGCAGCTAATCATAGCTTCCAAAAAAATTCTATCATTATTAACTATTTCTGGCAGACTGTAGTTGGGATGCTTTTCTGTACGAAGATTAAGCCAAGTATTGCAGTATATCTATAGCAAGGTATTCTCACTTTCCAAATCAAAGGGGTAGATTCATTTCACACAGTTTAAATTCTCTAAGAATTAACTATCTACATTTCCTGTAATTACAGGAAAGAGATAGCAAAATCCAAACTGATGTTCATCCTGGCTGTGGAAGGTTTAAGTTTCTCAATTGTCTTTTACAAGTCCATGGCTGTTGTGCTATTGTAAACCCACCTAACCAATTTTCACCCCAGCCAATCTCTAGTATTGGTAACACTGATCACAAATTGAGTCAAATCAGCTTGATGAACATCAGATATTTTTCTTTTGTAGGAGCAAAGGAAAAGAACAGAGATAGAACTCAATGAACTGCTGTTGGATTGTTAGACCCATCACAGGGAAGACAGCATAGACACTAGTCTAGGGACAGGAGGGGATCTTGAGGCCAGTCATTTCAACAGCATCACATGTCATATAGGCTTGGGCTGATCATGACACTGCACTCTCAAACCACTGTCCAGAGGAGGGATGAGTTACTTCCCACAGAGCATCTTTCCCTCTACTGACTGCAAAAGGAGTTTAAATTTATGCATTAAACCCACAGAGGTGAAGATTAGTTGGAGAAATTGCATCCAGACTTAATCAAAATGAAGACACCATGAGAGAGACAGCCAGTGCTCTCAGCACATTTCACCAAGGAAGTTCACCTTTCCACAGGGATGGATGAAATGAATGCTCCAAGGAACATTTGTTTACCTGCTACAAAGATTTAGCTTTTCTTTTTTCCTCTTCCATGATGTGAATCTGCAGTGCTTTGCTCAGCAGCAGCATTCAGGGAGGGCATACAGTGATACTCAGCTCTTCAGGTCAACTGCAAATTGACTGCCACTGTCCAGCCTTATACTCATGGATTGGACACACACTAAAATCTTGCAAGTAAAATATGCCCATTCGTTTCTTTTTTTGATCATTATATCCTAATTATATCCAAAATTTCCTTCAGTTATCACTAGTTACAACTACAGAGGAATTTTGGAGCATTAGACTTGGGCATGCAGACTGCAGAAATAATGTATTTCCATAAGCTTTAGCTGGTTTTCTGTCATGGAAGCAAATCAGATCTGTATTTAGGTCCTTCATAAAAATCTGAAAATGATGACATAGTAATATATGCACATAAAAAATTTATGAAGCACCTTGCTCAAGCCTTTCAGATGGATTCTTACCTCACTTATGCCTGTTTCTCAACTCCACCAACTTGAATTGTTTATGACTCGTGTACACTAGGGTAAGTGAAATCTAAAGGAAAAATATGAAACATTAATTCATCTGGAGGGGGCGAGGAATTGCTGTGATTTTCTACAATGTTCTACCATTCATAGACTAAATTACAATATGACAAACAACATATTCACTGACTGATAAATAAGACAATCCTATACTGAGAAAAAGGATACTGAGGAAGTGAACAAAGTTAAAATAAAATCAGTTTGATTAGATTAGAGGTACGAATTTTGTGTGCACAGAAAGCTGCTGAAATTTTGGCAAATCAGAGTGTTGTGGTATCTGCTGCCAATCATGATCAGAACCTGAATGGGGGAGAAAGGAAAGTTGGGGGAAAAACTCCATTCGTGTTTGATTTGAGTTTTCTGAAAAAAAATATGTTTATAGAAAAATTGACTAATAGTTGCAAGGATGCTGGCACAAGATCAAGCAGTAAACTACTCAAAAATAATGAATAAAATAACAAAGCTCATTTCAACTGTCTCCCTGCAGATAAAAGAACATGGATCTAAAGGAGGAGAGAGAAGAGTATACGCGTTCCTGTAAGGCTGCATTCATAGCCTTGTGAAATACCTTTTATAACTTTAACGATTACTGGCTCTCTCCCACCATTTCTGAAGACTGAGACATTAGTCATCAACTGAACAATTGCCACTAATAATTCATTTGGCTGTATTCCAAATAATAGTAAGCGGTGGGACTCTCATGGAGTTCTATATGTGAGAAGACACAGGAATATTTTCCTGGTTATTGAGCAGTCCAGAAAATCCCTAAAGATACATATTAAAACCAAACCAAAGAAGAGGGGAAATACATGCTGTCCTAGTTAGGACAGCTGAGATCAGTTCATCATGGTGGGTGTAACCCAAAACTGTATTCTATAGCCTTCCATGTCATTTCCCAGAAACTAGACTATTGTTGTCAATAGACTATTCGCACCCTCTGCCCATAGAGCATGGTGGGTGTAACCCAAAACTGTATTCTATAGCCTTCCATGTCATTTCCCAGAAACTAGACTATTGTTGTCAATAGACTATTCGCACCCTCTGCCCATAGAGCCTGACTCCTCAGGCTATAAACTAGGTGTTAAGAGGCCTGTGAGATAGAAGGATGTTTCTGTCCTCACACCCTTTGTGAACTCCCCGCCCTGAGGGGAGTACCAAGCATTCCTGCCTGAACTGGAGGATATATAATCTTGGAGTTTTGGAACATTTTTCAACCCACTCGTGGGATCCAGAGGACGGCTGCATCTCATCGCTCTCAACCAGACTTAGACCACCACTGGACTGCGATCACCAGTTCTGGCCAGACTGCAGCAGCTCTCCCACCAGCAGGTTCTTCCCCTCTCCCTTTACTTTGGACTCAAACAGGGCCCAAGGAACACCACTTTGCTCAGGCCCCAGGGTACTGGGTTATACATTTGGGTTTTTGTGGGTTGAGACCAATTGTTTGTTTGTATTATTGTACTTACTGTATTATTTTAATAAATTGTTATTCTGACTTATAATCTCTCCTTTGAGTTGGGTTCATTCCCCCTGCTGGTTAACTTTTAAACCAGCACATTTTGGCGCCCAAACGTCGGGCAGAGAGAGAGAAGTCAGAATCACAATTTCATTTGAAGCATTTGTCTATTTGAATATAGAAACTCCCTGATCACCATGTTGTTTGATGCACTCACATGGATGTTGTATTTGAGCCTGTTCATATTTCCACAGATGGCGTATTATTTGCCTGTTTTGATGCTCTCTTTAAGACCAGGGAGAGGGATCCAAATTGCTTTATTAGTATATTATGTTTATGTCATTCTAACATCAGAAGCAATGAGTTTCATTGTAAATGTGTATTCAGTCCTGTTTGCCTGTCCTGGTTTGGGTTGCTACCTCTGGGGCCTCATTAAAAATCGTACCCAGCTTTTTGGGGGAACAGGGGTGGATGGTTTCCAGCCTCCCACCTCCTTCTTCCCCTTCAGACCTGCTAAAACAGTTTTTGAAAATATTGAGTTCCCTTTTGATGTTAAGGACAGCATAATGTTATTGTTAGTGTTGCTCTGTCTGCTCTGTACTGTGTACACCATGTTTAGGGTCAGAAAAGTGCCTTTTAGGGAGGTTGGTTGGACACCTGCCCTGGGAGCAGATAATGCTGAGTGGCACGGGAAGTGGGAGGACATCAGCCAGTATTTGGAAAAGTTTTCTCCTCCAATGATCTGGAAATTCACCCCTGAACAACTGCAGGATCCTGTTAGCATGATAAGACTGGTGAAGGAAAAATGCTCTGGCAGCTCCAGAGATGGCCAGCTCACAGCAACCTGCTGGGCCCTGGCCACTGCCTACCGGGCACTGCTTGACATGATACAGCACTGTCAGGGCGAGGAGAGAAGGACCAAATCCGCAGACACCACGTCCACCCAAACCACAGCTGAGTCAGAGGGAGAAAGAAATAAACCAACCGGCACCGTGTCCACACAAACCATCGAGGAGCCAGAAGAACAAGCAAAACCAATAGCAGTCGCCCCTGTCCAGAAAAGGAAATCAAAGACTAAATCAGTTCGCATAGCAAATGATGACGAAGAGGCGGGACCTTCACATCCACCGGAGGAGACAGAACCAGAAATAATCACTCGGTCCCTATCCCTGGGTGAGCTACGTGAGCTCCGGAGAGAGTTCACACGACAGGTGAACGAGTCCATTCTGACCTGGCTGCTCCGAATCTGGGATGCCGCAGCTAACGATACGATCCTAGATGGGAGTGAAGCCAGACAGCTGGGATCCCTGTCTCGAGATGTAGTCATTGATCAGGGGATTGGAAGGAGGCAGGAAACTCTCAGCCTCTGGCGGCGACTGTTGTCCAGTGTGAGGGAGAGATACCTTTGCAAGGAGGACCTCCACGTACAGCAAGGACAGTGGAACACGATGGAACAAGGTATCCGGTGCTTAAGGGAGTTAGCTGTACTGGAGATAATCTTTTCAGAGGATGAAAGATTCCCTAAGAGTCCAGATGGCGTACAGTGCACCTCCCAAATGTGGTTAAAGTTTGCACGACTCGGGCCAGAAATGTATTCCCGCTACTTAGCAACGCTGCAATGGAGGGAGGGAGAGGACAAGGTGGGAGCATTGGTTAGCAAACTCAGGATTTATGAAGACACTGTCACCGCCCCATTACGAGCCCACGTCTCATCTGTGGAAACCAAACTGGCTGAACACGTCCGAAGCCTAGAAGAGAAAATTGAAGAGGGACACCAGAAGCTAAGAGAAGAAATTAAGGAAGGGATTTTCCATATCTCGCCAGGACGAACAAGAGTCTCTGCTATCAGGAGCCAGCGTCCCCCAGCTAAGGAGAGAAGGTACACTCCACGTAGCGATCTATGGTTTTACCTCCGTGAGCATGGAGAAGATATGAGGAAGTGGGATGGGAAACCCACCTCTTCCTTAGCAGCCCGGGTACGTGAACTGAAAAGAGGAACAAATACCATAAAGAACTCTTCAAGGGTAAACGTTGCTCCAGTCTCTCGTGGGCAAGACTCCAGACGGTACAGGAATGATGATACGTCTGATCCTCTCGAAGGGACCTCCAGGTCATACCCACAAGAAGAGCACAATGAGTACCATGACCAGGACTAGGGGTGCCCTGCCTCTAGCCAGGTAGAGGAGAGGGACAATCGAGTCTATTGGACTGTGTGGATTCGGTGGCCTGGCACATCAGAGCCACAAAGATATAAGGCTTTAGTGGACACTGGCGCACAATGTACATTAATGCCATCAAGATACGTAGGGGCAGAATCCATCTCTATTTCTGGGGTGACAGGGGGATCCCAACAGCTGACTGTACTGGAAGCTGAAGTGAGCCTGACTGGGAAGGAATGGCACAGACATCCCATCGTGACTGGTCCAGAGGCCCCGTGTATCCTTGGCATAGATTACCTGAGGAGTGGGTATTTCAAAGACCCAAAAGGACTTCGTTGGGCTTTTGGCATAGCTGCTGTGGAGACGGAGGAAATTAGACAGTTGAACACCTTGCCTGGTCTCTCAGAGGACCCCTCTGCTGTGGGACTGCTGAAGGTTGAAGAACAATTGGTACCGATAGCCACAGCAACAGTGCACCGTCGGCAATACCGCACCGACCGAGACTCTGTGACCCCTATACATAGA
This sequence comes from Manacus candei, assembly GCF_025592945.1. Classification (NCBI taxonomy): domain Eukaryota; kingdom Metazoa; phylum Chordata; class Aves; order Passeriformes; family Pipridae; genus Manacus; species Manacus candei. Next base: position 1,877,671 of record NW_026138062.1, read on the forward strand.
ATGATCCGTGAACTGGAGACCCAGGGGGTGGTCAGCAAGACTCGCTCACCCTTTAATAGCCCTATATGGCCAGTGCGTAAGTCCAGCGGAGAGTGGAGGCTGACGGTGGATTACCGTGGGCTCAATGAAGTCACACCACCCCTGAGTGCTGCTGTGCCGGACATGCTGGAGCTCCAGTACGAGTTGGAGTCCAAGGAAGCCAAGTGGTATGCCACCATTGACATAGCCAATGCCTTTTTCTCCATTCCTTTGGCAGCGGAGTGCAGACCACAATTTGCTTTCACTTGGAGAGGTGTGCAGTACACCTGGAATCGACTGCCTCAGGGGTGGAAACACAGTCCCAGCATTTGCCACGGACTGATCCAGACTGCACTGGAAAAGGGTGAGGCTCCAGAGCACCTACAGTACATTGATGACATCATTGTATGGGGGAACACAGCGGGCGAAGTCTTCGAGAAAGGAGAGAAGATAATCCAGATTCTCCTAAGAGCCGGTTTTGCCATTAAACGGAGTAAGGTCAAGGGACCTGCTCAGGAAATTCAGTTCCTAGGAGTGAAGTGGCAAGATGGACGCCGTCTAATTCCAATGGAGGTGATTAACAAAATAGCAGCCATGTCCCCACCAACCAGCAAGAAGGAAACACAGGCTTTCCTAGGCGCTGTGGGCTTTTGGAGGATGCATATCCCCGAGTATAGTCAGATTGTAAGCCCTCTCTACCTTGTGACACGGAAGAAAAATGATTTCCAGTGGGGCCCCGAACAACAACAAGCCTTTGAACAAATTAAACAGGAGATTGCCCATGCGGTAGCCCTTGGGCCAGTAAGGACAGGACAGGACGTGAAGAACGTGCTCTACACCGCAGCCGGGGAGAATGGCCCTTCTTGGAGCCTCTGGCAGAAAGTGCCTGGGGAGACCCGAGGACGACCGCTGGGATTCTGGAGTCGGGGATACAAAGGATCTGAAGCCAGCTATACACCAACTGAGAAAGAGATCCTGGCTGCCTATGAAGGAGTTCGAGCTGCCTCAGAAGTAATCGGCACCGAAGCGCAGCTCCTCCTGGCACCCCGACTACCAGTGCTGGGCTGGATGTTCAAGGGAAGAGTTCCTTCCACACATCATGCCACCGATGCCACATGGAGTAAGTGGATGGCTCTGATCACGCAGCGAACCCGGATAGGGAATCCTAATCGCCCTGGGATTCTGGAAATTATCACCAATTGGCCCGAAGGTGAGAGTTTCGGACTATCCTCTGAAGAAGAGGAGGAGAAGGTGACACGTGCTGAGGAGGCCCCACCATATGACAAGCTACCAGCAGATGAAAGGCGATATGTGCTCTTCACGGATGGCTCCTGCCGCATTGTAGGGACAAACCGAAAATGGAAGGCAGCTGTATGGAGTCCCACACGGCGAGTTGCAGAAGCGACTGAAGGACAAGGTGGGTCAAGTCAGTTTGCAGAGCTTAAAGCCGTTCAGTTGGCTTTGGATATAGCTGAACGAGAGAAGTGGCCAAGACTCTATCTCTACACTGACTCATGGATGGTGGCCAATGCTCTGTGGGGATGGCTGGAGCGATGGAAAAAGGCCAACTGGCAGCGCCAAGGGAAACCCATCTGGGCGGCGGAGATGTGGCAGGACATCGCTGGCCGGGTAGAGAAGCTGAGTGTGAAGGTCCGTCACGTAGACGCTCATGTAGGCAAGAAACGGGCTAATGAGGAGCATCATAACAACAAGCAGGCGGACCGAGCTGCCAGGATTAAAGTCTCTCAGGTAGATCTGGATTGGCAGCACAAAGGAGAATTATTTCTGGCTCGATGGGCCCATGACGCCTCCGGTCACCAGGGGAGAGATGCAACATACAGATGGGCTCGTGACCGAGGGGTGGACTTAACCAAGGACATTGTCTCACAGGTCATCCATGACTGTGAGACATGTGCTGCCATCAAGCAGGCCAAGCGGGTGAAGCCTCTATGGTATGGTGGACGGTGGTCAAAGTACAGGTATGGGGAAGCCTGGCAAGTTGACTACATCACGCTCCCCAAAACCCGCCAAGGCAAGCACTACGTACTGACCATGGTAGAAGGAAGCACTGGATGGTTGGAGACATACCCCGTGCCTCATGCCACTGCCCGGAATACCATCCTGGGCCTTGAAAAACAAGTCCTGTGGCGACACGGCACCCCGGAGAGAATTGAGTCTGATAATGGGACCCATTTCAAGAATGGCCTTATAGACACCTGGGCCAAAGAGCACGGCATTGAGTGGGTGTATCATATCCCCTACCATGCACCAGCTGCTGGAAAAGTTGAGCGGTGCAACGGACTGCTGAAAACCACTCTGAAGGCACTGTGTGGGGAGACTCTCAAACACTGGGAGCTGCATTTAGCAAAGGCCACCTGGTTGGTCAACACCCGAGGTTCCATCAATCGAGCTGGCCCTGCCCAATCAGAACTTTTGCATACTGTAGATGGAGATAAAGTCCCCGTGGTACATATGAGAGGAATGTTAGGGAAGACTGTTTGGATTAGTCCCACCTCAAGCAAAGGCAAACCCATCCGAGGGATTGTTTTTGCTCAGGGACCTGGTTCCACCTGGTGGGTAATGCAAAAAGATGGGGAGACACGTTGTGTACCACAAGGGGACCTAATTTTGAGTGAGAATGGTCTGTAATGTTTCATTGTATATATATATATATATATATAGATAGATAGATGTATATAGTTTTAAAGGGATATAGTTTTTAAAGGGGGTTAATTTGGGCATGACATGGATGGCATAGAATAAGGGGTGGATAATGTCCTAGTTAGGACAGCTGAGATCAGTTCATCATGGTGGGTGTAACCCAAAACTGTATTCTATAGCCTTCCATGTCATTTCCCAGAAACTAGACTATTGTTGTCAATAGACCATTCGCACCCTCTGCCCATAGAGCATGGTGGGTGTAACCCAAAACTGTATTCTATAGCCTTCCATGTCATTTCCCAGAAACTAGACTATTGTTGTCAATAGACTATTCGCACCCTCTGCCCATAGAGCCTGACTCCTCAGGCTATAAACTAGGTGTTAAGAGGCCTGTGAGATAGAAGGATGTTTCTGTCCTCACACCCTTTGTGAACTCCCTGCCCTGAGGGGAGTACCAAGCATTCCTGCCTGAACTGGAGGATATATAATCTTGGAGTTTTGGAACATTTTGGAACCCACTCGTGGGATCCAGAGGACGGCTGCATCTCATCGCTCTCAACCAGACTTAGACCACCACTGGACTGCGATCACCAGTTCTGGCCAGACTGCAGTAGCTCTCCCACCAGCAGGTTCTTCCCCTCTCCCTTTACTTTGGACTCAAACAGGGCCCAAGGAACACCACTTTGTTCAGGCCCCAGGGTACTGGGTTACACATTTGGGTTTTTGTGGGTTGAGACCAATTGTTTGTTTGTATTATTGTACTTACTGTATTATTTTAATAAATTGTTATTCTGACTTATAATCTCTCCTTTGAGTTGGGTTCATTCCCCCTGCTGGTTAACTTTTAAACCAGCACACATTCCTTGAGAGAAATAATGTCCCTATTTGCCTTGAAAGTAGTAATGTCTGGTGGAATTACACAGATGGTATGCTGGCCTAGTTCAGCTATAAAAAAATAATCTGTTCATTCTGCCCTCAGGTCTGTTCTTGCCATTTAGTGTAAATTTTTCATAAAAGAAAAGTTTCACTGTGAATCATCGGATGACATTCGGGGATCTAATAATCTAAATTATTATCTTAGAAGAAAACCCCTTTCTAGGATTTTTCTCCTCAGATAAAAATAACCTGTAATAAAGCAAAGGCCATAATTAACATTTAAGATACTATATTCTCTCTCATGTAACCTCATGGGCAATTAAAGGTTTGTACTTCATAGACCTGTAATGATAACCAAATCTGTGTATAGATGCTAACCCGTTGCAGGTTGAAATAAGAATAAAATTTTGGACACGGTGAAAACATTTGCTGTTTCTTTCAGTAGGGTAGGATTTAATTTCAAAAGAATAAAATACATCTCAAGATGACAAGCTCTTAATTTATGAAAACTGCAACCAAAAAAGTGGACATTTTATGAGCAAAAATAACACACCTACTTCAGAATTACTCCCAGGAGAAGGCATGGCAATTCTTTGCCTTCAGAAAGTTGGGACTGTTTAACTTTAGTGTGTGAGACCAAAACGTGAAAACATTGCTGACTTTTGTGAGTTAAGATAGATGCTAGTACTGTGTTGCCCAAGCAGGTGGAAAGAGTTCACTGCTTCCCTGTGATGTAAAAAAAAAAAAAAAAAAGTAATTTTGAAATCTCCTTTACTGTACAGCTCTTCACCTTTTCCACTGAATGCCTTAAACATCAGTTCTTCTCTATGCAAAGGATAGATATTTTAGAATTGTCTTGATGCAAGCTGAATTTTTGTCTCAAGTTTATTGTTCATGGTATTGGAGTAAACAGTGTCTTTTTCATGACTGTGGACATTGCCTGAAGACAGTCTACCTGTACTGTTCTGCAGTTACATTTATAAAGCGTTCAATGAATAAATCACAGAACCTGTTTTGCCTCCAAATACAAAAGTAATTATTCAGGATTTTACAACACATAATTGCTACTCTTTGCATTTCAGAAGAGATTTTGGTGAAATTAATGAACTTAAAGACCCATAAGGCCTCTCTAGTAACTATCCAGTATAGGAAGTGACTATTTCAGGTTCATCTTGTCTCAGAGGACAGCAGTGAAGACTGAGCCCTGAGTTCCTTTAAAACCAGCTATCCTCTGTAAAATACAACCTATATTAACAGGAGAAAAGATCAATTTTTTTATTATTAATATTTTGACATTTTTACTGCATTATCATATAACTCATCCTAAATCTCCAGGAAGTTTTCTGCCTCCATACCAGTGCCTTAAACGTGAACTAAAACCTTTATAAAAATTGATTAAAACTGATGTCATAATCAATAGGTTAGTGTCTATTATTAAATATAATCTTGAAGACTGCATTGGTTTCACTGAAATGACCACATATTTTCTTGGCGTCTGAGAGTACAGAATAACCACCTGAGAATACACCACATTTGCAGCCGCCAAAAAACATCTGCAGTTAGTGACATTGGTCTGAATAGCAGTCTAAGGGGTAGCCAGAGATCTCTTCTGTTTTCAAAAAAAGGATGGATATGCATCAGGGCGTTGTTTAATATTTTAGTCCATATCTCCCCTATGCTATCTTTGACTTCTGAGTTTCTCCCTTGAAGAAAACACCAACATGAGACTGATAAAAAACTATGCAAATATTCACAGTATATTTACAGTGTTTATGCCAAACTATATTTTTTTATTATTTTCCTTTTGTCAAACCATGCTCTGTTCCTGGCTATTAACACAGAAGGTCTACAAAAGCATTTTGAGAGGTTTCATTTGCCATTGTTGAGATAATCTGACAGACACAAAAGCCCCAGGGATACCCTATGCTGAAATCTGTCTCTGGATTCTTTTTCTTTTCTGGAAAGGTTCAGCTAAGATTATACGAGTGCTTCCTCACAAACCCATCTGGCAAAGGACAGAAAGAAGTTCCTCTCTGGAGCAGCTCATCTAACCTACCTGACACTTACCTGAGAATGAGAAAAATCTGCTGAAGCTGTCTCTTTCTCTTTACAGACTCAGTGGGCAGACAGAAGACTTATTTTAAATGTATATGTCCTTTTGGGAAGGAAGACAAACAGAGACAAGAAGAATCCCTTCTAGAATCCTTCAGTCCAGTTTCTAACACAAAAGGAAGGTGGAAAAAAGGTATTAAGATTTTGTGTCTATACATTCCAAACCGATATCCTCAGTGTGTCTAATGTTATCAAGAAGTTTACAAGATTAATTCTAGAGAGTTTGTTAGTTGCATTAATTCAATCAAGAGATACTGTGACAACCAACAGACAAAGAAAACATTGGCAACATGTTGATTTAGTGTGTTTTTATGGAGCTATAGCGGGTTTCGTTCTGAAATAGTCTGTAAAAAGCTCTTCTGAGTAGGCCATTGTAAACATTACTTCTGGAATGCAGAAGTGGTTTGCCCCAAAATGCTCAGAAATGAACTTCAGAGAAAAGATCATGGAGTTTGTTTTCTGTGCTCCAACCATTCAAATGTCAAACTACTCTTTTCATGTCTCAGTTGTTTCTTCCTTCCTTTTATAAAGGATGCAATGTAAAAAAAAACCAAAACTAATTTAGAATGTTCTCTGCATTTTCCTGGTAGGATAGGTAATGCTGAGTCAATTAAAGAGTAATTGAAATACAGGAGCCCCATGTATCTCTGTTGACTTCCATTGGAAGGACACTTTAGGTGCTAGCCCAGTCACGCAGGAGGAACATAATGATGCTGTGTACCATTATTTTTTCGTACTGTATTTTGATTTATTTTTTTTTTGACTAGCAACTTCTAGAATGGAGAAGGGCATGATTTTTGCTCTAAGAAAAGGTAATTTTCTCAACACTATTAATGAAACGGTCTCTTTACTAAGGAAATTAAAAGATATAAGAAGGTAACAAAGTCAGGGAAACTTGACACTGCTCACCGTTAATAAGAAAATGCTCTGCGAACATCAGATAAAGTTCAAATTAAAGAAAATCTAGAAGATAGGAAAGGCTGTTGACACAGATAATGTAAAATAATAACCAAATAAAATAACAGAAAATAAGTTTGAACTTCTAGACTGGGAGATGAGATAGGGCAAGAAAGATAAGTTTCATTTTGGGAACCTGGTAAGTTTGTGTTCTTCTCAAGCTTTCAGCAGTCAGTGTTCTCAAAAGTCTGGCCCCTGGGTATAGTGGTTGTACCTTTTTCACTATTAGCAGTAGTCACTCATGACGGATGTCTGCTGCCAAAGCACAGCAAACATTTGTTAAGAAAATGTATTTTTTTCCTTTCCTACTATTTAAGTCCTGTGGCTTTGAATGTAGAATTTGGACGGTGGCTGTCCTAGTTAGAACAGCTGGGACCAGTTCATCACTGTATGGGTGTAACCCAAAACTGTGTATTCTATAGCCTTCCATGCCATTTCCCAGGAACTGTTGTCAATAGACTATTTACGCCTTCTGCCCAGAGCAGCCTGACTCCTCAGGCTATAAACTGGGTGTTAAGAGGCCTGCGAGATAGGAGGGTGCCTCCCTGTCCTCACACCTACTGTGGAACTCCCCGCCCTGAGGGAGGTACTGGACATTCCTGCCTGAGCTGGAGGATATATAATCTTGGAGTCTTGGAACTTTTTTAACCACTGCAGATCACCGCTCTCAACCAGACTGCAGACCACCACTCTCGACTGGACTGCAACCACCACTTTTCAACCAGACTGCAACCACCACCCTCGACCAGACTGCAATCACCACTCTTGACCAGACTGCAACAGCACTCTCACCAACAGGTTTTCCCCTCTCCTTTTCCTTTGGACACAGGGGGCCCAAAGAACACCACTCTGTTCATGCCCCAAGGTGCTGGGTTATACATTTTGGTTTTGTGGGTTAAAACCAATTGTTTGTCTGTATAATCATACTTAGTGTATTATTTTATTAAATTGTTATTCTGACTTATAATCTCTCTGTCGAGTTGGGTTCATTTCCCCTGCCGGTTTACCTTTAAACCAGCACAGAGGAAGACATAGGAATTTATTTCTTTAGAAAAATAAAGTGATTTCCTAATAATTCAAATTGTTTTTTCAGCATAGTAACTCTGTAAATAATCAAATTTTATTGTTGATCTAGATGTAATTAAAATATTAATTATTTACTGGTTTAGTCTGCCTATTTTAACAGTTTTGGAACATGTTCAGTGTCTTTATTACAGGCTTAGGATTTTTTTCAGTTTGAGCACTGCAGGCTTTGTATCACATATAAAAAATCAGTCCTTTTCTTCATCATTAGAAAAAGGAACAATCACGATTTGTTTATGTCTCCTACCACTACTGCAATTTTACATTTGATAAATATCAGCTCAAATCTGCAAATACCTAATCAGCCTTAATATTTGCAAGTAATCCCAGTGGAATTGACAAGTAGGACTTAATGGATTCTCTGTGGCATCTAAGAAGACTTAGAAGAAGTTCAGGTCAGTCATCATAAGAAAAAACTGCGGACAATACGAGATTCCTCAATCATTTCTGAAACATTTGTACATTTTTTAGAAATTCTATGTCACATACAATTCAACAGAATGGAAAAGCATACCTGTAAATGGAGTTTCCTTTGAAAGGTAGCTTGGGGCCACTAATTGCTCATTTGAAATTCTGCTTTTCAGCATGGTATTGCGTTATGCATGGTCTATCAGTATTTGGAATACCATTCTAAAAGACATTGAGGATGACTGTCCATTCTCACTTTTGTGCCCAATCTGCCTTTTACTCCCTGGTAACCACATACAGCCCCAACTTAACTACAGTAAATTCTTACATAGGAATGTCATGTGAAGACAAAATTTAATGGGTCACTTTTTCTTACTAAGGATCCATCACTTGCAGCACCACAGCTACCATCCTACTTGCATTGCCAGTGCACAGCATATTCACTCACAAAACAGCCCCTGGCTGGGACAGAAGCTTCACTGAGCACCTGTAAGCCATTTCTTGGCTCCTGGAACAGAACCACAGCCAGCCTATGCTGTCTCAGACCAAAACACTAATTCTGTAGAAGAACCTTGTCTTTGTCACATCCAATTGCCTGCTGATCCTTGAAGAGGTTGGTATTGATTCAACCTGCTGTCAGCCCAACATCCAGCTTCTCGGGACTAAGCAAGCAGAAATAGAAACAAGGCAAAGGCTAACTACATACTCAGCATAAGTTATAACCTGAAAACAGTCAGTTGTGGACGTAGGCTACAGGGTATAACAGGAACAGGTAGAGCACTGTCTATGACTGATCAGCTGCTTTCAATGCTATTCCCATCTACTGGGATCTCTCTGCAGCATTTGGCAGTCTCAAGTATGAGCTACAGTGATGCCATCTGAAAGTAGGGTTCAAGAAGTTCACTAAAGCAGTTTAAATCTGTCCTGAAGCATAGCAAAAAGAGACTCCATCTCTCTTTTCAATGTTTCCCAATGTTTACTTTTACTCTGTTCATACTCATCATTTACTTAGTAGTATTAATTAAACAATCAATTTGGCAGAAAAGCAAAGAAAAACATTCTGAAAGGTTTGCAGAGAGAGCAATTCACATCCACAGAGGTAAATTCAAGTCTCCACACAGTTTTATTTACTGACACTAAGCTCTCTTTCAGTAGCATTCCTAAGCAGTCAAGTTAGTTCTGTATGGTTAGGAGATTGCATCCTATCATCTGTCTATTGATTTTTCCTTTCCTATAAAAACCTTTATCACTTCTATATGGACAAAACAATGAAATAACCTAGACTTCAATTAGTACAGAATATTCAGCATGAATCTTCAGCAGTACAGATCCTAGGAGCATATGAAACCATTTTCCTATTTTCTATCCAGGAAACACCAAATGGGGCTCAAATTCTTGTACTTCGTCTTTAAGACTTCCCCTCTCTAATCCTGCTGAAAACTGACTACAGAGCTGACAATTCCATTCTGCTGGCATAATGCACTTTTCTGTTGTAAGTGTGCAGCTTTCTTAAGGGATTGGATGATGCAGAACTACATAAACTGAACTCGCATGGAAACTAAGGACTGTCACAAAATTCAGCACCTGCTGCAGCTCGATTGTCTCTTTAGTGCAAAGAGAGGCTGACTTGCCCAGCGGAGGAAAGTCTCCAGATGTGTCCCACCTGACTTAAACACACCACTGTACATGTTGCTCTTTTCCCAGAGAGAAAAAACAAGAAAAAGTAATCTCAGTATGAGAGATACTAAGTATGCTGCTTAATATGCTTCTGAAGAAATGCTGGACCTTTTTTCAGAGTGAGACTAGTATAAAGACTAGGACAGGAAGAATAGAATAGAATAGAATAGAATAGAATAGAATAGAATAGAATAGAATAGAATAGAATAGAATAGAACAGAATAGAATAGAAAGACCATCCTCTAGTCAAGAAATTTGGTATTTAAGGTAGTTCAGGATGTGACTTCAATAGCTTTGCTTTAATATCAGTGCAGACATTGATCTTTACCATCTTGGTCTTCAGTGTGAAAATGAGAGCAAAAGAATCCTAATTCTGTATTGCCTTACAGTCATGAATGCGAAGTGACTACAAATGTCATGGTGATGCTGGTTTTTCAACAGCCTGGAACTGTCTTTACTAAAGCGGAACTGATTGCTCAAAGGGAAAGGCAATAAAGATCCAAATCTCAGTAGTGCTGGGGAAAATAGTCTTGTCATCTTGGTTACATACAGCAGCTGTAAGTTTGCCTTTGTCTGTCAGTTCAGGTAGGTTTCGTGACTCAGTTGTTTCACTAGAACAGTAGAGAGAATGTGGGCTGATGTTTAATCATTTGCACAGGTAAAGAAAATTCCCATTAAAGCAGTATAATCAAACAGTTGTATCACAAAGCTTTGCTACCTAAAAAGGAAATTATTAACTTAGTGTCAGTTTTAAACTATGCCCCTGTAACTATTGTGAAGATTACATAGAAAGGATCAAAAACCTGTGACAGGTTAAGATTTTCCTTTTTTGTTGTTGTTTTACTGCATTTTAGATTGAAACAGTAGTGAATTTTATTCACTGAATGAAGAAAACATTTGAACTGTTGTATTACTTTGACCATTTCTTTTAATTCTTTACAAAATTGGATGGTGTGCCTTTCATGTAACTCAAAAAAGTGGTAAAAAAGTGGTAAATGTTGAGGTTAAGTATTGTTAAAAACCTGTAGCAATATGTTCTAAATTCAGCCAGTTGCTTTTGTTATCTCATTAGCTGATCATGACTTACCTTAATTATGGAAGGTCAATGCACACAGTCTGACAGACAATAATGTGTTGCATTATTGGCATTAACAGTAGGCATCATAATGAAGAAATATTGCACATGATTATATGGGGAACTAAAATACAGTTCCTACACAAATGTGTAAGCAACAAGCAGGTAGCTGCTGTGGTAAGCATCACAGGATTCCAGACAGAAAGCGGGATATGGGACCACTTCCAAGTCTGAGAAAACTCTAGGCAAGACCCAACCATGAAACAAGATTAAACTTGTGTCTGTATCATGTATTTCCACACTTATCTCTACTTTCACTGGGAAGGCATTTTAGTGGTCAAGCATAGATGGAACTGTTGTGTTCCCTGATAGTCCTCCCAGTCTGACATCTGGAGCACCTGGATGCCAGGGAACACTGTGTAAGACAGAAGTCTGTATCTCAAATGACTATAATGACTGATGAGTATTAGAAAAGGATTAATTCATCTTTAAGGAGCATTATCATTAATAGTCAATTCTAAGTAATATAAGAAAATTCAGCTGCATTGCCTGTTGAGAGCCTGGTCCTATCCTCTTGCACAGCCGAATTGTCTATGCATGCCATAACAAAATATTTTTTGTAACTTTTAAGCATTATGTATGCATTATGCTAGATAAATTTTAACTAGGTAATGTGAAACTTGTCATTAGAGAAATCGAGTAACAGAGCTTTGAAATATGAAAGCTCTTTTTAAAATGCAATTTTGGAGAACAAATTACCTCTTAACAAAGTGTATTGAAATACTAATCAATATACCAAAATTAAAGACTGGCATTGCTGGTAGCATTTGGAGAGTTATAAAAGCAAACTTAAACTCTTCCTTATTTATTGGTTTACTTAATCATTTGGCAGTCTGCTATGTGTTAAAATTCATGAGTTTATTAAAAAGAATTTTAATTGTATGTATACTGTGCAAAATTTGACTAGTTTTTATCTCATGTCATATGTTAAAGGAATATCAGAGAAGTTATTGTAAGGGAAATATCAGTTACGTTTAGTTATTGGGTACACTGGTTCTCCATTGAACACAACGATTACTGGATAGCATGTCTGAGAGTTCAGACATTCACACTATGAAATATTTCCAAATCTAACCCTAACCACAGCTGAATGTTCCTTTTTTATCATTTCCTTTTTATTTATGATTCATCATATTTATTAAGATAAAAGCTTGCATTGCAGAAACAGTCTAAAGTATACCCCCTACATACAAACTGATCTCCAAATTACTAGCAAAATTGCTGCCTTTGTATACTTATGGGCCGACGTGATAACTGAAAATAACTTCCATTAGCACTATAAAAACTCCAGCTGATACCAAATGAATTTCATTTGATACCAGCAGAGAAAAATATTGGCTACTGAGATATTCTTTGTTCACGGTTATTTACAGTTAGCTATAATATGTGTACTGTTCAGGAATCAGCAGTCTCCAGATGTTTTTCTTTACATCATGTTGTTAAACACAAGCTTTTCCCTCTCTGACTACCCAGCATTTATATATTTATATGAAATTCTTCTCTCTTAGTCAGTATGGCTTCTGTGTCTTCAATTCATTGCAAAAAAACAGTTCTTGTATAGGGGCTATAGGAGCTTGACCACCACCTATCTTTTATCTTACTTCTGCTGAATTTGCTGAAGAGATTACTCTTTAGATTCATGGAAGGGAGATGTAGCTGGTGCTACATTCTCCTGCATTCTCCTGAAAAAGCTGGCAGCCCACAGCTTGGACAGGGGCACTCTCTGCTGGGTTAGGAACTGGCTGGAGGGCCAGACCCAGAGAGTGGTGATGAACGGTGCTGCATCCAGTTGTCAGCCAGTCACTAGTGGTGTCCCCCAGGAACCAGTGTTGGGCCCAGTTCTGTTTAATATCTTTATCGATGATTTAGATGAGGGGATTGAGTCCATCATCAGCAAATTTGCAGATGACACTAAGCTGGGGGGGAGTGTCGATCAGCTGGAAGGCAGGAGGGCTCTGCAGAGGGACCTGGACAGGCTGGAGAGTTGGGCTGATTCCAGTGGGCTGAGATTCAACAAGGCCAAGTGTTGGGTCCTGCACTTTGGCCACAATAACCCCATGCAGTGCTACAGGCTGGGGACAGAGTGGCTGGAGAGCAGCCAAGCAGAGAGGGACCTGGGAGTTTGGATTGACAGGAAGCTGAACATGAGCCAGCAGTGTGCCCAGGTGGCCAAGAAGGCCAATGGCATCCTGGCCTGTACCAGGAACAATGTGGCCAACAGGACCAGGGAAGTGACTTTTCCCCTGTACTCAGTGCTGGTGAGGCCACACCTCAAGTACTGTGTCCAGTTCTGGGCCCCTCAGTTCAGGAGCAGGTCCAAGAGAAGAGCAACAAGTCTGGTGAAGGGACTAGAGCACAAGTCCTATGAGGAAAGGCTGAGGGAGCTGGGGTTGTTCAGCCTGGAGAAGACCTCAGGGGAGACCTCATCACTCTCTATGACTACCTGAAAGGATGTTGTAGCCAGGTAGGGATTGGTCTCTTCTCCCAGGCAGCTATTAGTAAAACAAGAGGGCGTGGTCTTAAGCTCTGCCAGGGGAGGTTTAGGTTAGATATTAGGAAGAAATACTTTACAGAGAGGGTAATCATCCATTGGAATGGGCTGACCAGGGAAGTGGTGGATTCTCCGTCCCTGAAGGTTTTTGAAAAGAGACTGGATGTGGCACTTAGTGCCATGGTCTAGTAACCACGGTGGTAGTGGATCAGGGGTTGGACTTGATGATCTCAAAGGTCCTTTCCAACCTGGCTGATTTTATGATTTTATGATTCTGTGATACAGGCTATGGTGAAATTATGCTTTCCTTGGTGTCTTGCTAAAATGTATTGCACGTGAAGAACCCTGGTACTTTTGTATCAAGACAAGTCCAAGATGCCATGCAAATATTTAACATCACTGAATCCCTAAGTGAGTGATCATGTACGTCATCTGCTGAAGGACAAGTCACAGAGATTATGTCAGTGCCTTTCAGTGGACCAGGGAAAAAGTATATCTTGATGTGTAATTTGAATTCTCTGGTGTTGTTGGATAGTTCCAATTGTTTTCTTCCAAAACACATGGAGGTTTTTTGGTTGTCATGAATATACCACTGTGAAACAATGCTGTTAGATCCAGCTGAAGATTACTGGCAGTTTGTCTTTGGTGTGCAATTAGTGACTCAGGGTCAAAATAAGAAACCCCAAAATCAAAACCTAACACATAATCCAAAGGCGTAGTTAAAATTTTTTACTATCTTTTTCTTTATTCAAGAAGAAAGTCATAAAAGGAGAGGTCAGTGGATTGCTTAAATGTAAGGTTCTTGTTTGATGAATAAATAAGTCAAAAATAGTCCTTCTTTTTTAGAAGTTCACTTATGTCTTCTCAGTTTTGTTCTTAAATTTAAGTACATTTAAGAACCGTATTTCCACAAAGACCCTTTACATTGGGTTCATTTTGTCTAACTGTCTTGTGTTTCTTTACTTTTTTCTATTCATTTACATATTTTCCAAGTTTTTTATTTTTCTATTTTGTTTTATCTATCTAGCACTTGTAAACAGCAGGTTTCAAATGAAACCAAATTATTTAAATCTTCTTTGTAGTCAGAAAAGAAATAAAGACATGGCTCCTGGTGGATGAGATAAATTCCATAACATAGTTTGTTTCACGTTTTTTACCAACAGCCCTAGTGATATTTAAAATTATATCATTTAAACTTAGTTGCCTAAGTATAAACACATAAACTGGTATTTATGGAAGTCTCTGCTCATTCCTTATGAGGTAGCTTTCCTATTTATACATCCAGCAGCCCCTGAATTGAATTTTATTTCTTCTTGTTTTCTTTATAATTTCTCTGAAAAGAATGCTAGACACAAACTCATATTTAGACCATACCTAATCCCAGCTACATGAACCTTATTTCCTAGAGTGTGTTCTCAACTGTTGCTTCCCCTGAAATCAGTAAAGTTTGAAATTATTCTAATTTTCTGAAAACCAGGCCAGAAAATACTGACAGACTTTTGTGCATATTATTATTATTATTATTATTATGAATGAGCTTGGTCCTGCATCTGAATGTTGTTGAGGACATAGCAGAAATTTTGTAGTGTGGCTGTTGTGATCATAGGTGCTTTCCTGTGGAGGGCAAGGGTCTGCCTCTATTGTGGGATGAAGTCCAGAAATCTTTAGTTAAGCTCCGGGTGAAATATTACACCCATATGGCAACCCAACATCAATATCACTCAGGTCCCACAAAGGATGCTAAGCCAGGCCCGCTATCGCTGTGCCTCTGGGCCATCGTGGTGATGGGGGATGAAGGTAGCTCAGTTGAAATCAGCTGAAGGATTTGTCTCCACACCACGGTGTGGCAAACTGTGAAAATATGCTCTTAGATGCTCAAATGCGTTTCTGGTTCTAAGCCAATTTCTGCTGTTTCCAACCTAGACGTACTGGGTGCTACTAAGTAGTACTCAACGCAAGTAAGGACAGTATGATTACGTTCCCTGATAGGCTTCACTAGCAAGTATGGAAGGAGAAATCTCAGTCTTTAGAAAAGGTCACTTTGCTGGAAAATTATACCGAAAACATCAGCTAATTTCATATGTGCATGTCCAGCACACCTTACTATTTTAGAAAGAAATATATTAAGATAAAATTGTAAACTCACACAATTACAATCAACAATTTTAATATTTACAAATGTTGCCTTGAGTACCTTAGATGGTAGACAATTTCCCATTGTCTTTGTCTAAACTCTAAAGAAATTTTCAAAAATCTTTCATCTGTCTCCTTCATGGAGAGACTTTTTCAAAAAAGGAGTTTTTCAGTGGCTCTTATTATAAAATCTTCTTAGCTGTTTAAATATTTGTGGTTTGGCTTTGTTTTGAGGTTATAGAATAATCTTTCCAGTATAAACTTCATGACCACCCAGAAATAACAAGTGAATTGCTTATACTGGACTCAGAAAATAAACAGATTCTACCACTTCTTTACTCTTGAGAATATTGCTAGGATGTTTATTTCTCCAGGCTTCTTACTTAGATCTACCAGGGCAAATAATTGCCCTGGTCCTTTCTTCTGAAACATATTCTGCATGAAGTTTTAAGCTTCAAAAGGAGTTGAAGTTTTTCTGTTTCCTGAACAGAACAAAACAAAAAAAAAAAGACTAAAACTCTGGAATAAATGAAAGGAGGCAGCCTGTATATTTGGAGCTTTTTAGGTTTGTTTCAGCTGCTGTGATTTAAGAAATGTGATTTTCTTTTGGTCATTAAGCAACTCAGTAGAGTCTGCTGCATCATAAAGCTCTACCTACTACAGGTAATCTATAATATGCATTTCTAATAATGACAACTTAGGACCTTGCAGCCTGTATTGTTGTCATTAATTGTGCTTCCATAGCATTCAGGGACCTGGAGCCAGCAAATTTTTCCTCTTAGAGGCTTCTTATTGCAAACTGTTATAGCAAAAAGAGAGACTATAACATCAATGTAGCCAACACTGGTGAAAGAAAGAACTGTGTTTGAGAATGTGATGAAATCTGAAAAGTAGAACAGGGCAGAGCTGCCTTAGCCTTAAACATAAAGTGAGGAAGTTAAAATTTATTGATCTACTTCAGCATTGAAAAAGGATCTTGTAAAGAGGAGACGAGGCCTAACTCAGAGTTAAGGATATATAATCTTTGGTTTACACGTAAACATAAATGTGGGATGATTTTCATCATCACAAAGCTGGAATGAGATTTGTCCCTGACACATATTTTCTCCAGAATCTGTCAATGTTTTTGCTGCCAAGTCTTCTGTAAGGAGCCACTCAATGACCTTCGAAGTGCCTGGTATCAAGGTCCATTCAGCTGACAACTGGCCAATTTTCTGAGGTAATGACAATGGAGAAGCAGAGAGGCATATTGTCTGTAAGGTACCTTAAACTATATTTACTGTTGAGTGAGTGTTCTGTTTCTATGGAAAAAACAGAATGGGAGTCCTTTAAGCTCCTATCAGATCGACAGATTGCAAGCATAATGCTGAAAGATTGCTTACCCTGCAGCTAAACCTATATTTTTAAAATGAGATTATACACCAAAAAGTGACTGAATAAATGGCCCAATTTTTATGTTATTATTTATTTGGATTTATGAGTATATAAAAGGTGGGTAAACTGTGTTTTGACATTTTAAAACCCCCACAAATCAAAGTACAAGGGGAAAATAAGCAGCAAGTTCCACTCTGTACCAGAGACTGCTAAGGAGGCAATCCTCATAGAAGATTACAGAGCATCATATTTTCTGTCTTTTCCAGCCAGAATTACTCTTGAAACTAAGGGAAATCATCAGTTCTGTGGCACACTATGAAGGTAAGGCTAGTTTCTTATGGATCTAGAGTACATTCACAGTTGCTCCCCTTTCCTACCTTCGTTAGTATCTTTGCTGGGAGCAGCTCTAGCATTGTTTTCCACATTTCTCTGTCAAAACAGAAACAGGTAATGTTTAATTTGCTCACTGTTAAAATTCCACTTAGATCCTACTGGACAAGCCAGTCTCTTTCTAACTTGTGCAATTACAGCAAGACAAACATTACCAAGCACAGCAGGTGGTGCTCAATTAATTAATCATTCTGTCGAGGATGGACATACCCTGGGGGATGTGAGGGCCTGCTTACAAGTTTTCTTTGGTTCTGCAATGCTAGCAGTATAACATTACTCTTGGATAACATGAAAAGGAAGTAGGAAGCCTCATTTCTTATCACCACCACCCTCCAGAGAATGATCTTCTCTACCACAAAACCTAATCAACACTAGAAGTCTCTAAGAGAGAATCCAAATTGATCAGAACTTTATGGACTACCAACTTGAGTTCTGGGCTTTCCTCATTTACCAGAAAAACAGACATCTCAACCTTGTATAGTGTGATATCTCCTTTCTAGGTCCTTCCTCAGTTCAGATTTCTCTATACAAACACAGAATACCACTAGGATGACCATTTAGTGTCCAAAAAAGTATTGTTTTATGAATATATAAGGGCCATTTCCACACCACCCAAAGTAATCATCCTGGTAACTGGCAATGATGTCTGAGATGAAGAGATTGATGAGCAATTCAGATCAATAAGCATCCAGGGCTTCCAATGTCAATTCCTTGGGTGGCCAGTGAAGAGAAGTAGTTCTGATGCCTGTTGGACATGAAGTTGTCATTTCATGTAAGTTCATCGTCATTTCTCTCTGATGTCCATTTAAACAGGCGCTAAGGTCTCCCAGTCACGGATGATGTGTATCCCTATCTCTTGAACTTCATGTAATGACAATGATACCAGTCGTGAAGATCATTATTTAATTCTGATTGCCTACTGATTAGTCATTTAGACCTATCTAGACTAGGATAACCATCTAACAGTGAAAGGGACAGGCACTTTCAATGACCAGGTCTTTTCACTTAACTCAGGCATTTTCAGTATCTGTCTTACCTGAGATGAATACAGTTCTGGAACTGTCCACCTAACTCTCTCTCTTTTAATTATTAAGTGAGACAACTGGTTTAGTCCACACATTATCCTTGGAAAGATAAGGTGATTTTAGTGTGACTCCAGCTCTGTTAAATTAACTACAATTCTAACAAACGATTTTATTTACTCAGACAGTTGGTAGATATATTTGTTCTCATGTCAAGATTTAATTACTATATTATCAATACACTGGCACAGGTTTCTCTAGTATTTGCTTTCTAGAGACCTCTTGTTTTAATCTATTCAATTATTGATTGGTCAGTGTTCCCAAGGGGCCACTGAAGAAAATGAAAAGTCAAATGAGCCTGAGGTCTTGCACTACTGTGACTTACATTGTCTACATACAGTAAAACTTCAGTCATACATATAATCTCCCTTTCACCATATCTAAATTCCAGTGCTAATGAATGCAGATAAATATATTATTTAGCTGGTCAAAAAGATATTTTTGCTTATTCTTCCTTCTGGGAGCCTCCTATTTATGGTGAGTTCTATAAAATGGCAGGTTCTGTAATATATGTATTGCTTTAAGATCATTCATTTTGCAGTGGAAGAAAGAGAGAAATAATATGAAGAAATATCCACATAATAAGTAATACAGCACGCCTATAGGATACATGTGTTCAGGTACTATATTTGGGCATGAAAACTCCCAAACTATTTACTGAATTTCAAAAATAGCTCAAAAAATAAATTTGGTATTTATATAATTTAGCTTTCCTGGTTGGGGAAATATCCTCTACTTTTGCATGTGCTATGAAATCTGGTCTTACTTGGGATTCAGCAGCAGTTGTCAGGGTGGTAGTCCCATGGAGATTAGAAAACCCCACTGCACTTTCTGAAGTTTATGAGACAATTTGAAGGGTAAGTGATTTTTCTAAAATTTGTATTATTGTTGTTTTAAATTTTATATAACATAAATATCCATTTTGCCTCCTTGTCCTGCTGCGTTCACTTTCTGGTTGTCTAGAGTCATCTTTTGAGGAAATCTCTTCATCTCTTCTCTTTTTCACATCTACCACTTTGAGCCATAGGGGTTCTAGTCTTCAGCATTCCTTGGAGTATAGTCAGCCTCTGCCATCTCTTCCATATCCTACTTGCTCATCCCATTCCAGTCACCTGGTTTTGCCCTTTCCAAGCCACCAACTCTATTCTCTTTGCTTAGAGCACAGTGTCCTCCTAGAACAGGAAGGCAGTCTGATATTTTGACTGTAAAATCTAAACATAAGTGTCTAGTTTAAATTATAGTCAACTCACCATCTCTCCCCATCTGTATATAAGCTATCTTCACCTGAATCCAGAAAACTTGGATTCCTATGGAATAATACGGTCTCTGCGTTTTACTCAGAAAGTCCTTGGCTTCAGCCCCACAGCAACAGTTGCTGCACTCACACAGACAGGTAACACAACACCTGTGCTTCTTGTTGATGCAATAGAGGAAAAGAACATGATTTTCCAGTCTGCTCGGTTTTGGTGCCTGACTTAGGCATGTCTCAGACGTAGCTGAGGCTCCTAGTGCTCAGTGAGAAGGGATGGTCTTTCTATCCAACACAGCTGCCAGAACACCTAGCAAGCACCTCTCTCATGCATTGCTTGTGTAAGGAAATAAAGCACTTGAAATCCATTTCTGGTAAATATTTAATGCTTCCATTGAGAGTACAAGAAAACAACAGGAATATTGAGCTTCTCTGTCAGGTCACAGATATGTCTGCTTGTACCCCTTCTGAGAATGAACACCCACCAGTGCTGTCTTGGGATGATCTGAGCCACGGTTGGTCGTTTTTCAAACAGGAACGCAGAAGACATGGAGCTATATAAGGAACAAGGGCAATGTCAGCGGGAAGCCATCACCTCACCAGACTTCTGTCTGCCCCAGCAATGGCTGGAGAGGAGCATGCACTCAGCTGAGCTTGCCTTAGTTTTTTAACAATTTTTTTTTCCAGTTTCTCCCACTCTGCATGAGTGTTCCAGCTGCTAGACCTCTACATACAGGGTGAGAAACATTATGACACCGGTCAAGCTAGACCTGCATGTATCTAGCTTTTCGTCATTCTCCAGGAATTTAAGCAAGTACCTGCTATATATCTTTAGGGAAAAAAGTAGGTACCCATCTGCCAAGAAGTAGTTGTTTCAATAGGATTGTTCACAGACAATTAATAATAAGCATGAGAGAATCTTTCAAATTAAGTAGGAAGGTATCTAGAGAGCTGAGGTACATAAAAAATATGAAGCAATACTGCAAAGGAAAGAACCAGGTTGCTGTCTCACCCCCAGATGGATTTTAATCACTGTTAGGGAGTATTGTTTCCTCCAAGGTCAAAACTGTCAGGTTAGTTTTATCCATGCCTGCCTCTCACATCAAACATTAACATACCATTTTCAAATGCAGGACAGGTCCTGATCTTGACTACTTGCTGATTGCTGTGACTTTCATGAAACATGGTGGACTTGGGTACTGACAGAGAAACAGGCTTTTTGGAGGAAGAGGATTATGTTGCTAGTGGACAAAACCCATAATTTTCCTAAAAAATATTTGCCCTCAGCCCAAAGCTGATCAATGTACGCATTTACAGCAAATCACAAATGTTTTCTTGACCCCAGTGTATTGATGTGAAAAAATTCTCTCAAAAAGCTGGAAAAAAAAGTGCTTACTTTGCAATGTCAGGACATTAAACTATAAAATGTCTCAACTTATGTAAATCTGTATACACCAACATAAAGTGTACTTAACCCACATATTGTAGGAATATGATCTGCAAGCTCTAGAAATAGCATATTTAGGAGCTGGATATTGTAGCAAACAAACTTATTCCTTTACACAGAGTTCCCTTTTTGTTTGTATGTTAGATGGTTTTGTTTCTAGGTTGGAAAAAGGCTAATCAGAGAATATTTGATTAGAGAAAATAAGCCCCTATAAGCACTGTGAGATATACAACAGTGCAACACCCCAGCTCTGCTACAGCACAATGTCAAATGAAGCCAGGATGGAATTGTTTTCCACATAGAGGGAAACATACACACTTTGTTCACTGTCCTACGCCCCAAATTCACATGGGGAGAGCAGGCACTTCTCACCATGTGGAAACTGTTAAGAGGATGTGAAAACAAATGTTTTTAATTGAAATTGTCATTGCTGAGCTAGACTGCTATCTGGGGTATCTTGCTGAAAAGTGACAGCAACAGCAGGGAAACAATGTAAGAGATTGTAAAACTGGTTTCTATTCCACACTAATTCAGGGACCACATATGCGATGCTATTGCGTTGTTTATTTTAAGATCTAATACTAAGGGTGGAAAGCCTCTTGTTGATGTGAGGCTGAGAGTTGGGGAGCAAGCGCAATCCAGGTCAGAGACCAGAGATCTGTGCCCCTCCGCCACCGACCTCCTGCATAGCCTTGTGACACTCATAACACCCTCCCTGCTTGTGTCTCCTCTCAAGCTCTGTGATTATTCTGTCTCTTCACGTCATCATTTGCCTGGTGATGGAGGCAATCTTTTGTAGCACATGCTTAAGTACCAATGCAGCAACATTGTGAATAATAACAAGTAATAGTTTGCCCTGGTAAATTGTCTGTGGAACAACTCACTTCCCTCCAGTTCAGTTCTCAAAGCCACAGCAAGAGAGTCTGACAGAGACTTGACAATCTGGAACAATTCTTTCTAAAGAACAATATTTCTTTAATTTGTATTCAGAAAATTCTTTTTTATATTTCCTCTTTTTACATCGGTGAAATCTTGAAAGTTTGACTGAGTTTTGTTCATACGCGCATGGGTGCTGTAGATATGTGTTACCATTGAGCCCACATCAGCAAAGTGCCCAGGCACAGGGTCAAGCTGCCTGCTTCAGCTCACCTGGAGAAGATCAAAGCTGTGACAAATCAGCCCTACCTCTTTCTCATGGGAATATTTATAGCCAAACCGCATTCTGTAAGGATAGGTATCTAAAGCCGATCCTGATTTCTGGATGTCGAGCACAAAGCTGAGATGTGATGAGTGTGTGACAGCTGTCTAGTACTTCCCTTTCAGTTCCTGCTTCGGGCTTTAAAGAACCCTTGAAACCCAATGTCATCATTCTTCTATTTTTACACAAGTTTACCCAGAAAAAAGTCAAGGGAGTTGAATACCAGGACAAGAATTATTTTGATTTTGTACTCCTATGAATGAGACAGAAAAGCTTTACCTCTTTCATGGAAGTCAGGGAAAGCAACTCTTGCTAAGCCAGACTGATCTTTCTGAACTCAGAAGACAGAGATATTGCCAATTCTGCCAAATGGTCTCAATGACATAAACCGATAATATATCCTGAATAAACCCGATAATATATCCAGATAAGCCAAAACTATATGCTTCTACATCAGTTCACAGCATGAACAAACTACAAGAAAGTCTTCTCTGTTTAAGACAAAATGGAATCGAAATCAAAGAATTAGTGCAATTTTCTGTTCCTATTCAGAGAATTATATAACGCTCATGCTACCACTGAATCCATAAATAGCTTACTTCTCCTGCATGCTCTCGCCTCCCTGTTTCTTGAAATATTAAAACCTTTCTGATAGCATCCTTTGGATTCTCGGTTTAAACACTGGATGAGCAAATTAAGTTTGTATATGTGTGTAATGTAATGTTCATGTGAGGTGCCTCTTCATTTTGTGTATGTACAACTTTGATATGGAAATGGGAACGCTTTGGGCATGTAGCATTTTGCAGACCATTCTGGACTCATGCACTTATAGCAAGAAGTTGACTGCTGCATCTTCCTCGTGGGATGAGGAAGCACATTTCAATGCCCTGCTCAAAGTGTGCACTCTGACCATGCACCATGCTGGGGGGTAGCAACCAGAACCCATGAGTAGACCCAAATGAGTAGACACCATTTCTCCTGTCCCTGTGTCTGCTTTCTACAGGAAGGAAAGCTTTGAAAATAGAAAAGGTTACATGAAGCTTTCCCAGTGTGAGTGACTGGGGAAACAGGACATGGTACAGCTTACTCTTGCACTTCTGTTTAAACATATCGAGAGTCTGTTCAGCATCACCCCCCTTCCAAGGGATTAGACTTGGTCCCCCAAGCAATCTCATCTATCTTTATCCCTCAAGTCACATTTTAAGCACATATCCTCCCGCCTCCTGAGGATGCTTCCAATTTTAATTCAAAAGCCATCTCCCTTTGACACAGATTTGTGTCTCCATACTTTTGTAATGGAAAATTATGAGCTGAAATAAATAAGCATGAGCCTGTGGTACCAGAAAGAATTTGTCCCCTAAAGGAAGGAATCCTCAGCAATTTCAGTTGTCTGCATAATTAATTTTTTTTGTGTCCCCCATTTGGAGTCTCTGTCACACTTTGAAAATCCACACCAGGGCACTGCAGCTCTTGCTTTAGGGCACAGGCCATTTATATTCTTCAAGTTCCACTTTGGAAGCCTCAGTCCCACTGAGCAGATATTATACATTCAAGGAATCTCACTGATACCAAAATGACTAACTGTGTGAGTGAAACTCACAGCATCAATAACCTACGTGATCTACTAGGTAAATTAGAATTGCTTTACAAATGCATTGAAAAGTAATGTAAGGGCTGTGTATTACTTTGCAGAAGGAATGGATTGAGTCACCTGGGATCCTTATCTTACAGCTGGTTGAGGTGGGGGAGGAAGGGCAGTTTTGGCTTAGTTTTTCCTGAAAGATTTGTATGGTTCAAACAGAAAACACATACTTGTTGGGGAATAGTAAACAAGGGTCTGATTACAGGAAGACAGAGTGAGTAATCATCAGACAAATGAGTTTTGAGTAGATATGATCATCACATAGTTTGTTTCATTTATCCAGTTCATATGTGTATTATTGTTAATATCAATCTCAATGTAAAACTCAGCACCAGCATGAAATGTTAAGCATGCCATGAAAATGTTAGGCTTTGTGTATGTTGTTAAAAAGTCAGTCAAATTCAAACTTACATCTAAAAATACCTCTCATATTTTTCCCCTGCTTCCACAAGTGTCTGTAAGTATCTTGTTATTCACATATTCATATTATTCCATTGCCTACTCTCCAACTGCAAACGTAGAATTCATAACCTGACATTTTTTTCATTACTTATATCCACTTCAAAAATAGCTCAAATTACTTTGAACTATATTTTCTATTACATAAATTGCTTTGTTCGAGAGTTCATAACTATAAAGTGTTATTTTTGCCGTGACTGTCGCGTGTTATCTCTCATCTTTTACCATAGTCTCTATTCTACATGAAGTATGAATAAATTGTTTTTGGTTTGTGTTGACTTGATTTGTTTTCTATTGTTTCCTTTCATTTTTTTTGTCGGAACATACAATGTGCATTTTGGCTAAGGCAATAAGTGCTCTTACTCTCCTTCCTTTGAAGCAAGCTTTACTAACCTAGAGTCTCCTCTGAATTTAATTTTCCTTTCCCTAAAGCTGCTGCTATACCATGCCTCCTTTTAGACTGACCTCACTGAACACAGCTGCTATTTCTCATGTATTCTCCTCTACTTGAGTTTTGACTTATTTAAACAATGAAAAGAAAGCATCGCCTCTACCTTTTTTCCCTTGAGATGGACCTCTGCTCCATAATTATGAATAATTCCCCTAAAATGGCTTATGTGATTGGGATAGCAACTAAATATTTGAGGAAAGATAACCTGGATTTATTTAAAAAAATAATAGTGTAATAGATTTTAAGGTCGTAGGAACTGCTGTGATTATATGGGTCAAATTCCTACAGAACAGTAGACTAATTCCTAACTAACAGTATATTTTTTTAAGCCAAATCACTTTTGAAATAATTATACATCCCTTGATAAATTACTCCAATGATTAATTACCTTCACTACTTAAACTGTGAATTCCCCTTGAAATGTCAAGCTTTGTTTGGTAGTCCAAATGCACACATGAGCTCTTCCTTCTTCCACGGGCTATGATTCACTAGTGTCAGATACTCCTACCCTCCCTAGGGGTGTTCAAAGGCTGCTCTAAGCTCAGTTTAGGATCTTCTCTTTTTTTGACAGGCTACAGAGAACTGCTTCCACAAGACCTTTATGGCAGAGTATATTTTCCATACTTGTAGTCGCTCTTGTTTCTTTCTAAATTTCCTTTCAATTCCTAAAATCATCTTTTCTAAAATCTCTCCAATATTCACCTTCTCTCTTTTTCTTTATTTTTCTTTTTCCCTTTTAAGCCTGGCACTAGCATGAGGCACAGTATTCTACAAACACTCCGGCTGGTGCTGTATGGGGGAGGGCAATGCCCACACATCCCACTCCTGCCTGACATCCTGCTGTTTACACCTCCTTGGCTCTCATCCATGCTCTCAGCCAGCACATCACAGTGGGAGCTCATGTTCAGATTGTTAACCAATGAGACTGGCCATAAGATCTTAAAATGTAATTGCTTGTCGATAGAATATTTTAAGACTACTTTTCCTGCTTTCTGCCATGCTCCAACACATACACACACACACGTAAAAGACTCAGAAAATAAAATACTTCAACCAAGACTTGCTGCTGTAATACCCCTTGAGTACAACAGCTGCCTTTCTCCCTCATGTCTTCAGCATGTGAGGCTTCCTGGGCCAGCTAATAGCTGAGGAGAGGAGATGAAAGTCATGACAGGAACCCGAAGAGGAAGAACACAGCCTTCTCTGCAGCAAGGCTCTAATGCCGTGCCTCTGCCATGCACTCGTCCTTCTGTCAAGAGGAATAGCAGTCGCATGGCATGGCACTGTCAGACCTTAAGTACAGAATGGCTCAGCTGCATAAAGTTATCCAAAACTCAAATGTCGTGCTGTTTTACAGGCAGGTGTGAGAACTGGGCTTTGCCATTTTTAAGTCACAGCAGTTTGTGTTGTCCAGTCAGACACTCCAACCAAAGATTTCCCTTATTTATGAATAGGTCTACCACTGCACCTTTGGTCCTCTTCAAAGTCTCCATTGCAGGAAGTGCAAACTCCTCCTTCTCCATCTAGCAGGTGCACACAACCCTTCTGAAATGTGGTTGCAGGTTTGGACATAGTTGTTTGAACTGGACACACAAAGTGCTGGACAACAGACTCCTTCAGACTGGCCAAGAGCACCAGACCTACCCAGGTGACTCTGCACCGGGAAGGAGCACCCAACCCTCCCTCCACAGCCATTCCTTCAGGGTGCATCTTGTGCCCTTCTTATAGGGGATTATTGCACCTTGGACAGACTTCAGAGCTAGACGGCCAATTAGTACCCTCTCTTGTCACAATTTCATGTCCATACTTGAGAGACTCTCTTTGCTCTCCCATAGCAGGCTCTCCTCTGACAGAAATGCTGCTCCCAGTCTCAGCCCTCTACTCTGCTATCACTTTCTCCCACTCCTGTTTTCTTTATTTTAGCTAAGCTAACATTTTTATCCCAAGATGTTCACTTCAAAATTGACCGGTTGTTTGTTCTTTGCTTCTCTCTTTTTTTTTCTCATACACTTCCTTCACATCTCTATATGTCTTTGAGAATAAATATTTGCACCTCCATGTCCAGTGAGTTATGAAAACAACAAGCAAATGGCTCTTGATCCATGTTTAGTCAGTCACGCTGCACTGATTCAGTTTACACACATTCTGTAAAATTTAAAAAACTCTTTTTGCATATATTATAAGCCATCAACTTTTTGATTGTCACACTCTGGAAAGTGTGATATGGAAAGTTAACTTTCCAAGGAAGCCAAGAACAAATGGCAGTTCAGTAGAGTTTCAGATAAAATTGCCTTGTTTTTATGCCTCTCTTGGTATAACGTGACAGAATTTGATCTCTCTTTTGTGTGTGTATGTGTATTCATGTTTATACTTTTGCATATTATCAATAAAAGAGATGTATTAAAAGAAAAAAAAATTAAAAAGTCAGGAAAAAAACAGAAATTATTTCTGCCTCTAACAACAAAATATCAATCTATGTACCAGTTTGCCTTATGACTCAATATGACCCTGACTCAGCAAAGTTCCCAGCCACACACTTGCAAATAGTCTCATTGATTTGACTTTGCCATATGTTCAAGTTTGACTAAATCGAGACCTCTAACAGATGTACTTGAGTTTATTAAATACAAAACTGAGGAAAACAAGGTGCCTGGTTTCCTGAAAATCAGGCAGGAGCATTAGCAATGTTACTCATATTTTTGAGGTTTAGAGTGGAGAATGACAAAAAAAAAAAAATTAATTTTTTCTTTCCAAGCATCCCTCTCCCTTCCTGACCCAGAGGTGACATCTTGAAGAAAGGCAAACCCAGGTTCATACTATTCTGTCTTGGTTTTGCAAAAGTTGTGTCAAAAGGTTTTGCAAAACCAAAAGTATAGTCAGCATAGCCTGCCTGCTGCAGTGTGTCGAAGACTGAAAAAGGGTGGTAGAAATAAGCTTGGACTCTGCAACTTAGATGCCTTTGACCTCCATCCCCTGCCGTTATCTTTCACTCATAACCTGTCTCAGATCACCCCACACCTTAATACAACTGTGTCTCCAAAGGTTTGATTCCAATAGAGGGCTCAAGGCATTCACTTGTTATTGTTCCTTTAGTTACCTCTTCAATCAAACTATCATCTTCAGGTGAAGTGTCATCTTCAGCTGAAATCACATCCAGCTCCACTTCCTAAAATGAAAGCAAAATGTGAATGGATGGACACTGAACATGCAAAAGGACAGAAGAATGGGGGTCTTCAGTGAACATGAGCTAGCTTTTAAAAATGTAGCTGAATTTTCTTGTTTTGTGGCTGTGGTCTCTGATATCTTAGAGCTTAAAATAATAAAGCAAAAATTATGAAATCCAAGCATCAAGTTTTGTACTGATTTATATTTCTTTTCATCAGATCTAACCTGGCACTGGTTAGGAATCCAGCTCTGAAAGTGAAGGCCAGGGAGCATTTCATCACTTAAACCTGGAACAGTGAGCTGTCTGGCTGCAGCACTTTGAACAATCTCTGATTTCATAATTAAAGTTCAAGGGTGGTCAAAATAAAGAGAATTCCAACAATCAGCAGCTGCCAATTGATACCTGTGAGTCTTCCAACTAGAACTTCGTAAAGATTAATTGTGTTGTATGGCAAAGAGTTATAACTGTGTAATTATTGAAAATATTGCCTGAAAATCTGGAAACCAGTAAGATCTGGAAATGGTTCTGTACCCAGAACTTGGAGAGTAACTAGCACCAGAGAGACATGAGTCCAGGTTAAGCATTGGTTAAATGCCATAGAAGAAGAAAAAGTAGCAGCAAGATTTTGAAGAATGATAGGATTCAGATACCCCCCTCTCTCAGCATATTCTGTCATCTAACTCTGGGCACTTCATGGCCTCTGTGCCAGCTGTTTTTGATGTCATTTGGAGACACTGAACTTGGATATGTTCAAATGTCATGATACCATGTTGTGAAGGCATTTGAGCAATCTCTGAGCCAAGCATTTGAAGTGTGCATCACTGTAATTCTCTTCTGGGGTAACTAGACCTGCTGAGAAAAAAAGGAGCACTGAAATATGTGTTTAAGAAGTCATATGCAAGTGCTGAATAACTGACTCAGTTCTTCCATGTACTTTTGCCTTCACTGGTTATAAAGATGCTTAAGACTATTTGTAGATTAAGAATCTGGACCATTTTCTGATACTTAAGTAAATGTTTCAGCAGTGTCCCAACTCCAGAAAACTCAAGAGCCCTTGATGCATCTCAGTTTCCATAGAAAGGAAATTAATAGCTATGCATTGAAAAGAAAATAAATGGTCCAGACAGCAGCAGGCCAGGATGATGGGTGCAGTAATCCAGAGTCAGACTGTGCCTCCTAAGCCTTTGGATTGCGCCTGATTTTTAATCCCTGAGATCAAAAGCTCCCACGGGCAGAGAGCGCACTGCTTTGTGTGCACAGCGCAGAGCAAGCCGTCAGTGCTGAGTAAATAATACATAACAAGTTTTATAACCAGGACTTAAAGTGTCTAACAGTTCTCTCATGGCAGCTGCTTATTTGCTTACTGTAGGAACTGAGTGACATTCGAATGCACACATCCAGGTAGCTAGGCTGTCTGGGGAGCTATGCCATTCTTCCTGCCAGATCCTGGCTCTAGCATTTGATCCACAACAAAGGGGTAACATTTGGTTCCAACCTCAAGGAAATTGCAGCAGAGGCATAGATTTGATTTCTAGGGATGTAGGAGAAGCCATTTTCCTAGAACTTTAACAGCTCTGAATACACCAAAAGTACGGTTGCACCATCATCCATGAGACAGGAGTGTCCCTTTGCCACATTTGTCTGGAATGGGGATGGGAGAAATTTTCCTGCTCCTGAACCCGAGTCTACCTCTCTGGAGCTGAAAAGAGCAATAAAAATAAAATAATGTCTTCAATTAAGGGCAATATATGCAATTTGAACCATTTCTCATTTTTAAATGCACTGATATTATTCATGATATTTTCACTCAAAATGGAGAAAGTAGACAAGGTCAAATAGTTCACTCAGTTTTTCTTGTTTTTAAAGTAGAAAAAAACATTTTTCATGGGGGTACAGACCTGGAAGGAACTTCCTACACCATCAAATCCTGTTTCTTGCTGCA
This sequence comes from Manacus candei, assembly GCF_025592945.1. NCBI lineage: Eukaryota > Metazoa > Chordata > Aves > Passeriformes > Pipridae > Manacus > Manacus candei. Next base: position 1,907,622 of record NW_026138062.1, read on the forward strand.
TCTTTCAATCATGTCACTTTATCCCTTTCTTTAGTTGATCATGCTAAGTCTTAAATCTACTCAGGCTCCTTGCAGCCCATGTTCCTGCTGGGAAGCTGCTTCAGACCCTCATTCTTCCTCTACTTAAAAACCTATTAATTTGAGGATGATATATAATATTAGCCCGTTTATATTACTCGGTTCTGCTCTCTGCTTTGTCCTCTGCCTTATAGAATCCTGTGTCCCTGAGGTGCTTGAATGGAGCAGTCACTCTCTCTTTCACTTGGCTCAACAAGCTGAGCTCTAGTTTATTTTTTTATCTAATCTTCAGCAAAATCAATTCCAAACAAAAAATGTCCAAGTAACTTTGCTCCATGACCCTTGGGAATTTGTACTTGGGAAGGAAAGCCATCTTTCTAGAAAAAGATGATGCCACAGGGTGGCATTTCCACTTGCCTCTCCGTGGGAGGAGAGTCAATCACCTGAAAATGTTGTGAAAATTAGTGCTTGTGAGAATGCAGAAGAGCCAGGGTGCAGGTCCATCCCATGCGTTCCTCACTACTCTTCATATACTTTTCTTCTGTGGCTCTACTCTCATTTTTACTCCTTCAGCTCATGACCTGTCTAGAAGTGCCCCCTAAATTTGTGCTAACTGTGAAGATGGCTCCATGCATCAATCATTAGTCTCATAGAGAATCTCATGATTTACACCATGACAGGTTTCTCTGTCTGACACCTCAAATATAAAGGTTTATGTGATGCCTGTCTTTTACACAGGGTGGTGAAATGAGCAAATTTTCCTTTCCCACTCTCCATCTGCACAAAAATCATTGGAAGCCTTTGTACACTTTAGCATGTTATTAGACTAGCACAGAGTACTAGAGTTGTAAGATCAACCCTTCTGATGCAGGTTTTAACCTTGTATTTTTCAAAATATAGAGAGAATATGGATTTAATATTGACCAAAAAACATGACAGCCAAAATTTCCTTCTCCAAGAAAAATACAATTATGACTTATTTAAGAATGCTTTTTTTAACAGGTTGTCACAGATATGATCAAATCATAAGAGGTTGTTAAAAATACACGTCACTCCAGACGCTTCAATGTACACCACGTTTTCAGCAATTCATGTTCTGATTGGAAATTTACCTTTGCCATGCTCATTATCTGCCATATCTGAATAGGTTTATTTTGTATCCGTACCTTGTGGTCTTTAGGTTTGTGTTTCACTTCTCTTGCAATTAAATCTTTCTTTTTCTTGGGTTGACTTTTGATTGGCCTTTTTTCATCCCAAAGCAGGTACAGCACAAATGCTAGTGAAAAAAAAAAGGTCCACTTACTCATAGGTGATAAAAATTCACAGTAAAGCCACAGATGTAGCAGAGTGAGAATTACTGTAGCAGCAGGAACAGAAGATAAAAGAGGATTACATATGATGAAATGTAGTAATTGACTAGAAGTCACTGAAAAATACCAGATGGATGTCACTATTCCGCACACCTCTAATCTGCCTGTAGACTTTATTGAACTTCACTTGAGCTTTGCTTTTAGTATTTTCCTGAGTGCAATTGGGGTTTATTGATATGCTATTATGGGCCAGTTTATATGTGGCCATAAAAAAATACAGTTTGAGGCCCCAGTATAACCAGAAACACGGTACTGCTCTGCCTAGCTGAAGACAGTCACATTAATGACTGCAATAAGATGAATTCCTGTTTTCTCCCTCAAACCTTTGCACAGAGTACAAATAGTAAATGTTTCACACCGCATTTAAATTGCAGGAGCATTTTCAGTGAGGAATTGCTGCAGAAAAAGATCAGGCATGTAATTTCAGATACTGCCAAAAGAAGCTTATGTGGGATTTTGATTCTGGTTTTGTGTATAAAGAAAACAAATTGACATACTGTAATGACTTGCCAGAGCCAGTTTGGAGCTCTGCTTAGTTATCAAGAATTTATTTTTCTATTTGTTTTAGCACTAAGGGCAGAGGAGAAGGGAAATACTTGAATTTTGTTCTTTTTTATCTCCTTCCATCTGGCAGGGGTTGAAATAAAAGGAAGTGAAGGACAGCTAACTCCCTCTCTTCCGACTGAGTGGGAAAGTCCTACTACTTTCATGGTTTGGCTGGAGAAATTGTGCCTCAGTGGCCAGGAATTTGCTGTTGGTTGGTATGTAACTCAAATCTTTCTGCCTTCCTGGAAAAGGATTAGAGCATCACATATGGAAAAAAAAAGATGAGCAACGCACTGTGACTGGATTTTCACCAGGGACAGAAGCATTGTGTTTTGAGTAGATGAAATCAACTCTCAAATCTGCACCTGCCCTTCTGCAATCCTCCACCATGGAGTGGGCTGCACCATTTTGCCTTATCTCTCCCAAAAAGCATTTGAACAGACACCTAAACAAGGGATTTGCACAGGTTTGTTGCAGGGAGGCATCTAAGCTGGACGGGAAGCAGAAGAGACCCCAACGTGCCACCTCTGAAATACCAAAACTAGGCTTGGTCACTGGCTGAGCCAGGAGCTAAGTCCAAGATCAGGTCAGGAAATGCAGCTCCTGCAAACACAGGGTTTTGCCTGCTTTGAGGGCAGGCATGAGGCAGAGAGGAAATCAACCCATAGAGTTCAAGTACCAGGATGACAGATTGGGTGGGCCTGGCTGATTGGCCAGAAATGAGCACCTTCCTCCCTTTGGAAGCATCAGCTGTAAGCCCTCTCTGAGGGTTTGCTTCTCTGGGAACACTCTCTTTCTTCTTGTTGTCATCCTCCTCCTCCTCCTTTTCCTCCTTCTTTTCCTCGTCTTCTTCTTCATCTTCCTTGTCCTCATTCTCATTGTTCATTTGTCTACCCCAGTTGTGTTTCCAGCTTCTACACCTGTGGCCTTTTGTACAAGCATTGCAATGCCAGCTCAGAGGCACACAAGTTTAAAAAATAAAATCTCGAGATGCCAGCACTCCAGACTGTGCCACATTGCCCTGCAGCAGAGCAGTCACCCCACAGCCAGCTGGGGAGCCAGGGCACAGGCAGGAGGTTGCACCAGCATGCTTCCACAAGAACCAACAGGCAGGATGCCGGGCAGGCGGCTTCAGGCATCTACTGGCCACGGCCTGGGGAGCAGCACTGCAGCATCAGCCCTGTTGGACATGCCAGCCACAGCTACAGGTGCCTATCTCCTTCTGTCCATAATTAATTCCTCTAAATCCTAATCCCAAATCACCATCACTTGCTAGCTGATGCAGAGGCTTGCACATGTGCTCTGCTTTCACACAGTTTCCTAAATGAGAAAAAGAGAGATACTTCCCAACTCTAGTAACCTGCTTCAAATCCTCCCTTTCAAAGTATGTTTTTACTGCGAGACATTATGTTGGCCATTTTACTCACACAGAAAAGAAAACACAATTGTTTCAGTTTAATTCTCACATACTGATCATCTTTTATCCTTGTAAAGTCTCTTTCTCAATTTGAACTCTGAAAGACAAAGCAGAAACACCAAGAAGCATAGCCCTGTTCTACTGTGTGTGCCAAATGTTCAAAATTCCATATGCCTTTCTTTTCCTTCTCCCCTGCCAGGGCACCTGTATTCCTGACAACTACCACTCTGGTTTTTGTTTATCTTCTCCTTTTCTACGCTCAGTCAGCAAGGTGACTTTGAAATACATCCAAACCCGTGATGGTTGATTCAACTACTCAGATGAGCTTCTAATGTGCAGTGTGTCACTGACCAAATCAGGGTGCACCATAGCCATGGCCACTGACATTGAATCACTAATTAGAATTTTGCACTTATTGTAGAGTAGATTATATGCCTGTGTGATGTGTATTTTAATCATCCTTCAGCAAAAAAAAAAAAATAGTCTTTTTGTTGTTTTGGGTTTTTTTCTTTTAAAACATCTTTAATGAGTGTTAGATTATGGCCAGTAATAGTATGGTAATTCAGTACTTAGTGGTTTTTACAAATTTAATAGTGGGAGGTTGTCACACATGCTTGCCTTTAAACCTATTTGAATAAATTTTTATTTATATAATATAAAATAATTATACTGTACCAGGACACATGTAATTTTCATTTATGTGAATAGGTTCTTTACAGAAAAAATGTATTGTTCTAGCTGTGACATTGTCCAAACTGTAAATGTTGCCACTGGATGCTCTTCATGGTACAAATGCATCACAGAGAGTGACTTTGTTTCCACTACAGATATTTTCGTAGAGATGCCATAATGGCACAATACCATTTTGTAGAAATACCATTATACAAAATGGTGCCATTTTACAATGGAGCTTGGAAGTCCATATTTTCAAGCAACCATTTTCTAAATAATTTTAGCAACTGAAAAATAGATTTTTCTAAAAAAAAAAACCCAAACCAAAACAAAACATATTTTTAAAGGTTCAATTGATTGAAATGAAAAATATTGTTTCTGTTTGAAGGTCTTACCCCATTTCTAAAAATAGAAATCAGAACAATTTCCTAAACAAATTCATTTGAATTTGTCTTAACAAATAAAGAAAACAAGTATTTGTATTATTCAGATTTTATTCTGTGAGATACTTTTTAAGAAAATTTCTTGGTGACAGTGAAACAACCTTGTTCCGTGGTTTGATGGTGTAGAATATACACCATAGTTTTAGAGGGAACACCCCTAACAGGAAAACTGTGGAATAAATCACCTTTGCTCTCTACAGTTTTCACATTCAATAAAGTGAATGTCTCTCCTTAAACACAGACAACTATTTTTTTTATTGTTTCTCTAACTTCAGTTTGTTGTTCAAGAGGACACATATTGTCAACATATATGAGAAAGCACCATTTGCACTGCCAGTATTAAAAGCTGTCACAGGAACACATAATAAATAGATACAATGCATAGTCCAACATTTGAAAATGAGACTGTAAACACCAGCAAGCTGTCACCTTGACATTTTCTTGTATTCATCTGGAAACCAATTTAAATATCTTTGACTATTCACTTCAGTATATTGCCACAAAAAAATTCTAGGAAGAAAGCAGAAAAAAAAGTGTTCAACTAATTTGCAGTCCCACTGCAAATATGAAATTCTATTCTGTAGAAACCCTTGTAAAGAAGTAGTTATAAGGACCCTAGTGTAATAGTAAGTCTTTGGAAAGGATAAAGGGCTGAGCTGGAGCAACATGAGTATGTCAGATGTTTACTGTTTCATTACAGAGCATAGGCAATGAGAGTATCTTTAATCACTTCTCTTGATCCTCACACACAGGCAAACTCCCATGTATGCGCACACAATCCCACACTGTCTGATAAACTGCAGAATGGGGATTTGTCATCAGCATTAATTACTCCCCAGTGACAGCCCCAGCCACCCCAGGTATTTGCTCATTAGCATGTCACCCTACTGCCAAGGGATGGATGACATAAAAACAGACACAAGAGAAGAGATAAAAGGAGGTGAATGGGGCGAAAGGCCTTTTAACTGTCTATTTCCTCTGAGGATCTCCCTCCCAAACTACCTTAAGTCAAGTGGCTGACATACAGGTTGCAGTGCTGCTAGAGATGCAGCACACCTGTCTTAAGTGCAGCTATTTGGTACTTTTCACTTTCTCTTTGCCTTCCACAATGGTGATGAGAAGACAGATTATTTCAAGTATCCTCACAATTACAGCAGAGTGAATGCACCTTGTTGCTAATAATAGAAATAATTGTTTTTCCAAGTCCTATATTTTGTTTGGAACCAATTCTCTCAATTTTAATAACATCACATTTTCAGAAAGGAATACAATTAGCTTTTTCTTGGCTCAAGTAAAATAAGCGAAATTGTTCTCTCATCAATCAAAAAGAAGTCAGTGAAAGGAAGGCTCATTACAACATGCACATGGTAACGTCTAATCTAATATTCCACTTTATGAAGGAGAGAAGAATGAGACATGAAGTTTATATCATAATCATATCAGATAAATACATTCCTACTGTCTTGTCTGCAGTGCTGCAGTGGAATTGGGATGACAGATCCAATATTTATGAGGTTTGACAGAGGAGCACAGCTCAAGGGGTTTTGATATATGCTGGCACAAATACGTCCTTTTTATTTTATTTTGCTGCTTGGATCAGACAGAAATTTATCACCCTGATTAGTAAGTATTTATGTCAGCAAATTCATAATGCTATAAAGCATTTCTTTTCCAACATCTCTGGTTTCACAGCTCTGGAGATTTGTAGGGAAATGGGGAAAGCCAGAAGGATATCTCTATTTCATAGCAGACATGATTTTCAGCAAGAACTGTAGGCAAAAAAACAACTTGCAGGCTCATAACCACCATTTAAACAGGTCTGTAGCTCATTTAGGAAAGCTAAGACTTTTCATCTGTAATCATAAATAGCTCAGTACATAGTAACACAATTTTGCCTCTATGCCTCACTGTGGGGATAATAGAGGACCTGCTCCTTTATGTAACTCTCTCTAAGCAGTTTTGGGACTTTATGCAGAAAAAGATAGCTTCAGTGCACTCATTGCTCTCAGAAATGTCTGTTCCCCATCCTAAACACAATCAAATCTTCTAGTAACTATCAGCAAAATGGTGCTGCTTGGAGGATATTTACAGTGAGATCATCTAAAGGGTTTCCTTCTTCTGACGTATACTGTCATAAACAGCCTATCTGCAAAATACACTATTAGAGAATCTATCCTTATAATTGAGAATCTATCCTTATAATTATATACAGCAGATGTAGGAGTAATGGAATAGTGACATTTCCCAGTTGAGGACATAGAGTTCCCCCTCTTTTTTAAATCTACCATTATGCATGCAGACTCCCCTTATTTTATACCTCACTGAATTTTGTCCTGCCTGATGTTTCAGCACAGATCAGATCATGTTACTTGTATAGTACTTCTGCTACAAAACCTTTCACTTGGCCCGCAATTTGATTAACAGCTTCAAAGACTAGAGATGAACTGATGAACAGATACACATTTTCTAATATTGGCTGCAAAGTGGTCTTTCATTCATGCAGAATAAGTAATTCTATGAGCATCCGATGTGACAAAGCCTCAATTTCTTGCCATTTGTGCCCTCTGATATTATTTGTGTTTGCCAAATTACACAACAATTTTCCATTACCACCACAAATGCATGCAATGTCTTCCCATAGAATACATTGGCAGTGATCCTTGTGCTGGCACATTCAGTGATGCCAAGAAGCCAGAGGGCTCAGACATAAGCCAGAGGTGAATTTGTAAGTGTTCATACTCCCATTTCTCATCTACCCAAATGTCTGTTTTTATAAAACTGGTAAAAACATAATTACTTTTGAGACCTCTGCCTCTCTGTCAAAACTGGCTGAAAACAGCTACTGAGTTCAAGACTTATTAGGAGTGAGGAGAGAGACCTGAGGACAGAAGAAAGGATCATTCCAGGCTTGTTTCCATGGGAAATCAAGATACAAATGTTCAGGAAAAAAAAGTGCAGTTTAGCACAGTCCACAGCCTGCATGAGAAGAGCTGGGAGTGAGCCAGCCTCACTCCAACGGGGAAAGCTGTCAAGGCTGCTAAGGAAAGGAATGGAGTAGGGGAGAAGCCTAGGGTCAGTCAGGAGGAGGAGAACTGCTAGAGTTCCCAAAACAGGAGCAGCTACTTGCAGTTGAACTCTACTATGCTGTCCAGACTAATAAAACCCTTCACAGCAGTTGTTGGTGAAGCGAAGAGGGACACCAAAACCTTCTGGCTCAGCTCACCTGACAGCAGCAGAAGCCCTGGAAATCAGCCATTCTCACTAGCATACTTACCATCCCAAAACAGGAATGGGAAAGGCCTCTTGTGCCATCCTCCTCTTGCTTGGCCACCTCCAAGCACTCAGTAACCTCACTATTGATCTTCAAAATTACATTTCTCTGTGCAGCTTTGCAGATCCTCTCCACAGGGCACAGACAGATGCCTCCTCACAGGCAGAATTTCTCTTCATGTACAGTTTTAGCTTCCAAGAAACCCTAAGCCCCAAACAAAGCTTTTTCCTCTCTTAGGGGTCTTAACAGACATCTCTCCCAGGTGGTGACTCAGCTACCCGCTGAGATGACAGATTATGTTAAAGCTTTCTTTGAGAGAAAACACAGGAACTCAACTATTTTTGAGACTTCCAGGCTTCACACTAGGTTGAGTTCAGTCACAGACAGTTTACATAGACCTTGTTTTTTTTAGAAAATAATGCTCAAAATGTAGAAACCAACTCTGATTTAGATAATTTTATAGGGATTCTCCCGACGCTTCCCATTAAAAGAACAAATTTTCTACCTGATTTCAGGCTAAGCCTGTATAGCTCAGAGTGCATGATCTGCTTGAGTTTTTGTCTGTAATGGTTTGATTTTTAATTTGATATTTTTAGGAAAGGTTTTGCAAGAAAAAAAAAATTCCATGCCTGATTTCTTTTTGAAGTTAATAACAAAGAGAGTGGGATACCTTTGTAGATTGATTCAAGTTTGAATCTGCTATTTTTCTGCTAATTAAAACCATTAATCCAAAAAGATTATTGTGCACAGTAAATCTTTTCTATGTGAAATATGTTTCTTTGATAATGAATTGCCTGTTACCTGAAAATCTATCTTGTGCTGTTTTGTTTTTCAGCTCAGCACAGCAAGCTTAAATACGACATCCAATTTTTCTAATTAATTGTCTGTACAGAATGCAGTTCTTCCCAGTCTTTTGGAATTGCCTCTGTCAACTTTGGCCCTTCTGTCTGGAATGAGCCTTTGATGAGGATGTGCATTGCCCTCTGTGCTCATTACCCAGTGAGGGGAATTGCAGGCGAGATAAGTCTGTATTGAAAACACCATATTTTTGAATCACGTGTCACAGCACCAGTTAGGAGTAAAGCAGGGGAAATATAGTGCAGCCTGCCTGCAGGTTGTCAGTGTTTATGTATTCATTCTACTGATGGTACAACTTTGTGGCTGTCTGCGGCTGAATATCCTTTCATCTTCATCTCTCCTACCTAGTGACACGTATGGAGAGACTTAATCAGTTCTGTCCAGATGGATGCTAATGAAGGAGACATTATACAAAACACTATTATAAACTTTTATTCATATCTCATTTTCTTTTGTCTCACTCTATTTTTAGAGCTGGTTTCTGGAGGTGCAATTATAATCCCAATATTTATCAAGCAGGCAACAACTGAAGGTGCTATTTCATGTCCACCCACTCTGATTTTTATCTGCCAACAGCTAATGAATGAGTCCTATACATATTATTCATCTGTCCCATAAGACTAGTGGCCTTGTGTGACATTTATATAACAAACAATACCAAAAACATATTATGGCTTTGAATATGCCATAAAGATACAGACACATGCTAGGGCAGACATTTTTTGCAGAGATTATTTGCACTCACACATGGGCGGCAGCAGCACATAAATATCCAGGTCAACAACTGGAAAATATTCCAGGTTCCAATTTCAAGAGATTTTAAGAAGGAACAAGTGGTTCTTTGAGATGCTAATAAAGTCTGATTATTGTCAGATTTGAATATTGTAGGTGACTGACTTTGGTCCCTAAGAAGCTGCAAGCACCAGTGAAGCTATTCTGAAAATTTTTAGTTCATCTCTCCTCTTTAATTTTTATCATGTCAGTAAAGGACAATGTCACACTGTTAGGGCCTCAAGAGGACTTCTCTAGGCAGCATACACCCTCACAAAGTTCAAAGAACTGCAGTGACTTTTGGGATATTTATCCTTTTGCAAAACAACTGAAGCTGTCAGTGATGTCCAGAAAAAATCTACGGGGAAAACAGGTTACCGGATGGGCTTACGCACAAAGATTTGATAGCCTTGCACAAAACTGTGAACATGAGGCAAAGTGTAACTAGTGAAGTCGGGCCACACCAAGAATACTCCCTAACAGCATGTTAGTGCTACTCAATGCAACTGTTTAAACTTTGGTTTTACTTTTGATTCAAAAGATGACATACAAAAGAACGTTTGCTCTTCTCATGCTGAGATTTCTTCTCACTGCTGACTTAGAAGTAGATGTACCTCCAGAGAAAGGCAAAAACTCGTATTTTGTGATGCTCTAACTGCTGGGATCAGGGGGAAAGGACGGAAGAGGGCTGGATCCGACGACTGCTGTGCTCCTGTAACTGTAAGAAAAAAAGGCAGGCTTGTTTTTGAGAAAGGTGACCTCTGATGTTCTGAGGAAAGAGAAACACTACTATAGACAGTGCTGGTAGCAAAGACTTGAGTTAAAATTTCCTGATTTTTTTCCCATTTTTTGGTTGCTTAAAACTTTGCCAGACTCAAACTTCTTGGGCTGGCCTATCTGCTGTCCAGTACCTACTTCTGTTGACACACCACCATGCCACTGGCAGTGCCCATTGCACCATCTGTCTCAAGAGCCAGGCAGACAGAATGATGACACCATCTTAACTTCTTACCTTAAGGAATTCATGTGGTTCTGTCACTGATGGTGTATAGTGTCCCATACTTTGGAAAAGGGCTTGGCATCATCAGGGAAATAATTTCATTGGGATCACCATGACATTTTAGCTTTCTGAAATTTGCCTCATATTTGGCCACGTAATGAGTGGAGAAACTGTCTTGCCCTGATTGTTCCTTCCCAAAAGGTTTATGTTCCCCTGAATCAGACAAAGTCCCTCCCTTTCTATTTTTGGGATTGCTATTTGTCAGTGGCTGACCCCATTGATTTATAATTTTTATTCCCTCCCAACACTTGTGCTGCACTGGGAGCTGAACAAGCACAGACAGCAGCCAACCCTCCTCCCTGGAAGAGCTGCCAGCCTGAGGAGTATAAGAAGGCAACTAGACTAACTGATTTCAGGCCAGGGAATGGCTCTCTTGCAGTGTTTAAATTATTCACAAGAACTCTTTGTAAATTATTAAGTTCCTAGTTCTTAGATTTAGTTCTTTGAGTTTACAGGATTCATTTTCAGATGCTCACATCTGTAGCTGGCTGCTGTTCATCTCACTCAGAGGGAAAGGGAGCACTAAATACTTACATCAACACTTAACCATGCCTAGACCACTCATATTCCTCCACTCATCTCAAGGGCCTGCTCAATCCTCTATTGCTAAATACCAATAATTTCAGTATCTCCAGCGCAAATAAAAAGAAAAGCAAATTTGGCTCTTATCCAGGACTCAGCCCTGTGCTGGAATACTTCTATTACACTATCCCAAGCTTGTTATCTGCAGGCTCAGGCCCAGAGACACCACTCTATATTCCTGCGGTTAGCCAGGTCAGAACAGTACCTATGACATGTTCATTTACCTTATCCTCTTTCTCTAAACATAGATGTTAATCAATAAACAGAAAAAATTTAGTGTGCTCTGCATTGCTTCTTCATTATTGCAATTCACCTGAAAGGTCACTGAGGATTATTGTCCCATTGGAAGACATCAAGAGATTCATGCCAGCAATTAAAATGTGGATATCACAAGCCACATTATATTTCATTGAAATGACATTTTAGAATCTCTTACTGCTGGTAAGGGAAGGGCAACAATGTCATCCTTTCCAGCAATGTTGTGAAGGAGAGATTACCCACTGTCTGTCAGCTCCCCACATCTCAAGTCTCCTTTTGAAGCATCCAACGTTGACAACAGAGGAAGGTGAGTTAGATGGATTGCCAGTCTGACCTGACTTTGTGTTTCTTGTCCTCCCACTTTTCCAGAGTGCTGAGTATCCACAGCATCCATGCAGGTATCCAGAATTTTCTTATACTTACCTTGGGGCATATGCAATGCAACACAGTTAAGCAGGGGAAGACCTTTGTCTAGAAGTATCATGAATGAGATCCTGAAACCCGAAAAACTGCTGCCTATGGCTTGGTAATGATGCCTTTGTTTTCAGAATAAGCTAGCATTTCTTTCTGTCACACTTGTTTGATGGACTCTTTACTTCTCCCATTCTAATTCTCTGTTGGATACTGGTTTTTCTTGGCATATTTATGTTCTAGGTCTTCTCTCTGTATGTTGAGAATTTATTCCCAGCGTACCTGAAACTTGTTCCTTGACATAGGAGTAAATCCACTGTTTCACCTTATTTCCAGTCTTAAAAAAAAAACTGCACCCTGCTAAAGAGAGCCAGGCAGTGGCACATGCTTGCAAGGAAGCTGCAGTTCTCTCACACTTCCAATAAATGAAGTCAACTAGCAGTTCCTCCCCAGGGCTACTAGGAGGATTTCTGATCTGTTTGTACAAGAGTAAACAGCCTGGAAAACAGAAAACAACATTGTTACGTCAGTCAAAAGCTGGCATCAATGAACTGGTTTGCCACATGTAAACAGAGCCTTTTTAGGGCCTAATTAAATTTCATTTATCTTCCATTGGTTTTCATTTATTTCCCACAGCCTTCCAGTTTTTGGATGCTGATGGACAATTCATGACATTCATGATATTTTCATATTTTCAGTCTCAGAAAGTAGCAGAAAACAGGGGGGAGGTGCTTCTGAAAATGCCTCAGTTAGGGTTTTCACATACAGACATTTCAGATATGGATTAGTATCCCCATTGGACTATAATCTGAAAAACACTTTTTATTATATACATTGTCAGAAAAGGTCAGGAATAGTCAGAAGCGCAGTGATTAGAGCAGGTAAATACCTGGATTACTAAACCATCTCGTGTCCAGTTGTTTGTGTTTGTGTCATGATCTCATTTTGCAAAATCTTCATCTCTATCAGGTTCTGTTGAAGTTGTTAAGCAATGCAGTGGGTGCATGTACCACCTTGGAGAGCGAAGTTGTTAGCTTTTCGCACTTCTGAAGATGCACTGTTTGTTATTTGGTACAGGAGTCTTTCACAGGGCTGCAAATCAATCTCACTTAGATGCTGACCTTCACTTTGTTCAGACACAGGCCAGAAAAAGAAATGAATCTACAGGAAAAACACAAACTAAATAAGTTTTATTTTCTTACATGTGATATAGTTCATAGATATTGTTTATTTCCACCTTCAGGCTATACAGAAAATCACTGTCAGGCAGACAGATGCAGAAGCTGTGTGCTTACTAACTGAATAGCACCCAAGGAAGATGGTCTCAGCCTTCATGAGACATTCCCTCCCCCATGATAGGTAAGCAGTTATATTCCCAAAATAAGAGTATAAATTAATTTGCTGTTTTTAAACCAGACTCTACATCTCCAGACTGACTAGACAGGAGAACTGTGGCTCATCATGCAATGGAGAGTATGCCAGAGACTGGTTTATGTGCAAGACAGTGTACTAAGGTAAAAACAGGTTAAAAGAGAGCAAATGTGCACAGGACCTCAAGGTAATCCTGCTAGTTTTGAAGTGGTTCTGGCTCGTGCCTCATTTTGTGGGGCAAAAATAGTAAGAAGTAGGTAGTCAAAAGTCCAGCCCCTCCCCACTTTCACATAATTGTTCCCAGCCTCCCTTCCACAGCAGAAATGACAAGGAAGAAGTTTGGTAACACCTGGTACTATCAGTATGTTTTCTTCAGTATGCAGCCATTTGACTCAACTGGAAGAGCCAAAAGAAATGTCATCCTCCAAGTTCTCGCAGAGCACCTCAAAGTGACAAAAAATCCCCAAACCTTACTCCAACAAGTTTGAAAGCTGTGAATGAAGTCACAGCTTTGAGGACTGTGCCTTTCTGCTGCCTGTTGCTGTAAGAACACCCAGAAAGGCTTAGGGCATAGTTTTGCCTTGTCTCATAACCAAGGGCTTTTTGTACATGACTGGGGGATTATCTGTGGATTACGTGTGGTCAGTGTAAATCAGACTAGGAGGGAATATCACTTTAGAGCTATGAGGAGAGAGAGAGAGCATGAGAGAGCTTGTGTGGGTCTCTCAAGAGGGTTTGGGATGGAGAGTTCCACCATTGCCACAGTAAGTCAGAAATGTGAAATGTCTGCAATAAAGCCTTTCCCTTTTTTTGCTTTGTTTTGGTTTTTTTTTGGCTTCTAGTAACAGAAAAAGTTTATGACAAAGCGACCCTCAAAGAGAAACCTTGAAAGAATATTTGCTTGCATTTATACACTAGGTAACAGAGGTTGGGTAAAATACCCTCATCCTTTGTTTCCTAGTAGGTGAAAACTGGGAATTCATTAGAAATGCTGTCAGAAGACCTGAGTAGCTGCAGACTATGTGCTGACTAATACTTGTTTGGATTTCTTTTTTTCATTATTACTGAATTTAGACATGATTTTAAAGGGGAAAAAAATCAAACAAGAACAATGCATTTGTTTGACCTTTTCTTTCAAGGTGTGATAATTTCTCTGTTTCAGGCTTCTATTTACCTTAAAGGGGGCATTTAGGACTGTTAGCTCAAAAGAATCAATGAGGAAGGGATCATGTTGTTATGGCAAACACAGCTCAGTGTATCTGAGTTTGTAGAGTTAAATGATTCAGTGTGGTCATTTATTTTCTTGCCAAGTCTACCACAGCTTCTTCATCTTTTGATGCTTAGTCTCTGTCTTTATTTAAGTTACTTATTTTACAGATTTAAAAAAAAAAATTCCTTTTGGCCTTTTGGCCTTGTCTTCTTCAGGAAAAAAGTCTTTCTAATGGGTGCATTATTGCCTTCCTATAGAAAATAATTACTATTGTTATCTTAAACCCTGAAATTTGATCAAGAAAACCTCAAGCCATCCATTCTCACACAGTTACAGCAGTGAAGGTTTAATGACTGTACCGTTGCTACCTGATCAGTGGCAATTGTTATTACTGGTGACAGCATCCCTCTGCTGTCAGCTTGAGTGACAGTAACGTATAATTTGTTGTAGATTGGGACAATTGGAAAGTGTATTTATTGCAAAGACAGCAAGATTACAGACTATTTTCAAGTTAAATTTCTGATTTTTTTTTTCCAGGCAGCAGAAGTCCTGTCTATAATATTCCATAATAAGGAAAGAAAAGTGCCTGTGGGGGCTTTTTATGTCCCTGTATTAGTCTTATCGGTCTTTCAGACACATTACTTAGTGAGTCTCCCAGATGTTATGAATGGCCCAGAGGACAGATTCAAAACATCCAGTTTTGTGAGGTAATTACATGTTAATGTAATGGATAATCCTATTTTTACAAGCTACAGAGGAAGTCTGTTCATAGACGATACTTTGAGATTGACTCCAAAACTAAGTTGAGTGAGGAAGTTCACAAGGGAGGCTTTTAGGGCAGCTGGTTTACAAAATTTTCAGACAGAAGAATCCTCTCAGAGTATTTTTCATGAAGGGGAGTAGAGTCATCTGCAATAATAATGCCCCAGGTTGAGTAAAAATATATGCTCTAAACAACATTGATGAATGTAAATGAAAATCTGTCAGCAGAAAATTGCTTGCAAATAAAACAAGAAATGGCTAGTTTCCCATTATGTTTCTAAATGCAAACAAAAATCTAACATATCTGTATACTTGGAAACATCTGCTGCCTGTCTCCCATTTAATCTACTTTCAGAGTTTGTATTTTGCTGTCTTATCTGCCTGTTTTTCTTGCAGAAGACTGTGTACTGAAATTCAATATTTCATAAATGAAAATATGTAAAAAGCACAAGATGCTGCAATAATGGCAATGAAGTGAAAAGACAACTGTTATTAGCATGGTAGATCAGGCTTGGGCTAATCCAAGCAGATAGGCTTGCTTCACTGAGACTTGTAGTGAACATTGTTTTCAATTGTGCTAAGCAGAAGATGAAACGAACAAAAACCCCAGAGATACTCAGCTGGCATCTGGGTGTCTTACTTGCCTGCCTGCTTGATTTTTATTCTGGTGGAAGAAGAGACATTTAAAGTGAATAAAACACAAGAAGAGTAACTCCAAAAGTGACACTCATCCTTTTTCTTTACTTAAATAAGGAGCAGCTAATCATCAGCATGTCTGTTATGAAGGAGAAAATAAATGGGAAAAAATGAATGATTTTCCTAGCCGTAGTATGGTGGTGCAAGGGAGGTTATGATCTGAAGTAAACTGAAATTTCAGTGAAACCACAAAGGGATTCCAGTCCCATTCTATACCAGGATATTGAAAAGCACTTTATTTAATACCATGTGGTAAATAGGATTGATAACCCAACTGAATATTTTGGTTATCAGCATAAAAAATAATGGATGTGCTAACACAGAAATAGAAACAGCAGCTATGCTGATTCTATTAGTCACACATAGGCAGGGTACAGTGCCAGGACTCACAGAGCCAAAATCATCTACCCCTCTTGTCTCAGTAGCTGTGGACATTTGGATGCACATGCTTTTCTATTTTGAAGTCAACCAGCTCTTCATCATGAAGTAGACTGGTAAGCTTTGGGTAGACCTAATCAACACAAACCCCACAATTCCATTCTGCCCAGTACATTAGCAAACATAGACAGAAAAAAAGTAGAATTCAATCCTAAAATTTGTGAGGACAGAGTTCCCAATTTTAAATTACAATGGACCTTCTATTATTTTACTGTATGCCTTAGGTTACCTATACAGGCCTGCCAGCTGATTACTGATTAGTCCTGAACATAGCTGCGCACTTGAAACTCTGAAAGTTACCATAAAGAAGGAAAAATCCTCCTTGATTAAATTTATCCAACATGTTGAAATGCTTAGCAATGCCAGAGACTTATCTGGAAGGTGGTCCTCCTCTAAGTAAGTAAGGGAAAAACATTCTAAATTCATCTGGTTGGACTATGCAATTTACTAGCTCTATAATGCCCCCTCCCTTGGATTATTCCTTCTTCTCTAATGCTAAGAGCAATCGTATTTATCCTAGAGATCACTGTCAAGCACAACCACAGACTCAATTTTGACAGTTTTATCAAGGTGGTTCCCTTCTTGCACCAGTGGGTGCTGAAGCTCAGTTACTGGGCTGAGCTTCCTTCCTGTTTTAAAGGATTTATGGTATCTGAGGCTTAATGCTGTCAGACTTGTTCAACAAAAGAATGATTCACACCAATAGCTGAAACATCCTGGGCTTCAACCCTGCCTTAGCATATATTGGCATAGTATCACAAAAAGAATGTTGAGATAGCCTTAATGCAGAAGGTTTTATTTGTGGGGTCTTTAGCTAGTTGCATACACGGAGTTCAAGGTTGACACCAAGAATTAGAAAAGTTCATGATGGTCTTTCACCAGGCCTGGATATTTTTCTTCAGGACCCTTCGTGACTGTTCCCACTAACAGCATTGACTGGAGGACATTCTGATCAGCTGCAGGTGCTGCCCAAACATCTGTTACTCATCTTTGTGCATGTATATCATTGAGTAATACATATTGATTATTTAAACTATTATTATCTACACTGTCATTCAGCAAGTCTTATTTTTCCTCTGATGTAAACTACAAGCTTCAAAATAAGGACTACGAAAATGTGGCAATTCCTTCACATGAGAAACCTGTCATAGAAATCCTAGAATCATAGACTCATAGAACAGTTTGAGCCGGAAGGAATCTTAAAGATCATCTAGTTCCAACCTCTCGACCATGGACAGGGACACCTTCCATTACACCAGGTTGCTCAGAGCCCCATCCAACCCAGCCTTGAACACTTGCAGGATTTTCTGGTGTAGGATGTTGAGAATAACAGCACAACAACAGCAGCGTGATAACTACAACAAATAAGGTCATTCTACAGGGCTGCAAATATAAGACCATTAACATTTCAAAGGCTTAGGCACTGAGCAAGGATGATATTCACAACTAGAGGAAAGTGGACTTTACAAGTGATGATTTTCTTAGCTGCAAAGACAACTGAGAAGTTCAAGAAAGGCAAATGCTAGTATATCTTTCCCACCAATTTGACAGTTATTTTTTTTTGTTTGGGCTATTCTGCACTGAATCTGCTTATGAAGTATTAAAGGATGAGTACATCCTGGGCCACTTGAAGAAATGGCTAGTTGATCTAAATCGTACTGTTAACTAAGCTGGTCTTCTCAGAGTTGTAAGTGCTGCACCTGCAGAAGGTAAGTGGGGAGTTGTTCGTTCATGGCTTTGAATCCTTGAAGATCACTAATGAATTCAGGGAATGTACCAGAGAGATTTCTCTCGTAACACAAAAATCCCACATTTTGCTCAGAAATGGCACAGTAAGGAAGGCTACAACAGGATCTGAACATTATGCACTGGCACTATGGCAAGTCACAAACCTGAAGGAAAGCGGAAAATATCCTTCTTTTCTTGCCTGCAAAGCTCACTGTCCCTGCAGCAGATGGCTAAGTCCATGCACCATTGGACTGGTACTTTCTAATCATTTTCTTCTCCATCCAGTTTATAGCAAACAACAGCTATTTCACCCATTTTAATATCTGGTTTTGCAGAAGAAAGAGATCCAAGCTATATTTACAGAGATCTTTGATAGTTTTAATATTCCAAGGGAAAGAGTGATTTTGATGGCTTTTGGGGTCATTGCCAGAGCTGTTGCAGACTGCAAAAGCAAGGACAAACACGGTGTGGAATTTCTGAAGATCGCCAGAATTTCAACACTTCTCGGTTGATGTAAAGCACAAAGCAGACTGATGGGTTTAGTAAGTGTTGTTAAAGTTTTAAGGGACTAGTCAAAGTGTGTGTATGTCTGTGCAAGCAGAATAAAAATAGAAGCAAAATCTGATTCTATGGAAAACTGGAAGCATGCTTCAAAAGAACAACTAACAAAAGTTATTTCAACCTTCCAGAACCTGGCTTTCCCATTTGCATTTCTGCCAGATACCCCAGCAACAAACACTAATAATAGCAATTACCATCAGCCATAGTAAGAGAAACAACCAAACACGTTGGTGCATGGTAACCCTGAACAGAAAAAGTGAAAACAGAAGAGATTTTCTCCCATAAAGACAAAAAATTAATTCTAAAAGGCAGAATGCAAACCATATACAGAGATTGTACAGCCTCTACACTTTTTGCTATAAACGTGGTGTTGCTGAAATTGATAGAATTACAGCAACATGAAATCAGCACAAAAATAGAATCAAGTGTGTAATCCATAATGCACTTGGGATGGCATTACAGGTATATAACTATTTGGCATCATATGAAAACCGGTACCATCCACAGACGAGCCTACTGCAACAAGACATATTGATATCCAAGTTAGAAGTAGAACATCTTCATTCATCATACTGCTCATGCCAGAGATACCACCCATGCCTTAATTTGGTAGCATTCAGCAATTGAAGATCAAACCATTCTGTCATTCATTGATCTTGCAGTTTCAAAATGTTTTGGAAATGTTATCTAATTATTACTGAGTTGCAGTGCAGTAGGTAAATGTTATTATCTTCATTTGTAGTGATGGTAAAACTGAGACACAGATGTTTAATGAGTTGCCCAACCAAGGACACCCTGGGAGCTGCAAATGCCCTATAGTATAAGCAGTCAAACCTCAGAAGAATGCAAGTGAAGAACCCTTTAGATAAGCGGCTAATACTATTTAAATTTGATTGGATTAGATTTGAAGTTGTTTGAGTTCTACACATGACTGAAATAGAATCTAGTTCCTCACTCTGACTGCAGTGTTCACAAAACCATGCCTTTTCAAAGCCTCTTCATCAGTGAAAATACTTATTAAAGTCCACATTTTGGCAAATTGAAAACCGTTCTCCTTCTGTCAGTGATTTGTCTGTGCTGCGATTACTCTGTAAAATGGATGAAGCCCTTCCCTGGAGTGTATTTCACAGGAGTGGCAGAAAAAACGCTGCACTGCATTAAAAATATTTAGATATTTGCTCAGAGCTGTCAATGGGAAAGATAAATTCCTAATAGAAGAGGAAATCCACACTACCATGGTCTCACTGCTGCTGAATCTGCAGGAGCAGAGTCCTGATGTATCCCAGTAAGCGACCTGGCCATTCATGCCATAGCACTGAAGAACATGACTGCTTGCTAGCTTTCCTAAGACTACAGAGTCTCACATATCTCCTATATCAGTGGATGAAGAAATGAAGATATTACTCAGGTATTCCCTTCTGATTTCCCAGGTGCTCAGCTCATTGAGAGTAATTCCTTTAAGAAGAGCTAGATGTGAGTGGCTCAGCAAACCATTGGGGGCCAGCAGGCTGCCACCCTGGAACTGGTGTGAAAGAGAAATGATAAAGAGGAGGTATGCATGGCCCACCGAGGCATTTTAACTCTCATTCTCCTAAATTTCAATTCTCAACTGGGAGTAAACAATACAAAAATATTGTAATTGTCCATCAATATTCGTGCTGGAATGCTTGCTCATGCCCTCTTGTTTTGTAGGTTTGCACAAAGACTGTAAAGTCTTTTTGGAGGAGATTTGAAATGACAGCCAGGAATTCAGGGAAAACATCTGCAAGCAACTTGCAAGGAAACCCCGTGCAAGCATCTTGTCAAGAAGGACAATGTCTTTCACCCTGCTCACCTCAGGACTTTGATTCTGGGGATCTAGCAGCACCAGGACCACGCTGAAAAGGATAGAAGAGGCTTCACTTTTCCACAAAGTGCTCTGAAAGTTCCCAAATAGCTCTACTGCACCATGTCTTGAGAAGATGCTCAAATGGAGGACTCTCTCAAAACTGAGAGGGAGAAAACACAGCAAGCAACCTTCATTTGAAGACTGTGAAGGACTTGAATATTTCCAGATGCAAGTAAGTACTAGTACTTCACAATATCTTAATTTGAATGCAGTTTGGATTTTTTGGATTTGGGGGGGGTTTTTTGGTGGTTTTTCTGCTTTGCTTGGTTTGTTTTTACAATAGGAAATAGCCCTAAATTTATAGCACCTACACACTCCCAGCAGTTTTGCTCTTCAGTAGTCTGAGAATTTTCTGTGCCTTTTCATGTTGAACAAGACCTGGGAAGATTATTTGACTTTTTATACCAGGTAGAGGGATATCTCAGCAATACACAAGCTTCCTTAAGTAGAGTTGCCAGGAAATATATAGGCAACTAAAAAATAATTTTCTCTCCTTTCAAAAGCTATCCTTTACAGTGCAGAGAAACCACTCTCATTGTCTGGCAGAAATAATAATGCTTAATTCAAAAAGACTTGATTTCCTTCACCTTGGGAGCTTAACACCAAGAACAAAAACAAGAATAAGGAAAACAAATTGTTGTGCTACTTCACGTTTTCTACCATAACAATCCTTCTAAGTTGTCCTCACATTCCCTGTAAAGACATCTTCCATGTTACTACTGGAGGAATCGCTTTTCTAAAGGAACACCTTCTTCCTTAATCTGTAAACCAGTGACAGAATGAAATATTAGACCATACCACTTGAAAACCAATAAAAAACAATAAAAAAACAATATGAATTTTTAATTCTTCTTATTGCAAATTGAGAATGAACATTCTGGTTTATGGAAACCAGCTTGGGACAAAAGGAAAAAGTGGACTTGTGGTATGTAATGCTGGAAAGCAAACATATTTCCTTGTTTTTCACATATAAATATTATTGATATCTGTCTAACAGTTGACAAAATGATCGAATCATTGTGTGTTTCAATTGTGGGGACTGCTCCTATGGTTGTATGTAACACAGATTCACATTGTATATTAATTATACACAGCCAATTACTTACACTCTCCTGTTCCTCTGTTGGAGCACAGTTAAGAGCTACAGCATGGGAAATTTTTTGTCTCTCTTCAAACAATTTTGCCAAAAAGCATATTTTTTTTTGTAGATAAATTAATCCTTGAATTTTGCTTGAATTTGCCAGACAAGAGAGTTTTGATTTAAAATACCAAGAGAGATGCAAATCTAGAGTGAATGAAAGAGAACAAGAATAAAAAGGCAGAAGTGAATAACCTTCTCCAGCTTCCTTATCAGTATTCCTTGCTGGTGAACAAGCAGTTTGAAAAAGCCCCATCACTTTCCTTCATACCACGATCCTGTTTCTGCCCTGTTCTTTTGCATTTCTCATCTCCATTTCTATGGCTGTCCTTTTTTAGAGATTCCCAAAATAAGCACAAAATGTAAATCTGTTGAGCAGGTAATCAGAAAAGGGTGGGTGGAAGGCAGATGCAGATTGTTGCCCCTACCCCTTCTGTTCTTTCTACATTTTTTTAATCATAACAGCTTACCATTCTTTTAAGTTCCTGAAGACACTTTTTTCTTCTTATATTCATCATTAGAAACAGGTTAGAGGCTTCATGCATCATCTATTCTACAGATTGCATCTTGACCCTCGCTTTACAAAAGCTGAAATGAAATGTCTTGAATGAAAAGTCTTCCATTCTGTGAGTCTAACAGTCATGAAACCTCATTTCAGGTATTTAACCTTCATTTCAGGCAAGTATGTAACCTCTTCTGTCTGTCGTACTTTAGTCATATTAGATCAAGGAATAGCTCAATCATAAACAGTCCATGTAATGTGCAAAGAGTGAGAGTAAGACCCCTAAAAACAAAGAAAGCCTAGAGCTGGGTAGAGCAGAAATGGTAGGACATGAAAAGGCTTCTGGGATACAGCCAAAATAATGCAAAACATCTGGCAACAGCAAGAAATGTGGAGTCATTCTGATAACAGAAGTCTGGTCTTCAGGAAGTGGGTTTGACCTGCCATTTCTTCTTTGGGTCAATTTTCAGCTCTTTACCCTTAGAAACAGAACTCTCCACTCACACTGTTCCTAGTGTAACCATTGAGGAGAAAGCAGCACCATGCAGCTTCCTCTGAAAAACTTGATTTTATTTTGGTTTGGAGAAATACATGAAAAACCACAATATCATCAATTACAGTCTTTTATACTGCTAGTTTAACACATTCACAGTCAAAAAAGTCTTTGTGTTCACAGACTGAAGCATATTGAGGTCTGGCGTTGTAATTCCAATTCCACACTACTAGAGTATTGGAATTGTGATAATCACCATAATTAAAAATATAGCTAGAAAAATCAGGGACAAAATGCCCCCATCCCAATCCCACTCTAGCAGGCTTTCAGCCTCATTGTACAAATCTGAGATGATCATATAGTTCAAGAAATATCTGAAAATACAGAAGGTTTGAAGTGCACATAGAAAAAGGGAGTTCATAGCTTAAAAGTTTTCAAATCACACAAATTTGGATCAGTAGAACTGTAGAGAAAACCACAAACCCTACAAAGATTGACATTGGTGGATGCATGTCAGCTGAGCTCTTTCTTTTAAATAGTTTGCAGTACTCTTTCTCTGGGTCCTGAGCAATGCAGTTTGAGGATGATCCTTAGGAAGCCTTTCTCAGATGTCAGAAGACTTTCTCATCTGAGATTTAGGCAAACCATCAGTGTTTCCTCCAAATGCTTCTGGGAAACCATCAGAAGGGCTAAGGAAAGGTCATTCAGACATGTGATGAGTGCATGGCAGGGAGTAACTGCAAAACTGAAAGCAAGTACAGGGTTGATTAACAGGTCACAGTGACCTAAACCAAAAAAATCTAACTTTTTCTTTTGTGGAATGCTTTTGGAGGCTGTTGTTGAAGCCCTCTCATTTATCTTTTTTTTGTTTCTCCTTTGACAGCTCTTGGAACTACTGTTTAATTTCATCTCTGTCACAAAGATAAGATTTATACATCAATGTACATGATTCTCAGTAAAAATTATCTTCTGCTTCTTAGCATTTTTTATACTGATAGGATCAAATAATTAATAACATAACCCATTGTTCGTAGCTCTTTGTGTTTTCTCACCATACATTTGCCTTATTTGTTTCTTTTTTCTTCTGAATAGATAGAAATTGCAACCAGTATATGTACTGCCCAGCCTTTGAGAAGGGAACAAACACCTCTACCCTCTTCCTGCTTTGTATCTAGAATGTTCTTTGGGACAGGGCTGCCAGCCAGCACTCCAGGCCCCACAACAGAGTTTATTTTTCCTCTCTATCACACTTAAAACTCTGTAGCTTACAAATTCATGCAAGGGTTTTGCAGCATTTACAGAATTGTGAGTATGAAGGTTAGATGCTATATATCATAGCCTTATTTTTAATTACAATTGTTATAGTAGTCTCCATTTTACAATAAAGAATTATTTCTCCCCAGTGGAGGGTTTTCAGTTGCCTTCCCACCAGTCTCTCTCAGCCAGATCCTTAGTCTGAGCCTACTCACTTATGAGACTTGGGCCTTGGAAGTAAGACACAAACAATAATAAATTTTTTTTAATCTCTAAACAATAGCCTGAACTGGGTATGAAGTGCTTTGGTATATAAGGATATAGGCAAATATCCCCTTTCGGTCCATGGAATAAAGTTTGGCATACATGAGGCACAGCAAATACACTTTTGAAAGGTCTGTATTTCTAGAATACAAGATTGCCTCAGAAGTAATTAACTGTTTATCACGTAGCAACAGGGGTTATTATAGAGCACCAGTTCTACCATAATCATTCATACAGGCTTCCCAAAATCTCAGCTTGCAGCACACACAAAAAGAAAGTGACCTTGAGGTCAGAAGCAAATTGCTATTATACATCACCAAGGACAGCATGTCAAGTACCATACTTATGTGTGAAATGGAAAGGAATTAATGAACACAGTTCAGACAGTGTAGGTTCTCAGGAGCAATACAAATGAATGACGTCTTGCAACAATCGTTGAGGCAGACCTACTCAAATAGGAATTACTAACATATTAACATGTTAATTGATTTTTTTAACCATCATGATATAAAGTCCATAACAAAAGGTTTGCATTATTTTTTTCTGAGGTTTTTAACAAGCTTTCCACTTTCCAAATAAGCACCCAGTTGTAAAGAGGTTGTTCAGCTCTCACAGGCATTATACACAGTGCTTAAACTTTGGACTGCTAATACAGTATCTAATTTGATACAAGTACCTCACGAGGTACTTGTGCATGAGGTTGAGATAAATAATTCATGCCAGAACATTCAATTGTCAGTGCTTATGACATTCAGTCATTAGTGTCAGCTTAGTTTAACCACCTGATCTTTTTTTTCTTCTGAATAACCTGTTCTTTTCTGAAAGCCAGATTTTGTCAATCTTTCCTAACTGAGCATTCTACACAGATAAGTCTAGTCAGTATCAGTGGTGAACCAGTTTGGCAGAAGGTAAGAAAAAGAACAGACAACCTTAAAGAGAAATAAACACTGTAAGAAATGAGAGTTAGCTGATGTCATCACAAAACCTCTCTCAATGATTTTTGAGCAGTCTTGGGAATTCAGAGAAGTCCCAGCTGACTGGAAGCTAGTGAATGTTGTCCCGATTTTCAAGAAGGGCAAGAAGGAGGACCCTGGAAACTACAGGCCTGTCAGTCTCACTTCGGTGCCTGGTAAAGTTATGGAGAAGATTATTCTGGGAAGTATTGAAAAACACCTGAAAGACAACACAGTCATTGGTCACAGCCAGCACAGCTTCGTGAGACTAAAGTCCTGCTTATCCAATCTGATTTCCTTTTATGATAAAGTAACCCACCTAGTTGATCAAGGGAAGCCAGCTGATGTATTTTTTTGAGTTTCAGTAAACCTTTTGATACTGTCTCTCACAGTATCCTTCTGGACAAAATGTCCAGCATACAGCTGGATAAACATATCACTTGGTGGGTGAGCAATTAGCTCATGGGTGGAGCATAGATGGTAATAGTGAATGGGTGACATCAGACTGGTGACCTGTCAAAAGTGGGGTTCCACAGGGCTCCATCTTAGCCCCTGTGCTCTTCAACATCTTCATCAATGACTTGGACACAGGACTAGAAGGGATACTAAGCAAGTTTACAGATGACACAAAATTCAGAGGAGTTGTTGACTCCCTCAAAGGCAGGGAGGCCCTGCAGAGAGACCTCAACAAATTAGAGGTTTGGGCAATCACCAACCATATGAATTTCAACAAGAGGAAGTGCCGGATTCTGCACCTGGGATGGGGCAACCCTGGATGTATGTACAGACTGGGGAATGAAATGCTGGAAACCAGTGCCACGGAAAAGGGACCTGGGGTTTCTAGTCGACAGCAAGTTGAATACGAATCTGAGTCAGCAGTGCCCTGGCAGCCATGAGGGTCAACCATGTCCTGGGGGGCATCAGGAAAAGCATCGTCAAGTGGTCGAGGGAGGGGATTGTCCTGCTCTGCTCTGCACTGGGGTGGCCTCACCTTGAATATTGTGTGCAGTTTTGGACACCATAATGTAAGATATTAAGCTCTTAGAGAGTGTCCAAAGGAGGGCAACAAAGACGGTGAATGGGCCTTGAAGGGAAGCCATATGAGGAGCGGCTGAGGGCACTTGGTCTGTTCAGCCTGGAGAAGAGGAGACTGAGGGGAGACCTCATTGCAGTTACAACTTCCTCGTGAGAGGAAGAGGAGGGGTAGGCACTGATCTCTTCTCGATGGAGACCAGTGACAGGACCTGAGGGAATGGCCTGAAGCTGTGTCAGGGAGGTTTAGTTTGAGTATCAGAAAAAGATTCTTCGCCCAGAGGGTGGTTGGGCACTGAAACAGTCTCCCCAGGGAAATTGTCACAGCACCAAGCCTGACAGAATTCAAGAAGCATTTGGACAATACTCTCAGGCACGTGGTGTGACTCCTTTGGATGGTCCTGTGCAGGGCTAAGGGTTGGACTTTATCATCTTTGTATGTCCCTTCCAACTGGGCATATTCTCGGAGTTTGTGGAATATCCTGGAAAATTCTGGCACTGAACTATCTCAGAATTTGGAAAGGAGCAATTTACAGTTTTAGGAACTTACTTCCAAAACTTCTAGCAGAGAGTCTTCTTTCTAGTGCTGCCTCAAGAAGAAGAGAATATATTCTGTTACATTTTTTAACATAAAGAAAAATACTATGTGGATCTGTGGTGGTGACAGAGTGTGGTGTAGACAGAGTACAAAATTGATTCTGTAGTCTTTTTTTTTTCACTGAGAAGGGAAGAGTTTTAGCCAAAGCTAAATTGCCAGTCATTCCCAGAGCAAGTAACCAGTAGAGGAGAAAGCTGTGTGTTAAAAGTGTGATGGTGGGTACCATGCCGAATTGAGCCATCTGTGCAGTTTTTATTATAAAATCCCTCTCTCTATTTTCTCAACTGCAACTGCTCATTTTAGTAAGATAAACATGTAGCATTGACATTTATGCTGAGATAAGTAAAAATCTATGCTGTTCTTTAGTTAAATGATGTGAGAAAAATCAAAAGACCAAGCTTGTAAAGTAATTTCATATGAAGCAAACGTGATTGCTATATAATGCCATCAGGAAAACAGGTATAAAAAAACCCACAGACCTAATGGAATGAAATTCCTCAAGAACAATGGACCAGTAGATATTTTGGAAGTAAAGAATATGATATTTCTTTGAGATTCCAATGAACATGAGACTGAAGCCATCCGTGTATGAGGAAATATAATCAAATATCATGTCAACAGCTCCCACCTTTCAAAACAGTATCTGAGACAAATGACTCTAGTTGACCTGAATCTTTTCTGCAGTTCTGGGAATATTTGTGCATTGTGTGAGAAGTTTATGAGAAAGAGAGAGATTCTGGAATAAACTAATGCCTGTCCAAACTTCCAGGGATTTGCCTTCATGCACCTTCAAGGTAATGAAGCATGAGTTCAAAAGGTTAGATTTCATAGAAGGCATGGAAGCCAAAAGGGAAACTTGGCATTTGAAGCTCTGTTTTTTAGAGTTGTTTATATATGAACGGTTCCAAAGAAAATAAACAAAAAACTCCCAATTTAATATTGTGGTGAAGGTTGTCAACAATTGCTGCAGACAAAGAGGTTTCAAACATAGTTTATCTGCATATATTATCAAGTATAAACTGTGGGTTTTTGTTTGTCCTGTCCCCTGGATATGCACAAATATGACTTTTTGGTGAAGCATTCTTCCTGATACAGAGAAAAGTGAGAATAAATCCTTCAACAGATGTAAAAAAATAAATAATTTTCAACAAATCTGAACCTTCTTTATGGAGCTGTAAAAAGATTAAATAAACAGTAATACTTTTCTTGACTTATACATGACTTCCATGAAGCCTAAAGCATAGGGCTGCTATGTGGACAGTTCCAAGTATTCTACCAACAAAATCTGCTCTAATAATGAAGAACCTTTTCAAAGATTCAAATGCTTTCTGTCCTCTCAGGAATTATTTCATTTGCTAGGCAAAGTTTCCTCCCTACCTTCATAAAGTGTTCATTCCTTCTGCAATATTAATAGGATTCTTCTCTGTCTTCTTTGCAAAATCTGGAAAGAAAGAACATTTCTGCCCTAACCTTTTGTCACCTGAACATTTAGTTAAAAGATTCTCATGTCTCTCAAAAAAACATTAGTTTTGGCAAGTATCCCAGCACACTCAGGAAATCATAAAAGAAAATATCCTACTGCAGACCTCTGTTTACTAAAACTACAAGGGTAAACCTCACAACCTTCTTATTCTTGGTTTTCAGTGTTTTTTACTCTTTCCACTGCTATTGAGCTATTGTATATGACAAGGTTATACATTTTTGCAGATGCCATAAGCAGAACACACAGAGTTGATAATTTGATTGAAGTGGAGTCATTGTCTCAGCTAGTCCCCTTAGTCAGCAATATCATCAATGAACCCGAACAAAACCCTGGATTCTGTGTGCTTATTACATTATGTGACTACTAATGCATTGCTGAATGCTCTTGGGAGACAGGTTCTGCAGTCAGTTTGAACTTTATGCTTACTTTTGCTTCATGCTATTGAAGGATGGGTGACAACTAGCATGGAAGACAGTTGACAGATTATTAATATTGTGATTGTGGGTTTGGTTGATGGTAATCTCTATATGAGTCAATAATTTGCCCTGATTGACCAAAAGGGCTGACTGTATATCCGGGCAGTCAAAAGAAGTGATTGTCTCACTATACTCAGCATTGGTGTCGTCTTACCTGAGGTACTATGTGCAGTTTTGGGCTCCATAGCATAAGAAGGATACAGAAATGTTTGAATGTGTTCAATGGAGGGCAAGAAGATGCTGAAAGGACTAGAGGGTGTGACTTTTTAGAAGCAACTGAGGATACTTGCTTTGTTCAGCTTAGAAAAGAGGAGGCTGAGGGGTGACCTCATTGCTGTCTACATCTTCTCATGAGGGGGAGTGGAGAGAGAGGTGCTGAACTCTTCTTTCTTGTGTCCAGTAGTAGAATACAAAGGCATTACTTAAAACTGCATCAGTGGAAGTTCACACTGGATATTGGGAAAAATTTTTCACTGACAGGATGGTCTAGCACTTAAACAAGCTCCCCAGGGAAGTAGTCATGGCTCCCAGCCTGTTGGTGTTCAAGAAATGTTAACTTTTAGGTTGCCCTGTCTGGAATCAGGATACCCGGAGGTCCCTTTCACATGAGGATATTCTACAATATTCTAACTTTATTCCAGTAAACAAACCTTTGCTTTGGTAGTGTAGTGATAGCACCATCTCAACCAGAATTGATTGTCCTCCTGAACTAATTGCAAATTTATCTCCATTTCAATTACAAAATCGAGAAGCATAAGTGAACCCATGAAGTATCTTCATATTATCCTTCTATGCAACCTGGTCTGTCAGCCTACTTGAACTTGTCCACAATTGTGCATCATCACTGTCAGCTACATTGGTGTAAATGATTTGTAAATCTATCTGGGTCAGTGGCATAGCTCCTGCATAAAAACAGAATCCATGAGGGCCACAAGCTATCCCATTGTAATATGAAATACGTCTAAACTCTGTAGAGAAACTGCTCTGAAGATTTCTGACTTCCCTCTGTGCATTTCCACTGATACTAAATGGGAACAAATATTGGTCTTTTATAATCACCTGTGAGAATGTCCCATCTTCAGATGGAGGAACTTGAGTGGCAAGTTGTTAGCAAGACTCTTAAGACTGGATAGGCACATTCATAGGCACATAGCATCCTTAGCAGAAGTCAGTAGATGTTTCATTACAACAACTTTTCTTTGGTTGTACTTTCTGCCACAAGGAAGCGTGGTGTGTAAGGAATTAAATTGTTTTGCCATCCCTCCCACCCCCACTTGTCACCTAACTTTTAAAAAAGTTTTTGAACTGCAAGTACAAATTTTTCATTATGCTGAGTCTTCCCTACAGTACAGACTCACACTAATTCCAAGAGACTCAAGGGAATGGTTCCTATAGACTGATCATAACCTCAGGGAATTGGCATATCTGTCTTGCATGTTGCTATGCCCCACAGATGCAATTATCTCACTCCAGCTGCACTGTTTATTGTGACTGTTAATGGAATAATACATGTGCAGAATTACACTTAAATCCAAAAGCAGAGTCACATATAAAAGATCAGAAACATTTACAGATAATTATTGAACTAATCAAAATATATTATTCCGTAGACCTGGAGACCTCACATATGCAATGAATGGTGATACCTTTGTAATATTGCTTGTATAAATAAGGTTTCAGGATCAGGTCCCAACTAACCAGCTTGAAGCGCCAACTCTAGCAGCACGCAGAAGCTGCGATTTAATGAAGTGTCAGTTATAAACTCCCAATTTAAAATGGATTAGGCAGTCAGATTCACAATAAAAATCCCCTCTGGGGAGAATCTTGATCTATTTAATTCACAGGCATGGAGACAATTAAACTGTAAAATAACTTTACATTGGATAAATTGTTTCTGTGGTATTTTCTCAAAATATTACAAGTTTAATTTTTAAAAACATTTAGATAAATATAAGAACTGGAAAAGTCCCAAAGTATGATTGCAGTATAAAATAAAAAGTACTACATGTCAGTATTCTGCTTTCTGAACAAAATAAAAATATGCAAAATTACCATGCACATCTTTGCCACTTTCTTCTTTACCTTCAACCTTTCTCTTGGCTTTCAAATTTCCTTAGTCCAATTCTTCTACCACCTCTGTTCTCCTCCTCTCTTTCACTGTTCCAGTGATGACCTGCACACATTCCTATGGCATCCACACCTTTGCTACAATAATGGAGTAAGTTAAGTAAATAAGAATTTTTCCCAGTTGTTGGTGAGAGGACAAATTACCTCAATTAATGAAATGTACTGACACTAGTTGTCATGAACAAACACACACATATATATGCACAATTACACATATATGAAGTCAGAACTTCAAAGACAGGAAATTGATTAAAAAACTTTGTGGGACCTGAAGTGTCAGTTATGTTGCTTTGGCACTTGGGTGTTTCAGATACCTTTACTGGAAAGAAAGAGAAAGAGAAAGAGAAAGAGAAAGAGAAAGAGAAAGAGAAAGAGAAAGAGAAAGAGAAAGAGAAAAGAGAAAGAGAAAGAGAAAGAGAAAGAGAAAGAGAAAGAGAAAGAGAAAGAGAAAGAGAAAGAGAAAGAGAAAGAGAAAGAGAAAGAGAAAGAGAAAGAGATAGAAGTCTAAAATGCTTCTGATATTAATGAATATTTCATCATGGCTAGGCTTTGCGAACGAAGATTTGGGAAGGGCTCTACCCACATTTGCTACAAGTGTACTGGTGGCTAAAGAGGCCAATGCAAGATAGACAAGTCTGGTTGCAAAAGGCACAGCAGAAAGACTCCTTGGATGGTATTGACAAGACACAATTCTTTCTGCGTTGTCTTTTCTCCTCAAGAGTGATCCTGCGTGCATTCTCAAAAGAAGCAGCAGTGTTATAGATAGTGTGTCTCCAGGCCTCCCGATTGGAGCCCAGAGTAGACTAGCGGTGAAGATCAGTATGGCCAAGGCTGAGATGTTGTTTCAGGGAGTCCTTATATCTCCTCTTTGGGGCTCCTCTCTTGCGGCAGCCGGTGGCAAGTTCACCATAAAGCAAGATCTTAGGGAGGTGGTGGTCCTTCATCCTGAAGACATGTCCTGCCCAACGCAGCTGTGTTCTCAGCAACATGGCCTCAATACTCGTAACTGCTGCTTGTTCTAGAACTGACGTATTGGTCACATAATCTGACCAGTGGGTGTTTAGGATTGTACGGAGACAGCGTTGATGGGAGCATTCTAGGAGATGCAGATGGTGGCGGTAGATGATCCATGATTCGGACCCAAATAAGAGAGTAGACAGCACAATGGCTCTGTAAACACCGATCTTTATACTTTTCTTCAGGCGTTTATTTCGCCAAACTCTTTTATGGAGTTTTCTGAAAGCTCTATATGCCTTTGCTAACCTGTTGTCTATCTCTCTGTCAATCTTACCATCCGAGGAGATGAGGCTACCTAGGTAATTAAACTGCTGGACTGATTTGAGTTCTGATTTGTCAATGGTGATATGGGGATGATGGAAGGCTTCCTGAGGTGCTGGTTGATAGAAGACTTCTGTCTTCTTTAAGCTGATTTCCAGCCCAAAAAGCTCAGCAAAGCAGGATGTTTAAATGCTGCAGAGCTACTTCTGTGTGGGCAACGAGGGCAGTGGTGGCAGCATAAAGCAGTTCCCAGACAAGGTCATTTAAGGTCTTAGTATGGGCCTTCAGTCACCTTAGGTTGAATAGGCTTCCATCAGTACGATATCACATGTAGATACCATCTTCTTTATTGAGGTCTGCCATGGCCCTTTGGAGCATCATGCTGAAAAAGACTGTGAATAGGGTTGGTGCAAGAACGCAGCCTTGTTTCACACCACTGGTTATTAGAAAGGGCTCAGAAAGTGTGTTGCCATATCTGACTTGGCCATGCTGATCCTCACGAAGTAAGATGATCATTTTGAGGAACTTGGGGGGACAACCTAAATGTTCCAAAATCTGCCATAGACCTTTTCTACTCACAATATCAAAAGCCTTGGTGAGATCAACAAAGGTTACATAGAGACCTTTGTTCTGTTCCCTACACTTCTCTTGCAGTTGTCTGAGAACAAATATCATGTCTGTGGTATTTCTATTGGCTCTGAAACCATGTTGGTTTTCAGGTAGAATTCCTTCTGCTATAGCGGGTATTAGTCTGTTCGAAAGTATTCTTGCCAGGATTTTGCCAGCAATGGAGAGCAGAGTAATATCGTGGTAATTTGAGCAGTCTGATTTATCTCCTTTCCTCTTATACAAAGTGATGATGACTGCGTTACGTAGGTCTGATGGGAGTTTGCTTAGTTCCCAACAGCGCACCACAAACTCATGAAATTTAGCATGGAGTGTTTGGCTCAAAAACTGCTCTTGGTAATACTCAAAAGAAACTTCCTTGGACAACGCAATTTTCCCTGAAAAATGAACACAGTCCAATTTACTCAAATTAATTTCCCTAATGTGTAAAAACACAAGGAATTTGTTACAGATTAAGTAAAGATTTGGTAATCTCAAGATTTCACCTCTTCTTTTTTTTATGTATCATTTATCATGGACTTCTGAGCTGTAGACTTCACAGACTTCAAGACTATCACAGATTACATGGCAAGACATGCAACAGGAATAAGCTCTGTAAAATCTGTGGCATTTGATGTTTTTCACTGCAGACCATCCTTCATCCTGGAAACAAATGTGGATAGATGTCAATACACCTTCACAATATGATATTCAAACAGAATCTTAAAAACACACACATTGTGAATGGATCCACTGTAGGTAGCAATTTCCATATATAATCTTTCAATGAGTTTTCTGTTTCAATTGGCCATCACAAGTGCACTGTTCCCACTTGCAGAAAAAAATCTGCTGATGCTTGTTGAATTATTTAAGATACAAGATTTTTAGGAGGTGGGATAATACAGAAGCATCCTGTACAAAACTCCAGTTTTAGAGTGCTATACACAAACAGGTGCGTGTGTGAATTAAATTATTCTGCTTGAAAAGACACCAAGGGCAGTACCAAAAGGCAGCAGATTGAATGAAGTCCAATAGAACAGTAGAAAAAATTAAGATAAAAAGTAAAACAAAGTTAATCTATGGCATTAGTTTTCAAACTATCTGCCTTTTCTGGGCGCTCATTTAGCATATGAAATACCAGGCTCACATCTATCCTTCTCTTCAATAGAGGATCTCCATATGTCTCAAATAGAGGAACTCTATAGGTCTTGTCCCTCAGGTTTCACCAGAGTACTACAGATTACTTTGATTTGAGGGAATATATAGTGAGTTTCTCATTTCTGTCACTGAAGGTGTTCCACTGTGTAGAAAAAACCTCAAATTTAGCAGGATAAGGAGAGTGAAAAAGGGAGCATAATTCTCAGCCTCAATGGAAGAACCCTGGTCTCCAGTTTCTGTTTCATATACTGTTTCGTTTGCCTGATTCACTGGTTTCTTCACGTGAACCACAAAACTGGTTCACCAGTTTAGCTTTTTTTGGACAGCATTGTTGAGCTGTTTTATTGTAGGCAGACTTGACCTCATTAACACCCTCACTGTTTATGTTGGCAAGTGGCTAAAGTTCACTTTTTGTTAAATGCATGGATCTGCTTACTCAAATGTAAAAAAAAAAAAAAAAGAAAAGAAAAAAAAGAAAGAAAAGCCAAAGATAAATCCATATATATTATTCATATTAATAAAAAGCAAAGCAATACAATGAATTATCAAATTACATTTTAGTCTGCATTTGTGGTGTCAGTCCTTTATCTGAAAAACCTGTATAAAACTTACCAGAGTTAAAAACTCTATGAACATTGACAGCTTCTGACACTAATGGTTTAAAACTTGATTGCAATAAACAATGAAAAGCTTCTCTGAAAGCCAGGACAATGCATTACAAGCAGTTGTACAGCTTCACAAGCCAGAAAGGATGTCAAAAAGAATTTCCTAAGCCAGAGAGAAGCTATATCTTCCAAATGGAAAGTAATGCTGATGGAAGCTGATGGTTTGTTAGTTGGAAAGAACAATGTGTATCCGTTCATGTAAATTTCTAACATCTACAAAATTTTCAACCTGTACCCCTTAGCCAGTGCTTCTTACAGTAGTGTGTTCATGCACAGTATCCTCTAGCTTATGAGGTGTTGAAGGGCAAGGGGAAAAAAACACCCTTATGGACCTAAACTTTTCTAGAATAATGCATTTCTAGAAGAAAATCCTGCAGCTTTAGAATTCTAGTCTTTCCCATCCTTGAAAGACAAGTATCTTAGGGGAAGTTCATGGTTTTAGTCCTTAGTGTTTGAACACTAGCATCACAGAAATTCACACATAGACACAAGCACCATGGCCACTGTCAGGCTGACAAATAACTTGTTAATCAAAACAGGCCAAACATGAGATGACATCAGGTTGTCAGAGCTGGTTTCAGTCAATGTGAGAAGTCTGCAACTTGTGCAGCAGGACCTGATACATTACTAAAATAAGTGGGTTCAAAATGGGGCAGGACTTATGACATACAATAGCACAGGCAACATTACAGGCTATGTGGCTACACAGTGAAGAGACACCTGAACTAGCAAAGTCCTACAATAACGAGTGGCAACATTGCAACTGAACTTCTTACACTCTTCAACAGAGCAGATCTGGACACACATTCACTGGCATTCAGTAGTGGGATGCATTCAGCTGCATGTAGTGCTGCAGTAGATGGATTTACTGTCTCAGATCTCTGTTAGCTCAAGCAACTCTGTTCATATGTAGATACAGGTGGAAAGATTAAATAACTATCAATTTAGGCTTGCCTTCAGACATGCAACTCTTGTTTCTTTTATTAAACTGTGAGAAGAATAGTAAAACAAACCAATTCAGAGGAAATAAAAATGCTCAGAGGAATAATTATAACAACTTTCACCTCAACAGCTGGGTCATTGGTTCAAAATCATTCAAATCACTTGTGACTGAAAGTCATTACCAGTTGACTCCACTCAATGAGCTTGTGCTTCAGGTCAGAGTAATAATTACTGCAGGACTAAAACCACCGTTAGTGGCTCCATTAGCAAGGAGAGACAGAAAAAGTGCAAGAGAAAAGAAGTAGTAGTCTCAGTCTCATTAGTGTTGCTTCCCAGTCAAGAATGAGAGGAGAAGATACTTTGAGGAATACTATACTGCTGAGGCCTGATTTACCTGCCCCAAAAAAGCACTGTTTGCAATACTCCAGGATATGCCACTTGCACTGCATCTGCATCTCCAAAAGGACACAGATCTCCCCTGAATCTTGTTGCATCTACCAATGCTGTGTAGATATGATATATGGCCTTCATTGTCTTGTCTCTAGCACTAGATGTCTGTTTGGGGACAGATGAGTCCTGTCCTTTCCATTCCAATCTCCCTCCAATGCTTCCAAATAGAAACTCCAGCTTCAAAAATTATTGAGTTACTAGTAAATAGAAGTCTTCCTTTTTCCCTGTTTTTGTCTTTGTCAACCAACAGAAAACATACAGATATTGGCAAGTATTGTCACAAAATATGTGTGTATAAATGATGATAACTAGGTATCCAGCAGAAATCCACCTGGAGACCTATTTCTCTAAAGATTCCTTACAGCCTGATATCTGCCACACTGTCTAATACCAGCAATTTACCTATATTTGGGATGGTTATTTTCCTTATAGAAAAGTGATATCTGAGCATTTCAACATCATAGAAATAAACTGAAGAAGCTGAACTGAGGAGCTGCTCTAGGGAGGATAGCCAGGATAGGAATAAGATTTATGACAGCTCAGTGTAGATGGACGTGCTGATGGCTCCCTGGTGCGTGAACTAGAGTGTAATATAGCTGAGCTAGAATGTTAAACCCACAGTTCTGTCAAGTGAATGATAGACACAGATGAGGCCAGGTGAAAAAAAAATACGGATTTACTTGCATCAGAAGAAAGGAAATTCATGCTGGAAAACAAAACCTTTAAGAGATGTGTTTCTTATGTTTTCCAAAGGAACCCTATGAAAATATTAATGACCATGACTCCAGAAAGTTACAAGCAGAGAGCTGTGTTTTAAAAACAGTGACAAATGTGTGAATACTGTGTTAAAGAATTATTATGGAACATCTTTCTTTGTAGCAATTTCTGGCAGTTTTTAAAAATACATTTGCATATATGAATGGATTCTTCATACCCAGAAATTATCATAATAACATGTACTCATAATAATATTATGGCCTTATTTACCTTCCATATTTAAAAGATCAGCTGACATGTTCAATTGGGTCTTTTAACATTGTAACAGTTTTTCTAATGGTTGTTACTTTAATTTATCTGTCTCTTTTAAAATATCACTCTCTTAAAAATTTATCTCTCTCTTTAAGCACAGTGTTTTAATCCAATTCAATTTCTTAGATTTTAAGAGAAGGTTATTACAACACATAAAACATATGGTCTCACTTCAGTTCCCAGTATACATAAAATTAGTCAAAACAAAACACTCCCTAATCACTACCAAAACATGTGGTTCAGTCAGTAATTTTTACTCAGAAACATCTTGGGACTAATTTAGCAAGAACAACACAATTTTTTTTCTCACCTCACTCTTATCTCTGTAGGTCACATAGCAGCAGAAGGCAGAATTGCAAGATGAAGTTCACCCTCTCTCCCTCACTCTGTCCCTCACTTATATTTCATTCAAGGCTGTCTCCACTTCCAAGATAACAATTGCTTTTAGAGATTGGGAAATCTATTTTCAGAATTTATATAGCCTTTTGGAATTACAGAAACATATAAATCTCACTACACTGGTGGAAGCAAAATCTTCACCAGTATAGACATAGTATGGGAAACCTGAGATAATTCCAAAGTCTTCCTCACAATAAAGATTTTTTTCTTCTGTTTCTATTTGAGAAGGGGAAAAAAGCCTATGGGAGCATCTAAGCTTAATGCCTGGCCTTCTGTTAGAACAGGGAGCACATCTGCCTTTCCAGGGAGCAAATTCAAGCACTGAGCTTGGGACCATTAGTGAGTGGCTCACTCTCCACTGGCTCTGTTTTGGGATACTGGGCAACACTGCCTTCGTGACAATGCCCAGGGACATTTAAAGGTATCATTTTCTCCCAAGATCCCACATTATAGATGACATACACTGGTTTTGCCACCTTCTTTCCATGCAGCCTTCATTCACTCCCCAGCAGGTGCTGCACTCTCAGGATCGTCATGCCACATCCTGGGACAGAAAAAATATGCCCTTAGATTCCTGCTGTAAAAATATTGTAACTTCATGTTACTTCAGTTTCCTTGAACTGGAAAAAGCAGACCCAGTAATTATTTCATTTGAGGGTCACAGGAGGGTCATGCTGAATGCAAAGGACTCCTGCAGCCAAGTGCAGCACTAGTTTTAAAAGAGAAACACTACTCCATGCACACGTGTGTATGTTCTATCTACTCATATTTTTTCACAAGGTTTTCTGAGTCAAAAGAATCCATGTTGCTGGGGAAACTGAAATAATGGTGTAATCTTCTGAGAAAGTGTGAAATGTAAAATTAACACCACTGAATTGAATTTAATAACACTGTGCAACATCAGACCTAACCCTAAATCAATATTTAATTTTCTCAGTCATCTTACAGATTAGTTGCAGCCATTATATCCCCAGGGAATACCAACCACCCCAGGGGGGATCAGCCTACTCAAGTAATATTTTTCAGGATCTTCTAGTGGATAAATGTCAAAATATTCTATAAGAGTGTGTAACCTCAGCTTCCATAAATACTTGATTTTTTATATTCTGGAGACATCCCTTGTGTTCTACAGTAAATACTACAGTTTGCTTTACCCACTTAAGTTCAGTGATACTTATGACACATTATACCTATTATTTCTAAATTTAGACTAAAAAACTCACTTTTAGAAGGCAATAAAAATAATAATAATCACTAATGTGACTGCATAAAAATAAGTTTCTACAACCACTGCTTTTCCAGAAAGCTAATTTCAAATAGAAGTCAGATCTGTACTTTAGAATATTTATAGCAAAAATCTCCTGCTTGAAGTTCTTCCATATTCTATGTCAACCCAATTTTTACATGGAAGCACCTCACAATCACAATCAAAAGGAAATTGCATGGACCACATGATGCACTTTCAAAACCCTTGCCTAGAAAAAAAATTGTGAAAAGGCTTTGTGGCATGGTAGCAGCAGAGATACCACTCCCTGGATGATGTTCTACTGCTGCAGCGTGCAGACACGGCAGAGAGCACCATTGTAAACCAGGGCATCAGCAGATCACAACAGGTATGGTATCATCACCAAATGATCATGCAAGGTTTCTGCCAGGCCTGGGACCCCCCAGTTAACTGCATCAAATATGTAGGGTCCTTGACCTAAGAAGTGTGGTAGCTTGATGCTACGGCTCAGTTCTCTGCTGCCACGCAAGAAGAGGTTCAACCATCATGACACTTGGTACCCAGGTGAGTATCAAAGTGTCTGTTCAGGCTGTGGCCCAGGGCACAAGTCTTACCTCATAGGTTCCCACACATTTAACAGAATTTTGCTACCACAAAATAAGCCAGTGCTTTAGGCACTCAAATGGACATAAGCTTGGCCAAGGTGAGCCCTGAAGCATCCGCAGTTAAACAACTTGATGCTGGGAGTGGAATTTGCACCGCCTATAGCCCTTTTTGAATTTGAACAAAGGTGTTGCTTCCTCAGGGCTTCATAGATTTGTTAAATTATTCTTACACAGGCAAACAGAAACCCTTGTGCAGACTAAATGCTTACTGCTGCAAGGAGCAGTACTTTCACTCAGTAAATAACATCGCAAACTGACAGAACTAAGAATATAGAATCAGGCTATGTCATGACAGAAGATAAATTTTGCAGTTTTCCCTTTGCCAGTAGTGTATTTTGCAAAAGAAACCCTGCTACCTGCCATGCAGGTTTGACAAGCAGCAAATTCTTAGGAATTCTCCTTCTCATGTCAGAGAAGAAGCCTTCCCTTTTTAGGTTATATTTGATTTTAACAATCAGTGATTTAGGAACTGTGTGATAGAGATATTTTAAGTCTAGACTTAATATTTGTTTACAAATATATATGTTTCATGAACCAAAAAGTCAGAGATATAACAGAATGCTACAGAGATCATTGATGGACTTATATACAGACTGCACTGTACATACTGGTCTATCTTTAATTGTTTGACAAGCAGATTAGTCCCTTATTTGCATAAGATATAAAATTACCCTAGAAAAAAGTATTCCAAATTGTCGACAAAAAAAAGATTTTGGTTCTCCATCAGTTTGGCAAGAAAATGAAGAGAGAAATTATAAAGAGCAGATGGTAGAAGAGATACACCAACATGTTGTATGCAGCAGCGAAGGAAGATGGGAATCTTGTAGGAACAACATATGATTTACTTGTTTAAAAATTATAATCAAGGGAGATCTGTAGTTCAATAAATGAGACAATGTGAGCTTCTAGAACTGTGAAATAAGTGGATATTTTTTCTGGGTTTCTTTCTTCTATGGAAAACAGTGAAAAACAATCTGTAGAGTTTACTGCTTTTGACTGCAAGAAGTTATTTAAATTACTTATGCTACATTTACTTTTCATATTCAATATTTAGCAAGCAATCTTCGAGTAACCCTGAGAGTAGCTGCTGATATAGCCACAAGAGAGGGCAAAATTTCTGAGAGTTCCTACAGCCACAGGAGCCAGATACCAAATCTGCAAAGAATTATAGATAATGCACAGAAGTGTGCAATGAAAAATTTTGAATATTAAGACAAAGGATATCGGGTGTAATTGTTCACATTCAGGTAAGTCTGGGTGGGGGGATATTTCTCTTTCATGTGCCTGAAAAGTTATATCCAAAGTCACTTAAATGTTGGCAACAGTGTAGCCCCAATGGAATGCAGTCTTCATTTACTGCATATAAATATTACAGATAAGGGATTTTTAATAAATATTCATTGTTTGTTCAACCAAATTATTATTTATGGAATTTATTAGGTTTTCGTGCCTCTAAGAATTTGCTTTTTTCCCAGCTATACTGTACTGTATCATGTGTGAGGTAAATGAATAATCTGTACAGCTTCAATCTCAAATATTTAAGAATTTGAAAGAAACTTAAAACCACACATTCCCACTATAATAATTTGAACATTAATCAAAGTACATCTTGCAGTGCCTGGGACTACAGTAGTAATGTTGAGTCAAAAAGCACTGAGATTATATCCTATTGTGTGATCCAAGAAAAAATTACTTTCTAATATGGTTTAATTATATTTGCGTTTACAGGTAATTCCTCATCTTTTCTTACATTTCCAAACCCAGAAACAAATAGCACTGCAGAGAAGAAGCAATTTCACAGCACTCAGTACTTACGAAATTAAATTGTTAGAAGTCTATGTTCTTCTTAGGTAATGGGCATTAAATGTAGATTTATTATTTGAAAATATATTGCAAACAACTTGAATAAAGAATAACCAAAATTCACCTGTTCTACAGCAGATATGAAAAACTCCAGATTTCACCAAGACATTGAGGAGGGATGATCACTACAGTAATAACTGTAGTTATTACATGACCTCAGAAATGTTGAGATAGAGGTAGATAGATAGATAGATAGACAGATAGATAGATAGATAGACAGACACAAAAAATCCATCACTTTAGGAAAAGGGATATTATCATGCTTTAACACCCATATTAAATAATCAGATACACAAGCTAAACAGATAAACTGGGAGAGTTTAAGTGCCCATTCTGTTTCATTCAAGCAGTACACTAAGCCCCAAACACTAAGACTATGCCAATCCAAACACATAGAAGTACCTGGATGTTTTCCGGAGAAACTGTGCTAGAACAATCCACAACTTGTTAGTTCAACCTTTTGATTGGAATAAATGTTCTTCAGTATCTTTGAAAACAGACACTTGACTCTCTTCTTTGAACTTCTGAAAGCATTATACACAGATATAACATACACCTGGACATTTTCCTGTTGAAAAGACCTAATCATATCATTCATTCTGGCTGTGCTGCTTTTGGTTTTAGCTGAACACATTACTGTTAGTTTTTCCAAACTGAAAACTAACAACTCAAGAACCCACTTGTAATAATAACTTGAGAGTACCTTTTATTTATAAGGTTATATGCATAATCTGGACGAGTAGATTCCATGGCTGAAGGCCAAGAACATTATTAGTCCAGGATACGGTTATTACAGGTTATTATATTCAATGTTTAATTAAATACTAAAATCTTAAAAGACAGAAGCGGGAGGAAATTTGCTTTCTTCCTGTGCCCTCCTTCAGCCATGCCCTTTAGTCTCCTGGTGTACTTTCTCCTTTTTATATCATGTCCATTTTACATTATCTTCTGATCTTTTGTGTGCAGTGTCCTTTTATTTCCACAGATTTTGGTAACAATGAAATAAGGAGTTTAGATTATATCTTTCAAAATGGAAAACACTTTGAAAACCCAGAGAACTATAGTTTTTACCAGAACTTGTAGATACTAACAGATAGTTGAGATGCTTGCATATACACAGTAAAAGCACTGTAGAAAAATCATTATGTGATTAGAAGGATTGAGAGAGGTAGGCTTGTCACCGAGGTAGATAACATAAATCACCTAGTTCCAGTCCTTGCCAGTGAAGGTACAGGACACTTCATATAACTAGATCTGACTGCATGCTTGGTTTTGGAAGGCCATCATTATATGACATGAATCCCATCTTTGCTAAGAGTTCATTCCTGGGCTCCATTTTCTTGAGCTGTAGCAAATACAGTTCTCAAATTCACCCACAATATACAGAAAATGAAATGCAAGTGACTCTACAAAGTGTGCTTAGCAGGACTGTCAAGGGGGTGGCTAAGGGAAGTTGCTTAGGGAAGTGTTATCAAGCACGAGAGAGCAAAGGACAATTTCAGGTGGATATATATGAAGCAACATCAAATGAACATTGATGATGACAGCTGATGAAAGAGTTGAAAGTCAGCTGGCAGTTATCCCCCTGGTGATGAAGGTAGCAGGAGTGTCCTCTTATTTGCTATAAGGTCACAAGCACCACCACAAGGATGAAAATAAAGGGTCCGGCAACACAATGGGAAGAAATGTTAACCAATGGCACAGAGGTGCTGTTCATTGATGGCTTTATTATGCTTAACAGCAGTATTTGAGAATAAAAATCTGGCACCAAAACTAATTTAGATCTGTAGTCCCTGTTTTTCCTCCACAGATTGGAATACTGGTATTTCCACAGGAATCAGAAAGTTCCTGTCCTCCCCCGCCAGTGATTTAGTAGGCTTTCCAAGCTGAAAAATACTTTTGTATCCCTAAGACCCTTTGAGAACATGCTGGTATCCGGCTCAAGTCTCTGGCAGATGCAGAGGTTTAATATCTGGCAAGATAACAGTTTTTGTCAGTAACATCAATATTTTATAAAAGAAAGAGCTGTTTCAAAAATGCCATGGAAAACTGAGTATTAATAGGAGTCATGTACAGAAATAATTTCCAATTTTGATCTTATTTACTCTCTAAAATGTCACAGGAAGAAGTAATTGAGAAGTAAGGCTGAAAGCGGGTTTCAGCTTATCTCCAGGGACCCACACTGAACTCACACCCTGATCTAAGAGAAACTGTTCAAACACAACTACAGTATTTGGGTAACACCTCATGAAGAGGAATCTGAGCAAATATAAATAATGGCAACAGAACCTCAAAACCAAAGTGAATTTCACACATTTGAGGAGCCCTACTCTGGAACATACATAGAAAGCATACAGGAACAAGCAACAAACATGATACAGGTTCCCATCAGTGCCACAACCAGGAAAGATTTGAAAATTATGTTTTAGATTGATTCTAAAGAAGAGCTTAAGTGGATAACAAGAGAGATGAAGATGGACTTCGCAATTGAGGCTGCTGTCACAAAAATTTTGTGTAAGCAACAGCTCTGAAAGCAGGTAAAATGAAACTTTAAGTTTGGAAGTGATCATGAGTTGAAGTAAAAGAAAATTCTCACATTCAAACTGACTCATAAAATGAAACATTTTACCAGCTGGAAACATCTCTAATTTGTCTAAGGTGGAGATGGATTTAACAACCTCCTCTACTCCTCAACATTATTATATTTCCACTGAAGACTTGGCTCTAGGCAACCTAGTCTGTAGGCAGGGTACATTTTCCTTTTTTCTTCTTTGTTTTCCTTGTTTCACTTGCAGTACATCTGTATCCACATCTATTCTACATCTCTCCCTCCACTTTCAGAGCACTGAAAACTCTGCAACTAACATTGCTCACTCTACACATACACCTCGACAGGTGAGCTGTAAAATAAAACTATCTTATCAGAAATCTTCCCAGTTACCCACAGCTGTCACACATGTGAGTGAGCCCATGCTTTTAATAGTTTCCTTTCTGTTTGAGTGAGGAGCCTTATTCTGAGCAGAGCACTTTCCGCCTGACCCAGATTCACCCACAATGAAAGCTGAAATGTGCACAATATCCCACCGAAATACAGGAGCAATATGAGAGGAGTCACTGCATTTTTGTCCACCTGTCACTCTAACCCTAACAGCTTCCAGCTTCTCATTTTCCCTTTGGGTTTTCCACTTCTCCAAAGCGCTGCTACTCGACCTCTGACACTAATGGTGAAGAGCAGGCTCTGCTCAGCGATCTGCACGCTCCCTGGGAAACTTGAAGGGAGGCAGCCAAGCCTCCAAGGGGAGCAGGGGTTGTAAGGGAAAAGGCAATTGCCAAGGCATTTTGATGATTTATATTTTTTTAGTTTCAACACTCACATGTATTTCAAAGTTTGCTCTCTGGGTATTTGACCCACATGGGCAAGTACTCATGCAAAAAGAGACTAACAATTCTATTGTGCATAAATTCTACTTGAGTAAATCTCAGAGCTCAAGCTGAGGGCCAGCTCATGTTCCTGGCAGACAAAGACACTTAACTTCTGGCAGTGGAATAATTATTCATCTACAAAATCAATAATTTACAGGGGAAAGAGAGGCTGCATAAAACTAAGAGTAAAAGGACAACAGTAAAAACTCTAATACAAATGCAGGAAATAAATCACTCTTTCTTCTTCTATGCTAGAAATTTAATTCAAAGATTCTTACATCCAGTAGTCAGCTTAATGGAAACGAACCACCAAGACTATAATTCCCTGTGGCAAGCAAGTACTAAGGTCTTATCCAATTGCCTCAGCAAGCAGTTGTTCTGCAGGGGCAAAGAAGTAGGTGAATAAAGTTTAAAATTGAAGCATATTTTGAGACTAAAGGATCTGATCTAATCTATATTTTCCTT
Source organism: Manacus candei (assembly GCF_025592945.1). Taxonomy (NCBI): domain Eukaryota; kingdom Metazoa; phylum Chordata; class Aves; order Passeriformes; family Pipridae; genus Manacus; species Manacus candei. The sequence continues at coordinate 1,952,441 of NW_026138062.1, forward strand.
GCCTTTAGCTGACCTTGTCAGTATCTCCACAGGAGAATCCTGATTATTCACTGCAATCTTATTTGATAGGGTCAACCAATCAAACTTTCCCACTCAGAGATCAGAGATAACAGCAGTGACTTCGTTACAGGAAAGAAAGGCAAGGTGTCAGGAAATTAGTACTGATGCCCCAGTTTCAGTATGGAAAGCTCCAGTCCATGGTGATCTCACAGTCAGCTGGATTTGTGGAGTCCAGATCTCAAAACAAAGATTTTCTCCATCCTACATTTCAGTGGAACAATGTAGCAGAAGCTCCATGTGTGAAAACTCTCCTTGTTTCTTCCTTCTTTGAAAAGATTTTTCTTCATATAAACAACAATCCAGCTCAGCACTATTAATGCTAGCAACTTGATCTTCAGAGTCTTGTGTAATGTTTGAAATTGCTTTGTCCAACATAATATGAAATCAAATAACTCAAAAAACTGAAAATTTAGCAAAACTGCAGGCACAGAAAATACCAGCACATTGTAAACTAATGACCCAGATTTCAGATGGCAAAAATGAGAACAATTTCTAGGAGGATCCATAGAAGGAAAGGAAAGTAGATAGTCAATGGCAGGTACTTGGCCCATGCCTTATGCTATCCTAGCATAAAACAAGGAGAAGATGTGAATAATAGGAAAAGCTAGGGTATCCTACAATATTTTTGCTCTAGATGGAATTTCTTGACCCTTAATGTCTCCTCAAGATGCCTTAAGATCAGAAAACCAACCAAAAGATCTCTGAGATCATTGAGTCCAACCTTTGACCTAAAACCACCATGTCAACTAGACCGTAGCACTAAGTGCCACATCCAGTCTTTCCCTGGATCTTGGCCTAGGTTCTGGCTCTGATGATGTGAATGTAGAAGAGGTCTAGAAAACATCTTTCTCTGTAAGTGGAAATTATTTCTTGGTGATGCAGCTTTTGCCCACCAATTCTGTCCAGACCTCATTCATGCACTCTAACAAAGGGTAAGCTGGCAGTGAGGCATATAGTGGTACTGAAAGTACAACAGCCAAAGCAAGCTGTGCTATAGCCTGGACTGCAAAAAAAGACTTGGTGATTACTTGTAATACCTATCATGGTTCCAGCTTGTGCTAATGCTCCACTAGCTCCTATAAGCACCAAAAGAGTACAGGATCATCCTCAACTTCTTTCAGTAAAATTTGGAATCAAAACTAAAACAGAGAGGGGCACAGTATCTATGTACAGTATCCAGGTAATAAGTGGCCCTGTTTTGATACTGTAGTGTTCAAATAACCTTTTATTTTTAATGAAATACGTAAAGCTTATCCCAATTATTCATTACAGTTGACTGACTCTGTTCCTCTGCTCCTCTTAGAGAAAGTCATCTGATGCCAGCTATTAAATTTCATATAGTAGAAGGAGAGTTCTTAAGTTACGTAGCAAATGTCAGTGCATGGGGTAGATTTTCAGCAGTGTGCAAAGTATCATTACCTTACAGTTAATTCAGTTTTATGGGAGTATGCTTTACTTGCCATATCTGAAAAAAACCAAAATCACAACTGCTTGAGCTGACATAAATATTCAAACTGTTAATGCATTAACATAAGTGACAGTACCAGATTGCAAAGCTTAGGATAAAATCAGAAATAACTAAGTATGGTGTAGAGCATCCAAGCAATCAAAAACCTTGCATAATATAATAATGCAGCTGGTTAGTAGTAATTTAAGTCTCCTTAATAGATAAGAACTTTGAAGCAGTCTCTAATGAAATATCTTTTTGGTCTCAACAGTACCATAAATAAGTTCTCTCTTATGTTTTCCTTGTTTCCAGGCATATTCATGACAATCAAAGAAATTATTTCTGATTATTATTATTATTATTATTATTATTATTATTATTATCATATGCATTTTCAAATTTATATATCACATACATATCAACGTGAAAAATAGGTGTTATTCCATGACCCTGAGCAGCTGAGCAATGTATATTTTAGAAGGTCAAACACTTGATGGCATTTGAATATTTGCAACAGCAAATAAATAGTTTACACATTCAGAGCAGTGCAAAAGAAAGAGACAATAGAAGTTCCTCCATTACAGCAATTAGACAAAGCCAGTACACTTGGCTTGTTGTGAGAGGTGATACAGTCCCAGAAACAACTTTATTACCTGTCACGTTGAGATACAGAACCATAAAACTCTCATCTCCCCTTGTAATTTCTGACATACTCAATAGCCCTGGTAATTGAACTACACTCCTAGGACGTTTTTAGCATTCTGAGACACCTTACCAGCTAACTACTGGCAATTAAAATCTGTGATGTGAATAGAAAAAAAATTAATTAATCAGCAGTATATAAGTAACAACAAAAATAGTGCATTGCTGCAGAAACCAAAATTTCAACAGAAAATGTGCCATATAATCTATGCTAAAATAACAGGGTGCAAAAAGCCTTCTTAAAAACTGGACTCTGGTATGTGTTCCCATACATAAAATAAATCATGTGCATCTTCCTATCATTCAGATGTGAAAAAAACTGCCTGGAGCTATGATAACAGCTGAATGTTTCATTCTGCAAAGAATTAATATTTTCAGCAACAGTAACCAGCACTTTATGGAGATCAGATAAATCATTGCAATAAATACAAGCTACAGAAGAAGAGACAGTATATTTTCTTAATTTATTCATTCATCTATTCAAAATATACATTGATGCATTGACATTAAGATATATAAAACATTAAAAGAAACAGAGAGGTGTCTGGGGCTATAGAGCTTTCACTTTGTTTTGATCATTAAATTCTAACAATAGATCCAAGATTAGATTATGCACTCCCATTTACAAAAATATGATATGAAAACATTCTGTTCTGGTATGAAACATAAATGGTAAATTAATTGCTTCTCCAAGCCATTTGTAGCCGCTTTGGAAAACACGTTGAAGACATACACTATTCACACAATACCTTGGAGATCAATGTCTTAACAGTAATGAATTTTATGCTGGCCACTGTATTACCAGTCAGTTAAGTATTTTCTTAGTTAGACACTTGAGAATTTAGCAAGTAATTAATGATCATGAAAGATGAGAAGATTCATTATGGGCAATATACATTTTTCTAAGATATGTCATTATTCAGGTTTGTCATAAAGCAACACCTATTATATTAAAAACACACGAAGGACTGTAGGCCTAGGGAATAAATTTACAGAGAGACTGGAACTCTGAAATATGAAATGCTGTAATACCCACATTTCACAAGGCCATGACAGTCTTGAGGTAGCCTGTCTGTGCCCAGGTGGTGCTCCTTTGCTTTCAGAGGAGCTCTACAAGGAGGGTAAGCTGCCTCAAAAAAAGGAACAAACAAGATTAGACAAGGCAATCTGAGTCAGTTCCAAGAGGTGCTGAAGAGGATAATGAACCTAAGCATCTTCAGCAATACTCTAAACATAAATTGGAGTGCGAGCTTGAATTCAAGTCTGAGTGCATTTTATAAACTGGAGCAGCTACAACAGAAGAAACTCAGTGTTGTCTCTACAATGCTGCGTAGGGTTTGTCCTTGAAGGCAAACTCAGTCTATTCATATTTACCAAATGCTAATCTCCACCCATCCCACCTCACTTGTAAAAACACTAGTTGATCATATTAGGCAGACAAGATAGCTTACACTCTTCCTACAAGTGCCCCAAAGTCACATCCCTGAGTTCAGACCACTTAAATGGGAAATAAGAACACCAGGTAGCAGGAAGACAAGGACAGATCACAACCTTCTTCTTCCCTCCCTCCTTCTTTCCCTCCTTTGAAATAAACTCAGAAACTGAAGAGGCATGCTTATCGGTTATATGTTGCTGTCATTCTTACATTTTTTATTGTCTTGGTACACTTACCATGCAAAAAAAAATCCCAAAACATAAAACAGTTACAATAAAAAAAGAGAAAAAAGCCATCTTCTTGCACTACAAATTATTCAACAAACAAAATTGAAAGCCCAGGAGAAAAAAGTAAAACTCTATAGGCAGCTGTTGTTTTCTTAAAATCAGCCTACATCTTTGGAGGGTTGAAGTGACAATAACCCACAAAATGCTATTCACTTGGAAGGTAATTCCTCCCATACATACAAAGCTACACAAAATGAAAATTGGTAGTGCAAGTAGAATACTATTTTCAGCCAGGGAAATGACCCTTGAAGAATTACATTTATTGCTTCCTCTGTTGCTGTCATGCTGACTCCTGAAAATCTGAACCATCATTCTACCTGTGGGTTCTGCTGTTCTGTTTCATAGAGAACTACCCGGGTTCAATGAGAGCTGCATCGTTTTTAGCCAAGTGCACAGAGTATTTCACAAAGAGCAATTAATCTCTGAGTTGCCTGTCTCCTGTTTCATCCTTTTGATTAAAGTTGTATGATAAAGGTGATGTCTAGGAAAAACAGTTCCTAAGAAATCAGCTCAGCCTAGAAAACTCATTAATGTTACACTTCAGTTACATCAAAGAAAAACTGGCATGGAGCTAACAACAGTCACCTTCACAGAAACACCCTGACAGTCGGATTTGAGAAGGGGAAGATCATGGGCCCATTTGTCTAGAGAGATGAAAAAATATTCTCTTGAAAATCAAGAGAAAATCTCTGTAGCCAGTCTAGACACTGTGCATTCAGCTGATGACCCAGGCACAGACTTACAGAGATCAGTAACAACCACCAGATATTTAGTGAACACATGGCAAGCACTTCACTTGGATGCTCATAATTCTCAGAATATATTCACAAGCTGTTATATATTGACCAGCAGTATGTTGTCTTCCCTGGAAGCCCTCACTGAGATAATAGTTTTGTTCCTATAGGCAGCATCACTGACAGAAAAAGGACATAGACAAAGGGCCCACACACTATGCCATAAATAAAGATGAAAGGATTAGCCCTAAAGCCACTCTTCTGAGAAGAGCAGTCAGGGAGCAGAAGTACAGGTGGGGGCTAAGCCAGCAAATGAGCAGACCCCACAGACTGAGCCCTCCCCAATGAGCACTGTTCCACAGGGTCTCAGTACAGAGGGCAGGGCCAGGGACCAGTAACAGGATCCACGGACAGACAAGACAAACAATAACCCAGTACTGGGATCCAGCTAGGGTGTCAAATCAGGAACGGCAGGAGACAAGACTGGGTATAGGCTCCCAGTGTAGCTCCAGGAAACAGCTGGGTGCCCAGGGCTAAGGTAAAATGGGACTCGTGGACCATGGGAAGGAGGATGAATAGATGGGGGTCTCAGATGTGGCTGCTCAGGGCAGTTAGGACCTACAGGTGCACTCCTGCACCTGACCAGAACCATTCCTGGTGTCACTTGGAGGCTGTGACTTTGAACACAGTAAATTTCCTTGGTAGCTTCTGCTGTTTCTTGCTAAAAGTTCAATGGAGTTATAAGAAATATATGCAAGGCATGAAAATTAAAACCAGACTCCAGCTCATGAGTTCCTTAAAATCTGATAAACAAGAGACAAGTGGCAGTGAGAGTTGCCTCTTTACTTTCTTTAACCTCCTAATGCCATATCTATAATGAAAATTTACATACAGAAAATTTGGGAAATCCTACCACTAATTTTCATCAACAAGCTTATATTTTTTATAGTTAAAGGTACCCTTGGTACAGACCAAGGTGACCAAGGTTTCAGGAAGAACTAAAACAGGGTCTGAGTAAAAACCTGAGCAATGGTTGGCCAAAAGAAGGGCATGGATTCTAGAAGGAAGGTTTTGGTTTTGATAGAGAGCCAAGATGATCTGTTTCATCTTTCCTTTACCTATCTCCTATGTTCCTTTTTACCTGTAAGTGTGACACTTTAATATGTCATGTTTATTGGCTTCCTGAAAAAATTGGTATGCATGATATCTGTGTTTGACTTGTCTACTGGTCTTGAAAAGAGGCAGCAGATTGCCTTGATATTTTGCTTACCCTTTTCTGCCTGAATTAACTACAGCCTTTTTATATGAGAAAAAATATATGGATTAACAAAAACCATGCCTATCTTGTCAAAACCAAGACCACTAGACAGATCCATGTTATAGTCTTATTTTTGACTCAAACCTCTGTCAGGGCACCTATATAGAAGAGAGGTCACACAGACTTGAGGGTCTTCACCACTATCTACTCTTTCAAATGTATTTCATTATTTCCGTTCTGACAAGACAAATTAATAAACCCATTGTTTAGACTTGTTTACTATCATTTTGATCAATAACTATGTTCAATGTGGGCATTCATTACCGGCCAGAGATGAGATAATTAGCATAGGAATATAAGTGCCTTTAATAAATTGCTTCACAAACGGGAGTAATCTTGGGAACAGAATTAGGAAACCATTTTTGTTCTGTTTCCAGAGAATGTCCCTGTGTTGTATGTCAAAAAGAAAAAAAATGTGAAACAGTGCAAAGCCAGACACTTAAACTACGATTTTATTAAAAGAAATTATAAGACTGCATAAGATGTAGGCCACAAAAGGAGACTGGAAAAAGTGATTTGCGAACAATAAATTCTTTTCATCATTCTATAGCTACATGAAGCAATATATTTTAATTGGCTGGATCTGAGAACCTATATTTTTCCTCTCTTCCTACTCCCCTTTTAACTGCAGTATTACCCTTCTTTTATGAGACCAAAAATGGCAGGGTACCAGCACAGCTATGAAGGGAATACCTTACCATACATGTAGTGTAGATAGGCTTTAGCCACTGCCAGGAGGCTGAGTCTTACCAGAATGAAAGGGAGAGGCCAGAAAAACGCTCCTCCACTGCAAGTTATACAGGAAGAATTCTCACCCACAAGATTTGTGAATCAGCACACAGGGGCCATTGAGAGGGCACAGGAAACCTAAAATAAACCAAAATTAAAGCATAGGAAGTTACCAGTTCCCTAAAGAATAAAAAATCCAAGAAATAGGAAAAATACTCTCCTTTTTGTGAGGGCCATTCCACCAACTTAAAGTAAATACAGCCCCCTTTTTCAGAGTCAATAAGCAGAGAGACAAGTAAATAAATGTGTTTCAAACCAATTGGGCAAGGTCTTATTAAGAAAGCTCTTTAGAAAGAGGTCTGTATCATGAGGAAGCCTGAACCTCTGATCCACAGCAAGGATCAAGATTTCTGTGTGGAAAATGGAAAGAGAGAATATTCCAAGTCCTGACAACTGCAATTCGATTGAATAAAACATTGAAATAAATAATGTTATATCCAGTTGTTCCTAAGCTTTTTAATTTTAGGAATTACAGAAGAAGTATGTCTCCTGATGAATATGATACAAAAAGTCAGTAATTAAATATTTTAGTAGATGTATATTTCAAGTTGTCACTTTCAGGTCTCTTTCAGCATCAGCCAGCCACTGAGATATAAGCAGCATTCACCTTTCTGAGCAACAGCTTCAAACCTTTCCCTTCCCCCCCTGCAGGGGTAGACACAGGAACTTGCAGAGTGTATATTCCCTGTGGAAAGGATGAAGGGTGCCAATCTGTAACAAATATTTCATTTTTAGCTGTCCAACACACTCACTGAATAACTTAATCTGTAACCAGCAAAGACAGATTTAAAAGTTCTTTCGAAAGTTTTCTGTTATCCATTAGCTGGTGAAATATGGCATTGCTCTCTTTTATATCTATTTTACTTAAATACAGCTGTCTTCTATCAGCTGTTGTATAGAAAGGATGGATTTGCTGCTAAAGAACTACACTAACTCCATGTTTAAACTCCCAGCTGCACCACTGATTTTCTATATCCTGTAAAGAGATAGCCCAGGGTTCGCTAGTTAGGAATTGGTTTAAATTTCACCTTCTCCCCAGTATAGATGGAGAAAAACATGTTAACATAAGATCTCCCCTGAAATTAAATATAATCAAGGAGATCCAATAGGATTAAGTGATTTAACTTAGCCTAGGTGCAAACCACAGCATAGTTATGGTTGAGGCTATATTACGTTAGGCCCTTATTAGCCAAACCTGATCCAGGTCAAGCTCACTCAAAATTAAGTCTTAAGCAGATACTCTGAAAGCACATGAATAAAGCTTGGCAAACCAGTGTGTGTTTTGAAAAATGGGGAAAAAAAAAAAAAAAGCATTTGGAGTAAATTCCAAGCATGCTTTTTTTTTTTTTAAACTTCGCTGGGGTAGGAAGAAGTGGAAAAAGGACCTAAGGCAACAAAGAAATTTTAATCTAGCCCAAACAGGATGTTTTATCTCTCTTTATTCTTTAGCATATTTCTAACATTATTACTACTATTAGTCAAAATAAATCAAAATAAGTTTTGTTAAATGCAGTAGTGAAGCATGGTTTTGGAATATATAATTGAAAGAGCTCTTTGAAAACACCAGAAGAAAGCATTTTCACTTTTCAGAAAGAATGTCCATTACACAAACATTTTCAATAAAGTCAAAACCGCGGTCTTCCTGTAAAAGTGCTGTTCATCTAAGAAACGGCCCCTATCTGCACTCATTGGCACTCTTATGCCAGGCTGGAGAGAGGGAGCTTTGCTGAGCCTTTCACAGGGTGAAGAGGGACAGCATGGTCCCTGTGAACTCCTCACACCATGAAGAGTGGATAGTGAAGTGATTTAGTTCTAGATCAAGCCTGTACTGGAGGATCAAGCTGTCATAACCTGCCCTGACCATGTATGTCTACTTTCACATACATGTACGTGTGTATGAGCATGTGCATGCTTGCACATGCACCCACACATACATATCATATATGCACACATGCGTGTACTTAGTGCCATTGCTTTAGCCTTATTTGCAGCCAAGAACACGACAGAAAGACATGGTGCCAGGAAACAGAGCGATATCTCAGAAAATAATCCTCTCTACTACCCATAGATGCTGCAGAAGCAGATTATCTCTCATGAGTTTCCATGGTAAACTACATTAATGAAAAATGCCTCATTTCTGAATTGCATCACAAGAGAGCAATTGTAATGGAAGCAACAATGAGATATGTAGGTGATAATGTCCTTTCTCCTCAATGTAACAGAACGGGAGGAACGTATCCCTGTTGTGCAGTAAATGCCAATAGGTGTAGCCAAAGTGTTTATTGTTCTGAAGCCCTCAGGAAATCTGAGTAAAAACTAAAGCCAATTTTTCTATTGGATCATTCAGTGAAATGAATGCTCATTATAACACAGAGAAATTAAACAATGTAAGGCCATTTTAAATTTAAATATATTTTAGCAAGTAGAGCAAGGACTGCCACATTATTCTCTCGGTAGGGTGTGAGCTGCTGTATCAGTTAGCATCTGTTCTTTGTAATTCCTCCAGTCAGAATGTGATGATTTAGTAAGTAAGCAAAAAACCATACTTCTGAAAATTAACATTGTTCCTGAAGTGTTGTTTCTAGTTCGTATACAGTAGATGGCACTGGTGGAATAAGAAGTTATGATACGTGGCAACTTGTAAAAGGTCCTTAGCCTTCACCATGTCCAGTCAGGTTTTGAATGTCTGCAAGGATGGAGACCCCACAATCTGCTTGGGCAACCTGTACCTGTGTTTTACTGGCCTTACAGGAAATTAGGGTTTTCTTATGCTCAGATGGAATTTGCTCTATTTCAATTTGTGTCCATTGTCTCTTGTCACTGGACACCACATAAAGAGACTGGATCCCTCTTCTTTGCACCTTCAAAGTATTTATACATATTGATAAGATCCCCAACTGAATCTTCTCTTCTTCAGGCTGAACGGTCGCAGTTCTCTCAGCTTCTTCTCATGTCAGATGCTCCATAGTCATCTTCAAGATCTTTTGCTGGACTAACTCCAGTATGTCCGTATGTCTTGTACTGAGGAGCCCAGAATTCAACACAGTGCTCCAGATGCTGACCACAGGGGAATGATTACCTACTGTGATACTCTGATGCTTTTCCTAATGCAGCCCAGGGAGCTTTTGGCTTTCCTTGTTGCAAGAACATATTGCCTGTGAAGATCCCCATGTCCTTTTGTGCAAAGAACTTTGCATTTGCCTTTGTTGAACTTCATGAGACTCCTGTTTCTCCAGCCCATCAAGGTCCCTATGAATTGGTAGCACGACCATCTCCACCATAATAACCAATCCTCCAAGCTTTTTATCATCTGCAAATCTGCTGAGGCTGCACATAGTCCTTCAATTCCCCATTTGCTCCTCATGCCACTTGCATTTAGTGTATGAGCACCTGGCCATACTCGTAATGATCAATGCTGATTTCCCAAGGAAAAGTGTGAGAGGCTGCCTCCTCCCCTCTGGTGATGTTTTGGAGAGGCTGTCAGGCATGCCTACAGAGAGGTCCCACTCAGGGCTAACCCTTTCACTCTGGCAGCTAACTTGAAGATGAGGCTGGCCCCTGCCTGAACTACAGCCCCTGCTGCATCACAGCCATGCCCCTGCCTGGCCCCAGGCACCACCACTCCAGACCTGGACCCAGCCCTGGCCCCTGACCTCTGGATTGACTTCCCAGCTTGACCTTGCACCTCCCTCATCCTGGCAGCTCCCCAGGTTGCTCCCCATCCTGTTTGGGGTGGTGGAAATGGTCCTAGCTGGGGAGACCCTGACCTGCCAGTCCCATGAGAAGCTCCCTCAGCTTCCAAGTCTTCACCACCTATGGAGCCACTGGCCCACGAGACACCCTGACTGACTGAAGAAATTATTTTTATATGGTGATGCCTTAAGCTCCTAATGGTTTTTTATTTTTCTAATATTTGTAAGACTTATAAGTTTTATAAGTAGTGGAAGTAGATTTTAAAAGCAGCAACCCCTCCCTTCTTTGTCCCTTGTCCCTTTCCCTTTCTCCAGCACCCTTGTTTATACATTCCTTAACCCTCTCACCCCATTCTATGCTCCCTATATCAATCCTACTCCTGAACACAGCAGAGATGTTTAGTCTTTTGTCAAGGTAAGGCCTAGATTGTTGGTAGAACAGCATATCAGGGCCTAAACCACAGAATACGGTCAAGAATTAGGTAACCATGTACCCTTTGTGCTCTGATGAGGAGGAAGGTGGGATGAACACGGGGTCCCAAAATACACCCCAGACTCATTTTAAGGGGGTGGACCCGGGGCGGATCAGAGTAAAGGCCACAGGGTGGACACATCTGGGATTGGATGGATGGTATTATAAAATGTAACCTCTCAGGTACAGCCTGCGCGCGTCGTGTAACATCTACTGCCTTGGCAAATAAACCCTTTCTTATCTCACCCCTAATTAACTGCTCTGGAGATTTTTTCAGCACCAAAATTCCACAGCAACAATGGCTTACATTGGGCAAAATAAATTTCACCTTTCTTCTGAATTAATGCAGAAACTCCCTCCCTCCCTGCTTACACACAATACCTCCGAATGCAAACAAAGCATGTTTCTTTATTTGGAACACATTTTTCTAATTTCACCATGTATGAAGCACAGAATTGTTACTAAATGAGCGTTCAGATATTTTACACTACTGAGAGATTGCTGCAGCTCTGGTTCAGTTCCAAGTGACCACAGCTGAAAGAAATGTGACGTGTATTTTAGAAGAAATCTCCTATGGCAACTTCAAAAAGGCTGTGGCTTTTCAGATAGGCAATATCTCCCCTAGGATGACATTTATTTTGGTGCTGTTGTCCTGATAATGACTACCATCAGACAAATGTTACAAAACTCAAGGAAAAATCCTTTGACTGATGTCTAAACTGACTGCTGAGTAAAAAAGTACATCCAGTGTCCTCACGAGGCTCTACTAAGGAGGGATATGATGTCATTTAAGGGACAGAGACAGAAGCAAGAAAAGGATGGTGAATTTCCTTTATGTCACTCTTAAACTATGCCTTCTTTGATATTAACAAAATATGCTGGAGATTTAAAATTTTATTTATTTTTATTTATTCAGCTTTTAATGGAAAGGTTTTTTCCTTCAGAAGACACAATAAATCACCAGAGCTGTTACATAAGGTTAGCTGGTGCTTGGAAGCTTCTGGAGTATTCACCCTGGGCATTCAAAAATCTGAATTTTCCAGCTTTTATTACCAGTTTAAATATTACAGCCCAACCAATTTAGTTTTATACTAGTTTTAGATTTAATAGTGGTGTTAAAAAAGTGAAACCAAATGGAACCTTTTACTTCCAAGTACACTTTAAAAGCATTTTGATAGAAGATCTTAAACAAGTTACAACTTTCTATTCTGATATGCCACATGTGAATAAAAGAACAGATCCAGAGCAATTTCTTCAATACCTGGATAAAATGTGGTTGGGATTGCCAAGTGTTCTTAAGAGTAAGAAGTTATATAGTGAGCCTAGGGGAGGAGAAAAAGGACACTCTTCTTTACCAGAGAACAAATAGTTATTCTTACATACATGTTATCACTTTAGAGTTTTTCCCACGCATTATACATGCACCACACTATCTTGGAATAATTTCCATTCAGCTTTTGCACAAGATGCACAACTGACAGGTCTGGGAAATCATTCCTAGATCTTTATTCTCTGCTGGACTTTGGGACTGAACAGTCTCATCTTCCATTTCATTGTATGTCACTGTATTGAGTGAAAAGTGGGCAACCTATTAGATTCACTAATACTCTGGAGCCAAGTAACACACGTATAGTTTCCCCAAACACTGTTTCGGCAGTAACTTCATGAACATCTGCTGCCCGCAGCCAGGAGCACCTCCTTCCCCTGCAGTTAATGATAGCAGTAGGCAGCTTGTGTCTGCACCTTCTTATGCAAGTTCAGTTCCCTCTATCAGCTTGAGGTCTATGGCTCAGGGCAGTGAAGAGCAGCTGCCACAGAAAAGGTGAGAGCATACCAGTTGTGGTCAGTGTAGCAATGTAAAATGAAAAATTATGTTTCATTCTTCATTCATTTCATTCTTCAATACTTCAGTCCATTCTTCTGGAAACAGTCCAAATTTTCAGAATTCATGGGAATAGCTGGCATTGCAAAGGGCCTGATAGAAGTAACAAAATATGTTAAAATTTTTACCTAAACCTTGCTGAAAAACTGATGAATTGTGAGAAGGAAAGCAAATTGCAAATTACAGTGGAGAAAAAAAAAGTTTAACTGAACTTTCATTGTAATATCATAGGAAAGGCAGACAGCATCCCTGAAATCTGGTGTAACAATGTCAGGAGACGTGGAGTTAAAAAGAACAAGAAAATGGCATTAAATATAATCTACTCCTATTCTTGCAGCTGGACTCCATCCAAGGCATTCACATAGAGATACATAATCCCCTCCTCCTCAGAACCAAAACACACAGTAGAGACGTTTGGTGATACAGATGAGAAGTGAGCAAAAGAAGGAAAATAGCTTGAGGTATTCTAAATTCTTCTCCAAAATATATAGCCAGCAGGTATGAGTATGAATCATCAGCCAGACAGGCACATAAATTATCATCCACCCTGTACTGGCTTTGTTTCACTTGCTTTTAAATTTGTTAAAGAATTGTTTTGTTTTGTTTTAACACCAGAGCCATCAGGTTTTGTGTGCTCTCTTGGGTTATTTTCAGCCTTCAGAACTGTCTGAAATACAAGCCATACAAAACAAGTTATTCCTTGTTCACCCTCATAACTCATCATACAACAAAATCATTGCCCTACTGCCTGCAGGTGACTGATCGAGAAGGTGAGTTCTGACGCTGAAGAGATTATGACAAAGAATGGGGCTTAAGAAATCAGAATCTGATGTGGAAAAAGAAAAGGTTAGTTTCCTCCCAATTAACCTTTGGGGTACAAATGCTAGCACATCAATTTGAAGCTGATGCTTCATGTCAAGAATCTGTAAATTAAAGTAGTATTCTTCTCTTCTGAGAAGCAGGAATGAAAGTTTTGCAAAGGAACTGAGATTCAGATGTCTGCACTTTTTCCTCTATGCCATGTACAAAACAGGATGCCATGTACTAGTACAGAATATTCACCATTTGCTGTTGGCTGAACTCTCACCAGGACTGAGTTTCTAGTTACTAGATCCCTGTATTTCAAAAGTGCTGGGAGAACCTGGTAGCTCATTTTTATTAAGCAATGTGATATTCAACACTCCATCACCTAGAAATTATCCACAAAATTTAAGACTGAGCTCAAAAATGCCAGATCATGTGCCTGCAGTCTATAGAAAAGGTATATATGAGCTTTCAATAGCCAATTCACTGAATGGAGCAAAATCTGAACTGCACCATGAGCAGTGTCACATGAAAGGAATGGGAAATTTTGAAGAACTTGAGTTTTGAATGGACATACATGATCCAATGTGAAAGGAATTCATCTTTTGCACTAGAGACCTTACCTGTAAAATCTACATGTTGATGAGATAGTTAGGCTCCATTTATACTCAAAGGAGAGATGTGAGAACTCCCAGAAAGATTAATTTGTCTACTTTTAGGTATTGATTATGAGATCAACTAAGTCACAAATCACATTATTGGCTTTCCTATATATATTTTCTAGGCAACTATTCAGATGAGGACTTCTGTATTTATAGAATCATAGAATGTTTTGGGATGGAAGGCACATTTAAAAGTCCTCTAGTTCCATGAGCAGGGACATCTTCAAGTAGTTTAGGTTGCTCAGAGCCCTGTCCAACCTGACCTTGAATGTGTCTAGGGATGGGACATCTACAGCCTCCGGGCAACATTTCAACAGATGACTGTCGTTGTCCTGTCAGATTGAAAAGATGCTTATGAAACAATTTGCCTGAGCTCAGGAACAGATTAATTATTAGAGCATTTACCAGGTCAGTAGGACACTTGAGTTTCATTATTCCCCACAGTGATCAGGGTTCAGGTCTACTGGCAGAAGGGAACTTTAATCCCTTATCTCTTAGTACAGGTGGGCCACAGTTCAAGCAAATAATAGGGAGTAATCAAGTGGCCTTACCACTGAAATGGAATCACGGTCATCTGGGTTCCTGTCAGCACTTCCCTGAGCAAAGCAGTCATGATTAAAAAAGAACAACAAAACTTAGAGCCAGACTTAGGTCCTCTGTTTCCTTGCCAAAAAACAACGCTGGAAAGCTAGACATTCCTAGCATATCCTTTTAGCATCTCTGACTGTTGAATTCTTTGATGCCCCTGAATAATGAAGAGTGCCTTTCTCATAACCAGATGGTTAATTTCTGCACGGGTTGTGTCGCATTCCTCTCAGGCATGCGAGCAGCTATGTCATTGACCAGAAAATAGGCTTGTCTATCTGCTTCTATCCGACGACTTCGAAACGTGGCAATACTGTTCATTTGTTAATGAGAAAATGCTTAGAAACACTGCAGTCTTCAGGGACCTTAGACTCCCAAAGAAGTCTAGGCAGGGAATAACTTCCCAAATGTTCAGTTCAGCCACAGCAGCAGTATTCTTAACAATGCAGAATAGAAAAACTTTAGGTACAAAATTAATTATCAGTAGAAATCTGGAAGTTCCATTGCTTTTTAGTCATAGAGATGATTGAATATATTAATTTTTTATAATTTTCCTTTTGAAATTAGACATCAATGTTCTTTCAAAATACACTTTAGGCACCTAGGCAAAGTTTTCAGATTTTTCAAAAATATTTGTACTCTTTTGTATTAAATTTCATCTCATTCCCACTGTTCTGTTCTCAAGCTTATCTAATTTTTCCTGTATCCTAGTTCTCTTCCATATCAAGTGTGACCTAGTTCCATATTAGATATCATTAGTTCAAACCTACTTCTCATGCCAAAATCATTAAAGAAAATACTAAGAGCCACTCCAAGGCTGATTCATGAGAAATGGTTCTAGTAGTAGTTCCCTTCCACCCATTAAATATTTTTTTCAACATTGCTCATTTTCATCTTCACTTTAAACAACCCCCTAACTATGTCAAAGTTTGCACCTCTGTCTTATTAATGAGCACTTCCTAAAGGCATCATTTCAGATGCTTTATTCATAAATTAGTCTGTCTCAGTGGGATTATTTCCATTTAACTTCAGATGTCTTCAGGGTGGTCATCTACATCTGAGCTAATGATCCCTGGCTGACTTTACAGTCAATAGAGAGAAATAAGCACTCATAGTGATTCATCTGACTTATTTTAGATATTTATTTCAGGATGGGATGAATCATACCCTAAAAGGAACTATTTTTTAGCATTGCTAAAAAAGGGAGCATGAGGTGACTAGTTCAGAAATAAAGGTCTCCAGAGCAGATATGTGCATTTAGTCACATTAATCCCATCATTCGTGACCAAACAAATTTGATCTCTGCTTTATAAAATCTGCTATCCAAAAAAATAATTCAGGCATAAACCTCACTTGGCAAAACTTATTGCAATTTATACAATTTACTTTTATCTTTATGTCATAGACTATTCTTTCGATCATAATTTTATCTTGCATACTCTTGATGTTACACTATTAGGTGTGTTGTTGATCAATATTTTCACCCTGAATAAATTAAGCTCATGTGTTTTTCTTTGATCTGCAAAGCAGATTTTCTGCTCATTCATTTTGATCTGTATTTTATTTTTTTAATTTAATATTACATATTTATTTATTTGTAATTATGTACTAGATAATATTGGTCTTCTTTATGCTTATATTTTACATTTTCTAGTAAAGTGCTGAATTACCTAAAAGTTAAGCCCAACCAATGCTTGAAGCTTGGAACACAGGAGATTCATGACTAAATACGTTTTGAAAGGATACACTGTTCATATATATAACTCTTCAGTTGTGTGTCTTTAGAATCAAAATTCAAATAACAAGTAAAGGTAATAAACACAGTTAAGCATTCATTTAATATCCAGTGAATCATAATAGTTATTGAAATCTGTAAACATGAGAGGGGAAGACTGTAAAACTAATCAGAAACACATGATCCCAGATCAGTAAGCAACCTCTGCTCCCCAGCTCCTCTATATTGTGAAGCCTCTTTGCAAACAAATGCACTCCAAAATTATTTCTCTGATGCTTAGTAAATTAATTTCAATTTGACTTTATTAATACCAAATAGGTGTCCTTAATAACAACACACATTCATCGCTAGATTGCCATATTTATCAGAAATAATAAAGTGTAAACATTTAGTATAACATTATAATCATAAAACAGGGTGGTTTTTTTCATGCTCTGAAGAGTCAAAAATCATGCATAATGTAATAGCATATTTTTGAGCTGGGAACAGCAGGCCAGATTTCAAGAGATAATTTAAATCTGTTTTTATTAACAAGAGAAAAAGGTCTTTCAAATGATCTGAAGCAATTTTTGCAAGAAAAGCTGAAGAGGTTATCATTATAAAATGTAATGGTAAACAGAGAATCCTGACAGAGAACATCCTAGGAAACTGTTTTACCCTGTATTTGATCCATATATGGTGAGGACCTGATCCAGAGCTCGTTTGAAAGTCAGCTGAAAAGCTCCTCATGAAGCCAATGGATTTTAGACCAGTGCTGGATTACAAGAATAAGGTAGCTGAAATTATCCACAGGAGTTTGGACATGGGTTTGAGATGAAAAGTAAGTGATCTTCAAGAGCATGTTTATAATTGGTGTTAAAATGAGAAATGAGACTAAACTGTAAATTTGGAAACAATATGGAGTTCTTTTGGATTTCTTTCCCCATTCGACCAGCCCCAACGGCCCTCAAGGCTTTGGATCTGTGGTTTTATTCAGAAGCACTACATAAATAGATGGCAGGTATGAAGTGTAGCATCTAGAGGCTTCTGTAGACCCACCAATAAATCTTAATTCATATATCAGACCCTAGTTTATTAAATATTATGGGTCAATAATATAAGAGCCTCTTTAAAAAATACATGGGTGAAAATTTTATATGGGAAAGTAGATGACCAGAAAACATTGGTTGTGAAAACACTCACATTCAAGAAATGTGTCAGAGCTTCCTATGAGCAAAAACAGAGAAGCCAGCTCATTCACAAATGGGCTTTTTAACATTTACCTCATGTAAGAGTGAGACAGTTTTGTATTATCAGTAATTCACTCATCTACCTTTTATAGACTAATGTAATTTAGCATTTTTAATATTATTACATATATTAAGCTGATTTTATATCAGAGTCAGAGTAATAAAAGAAGAATTATGCTTAGCAGCAGTACTTTGCTATTGAGTCAATGCTCATGGTGTGGTTTCCATCTGCAGACTCTCTCAAGTCCTTCTTTATCTTTAAACTTAGGTAAATTAGGTAAAGTTAATCCAAAATAGGTTAACTACCTAATAACACTATGTTGGGTAAACTGTACATTTTTAATTCAAAATTCTATTCTTTTCATTTGTTTTTTCTCCCTTGGTTATTACTGTAATAATAATTGTTAATGTATTTCATGTTATTGAAGATATGAATTCTTAATGTACTATCTGTGTTTCACTATTCTTTATTATTGTTTTGTATCATGTATTTAAGATTTGAAGAAAAATTAAAAAAAATTATTGTACTGAGAGATTTTTTCCCAGGGCCTGGCTCCTGGAATTCTCTTTGGGAGGATCTCAAGACCAAGAAATGGCACATAGTTTCTAGTATTAAAGGAGACAGACCTTGTTATATTCGGATTTGCCTTATATTTACACAAACTTCTAAAATAAGTCTAGGGATGTAGGGGTGCCTATTTTTCTTTTTGTTGACTATAAACAAGCCCAGAACAAGAAGCTCAGATGTAGATACAAAGCTACATGTGATCAGCTATATTAACCTCACTTCAAGTGATGTAAATTTACCACTGTCTTCTGATGGTCTTCTTGGAAGGAGTGATATAAATCCCATTCAAAATTCTATTCCATATCTTCAGGAGTAGTTCCAGCAAGGAAGAAAAGGAATTAACTGGACACTTTATGCACTGCAAGAGTCTGCAATTCTACCAATCTGAAAAGATACTATCATTTTCAGAGTGGCACTGCTTGCCTTGAGAAATTGTAAATTCTGAGACACTCAGGAGAATATTTTTAAGCAGGAACTTCATAAGGGGGTGCAATCTTTGCCAAAGATACAGCATATTCAGAGAAGTACTCACTCGACATAGCCTGTTGATAACCAGAAAAATCTTTGGAGTTTGAAAACAGATATGAAAGGAATATTTAGATCTACATCAGGCCTCACCTTAAAGAAGAGCAATAGCAAACTTCCAGCTTGGTCTCCTCTGTAACCTTAAGGATAATCGCACTGTGACTTGTTTAACATGATGCTATACACTTGAGAGTCAGCAACATAAATTTACCTGAAGGGTCATTCAGAAGACATGGTCTGGTTGAAAGCCCAACATGGTCCTTCTTCACTCAATACAGTGTCAAAATCACATTTCTGTTGCTGATAAGAACAAACAAGCACTTGCTCTTTTCTATTTCTCTCTCCTTTTTTTTTTTTTTTTGGAGATGTAGGGTGCCTTACTCTTAAATTTAGAGCACAATAAACGGTCTGGACACCATTTTCCAGATTGCTGTTAATACAGCCTTTTTTTAATGTGTTGAATTGTGTGCTAGGAAAAAACATCACAAGAGCCTTGAACATACAGTGTCCCAGACAGAATCTATGAAGCCTTTTATTTGCTTGCCCTGTGTATAACTGGTGGTTTAAAAACTATTTAAAGAAAAATAAGATTTTTTTTTCAATCAGGTGTGGTCATTTCTGTGTAAGCTTGGTACTATAAGGCCTGTAACAGGGGCACTCTGTTAGCATCTACTGTGTAGCAAGGTATTTAAATCATTAAGCAGACAGACTACAGCAGACTAAATTTACATGGCAGGTATTGTGCAATGCTGGAAGGTGATTCTACCAAAAAAAAAGAGCCATTCTGTAAATTTGGGGTAAATATGAAATCTCTACACTAGCAAGAAGGTCAGGATGTGCAATGTTAAGTGGCTATCATCCAGATTAAAGATGCAGTTTGCAACATGAGATTGAAGAAGACAGGACACTGCTCTACCCAGCACCCTATAAGGGGATAAGTGGTGAAATCACACTCAGCTCCACATCATATGTGTCTGTGGTAGGAGGGTAGTACCCAGCTGTTCTATTAGTCACTCACTGGAGAGATGAGGACTCAGGCTGCACTGCAAATATCTAAAGTGGAATCACAAGAATCCTCCCCTCTTTGTTACATGGTCTTCCACTGCTCTTTCTCCCTCCAAAGTGCTCTCCCTTCTTTCATGACTAAACTCATTTATTCAATTAATCACTTGGTAGTGAGAAAGTACCATTCTCAGACAGCTTGCTTTTCCACATTTTTTGAAGTGATGAGGAAATTTTGCATGTCTATAAAGACACCTAAAAGCTTACTGTGGTCATTTCTATTGAATCAAAATCAGGAACCTTGAGCAAACATTTTGTTTAGGGTTAAGGTAAAGTACTTTCATGCACAATATATTTCCTTGTATTCACTTACTGTGTATTTTACTATTCCTGTAGACTATACAAAAAAATCTTCCACCAATGCACATCCTTTCCCTTAAACAATATGAGACTGACTTGGCTTGTATTCAACCTCTGCCATTGGTTGCAGCAGCCAGTCTTCAAATGCAATAGCACATACTTTAACTCTTGGGCAGCTTTTGTATGCTGTTTTGTTATTTATGATCCATCTACCATGCTGGGGGGGGTTGAGGGGGCGAGAGTATCCCCATTCTATTCATAAGTGCAAGCAAAATTCTGGTGTTAAATTCTGCTTGATCCCTTAGTGCTTCTGTAGCTGTGTTCGGGCAACCAAACCCGTCAGTGTTGTATACAAACCAGCTCTTTGCAGCAGATACAGAATATAAGAATCCCCTTATGGTAGCTGTCTTGTTTTTATAATGGGGCACGTAATGGGGCACGTAGACAGTAAAAGTGTCTTCTGTGTTCAGCATTACCTTTTCAGAGTCAGGTACAGATTGCTTCCTGCTTACTGCTTCCCTAAATATCACCACCCCTATGGCAACCAAGGAGGAACATGGTGTTCTATATATGCTATGCATAATGCCTTCTAGGAAAGAGTTAGTTTGGATTCACCGCTGATGGTTCTGATTGTGTGTCTATAAGGCCCCTCACCGGCCACTGCTGAGGAGAACTAATGAAATGCAGCAAAGTCAGCAAGAGGGAAGGCACAGGCAGGTACTTCAGCTGTCACATAGCTTTTGTTTTGATATTCTAATTCACCAGGATCACTCTCCTTCTTAGGAAAAAGAAACATTTGCTGCCACATTTGGTGTCACATATCTTTTTGAAGATATGAGTGCACTTTTGGAGCTCTCCAACACAGCTACCATAGGGAAATAATTTTGTTGCTGGAGTTATCTCAACTGTAGAACTGTTTGTACCATTTAGCACCCCCTACCCACCCTGACTATTCTCTTTCTTGCTTCACTACAGCATGGCTAACTAGGCAAATCTATTATCCCAGATCACCATTATGAACACTTCCCTATTATTCATCAGGATTGGCTCTAACATCCACCTATGGGGGAGAATCTGGTGGCAGATCAATATGATTCTGCTACTAAGAAGATAATACATACACTGCTGTAAATACAATTTTACCTAACTATGCTCCTTGCCACCATCTAGTGGGTGGCTGGACATTTTGTTTATCCCTAAAAATTACTGGGTTATCTTTTGGGACAAGGCACATAAATACTTTGCATATGTACCATACTTAAATGTATTTGTCAAAAATAGCTTCTTTGCTAGCTGGTTCAATAACAAATGTATCTCCTACATGTTTTCATCAGAAGTCAAATATGGCAAGTCTTTCCTCTGTATTTAGTTTATCAAAGCTGTCTTTGAAAATCTCAGCCCACTGAAAGTCCAAAGGAATGTATGACTGTTTTCAGATGGAGCAGTATTTGCCTCAACTTTGCTTTTTGTTTTTCTAACAAAATACATTGTATATGGACCAAACACATGTATATACAAAGAGAAATCCAGTCATGATTCCTTACTCAAATTTGCTTCTGACATCAGCCAGTTAAAACTACTCTCTGGCATTTCATACATTTGTGCATAAGTTCCCCTAGCCCTCCTGGAGTTCTATGAAAGCACTTCTTCTGTCTACTGAAGAACTTCTTCTAAACTGAAAGCTTAACAGAATTAAAAATTGATGCAGCCTTAAGAATACACTTACTGTGCATAAAAGTGTTTTGCTGCTCTGTCCAGTCACAGTTCTGACCTCCTGTTACACTAACAAGCACTATCTCCACTGCAGAAGATTTTCAGCTGAATCAGTCCTCTGAAATTACAGTCAGTTGCGTAACAGACTTGAGTTCTGAGAACCACAAAACTTCCACTCTCTTGCAATGAAGCAGTTTAAAATTTCTACTGCCAAAGTCACAAAAGCTGCAGCATCAATATAACAGAAAAGAACAGCAGTATGATCAATGCTCAAAAAACAATGAAGTTATCAGAACATGGTTAAAAAGCTGCTTGTATTCCCCTCCAAGCATGTTTCCAGAGCTATTTTGAGCAGTCATTACACTCACTCACTCACTCATATACATATATGTATAATACATAGATAGATATGTATGTATGTATGTATACACACACATACATATTTCTCTGTGTGTGTATGTCTGTGCATATTTATGTATACATATGTCTACACACATACATATATTTTCATACACTTCATCTATTCTGACCTATTGATGATTCCTTATCCAATCCTATTCATAGCGATAAGGATTTCCTCAAGTCTTCCAGCTGATCTTGATAGTCTTTCTCTTAAGTGACTCTTGGGGACCTCCTATAAGAACTCTTTTCTTGCTAAGATATGACATAATTATTACTAGTAACACATATTGTCAAACGATATTGAATGAATTCAAAATGATTAGGCTTTCCCATGTTTAAAAATGAATAATAAATAATTTGTTACAGTTTTAGCAGGCAAAACAAGATCTTCTTTCAAAACCTGAGATTCATCAACAACAAAAATGAAGTTGGTGTACACATGTAAAGCAGGCAATTTTCATAGAGTCATAGAATCACAGAATGGTTTGAGTTGGAAGCAACCTTAAAGATCACCTAGTTTTCGCCCGCCTGCCATGGGCAGGGAAACCTTCCACAAGACCTGGTTGCTCAAAGCCCCATCCAACCTCACCTTGAGCACTTCCAGGGGTGGGACAGATACAGCTTCCCTGGGTAACCTGTTCCAGTGTCTCATCACTCTCACGGTGAAGAATTTCTTCCTAATATCTAACCTAAACCTACCATCTTTCAGTTTAAAGCCATTCCCCCTTGTCCTTTCACTATATGTCCTTGTAAAAAGTCCCTCTCCAGCTTTCCTGTCAGCTTTTAGGCACTGGAAGGCTGCTCTAAGGTCTCCCTGGAGCCTTCTTTTCTCCTGCTAAACCCCAACTCCCTGAACCTGCCCTCATCGGAGAGATGCTCCAACCTTCTGATCATCTTCGTGACTCTCCCCTGGACTCACTCCAACAGGTCTACATCATCCTTATCCTGGGGGCCTCAGAGTTCAACACAGAGCTCTCATGAGAGTGGAATAGAGGGAACTACCTCCCTCGAAGTGCTGGTCAATTTTTTTTTTACGCAGCCCAGCATACAGTTGCTGTTCTTGATGCACTAGATCTCACCTGAACCAAAACTTGCATGAAGTGACAGCAGTGCCCTCTTGGGAAGAGCCTAGAATGCGTAAATGGATCATATATCTGCCTACAAGATCTAGATTTACCTGCAGAAAGCAGCTCCTCAACTAGCTGTTTTTGTAACAAACTGTTACTGTTGCTTTTGCATTTAAAGATTTAGAATATCACTCTTAACAATAATATTCATATGTGTTTTTCTTTGCTGCTTATTAGAGAAATAGGTACACTTTATTTGGTAGTTTGTTTATTTAACTAGTTAAATTACCTGAGCCAAAAGTAAAAATAGTTAGATGTAATATGCAAAAAATATCCTTTCTTATGAGAAACAACTTTTGAATTTGACAGATGGCTTAATGTGAGATCTCAACATCCTTTCAACAGCAAAATAAATCAAATAAAGGTGGTAATAAAAGTAGATGGCCTAGAGGCATGTTATTTGCATAGGATTCAGAAAATTAGTTTTTAGGTTTTGGTGGGAATTCACAATAGCCTAATAAGGTTAGTCTCATTAGTCTCTACTCATAGGCACATATGGAAATTTAGAGCAAGAGGAAAGTTAGCCATTGGAAAAAACCTCCTCCCTTCATCCATGTCTTTCTTTTCCCTTCCTCATTGGACAACCATAAGCAGGAAAGGGTAGTCCTGCACTGATAGAAATCAAGTTGAAACTACGGATTTTATTGCTCATCTCTCAGTGTTAAGATTGGTGCAATGATGTGTGAAGATAGTGCAAATGAATGGTGCCAGAAGCTTTGCTGCTCAAGAAGCTGAAATCCCTTTTCCAAAACTGTTGAGGGTACAACAGAATGGACAGCCACTGATACAACCATATCAGTATGTTTTGACACTACAGTCTTAACAAATCCTTTTCTATCTACCATTCAGAAGAAGCCTGCAGCCTTTTAAAAAATATTTTAGAAATTCTTTCTCAAAGTTGACTTTTTTTTTTAATTCCCAAGGTGGACAAATGCCTAAAATAAATCTTATAATGTTTGAACCAGCTCTAATGTACTACTTAAAGGATTTGATACAGATCATGATGCACCATTCCAGAATGAGGCTTGGTGAACCTAAACATAAAATAATGGTTCCTGAAGGAATTATAAAATCAATGACATGAGCACAAGGGATTTGCACAAAAAAATTTATTATTATGGCAGTCAACAAACATAACTCTTTTGCCACATATTTAGGGGAACACAACTGCATGAAAGCAAATGCTTTAAAATTCATGTTATAGAATTTTTCTGGGACAACACAGTTGGAATTATTGTCTGCTATTATTACTGTCTTGGGTCTTAATTTTTTTCGCCTTCTACTTTTCCTTTTTCTCTTGTTCACAAAATAGAGGAGATAGAACTCTTATTCATGTTTTAGTATGCAATTTGTTGACTACTGCCCAGTATTTCAGACAATGTGATATGCTAATAAAACACACAAATAAAGTAAAATATTTTAGAGTACATTTTCAGAATATGGAGTTCCAGTATCATCTGTCATGAAATCCAGAACTTTAGAGTAATAACACAGTTAAATCCTTGTCTTATTATTTTACATCAAATGGGTTTAGTGGTCTTGTATTAGACTCTTTGCCTTTAGTTCTGCTGTTAGCGAGCACCCTAAAAGTCTTGTAGGAACAGAAAATTTCTCCTTCTGGATTAATTTGCTCTTTCATAAATGTTTGTTTGTTAAAGCTACACAAGCATATTTCCTGACATTTCTCTGTAGTGTTGGATCAAGGGATAATTTAGTCAAGAGAGTCCAGGACTGCATCTTTGTAACACACCAGATTGCCGGCATTTGAGGTCAGGGACATGGCACCACTAGGGCTTGATCCTGTGAAACACAGCAAGCTTGCTCAGAAACAGCTGATATCTTGCAAAATGGTTTTCAAACTAATTGCATTTGGAAAAGGAAGCTTTGGAAGATAATGTCAATGTATTTAAATACATACTGTCACCTTTAATGTCTGTAAATACTAGCTATGGCTACAGTTTCTACCTGGCTCTAATCTTCCTCACCAAAGTGTTATTCTGCTTTCATACAACTACTGCCACTGAACTTAACATATAAAATTTAAGAGCACTTGGCACTTTTCAGAAATGGGTCCTCAAGCAGATACTGAAAAAACATGTACGTGCTGCAAATGCATGTGGGTTGTCA
Organism: Manacus candei; assembly: GCF_025592945.1. Taxonomy (NCBI): domain Eukaryota; kingdom Metazoa; phylum Chordata; class Aves; order Passeriformes; family Pipridae; genus Manacus; species Manacus candei. The sequence continues at coordinate 1,978,098 of NW_026138062.1, forward strand.
AGTGTTCTTTAAAGCCACAGATATATGTAATAAAAATAACTAATGCCTGGGCTATGTTCAATCATTTCCTAGCATGCAGGCCACTGCATCTGTGGAACAATTTCTTGATGTTTCTGACTCACTTGGAAGGCTAAAAATACAAAAGTGAGACACAAGAGTAGAAATGTCCTTCCACCAAGACGTGGTCAAGAAATCTCTTATGTCTCTGAATTCTGCCTGAAGATTTCCACAGAAAGTTCAGAAACAAACTTGCTGAAAGCTCTCCATGTATTTGCCTCAGGGAGTTGGACGGGAGTGCATTGCTGGCATTTTTACTTCCAATTTGTAGACTGGAGCCATTTCTTCTTCTTTTTGTCTTTTCTTTTTTTTTTTTTTTACATTTATTAACTTTATTTTTGATGTGTTAAGAAAAGAGTGAGAAAATAGGCAGTAAGGTTTTCGTTTCTTTTTCTTTCTCAGTAAATCAAGCTAATAATTGCAAGAGATGCTTATTATTAGGCAGGCCTTGATTTGTGATGTACTGAGCCATCTATCTTTTGCTGTGGTTACAAGAATAACTTGTTATGGGTAAGCCAACACATACGATCTTGTGGGGTATCAACTCTTTTGCGGCCACTGCCTGTGCACACATTGATACTCTGATGTACCTTGGAGTAGGTGCGAGCAAGTTTACCCTCAGTAAGTTATTTTTCCTTTATTATCCTATTGCAGAACCTAGCACAGCTCAAAAATCCCACAATTGATTTGCTGGCAGCCGAGCCCTGGGGCTTGGAATGTAAATAAGACGCAGAATGAAAGTCACGTGCACTGCGGTAGCCAACATCGAGTGCAGGTACTTCATCAATTGACCTGATTTCTGGAAAATCTGCTTGCAGCCTTGAAACTAGCTTGCAATTACAATTTTTGCTATAAAATATTAGTCTCCATGGTAATGAGAAGTGCTTTACTAACTTATTTAGGGAAAAAAAAAAACATGAGGAGATGACAGTATCTCTGAGAAAATGAAATTTTCAGTATTATTTCACAGTCGAACAGCTTCATGCAGACTTGTCAACAGATTAGTAGCATTCTGCCCATTTTATATACAGAAAAACAGAGTAATTAATAGCCCCCAGGTCTTCCTTTCAGAAAGGAGATTTAATGAGCTCTGTAGCAGTATCAGAACAGAAGAGCACATAAATAGTTTTCCCGTGTCCATGCAAAAGAACACCACCAATGGAAGGATGGCCCCACCTCACTCCCTATAAGATCCACCAAATGTTATTACTCAAATGCTGCTCTACCAACTTAAATGTTGTAAAATTGTGGGGTACAAATGGGCAGGAAATGGGGCAGGAAATCTGTCCTATGTTTTTTGTGTAATACCCATCACAATGGGAGTCTGATCCACAGGCCCTAGCTTACTGGGGGGGGGGGGAGAAAGTAATTATGGTCTAGTAGGCAACAGAAGAATAAGAAAAATGTGTCAGGCTCTGTACAAAGGCAGTATCTGCTCAACAGATAATGTATTAGTCAGACTAACTTATGAATAAGGGGCTGTTTTAGAGCTACATTAACAGGCTTCCAAAGTTGGTTGTGATATCTTTCTGAATAACTTCCTCACAGAAAATATAATGGGTAAAAATCTTTAAGTCTGGGAACCACAGATCTGAAGTCAGGGTGGGGAGAGAGAAAAGAACTGGTTTTTTTCTGCCTAGTTAGAAGGTCAGAGAGAGAGGCACAGAATTCAAATTGCGGCAGCCCGCCCAAGGAATTGTCCTATCAATTCTACTTTCCAGTGCACAAGAAGTCTTCTAGAAGATAAATGGTTAACTGAATAACTCAGTCCTATTTCTTCTGAGATGGAGCTCTCTTGGATGGGCAGTAGCAGAAGAGCACAGTTTGTGCCCTATGAAACTCTTGGGGTTTTACCTTTCTTCTGTCAACTCAAGTTTTTCTGAAACCTCAGAGCTCCTCGTAGCAAGGAAAACGCTATGTTATAACAAGCTCTGTTGGGTTCTGTTTCTTGTTCTTCCCACTGAATTACTGTGCAAGCATGGATAAATGACTTTATCTCATTATTCCTCAGGTTTTTCTCCTCTAAAGCGAGATGCTTTCATTTGCCAAGCACCCTAGATGAAAACAAGATAAAGTATCCCTTCTTAAATTTCTTATACAGGCCATAATTACCCCGAGCAAGAAGGGGGAGAAAGAAAAACGTTGTTTACAAATCACAGCTGGAAATTATCTAAAAGTAGCCACTCTAACTACACTCCACAGTAACTCATATGTCTTAAATATCTCAGTGCTTTCCTGGGTAGACACTAAAAATGCAAGCATTACTGTATATCTCATGCTTCTAGCCAGAACTGCATGAAACAAAATTATTTTAGCAAGAATAAAAAATTAATTTCACAAATACAAGTAACCAGAAAAGTTTAAAATAATTTCTGCATTTTATGGCAGCGTTACTGTCTGATGTCCTGGCCTGCAGTCTGATGTCATCTAATGGCTGTTGGATCATGCTACTTGCCATGATCAAACACTGATGCAGTTTTAAGATCTTTCAATAAAGCTTTTGATTTAAGAATTATAAACTGGGTTCATATGAATCATGAACTATTAATTTCTCTCTTTTTTTCATTATATTATAATGTTTCCTGGTATGTATTTCCCTGGAGTTCTCTTATCTTTTAGGGTTAGCTTCAAAGATCCCTTTTTCCCTCCTACTTTTTAAATATAGGCCATGGTCATGGAGTTCTTTAAATGTGGATGAACTTTCAGGATTCAATGGAACCCATTGTTAGGTTAGCTGGTCTGTGAAAAAGAAAGAAAAGGTTAGACACATAGTCGAAAAGTTAAAAATAGCACTAAAATGTACAGGTCCCAATTCATTCTTTCCTGTACCTCACATCATCATTTCATACCACTCAGTAAAAAATTACATCATCTGACTGACTTATGACATTCAGCACCATATTTCACTTAGGCAAATGACTATGTGAGTGCAAAACAAAGGTCCAATTTGCTAAAATTAGGTAATTCAAGGAAAGGCAAATAATTTTTCTGGTGCTCTGACCATGGTTTCAGATGCTTTTCAAGAGAAGCTACTTTAGATGCTGTTGGATTTTTTCAGCAGATTATAATTTTCCTTATTTGTTAATGTATTGCCCCATACAACTTTATATAGTGTGCAATAAAGTTTCAATCAATTTAACACTAAGACAGATATAGCTGTCTTTAGAAGTGCCTATTTTTATTTATATTTGTATGTGTATGTGTAGTTAAAAGACTATTTACAAATTGATTCTGACAGCAGAGATGCTTGTACAGCCTTTTCATTAGGACAATACAATTTTAAGATGTAAAACTTGGAAATATTCTTAAATCATAATGTTAGCACATGCAATCATTCTGACTATGTCTCCAACCTTTTCCTTGTACAGCTTGAAATAATTTTAGGAAGGGAATTTGAGTAGTTTTGAAAATTATTTAAAAGTTCCACTTTCCATTTAAATTTTAATTTTTTTTATCTTCTGTTTCTTTGTGTCAAGCATAGACAGTTATTTTAATTTCAATGTCTGGCAAAGAGAGGGTGTATTTTCTCTAATGTAACAAAACCTAGGCAGATGCACAGAGTGAAGTAGTTCAGTATTAATGCTGAACTTGCAACGAATTGGCATAAATGCATTGGTAATTTCCTTGAAAGGCTTAGGTTGATTATTGATAGATGGTTCTGTATTTTTCCTATAAAAGCTAAAGTATAGTTTGTACTATGCCTAAAGTACTATAGTGAGAAGTAGTGATGAGGATTCTTATGGTTCAGAGAACAACAGAATAGTAGAATCTTTGTTATTCAGAAGTGGTTTACCTGCTACATTTTCATTTTATATTGGCAAGAACACATTCCACAACCACCTGCATAGCAGAGCATAATTCTCACTTTCAGAATTAAATTTTTTAAAGTATACTTCCTATTTACCTATTTAGGGGATAAATTAACATAATTTAAGACTGCAAGCCATAATCCTTCAAATCTATCCTAAACATTTTAGTAGCAACAAAATATCAGTCATTGTTGGTCAATGGACCTGCTCATTCTCAACCAGTGAGCAAGGACATGTCTACAGTAGCAGGGCCAATGGATTCAATACTTCACTGAAAACCTCAATTCTAAGGAAAATTAAAGTTGTGGGGTCTATCTGTCAGTCCTCTTCTGATAACTTCTGTTCCATTTATTCCAGAGTTATCAAAGTACAGCAGCTTCAAGCACGTTCAGTTCCTGCATGTTCCATAAAAAAGCCCATAATGGATGCATAAATGACAGCAATCCTATAGACACTTTCACTGAGAGACTGAGCTGTCACTAATTCTATATGGTGGTTGGCTGGCCAGGAAGTCTGGGCAGGCTGTTCACCAGGGAACACATTCATAGCTCCAGTCAGTTATAGTATAAAATGAACCTGGAACGGGTAACAAGACAAAAAGCAAACTGAGAAATATCAAGGGATCTTAATGAAGATGTCTTATATGGGTCACAAGGAGAACTGCAGTTAGTAAAGCAAGGAGGTATAAGCATATGAGACATAAAAAAACACGAAACAAGCTCCATTCATTAGAGTCTTGTTGCAACAATCTTGTTTAACTTCTGTTTCATTTGTTCCTTGGTTTTATGACTTAAGGTTGATCAATACTGGAACTCCAACAGGCATATGAGTTTGCCTGTCTACATATGTATACGTATGCATATCAACACACACATACAATACATTACATACAAAACAAGCTACCTAAGACATTCTGCTACTTAAAGTGTCTCATAGCAGAGTAGTTACTTGGGGCACCAGCTGTCTAGAGGAAGAGACCATCAAAACCCTATTAACAATAAAAATGCAAATATGCATATTATTTATGAAAATATTTTGCATGTATAATGCTTTTTTAAGCTTCTGAAATGTTTTGGTTGAATCCCGCATTACTACATTTTATTCTCTTCTCTTCAAAGTCACTGTGATACTGGCAAATGCTGATCCCTTGAAATACAACATTTTTTGCACACTCCTTTCTTACAAGGAAAAGCCTGGCCTTTGTGCAGATCTGCAATGGCAGGCTGCTAAAAACAAGGATGCAATAGCCACTTAGGCAGATCAATTTAGCATGCTGAGAAAACTACAGAGCAAGGAGATACTCACTTCATACACATAACCCTCCTAGAAATAGCAGATTAAAAAAAAAGAAAGCGGCATTGTATTTAGGAACTGTTTCAAATTGAAGTGCTATAATAACCCTCCAAAGAAGCAGACTGGAGATAAATTATGCAACTGTAGCTGATTTGAATCAGATTTTGAGGGAACTAGGGAACTCTCCAGAACAGGTATTTGCTCTGCAGTTCTTCATGTTAATTAAAACAGAACAGGAGGTCATCATAAAAGCTGCTATATTATTAAAAGCAAGATAATAAAACCCTAAGAAAAAGGCTTATTTCAAAATGGAAAATAACGGGAAGGAGGGGCTTCTGCATATGTTGACTAATTCACAAGGAAATGTTAATCATTATTGTTGTATTGACATAAGTGGTGATGAGGTGATTTATACCATCTGTGCATCTGGCTGTGTGGAAATATACATATTTGACCAGAACTGATGATATCAGCAGATTTACACTGAACAAATGAAATTCTAGTTATAAAGCATAGATCAAGGATGTGCAGATGTATAAGATATGTGAGCAAAGGAACTACAAGATGAGTATGTGATATATTTATTTCTACTAATGGTCCATTCACATCAGCAAATGTGATAAAGTAAAACTCACTACAGAACAAAATGTAACACAGAAATGTCAAAGTGACTCAACTAGTACAAGTCTAGCAATTGTCACAGTCTGGTGAGGCAAATCTCAACCTTGATTCACAGAACCTTACATGTATTTACATATGTTTAAATTAAAAAAAATGACATACATGCAAATTTAGACTTGAACTGAAATTTCATTTATTTCATTAGAAATTATAGAAGACACCATAAAATACATGATAGACTGCCTTTCTTAACTAAGGGATTTCTTTCTAAATTGGGTATCTCTCCTCTGATTTGGGGCCCTTCCATTAGCAAACACAGATTAAAAAGTCTATAAATATTTTGATCTCAGAAAGATTGTTGAATTTGAGAATTCTTATTGACAAGAAATTGACTTTTTAATACATATTTGTTGTAGTTTGGGGAGTGGAAGTTGAAACAGTAAGGAAATGTCAAGAAATGGACATCAACCAGTACTACTTCCTCATCATGAACTAGAATGGCAAACCAGCTATTTTTAGGAAGTGATATAAATCTCAATGCTTTGAATTGTAGCAGAAACCTAGGAACCATGCTTTTCCTGACTATCTCACATTTTATCTTGCATTTATAAGGCTAAACGACCCAAAAGTAAAAAAGACATCTTTCACCTCTATCATTTTATGATAGCAAATTATAAAACACAAAGCTTCCTGATTGTGCCTACTTAGCTCACTGAGCTGGGGACAAGGCCAGAATGGACAAGATAATTTTAAAGTACAATGCTTAATTTACCAGTTTGTAGGTCTTTGCTCTCGTAACATAGGGACCAGAAGTTCACAGTCAGTAAACAGAGCTTCACGTGCTTGATGACAGCAAGTCGCCAGCTTTCCACCACTTCTCAGTTGAGAAGTATCTCAGATGCTTTCTGGTAGCTGTTAAGCAAGCACAGGTTACAGCCTACCACCTTAAAAGCAGGAGCTTCACATATACAGTTGAATAATATACGAGCCTGGCGATTGTGCTGGCTCAGCTACTCCCTCACACGCAGCTGAGCCGCCCATGTTGCAGCAGATGTTCCAAAGCAGGTGTCAGTTGACAAGTCAGGCAGTGGCAGCCATTGAAGCACTCCCAAAGCAGTGCTGCCACTGGAGAGTTAAAGCCTCAAAGGAGTCAGGAAATAACTTTGTTAATTTGACACTTGATAATGCAAACATCTTAAAATTCCCACTACAAATCGTATGTCACGGCCTGGCATACAGCCAGGATTTCTCATCCAGTTTCAGCATATAGAGATTTTAATGGGGTTTTTTTCAGGGAAGCTTCTGCCAAGCACTTGGTATTACCAGTTCAGTGTTTAATCACACTTTCTTTTACAAGGAAATCGCAGTGGTGAAAATTATGTACACCTGATACAGCCTTTTTGTTGCCTCCTTACAGTACCTGTCCTGCGGGGAGCACCTGCAACAACCCCGTCCGCAGCACAATGGCCCCTTACAGAAAGGCTGGAACCCTCTGCTAATGCGCCCAGCTCACCCAACTATTCCCTCTGGGCAGCGAGACCCTAACACGACAAGACCCCACCACCACCCCCGCCCCGCTCCGCTCGGCTCCACTGGCTCTGTAGCTGCTTTCCGGGGGATTCTCGCTTCGCGCACGCCCGCCGCCGCAGGAACCTCGCCTTCGAGGGAGGAGTGGGGGACTCGGGGCATGGAAACACGCGATTCCGCAGGAACCTCGCCTTCGAGGGAGGAGTGGGGGACTCAGGGCATGGAAACACGCGATTCCGCGCCCCCCGCGCTGGGCAGCCCCGCACACCCCGGTTCACCCGGGCCACCCCTCCGCCCCGCGGCCAGCCAGGTGCGCGGACAGTGACCTGTCGGCAGAGAGGGCGGCGCGCCCCGGAGAGGCGGCACAGGCGGCGCGGGGAGTGGCCCGGCCCCCGCCTTTGTGCGGGGCGCGGAGTTTGAGAGGGCGGAGGAAGGACCCGCACGGGCCCCGCGCCCGCCGCCAGTGCCGCCCCGGCCCCGCCCCGGCCCCGCCCGCCGCGCGTCACCGCGGCCGCAGCCAATGGGCGGCGGGGATGTTTCCCGGAGGCGAGGCCGCCGCGGCCCCTCCCCCGCGGGCCGCTCCGCTCGGGGCTCGCCGGGCGCGAGAGTTTCGCTCCCGGGTGGGAGATGCCGGGCGGGATTCGTGTCCTCGCAGGTAACGCCGCGCAGGGGAAGGGGGGGTCTCGCCCGTGCCCCGCTCGCTGGCGGAACCGGCCCGGGGGGTGCTAAGGGCTAGCCGGGACAGGCCCCCCCCCCCCCCCGCCACGGCGGAGCCGCCGCCGCCGCCAGGACAAAAGGGGAGCGGCGAGCGGGGCAGAGCTTCCGTCGAACTCCCGGCGCAGCCTTGCCCCGCGCCCGCCGCTGCCTTCCCAGGCCGGCTCCTTCCCCGGGACCGCCCGCCGGGCGCCTGGGACGCCCCCAAGTTTGCGGGGCCAGGGCGACCCTCGGTGCGAGCCCTCCGGCGGCGCCCGCGCTCTCGGCGGGACGCCCCGTGCCCGCCCTGCCGGGGGTGCCTGTGGCGCGGGGCCGGTGCTCTCCGGGTCAGCTCGGGCTCACCTTTCTCTGGAGAGGGCGGCGGGGAGGTGCCTTCCCTCCCTCCCTCTCTCCCTGCCGCCGCCGCCGGCAGTGGCGTGTGCGCCGGTCGCAGGGAGGTGGCGGTCCCTCTGTCCCTCGTCGGTGCCCGTGCGGTCACCGCCTTGCCCTGAGAAGGGACCCCTCCACGGCCCGGCCTCCTGGACCGCGGGGAAGAGGGCCGGCAGCAGCTGTGCGCCGGATCAATGGAGCAAGCGTAATTGGAGAAACTTTCAGGGCGAAATTAATTTTGAGTAGATTAAATATTTTAATTGCCTGGTGGGCACTGATGCTGTGTCCGTGCTGTTGGTAGCAATGCGGTGCACTTCCCTCAGTGCACAGCCACGCTTTCCGTCTTTGTTTCCGTCAAACTAAGAGCGTAAGGGTGAACTACTTTGAGAAAAGGTTTTGCTCTTAAAGCTGCTGCTTTGCTCAGCCAGGGAGCTCCAGCTTCTCAGATTGTACAGCTCCAGGTTACTGATTTTATCTGAATTTGGGAGCACCGCTATACGGTCCCCGAAGCGAGGAGGGGCACTGATGTGACAGAGAGTACAGCCTGTCCCTGTGCATGTGTGTGTGCATGGATTGGGAATACGCGGAGACTGGAATTCAGTGTTGCAAAAACAGAAAGCTACAGAGCAATTGCCATAGCAGCTCTAATGATCGAGCCCGTTCCAGAAGCCAAATGACTGGAGCTTTTTTCCAAGATCGTATAAAGTCATTAAATGCAATATTTTCAGGGGTGCACTGGAGCTTTTTTCCTAGATTGTATAAAGATATTAAATGCAATGTTTTCAGGAGTGCAATGCTTGATTTAAAAAGCAAATAAATAAGAAGAAACTGCAGATAGGCTAGTATATGTGCTTATCATTCTTTGGGCTTACAAATAAAAATTTCAAATTCTGCCCTGTTTTCACTGCAGTTTTCCTTCCATTTGTAACCTTCTCCCCTTGCCATTTATACCAGCACTTGATAATAAGACCAGTCCCAGTAGAGTTGGAGCACTAGAGAAGCAGAGGCAGAATAGCAGTCCAGGCGGAAGGCTGGCTTTGGAGCACTGAAAGAGATCCTTCCAAGTAAAGGTGGCTCATGGGTGTAAAACTCCAGCCTTAGTACCTCCGCACTGATGGATTGCTCAGTGCATTAGGATTGTAGGGTCTTTTTCATCTACCTCAACAACCTCATGAGCCCATGAATACAGCTGTGGAATTTAGCCTGTATTTAAGGTGTGCAGAGTGATCTAGTGAACACTAGTCCAGTCTTAATTCTATGAGTCTTGTTGTCTCATTGTTTAAATTGTTGAGATTTAGGGCCTAGTCCGTTAACTCCTATCTCCATATGTCTGTCTGTGATGCTTGTATGAATTCCTTGCATGGGGAAATGTGTGAGACTAGGTCCTTTAATTTGATTAACAGAAGAGAGTTGAGCTCTTTTGGCAACTAATGGTTTGCTTTTCACACGCGGAAGGAAATTATAATGCTTATCATTCTCTACAGAACTTTATAAATGCTCCACAGTCTCCATAATACCTCTGTTTGTATTACTTGAACAGTAAGAAACAGAAAAAACAGTGATTTGCTCTAGGTTTTAGAGCAAAGCTTTATCTTAGAATCTAAGAATTTCTCTGTGCTCCAGCCATGAGAAACTCTGCCTTTACTTCCCTGTTTGAAGTACAAAATTACGTTTAGGTATGTTCCAGTAATTATGAAATGCACTGAGAGAAAAATGTAAGGTTGTATGGAACTTCATACAGCTTTCTCATCTCCCAACCCAACTCTCCATTTTTAAATTCTTTTTTATTGAAATGTGACTATAACCATGCATTTGTATGTATGTATTTCAGATTTTCAACCAACATAATGCTGAAGCTCTCAGCTTGGAACAAGCATTTTACAGAATGGCACAAACAGAACCTAATCTGGACCATGACATATCATGGTTCCTCCTTCCATCATACTGGGCTAAAATGGTTGTGGCTTTAATTTCCTTCCTCTGCTTTGCTAACAGCTATGATGGAGATTTTGTCTTCGATGATTCTGAAGCCATCATCAATAATAAGGTTTGTCTCTCTTCTTTCCCTATGGTCATAGGAAAAAAAATTAATGCAACAGTTGATCTAAGTAGACCCAAAGTTTCAGCCTAGTAAAGAGCTTCCTTTTTTTTTCACTTCATTTTTCCGTTTTGTTTTATTGGGTGTTTTTTAAAGTAAGCCTTATTTAAGGCTGAAAAACAAGAGGTGCAGCAGTGCTCTACCAAAAACCTAGAAGCCTAAATATGCTTAGCGAAATCTTACTCCTAAAGCTATTTTGATAACATGACTTGGGTTCTAATATAGAAACAAATTAAACAGCTTCTTTCCCCCCCCACCTCAGAATGCATCCCCTTTCATTCTTTTGCAAGTAAGATGCTCTGCTTAATGAGTGTTGATATCTGGTCAAGGGGAAGGGAGCTCTTTTTGCCATTCCAAATGGACTTTGCCTGCTTGTCATCTAATAAAGCATTACCTGGGGTTGCAGCAACTTTGTATGTGATGTTTATTAATGCTTATTCACAGGGTACCTGTACATCAAGACTGTCTATAGGTCTAATTTTATGCTCATTTCTAAGTCAGTAAGAGTGTGCAGTAGGCTTTTCTGATACCCATTGATGTTAATAGGAGATTTTTTTCAGTATCTCCTCAGGGTCACAAATGAATAAGCCAAGTGAAACAAACTTACTCTGTTTGCAAGACACATAATGGATCACAAAGCTATTGTAGGGTGTAGGGAGCCTCCAGCTGTGGTTTATACCACAAAAATGTTATAGGAAGCAAAGCTTCCTTTTCCTATGCTTCTTCCCCAGTAAAAGTTCCTGTGACAACAGTATTTTTTTTTTAAATAGAAGCAGAGTATTCTTGTGCTCTGTTTTAAAACTGATCATACATGCAGTGAACAGTCCTTGAAATGCTTAGACATTAACATGTGACTCAAATAAACCTCTAGCTGAGATTCTTTTGACTTTGAGGAATTGAGTGTCTTCAATTGTTGAGACACTTCATAGGATCACATGTAGGGGTGAGTGAGCCTATGCCCATGGATGGGTCTTGGTGTTGCAGCTTTTATGCTGTTCTGGAAGGTACTCATTAAATGTTTGGAAAGAGAAACACAGGGTAAAAATAATTACATTTATCTGCTGGTTCTGTTTTCCTGAAACCATGGGGTTACAAGGAGGATAATCTGGAGGCTCATACCACTAGAAGAACACAATTCACTTTTCTTTTTTTTTGCCTTGCACAAGATTTGGAGGCAACTTATCATAATGTGTCTTTTAGAATCCTGCAGAATTACTGTTTCCTTAGACAAATTTCTATTATGCACGTGTAAGTCATCATACCTTCAGTTGTAAATGTATGGGGGGATAATACATCTGCCAGCTTGGAAATAAATCACAAAGCTTTCAAGAGAATGCTTTAGACAAATTAAGAACCTGTAATGTTGTTTGGTTTTTTAAAGAAGAATTGTGTTGTAAATTACACAGCTCTAGGCAATGTTTCATTCTGCAAAGTTTTATTTGGGACCTGTTTATAATATTTCCTGAAAGAATGAACAAAAGACTGATGTTGAAACAAGACAGGTTGTTTTGTTAATGTGCAATTTCCACACTTGTAATCTCTTTCCATTTCTTTCAGTCTTTACTTTCAAAATGTTTCAGTTTCTCCATGCAACACAACAACACTAGGATTCTAGCTGCTGGCAACGCTGAGAAATTCAACCAACTGCTTAAATAAATTAATTTATATTTAGTCTGTATGTCTGAAAAACTGTGAGGCTGATTCTATTTTTCACTTCAAAATCCTCTATTATTCCCTAGATATTAAATAAGGGTTCTTTGACAATATCATTTTAACACAGGGGTCGTATAAATATATGGAAATACAAAATCCACAAGAAAAATGCAGAGACAATGAGTTTACCAGTTTAATGGGGAGGGAGAGCATCTAGCAATGGCACAGTTTATTAAGCAAAGCATAGCAAATTTTATTCCTATTCAATAGGAGAGACAGTAGTTGAAGTAATTTTGTAGATTTACTGAGCGTTACTCACTGGTATTTTCTTGGCTACCACACAGTATTTACTACCTGCATCACCCTAATCTTTTAATTTTTTTTTTGTTTTTTAGTGAAAGATACACCATTAGTTGACCCCATGGCTATTGTATCATGGAACATTCTGTTACTAGATTTTATTGGAGTTGAAGGCTGTTTTCCATATGCTTTCTTGTAATTTTAAGCAGCATTTTAACTGGTACATGACAGTGACTTTTGTCTTTATTTATTTACTAGCTTGGCAAGACAAACAGTTGGATTAGGCAGAGCTTCAGACACAATATGTCATTTTCATAAGCCTCTATATAGAAAAACTGACCTTTCTTCAAGTCTTGAACTCTGCTGTCTGTAAGCTGCTGCTAATCAAATATTTAGAGATTCTTTGATATCTACTTTAGGTTCTTAAAGAGGAAATCATATGTAGCTTTTAAACAGCTGTGTCTATTACAGCAAATTGTTCCTGTTTTAGGGTAAGTCCACTGAATAGGAAAATTAATGTAAGGAACTTCCTCACAGAACTTGGATATAAGAGCAAGATACGCAATTGAACATTTTTAGGTCATGTGTAAGTGTAATCTAATCACTAAGTAATTCCATGCATTCAGCTTTTCCTGCATTCTTTCAATGGAAAACAAAAGATGACTGATTACAGCAGAAAGGGAAATCAAGCCTTGTACATCTCAAATATATTTCCCATCTCAAGTTATTGAAGACCATCTGTGACATAAAGACATACTTTTAAACTTTTAACAGTGAAAAAGAAAACTCTCTCTTTCATAGTCCATTTCTTTGGCAAATATACATGAGGAGCAGTGCTGCTGGTTGGAAAAACACACCACCCTCTGACAATTGTCCCCTGCAGAGTACAAAGACTTCAATAGAAGTTGGTGTACCTCCTTTCCCAACTTGCCCTGGAAAATCAGGCTGTATTGATTTAGTGAGCTGCTGGTTGAGTGCGGTCCTGCTCTGAGAGTCAAATTATAACCTTTAGGGTTCGTGCATACCAGTGAGGAATGGAACAGGAATTTAGGTGCCTAGGGCTAAAATTGCCTTAGAGAAGTTCTGGGAGAAGAAATTTTTAATTATTACTTGTCAGTAGAAACATCTGTGAGAAAGTGAAGAAACTTTTCACCTTGATAATTCTTAAACCCAAATAGGATTCCCCTGTGAGTGTTGATTTCTTAAGAATTTCCCTGAGAGTGCCTTAATTGACAGCTGCAGTATAGGAATTTTCAGACTGCAGTTTTATCCCTGCTCTCTTTTCTGAGTATTGATTAGTAACCTGTTAGAGAACACTTCAGTTCATTTGACAGTGTGCTAGGAATTTTAGCTTACTTCCCCTTCCTACTTCTTTGTTAATCAGTTATATAATACTGGCTAAATTTGATCAAGTGATAGAAATCTTGTTGGATTTTTTTTTGTTCTGTTTTTGGATGGATGAAAGAATATGTTAAGAGAGAAGCAACAACAAATAAGTTATTTTAGGTTCAGTTTAGCAGCAGCCAGTTATTAGGGTCTAGAAATTTGGCTGTAATTTGGGCAGAAGGTGGGGGTCGAGTAACTTGCTGGTTGCAGGTGTAATACTAGCTAGTACAATTTTGTTCCTAGGTTCTCTCTCAAGTGTTTTTAAGCTGCACATTTGCTATAGCATAAATTCATAGTTAATTGCGCCAGGGAAGAGCAGAAAAGGGACAAGTATTATGTTAGTTTGAGTGTCCAGGCTTGTCCTTATAGAAAACTGAGGCAGGTACTACCAAGATCCTTATGTTTCCTTTCCAAATGGAATGCTTTCCATTCAACATCCTACATTTTTTGGATGTTTTCATTATCAGCATGGCTTGGAGATAAAAGGAAGAGTAGACTTTTCTTTTGTAGTGTTTTTTTAATGTCCCCAGTTGCACCCCAAAATAAAATAATTCATTACTTTTCTGTCTTTTGCTTTTAATCTATTAGAGTAGCGTATAGAGATGTTGATTCCTGATTTCATGTTTTAAGAAATAATTGAAAAAAAGCTATTTGAATAGTGTCCTGTGTGAAGTAAGACTTCAAAAAGACCTAATTGTTGTTTTCTATCTTTAGTCTCCTTGCTTTCATGCTTTCATTAGTAGTTGCACTACTGACACTGGTAAAACAGTAGCTGTTTGCAGCTGTTTGTAGTTGAAGTATCCTGCTTCACAAGATAACCTAGACCTAAAATCAAAGACTTTTTACAAAATTATAAGGTTTATGTGTTTCATATCTCAGCTATTGACCAGATTATAAACCACTGTGAATATGCATAGCTCTAAATTTCATGTAGTTATGCCTGCTTACAGAATCCAAGATCAGGGCCTTTATGATGTCAGGCATTCAGATATTCATTGCAAACTTGGGTACCTTGTCAAATGTCAGTAGTGAGCCAACAAAACTGCTATGTCCATGTTAGTATGAGTTTGTATTATTAGAAATTGTTGGTATTTTAGCTGCTTTGAACAAAGGAGAAATGTTAAGAATTGCTAATTTATGATGTTTCCTTTCAGGACCTCAGGGCAGAAACCCCACTTGGTGACCTGTGGTATCATGACTTCTGGGGTAGCAAACTCAGCAGCAATACCAGTCATAAGTCATATCGACCACTAACTGTCCTAACTTTCAGGTGAGACTTGTCTTTTTGCTTCAGGTCTGAATATTTTTTTTAACATATATTAGTTCAATTGATTTTAGGGAGGAGGCAACAGAAAAGGAGAGAAACAAAGTATCTGGAGAGTAGTTGGATACCTTCCCTAAATATGATTTTCCTGTTCACTACCTTAATCTCAAATTGAGTTTTAATTTTCCATTTGGTCCTTTCCCAAAGTATACATTATTTTGACATTCCACATTCCACATTTCTATGTACTTTCCAGAGATTTCATCTTATGCTCTTATATAGCTCATACTAGGGCAGTATGGTTTAGTATACAGGTCACATCATCAAAGAACTAGGCTATGTATGTTCCCTTAGCCACTTATACTGCTATTGTAGTTTCTGTTCTCTACTTTCCCGCTACCTGTCAAATGATTTATTTTATAAATAGCATCAATGTACTGTGGCCTTTTGCCACCATGTCACTGAATAGTCTTCCCACCTCTTTCCCTGGATATTCTAACTTAAGTGAGTGTTTGTGTCTGAGAATCGTAGCCAGGGAGATGTCTGCCTGTAAATATGTCTTGCTGGTGTTCTCAAATAACTAACGGTTTAAGAGGATTACTTCTGTAGATGCTTAGCTCATGTTTTTTGCACAAAGATTTGAGCAAGCAGTAGAAGTTTGTCACAGTAATGCAGAGAATCTTTGAAGACTCAATCTTAATCTTCTTATTTTCCCCATGTGACTCAATGTTGTTGATGGGGACCTGGAGCTCGTTCTGCAGTTGTGTGCGTTCTAAGCCAGGGACTAAGTGCAGAAGAAGTAGTCCCAGTCTTAGTCCTCATATTCAAGCAAAAATTTTGATTCTTGGTGCAGTGTCAGTGTTTTAAGTATCTGGCACTGTGGGTTTTGCTGTCTGATGGACTTTCTTCACATTTTCATCACAAAAAATATGCAACCGAATAGAATGTGTCAGAGTCCTAAACCTATTAAAGCTTTCAGTGCATTACACATTACGTGCTTTCCTTTTTTTCAAGGTCTCTGTGGTATATTCCATCTCTAGTAACATCCTGGTTAGTTTAAAGAGCAAACTGGGATACAACCATTACTATATGTGAAAATGTAGATGAGCCTGTGGAGGTGGTCCATAAAACGCTATTTTCACAAGTGAAAAATTGGTTTCTTTAATTTCCCTACGCTCCAACTTTTATGTGTATCATATTTATAATAGGCTAGGGTTTTTCAATAGATTTCACTCATACCAGATGCAGATTGACCAAATGAACTATATAAAATTCCCTATTCAAACTGAGTTTCTGTATATCTCATCTACTGATAAAAGTATTTGGATAATAACGAGATGTTTCCCCCTTTTCTTCTCACTCCCCATTTTACTGCAGAGTTCCTATCTTGAATAGAGTTTTAGACTGAATTTTCACTTACACTTCCTTCTGATTCTAATGCTTGTATGAAACATCTTTCTAACCAGTCTCATAAATTAGTTACTAAGATGTGCTAACTGACTGCTTTCTGGGTGGATAGTGATTGTACCCAGGTAATTTCCACATTGTCAGTCCTTTTCAATTAGAATGTCAGTGGAAATCACAGTTTCTGTGCTTTCAGTTTCCTCACTGTGTGGATTTCATCAAGTTGGTTTTGGACATGGCTGCTCTGAAGCCCAGAGGTATCTCCCCCAGTAAAACTGGGTTGTTTATCCACAAGACACTCCTGCATTGCAACTCTGAACTTGTGTTGTCAACCAAAAGCCAGTTCTAAGTAACTTCAAGTATGATTAACATAATAGCATTAACTAGAGAGGATAGATACTGTGCTAAATATGATATTCCATAGGAATACCTTGAAGTTAAGATGGGGACATTGTTTCTAGCTGATTTTGGTGGTGAAATGGTAAACCATTGTGTCCTGAGATGTGTCAGCTTTTTTTCTGTGTGCATATGGTCTTGCTATAGGGTTGTTTAGCTTTTCTATTTGCATATTTCTAAACGTTGTAATTTCTAACCTTAATATCTTTGTATCTATGTAGAATTAATTACCTTCTTGCTGGAGGCTTCTACCCGGTTGGTTTCCATGTCATCAATATAATACTGCATTGTGCTATCTCAGTGCTGATGATTGATGTGTTCTCAATATTACTGGGTGGACTGCAATTCAGTAATAAAGGAAGACGGCTAAACCTGGCTCCAAAGTCCTCTCTTCTAGCTGCCTTGCTCTTCGCTGTACATCCAGTGCACACTGAATGTGTAAGTATTGAATAATTATCTGCAATGATTTTTATCTTTACAGTGCTTGACCATCTTGACTAATTAATTCTGTCATAGCCTCATACTCTACACATTACTTTTATATATTCTTAACACTTCTCTTGGCAAATGTCGTAATAGAACAGTCAAATATTATGATTAGTACGTCCAAAGGCTTGTAATTCCACTGGGCTAGGCCTTATTAAAGAAGATAAATCATTTAAGTACAATACCTGAAGAAGTGTAGCACTAAACTACAGAGTTTCCCTAACTGCTGGATTTCCCTAATTACTTTTCATTTCCATTTGCTTTGATAAAAAAATCAAGGAGATAGAAAGGTGGAGCAGGGGCATTATATGAACTTTATATGTGACTATTAGAATACTGCATCCAGTTTTGCATCCATGCTGCAAGGTCAACACTGGGAAAAATGGAGAGGGCTCAGAAGAGCCATGAAAATGATTAAAGGACTGGAAATCATCCTCTGTCATGAGAGATCAAACTCCATGGGTTTATATTTTTAATATGAAGGAGAAGATGTAAGGATTTTTTTTTTAATCACGGTCTGTAATTATGTACGTAGGGAACACAAATTTGATAGTAGTGGGCCCTTTAGTACTGCAGGCAAAAGCATAACAGCGGCTGGAAGTTGAAGCTGTAAAGATGCAGAACAGAAACATGGTACATGTATAGCAGCCAATCAAAATACCTGGCCAAAGCTCAAGTCCTTGTGTGGAAATTATAGTGAAAAGAAGATGGTGTTCTTAAAAAGCTCTTTTGTACTAAGAAAATCTTACAGCCTTATGCCAGTGGACTTGCTGGGTGTGGTCACTGATTTCTTGATCTTGTAGTAATGAATAAATGAAATATAAAATTAACCCAATGTGGGATATTTTTTTTGTTAGAGTTTGAACAGTCTGAGCAACAGCAAAAGTACTAGCTTTAATTTTGATTTTGTCCTAGCAATGAACACTGAATCCTTATTGCACCTTATTCTGCATATGTGGCATTGATTTTTCATTTATTCACAACACGCCATTGTTTTGGCATCTTGCATTTGCTTTGCACATGATTGATGGGGAAAAGGTTATTGAAAGCTATTCCTCTCAGCTAACTGGAGACCTTTCATGTATCGGAAACCTAGAAATGGTGCACAGTTATGTATTAGTAATTTGGCACCATTTCTGGCAGTGTGGCTAAAACATCTTGCCAATCATTCTGGTGGTTGCTTGCCTGCACAGTAACTTCTTTGTGAGAGTGCATTGTCCTAGTGTCAGAAGGGCCCCTTGTATTTGTTCTCCAAAACCAGTTTTAGATGTCAAAGTAAAACAAGCCTTCAGTGCTTCCGATGTTCTGACGTGTAAAGAGAAATGTCACTTGAGTCTTAACTTTGTAATAGACTTACTATTGACTCCTTTATCAATATCCATAGTTTTATTCTTAACTCCATTTGACTCTAAAAATAAATCTAAATCAGCATGCAGATATTAATGAGCCCTTTGTCTTCTCAAATAAATAATGCAGTCTGCTTGCATATTTGAAGTTTGAAGACTTTCATATGCTTTGGGCAAACATTCGAAGAGGAGGGGGGAAAAAAGTAGCATGCTCATATATCATGTCTCTTCTAAGATCCAGGATGAAGAAAAGCCTCTCATCATTTACATGGTGAATAATAAATCTTGCTGCACTGAAGTAGTCATTATTATACTGCTACAGTTCTAGCATGAGTGTGTGTCTGGCAGCATGTCTTAAAAAGCATTCCTCGTGATTTTAAATCTGTGAGTTTTAAGTATCATGACATCCTAGTTTTGAAATGAGATGACATATTTTGACATAAAATTGTGAATAATCTGTCTGTTTGCTGCTTTGGGTTTTGGTATTTACAGCAAAACAAACTGTCATGTAAAACAGATCTTGAAAGGTGTAATGCTTTCAGTACCTATGTAAGGAAAACACTCGTTTTTCTACCTGCATGTAAACAGTCTTATGCTGTAGTTCTCTGGTCTAAAAAAGGCTTATTCTTTGTAACACTTCAGTAATTAAATACTAAATGAATCATGGGCATAATAATATATCTGATAGTAATTTAAAATTTGCCTTGTTACCAGCATCTCTATGCCTTGCCTCTATGCCTCTATCTTGCAAACATTGTACTGTTGGAGTCATTTGAGGCCGTGTGTGTTATTAGCCCCTTAATCTCTTTGTTGTAACAAGTGGACATTTATTTTCAAAACTGTGTCAGTTCACCTTTGCTTTTATCTCATTAGCGAGAGTGGCTCCTGAAAAAGAGTGACACTTCATTATTTTCACCTTTCAAATCACTCCGCAGCTATTGAGTTAATTCTTGTAATTCCTCTTTGTGATAGAAAAAGAAGCAGAGAAGTTAGGTGCATGGCTTTAGATAAATCAAGAAGTTTTCCTGAACTGAATTTAGGAGTCGAACAGTTTCTTCTTTTACGGTGCTCAGGTGAAGCTGAGGGTAAAGTGGGAGATTCTCTCTTCAGTGGAATCAGTCATACTCTCATGCCTCTACACTTCACTTTCTCTCTCTAATGTTATTTAGAAATAGTTGCCCCATCGTTAGACTGACACAAAAATGCCCTTTTCCTAAAAGCAGGTGCCTTTAAACAAAATGAAGACACAATTGATCTCTTTACTTTCCTGTTTCTGTATCACACACAAAGTGGCACAACTGGTGTACTATACCAGAACTAAAGTTACTGCTTTTGTCCCTGAAACATAATCTCAAAAAGTGAATTTTAAAAAACCCCTGTTGCTGTCCTGCTCTGCTTCAGAAAGGCCTCTTTGTACATCTAAAAACATGGCACCCAGCCCTTCAGGAAGCAGAGCTAGACTGAAAAGTAAGGGGTGTTTCCACAACCATTGCTCTGTATGTTCTAGTGGGGTTCCAGCATCAGGGCTTATACAGTCCCCTGCCAGCCCCATGTTATGATTTCCACAAAAAATTTTTGGTGTATCCTGACACTTGGGTAATTGAAAACTGAAGATGCAAAAATATGACTTGCTGTATCTCAGCAAGTTATTATAAACACATTTTAGGGGCTTGCTGATAGCCCTGAGATTGCTCTCGATTTAAATACGTTGGCACAGATCCGGAGTACAAAGGTCCCAGAAGGCGCTTGTCATTTTCTTTTGCATTAGTACAGCTTCTGTTACAAGATGCATTTGGAGGTAGCTCTAATGCAAACAATTAATATAACACAAAAAGCTGCTGGAGGTGGAATTTTTTTTTTTTTGCCCTGGATCTGCAGGCTGGAAGCTATTTGTCCATTCTAAGTATTCAGACTGTAATTGGAAAGCTGGCTTGTCTTCTGAAAGTTAATAGTCTTGATTTGTGTTTCAGCAGAGCTGCCAATTTTGTTGGGGTTCAGGATGTTTGGCTTCAAAGCTATGTAATGGCTTGAAACTGAAAGAGAGTAGATTTAGATTAGATATTAAGAAGAAATTCTTTACTGTCAGGGTGGTGAGGCACTGGAACAGGTTGCCCAGAGAAGCTGTGGATGTCCCAACCCTGAAGGTGCTCAAGGCCAGGCCGGATGGAACTCTGAGCGACCTGGTCTAGTAAGAAGTGTCCCTGCCCCGTGGCAGGTGAGTTGGAACTAGATGGTCTTTAAGGTCACTTCCAACCCAAACCATTTTACATTTCCATGTTTGCTAAGAGTTCTACTGAAATGCAGTCTGATCCAAAAGATAGATAGAATTGTATAGAGTCTAAATTTTATTCAGTGAAGTCCTTCTTCAT
Organism: Manacus candei; assembly: GCF_025592945.1. Taxonomy (NCBI): domain Eukaryota; kingdom Metazoa; phylum Chordata; class Aves; order Passeriformes; family Pipridae; genus Manacus; species Manacus candei. The sequence goes on from NW_026138062.1 coordinate 1,999,190, forward strand.
TTCTTAAAACAGCAGTTTTTCATAAACTAAAGCCAAATCATTTATGTAGTTGATACTAAGAAATACCCAATGAAAATTAGGATGCATCTTAAAAAACTGGGTATCACTAATCCAATAAAGCAAGTTAAAAAAAAACAAGCAGTGATACAGTGGTCTTCTTTTATGTATTTCAATTTGTATTTGTGAGTGTACCTTTACCTCAGGTTTTCTAAGAATAAAAATCTGATAATTTGAAATTTCTTTCTTCTTTTTTTTAAGGTTGCTGGGATTGTTGGCAGAGCAGACCTACTGTGTGCCCTGTTCTTTTTGTTGTCATTCCTTGGCTACTGTAAAGCCTTTAGAGAAAGTAAGCATTCTGTTTGCCCCTTTAATTTTCTGTTGTGTACGTTTTCAGCATTTGTACATTTCAGAGAAGAACAGCAAAACTAAAAATGTCAGATTGTTTTGTTTAAATTGATTAATGTTTATACCCTCATAATATATATTTTAAAAAACCCTGCTTTAGCAGGTATTTATTGTTAGAAGTACTGGAAAGGTTGCTGTCCCTAGTCTGTTAAATACTATGAATTTATTTTAAGAAAAGTCTATTTTATAATAGGCTTATTTGCGAAATGTTTTATTGTTTAGAAGTATAATAAAGTATTTTAATAGGTATTTTAGAAAGAAATTAAGCCTACATATGTATATTCTTAAATATTTTACTATATTTTATGTTGTTATGTTGTGATGTCTTAAATGGGAACAAACTTGAGCAACCTTACTTGTATTTTAATGAATCATAAAAAATTATTTGTATGAGTAAACCTTCTAAGTTTCTGCAATATGAAAGTGCTGGCTTATAGTGCTGAATACAGTGTTACTCATAGAGTTTTTGTAAGACAGCTGTATTTAACATGAACAATTTCTTTTTAGAGGTTTTTTCATGTCAGCTTTTAGATCTGTTGTACTATTTGATCTGAATGCAGGTTGGCAGTTCAAATACAGTTGTGGAGAAATTATCTTGGTGCAGATGCATGAATTCATGACTATGAAAAACTATGCAGCACATGCAATCTGGTATCCTAATGTGCTCTACCACAGGAAATATGGGAATCATTTGGTGAACCCATAAGGAGCTGTGTTTTGAAGAGGTTGTATATTGGCTCAATAGGCAGGGCCTGTAATGATTAACCAGAGTTGTCAGTGTATTTCAGAGGTATCTGAGCTGACTTTGTGATATAGCTTAACAACATAGTTGTGGCATCATAGAGACCTTAGTGTAGGCTGAGGGGAGTAAGTTAGTGCACAGTGAGCTGTAAGATGCTGTGAATAGCTCCTGTTAATTCAGTTTAGATTGTTTGGAACTATTTTGCATATTTCTACTACTGATATAATAAGTTTAACCTAACCTTTGCCACTTCAAATGATACTTAGGGTGATTCTTGTTCACTTCTGATATATTTTTCTTCCCTTTGAGTAGGTTTCATTTCTTTCAACTGAACTAATAATTTCTTGATAAAAATTGGCCTTGGCTTCTTGCTTGTTGGTTTTTTCTTTTCTCACCTATTTTCCTGGATGTGACTGTACTTATGATGTTGCTTGTATTAGTGGAAGAGTAAATTAGACAGATGAAAATAATGGCCATGTGCTTTCCAGTGTATTGGTATGGGTACGCCTGTAAGGCAGAGGTAATAATCTTTGCTTGAAAACTCAAGAGCCAAATTCTTAGGATGACCATTGGAGACTATTATGTTGGACTCTAATTATTTTGTTATGGAGGACATCTCGGAAATTATTAAGAATGCAATGTGTACTCTGGTTAAGGTTACTCAAAGTGCTTGTACAACTTGTGAAGGCCAGTTTGATAGCTTTTAGAAGTCAGTGTCATTTTAATAGTAACCCTGGACTGAAATTCATGTCATTGATATAGAAGAAGGAAACTGTTGTGAAGACAAGATACTAAGCAGCACTTACTCTTTTTTGTTGGACATTACATCATAATAGGGAACGAGCTACGTCTCTTAAGCAAATTTGCCAAGTAAAGCTACAGTCTGCCAGCATTGTCTTTCAAATCATTTTTCAATGTCTACTGTCACCTTCACTGCCTGCCTTTCCCTCAGCAACTTCTTAAGGAAATTTAGACTTTGTACACGAGAATTTCTATCCATGTTCCATACTTGAGTCTCTCCTTCTTAAACGTTCATTGCTGCAAAGGCACACTACTGACTCATCTTCAGCTTATCAACCAGGAACTCCATACCTATTTCTGCAGAGTTGCTGCCTAGACAGTCCCACAGCCTTGATTGTTGTATGGTGCTGTTTGATTTTCATGAGGTCCATTCCTCCAGCTTGCCCAAAAGAGCAGTCCTGTTCACCACTGTACTCATGTCTTCTCTAGCTGAACCCCACCAATAACCACTACCAGTTTTACTTTCTGCCCTGGCAATAATTTTTTTTTCCTTTGGGAGTAGAGGTTGGTCCAGCCAGCAACTGTTTGAACGTTAGTGCTTGTATAGGAAAGGGGGGAAGTGCCTGTATTGGAAAGGGCATCTACAAAGAGAATGGAGGCTCGCTCTTCAGATGGAGAAGACAAGGGGCAGTGAGTACATTTGCACTGGAAAAGGTTTCACCTTGATATAAGAAAGACATTTTTTACAGCAGGAACAATCAGTCACTGCATCAACTTCTCCAGAGGTGTGGCAGAGATCCCATTACTGGAGGTTTTCGAGATGCATTTGGACAGGGTGATCTCATCTAGGCTCCCTTTCCCACAAAAGATTGGACTAGTTGATCTTTGAAGGCCCCTTCCAACCTGAGCTCCTTCTGTGATTCTTTGTATGAAAGGCTTCAAGGTAATCAAATATGGGGAAGTGACTGTAGTAGCGTATGACTCTTCAGTAGTTTTGTAAAGTAAGTAGAAAATTTTACCCTTGGATGCCTCCATTTTGGTGGTGTGAATTTCCTTTCATGAAGTTCTTTTAGCCATTCTTAAATAATAGAATAAATAAGGAGTAAAGAACTTCTTATCTGAGTTTAGCTGAGTTTGATTTTGCATAAATTGAGGGAGTCAATGACAGCAAAAACTCTTCATCCCAAATGTAAGTTGGTCTCACTCTGAATATAGGTAAAGAACATGCGTTTTAAAAATATGCACATATAAAGAACAGACTTAGCCAGTATCTCCTAAGCTGCAAAGAAAAAATACCTTTTCTGCTCTCAGAATGTTTTTCTTACAGAATGTCTTTGATACCGCCCATGCATATTTGTAGTTCTAGTGCCAGTTAAAAGTTGGTGTTGCCTCACTTTGTTGGTCAGACCAAAATGGTAATTTATCTTTGTGGAATAATCTTTGTTAGTGAGAAAGAGGGGGAGAAAACAACCAAAAACCCCTCTGTGCATTCCATTGCATCAAGCTTATGTTTCTAATCAAATAGAGCTGCTTTATGGTGATCCTACACAAAAGTAGATTGTACCAGTTTGTTCTGACATCCTATTTCCTTTTGTTCTGCTAGATTTTTTTATATATTAAAGGCAAGCATGACCTTAAACTGTAGGTCAACTGTATGTGTCCTTGTTCCTGGATCTGACTTTCACATGTATATACGTAGTGCTTAGCTCACCAAATTTTTACAAGGAGTTGGAGAAGAACTGTCAAAGGTTGATTTATTTTTTTTTCTTAATTGTTTAATAGATGCATAGTAGCGTGACTCTTTTGGAGCACTTAAAAGAGGGTACAACTCTTAAGACCTTCAGGATTTGTGGACTGCATTTGCATTGTCTTTTGAATACAGTTACCAAAACGTGTTTTGATGCCAGTTTGTTTTTATTAATGAACTGTAAGTGAGTATCAGAGTAAAACAAACACTGAAAAGCCTGAGCTGATGCTACTGATACGGTTGGGTCCTCAGTGGCCATATACTGGTTTGTTACCAGCAGCATCCCAATGCTACTATCAGATGGACAGATTATCTAAGTCTTTAATAAAGAATCTGACTATTCTTCAGGCAATGTGAAAGTTGTGGATGGCTAGGTTCAAGAAATCTGTTTGTTTCACTAGCACAGATGTAGTTGATAAACTGTCATTCTTTAAAGAAAAGGAGTCAAAAGTCATGTGTGAAAGACTGGTTAGTGCTTGTTTTCACCTGAGAAAATGAATGTAAGGATTTTTAATTTTTTTTGTGGGGAAGTAAAAACTCATAAAATATATGAGGAGGATTTGGGAGTACTATGGAGAAAGTATATATAATAGTGAAAACAAAAAAATATCAGTGTCAGGCTGGAAGACTTCCAAAGGAAAATAATGTTTTTTTGTAAAGCTCAAGATATACTCCAGCTTGTTTGCCTGATTTATTTGTGGGTTTGGTGGATTTATGGATAGACACTTTCTTTTACCCAGAATCTGTAGCATTTTTTTTTTAAGTATAGGCATTTAACAGTATGTGGGCTATAATTATGTCTTATTGAAGTTTTACAATTCTGTTCCTTTTTCCCAATATACAGTTTTTGAAGTTACCATCTTTGATAGGATAACATTTATAATTGCAAAGAACTAATCTGTTGTTCTCATTCTGTCCTGCTATTTTAAACACAACTGTGGGGACAAATCCACTGCATAGGCTTTGGAGACAGCAAGAGCTGACAACTGTTTAGGTATGTTCTGAAGGGAATTGTGGGTTATTAACTTTGTTGAATTTTAATGCAGCTTCTCTGGGAATTCATAAGGCAATTTAAAACTGCTGTAGTATTCATTTTGCCTTCCTTTGTCTTCAGTTTTGACAGTGATCCAGTTGCATGTATTTGCCATCTGCATTGGCGATCTCTGAGTAATGTAAAATAAGGAGTTCATGATTTGGTCCATGTGAATAATATTGGCCTGGATATTAAAAAGGGGATCAACTCTTTGCTTGTGCATTATGACATCTAAAAATGACTTTGTTCTGGTTGTGCGTTTCTGTTTTGTTCTGTTCTGTGTAGTTGCCCATTAATCATCCACTTGTTCGTTGCTAATTTAATAAAGCATGCAAAGTAGACTGTAGTGATGAGTTCTGTGAATATTGGTGGTTTGTATTATGGAGGTTTTCCTACAGATTGAAAATATTTAGGTCTCCTGTGTGAAAGAGGTCATTGTTAAGATATGGGGAATTTGTTAGCTATTTTGCAATTGGTTAAGAGATATTTACTATTGTTAAACATATAGGCCCTGATTTTTCAAGTATGTGCCCTACTGTTCATATTTGAACACATTGAGAGGGAATAGTTGTAAGTGGAAAACCGAACGATTTTATAATTTTAGTGGGCTGAGGAAAAGCAATAACTTTTTTCTTTTAGAATTAATGTTAACTTTTGCTTCTCCAAGATCGTGTAATTGAGAGCATAGATGCTTCCTTTAGTGCAGCCTGTATGTAATGAGTTTGAGATGGTTGGATATGTTTAAGAATGGCATTTGCTCTTTTTATTTCATTGTTAAGTGAAACACTGAGATGAGCTGAAATAGAATGTGCACAAGGAGATTTCAAACTTAATTTAATTCTAACAGTGGATTCTTATGTGATCTTGTAAGACTAGGTAATTCTTCCCCTTTTGCTTAGCAATTCATGAGAAGGGAAATCTCAGAGCTTGGCTAGATGAGTATTTGTAGTAGTTCAGCTGAAAGGCACCATCCCCACAGACAAAGCACATTAGTGGAATATATGAGTGTTTATGATCCTTTTCAGCTAAAAATTAAAACTTCCTGCAGGAGCTCAACATAACTTGGTTTACTTCAACTTTCAATGGAGTAGGTGCTTTCACAGAATCAATTAGAGTGTTTCACCTGAAGATGGTCACTTCTTAAACTGCTATAACCTGTCACCTGGCTGAGCCCTAAATTGCTTAATTACCTTTGAAGAAGGAGATGCTGAATGCCTAAGTGTCTGAATTGATAATAATTGTTTGGGATATTGTTAGTTTGACTTTACAATAAGACTAAGCTTGGTACCCTAAATGTAGCATTTTCTTCATATCCTTCACTTCTAAGGAGCTTGTTTTCATTGACTGGTGCATTTAGGACACTGGAAAATAAGGTCTCTTGAAATAGGATTAGCATTTAGGAAGACAGAGTTGAGGTGCATTATCAATGTATTGCTCGTAAATTTAGGATCAGTCAATTCTACACTATAAAACACTTTGTGTATGCATCCTTGCTCTAGAAATGCTTATACTTAAGTCTAGCAGTCTAAATGGAGGAGCCCTTGTGGCTTGTTTATGGTTTACATAGGTATTTTATTGAAACCCCTCACTTTTAGACTTAATGTACTCCTAAAGAGGGACAATCTGAGCAACACTTTTTGGTTTTGAGTTGAAACACTATATTTTTCTAGCTTAAAAAAAATAAGCTAGATACTCTATTTCTTTGGCATGCTTACAGTTTTGTCCATCTGTTAGAGTGGCACAATGCCCACTCTGGTGTACCACATATGGTGTACCAGTTTCAACCAGGCACAGGTGCCAATGAAAGATCAGTTTCGTTTTCTGACACAGGATTTTTCTAGTGGGAAGCAATGCCCTGTTAGGGGAAAATGCTTTGTTAGACTGATTACTTCTGTTGGCATGTGTGTATCTCATAGTAATAATTAGCACTTATGCAGTGCTTTACATTTTCAAATCACTGTTTTTTAAAAAAAAAGAAGATTGAAACCACTGCTGAATGACAGTCTTTTGTATCCATTTTACTGAGATTTCTGCAGTTAGAGGCAGGGTGGGGGGACGTGTGTTGTGCGTATTGACCCAGGAACAAGCACAAGATAAAATGTTTCTTAATTGAAATTCTTTCTCTTTGAAGTTTAGTTACTGATGAATTTTAATAAAATTGCAATTCTCTGTATGACTGTATTGACTTTTTTGAGGCTGCAAAAGAAAACAAAGGAACAGAGATTATGGTTTTCAGGAGGAGACCTCAATTACAGAATCACAGAATGGCTGAGGTTGGAGGGGCCTTGAGGTCACCTGAGCTGACCTGCTCATGCAGGGTCACCTAGAGACAATTGTCCAGGACTGTCCAAAAGATGACTTTTGAATATCTCCAAGGATGGAGGCTTCACTGCAGGATTTTGCAGTTCCCTTTATTGAACCATATGAGGCTCCTGCCAGCCCACTTTTCCAGCCTGCCAAGGTCCCTCTGGACGGTAGCATGACCCTCTCGCATATCAGCCACTCCTCCCAGCTTGGTGCCATGAACAAATGTGCTGAGGGTGCCCTCTGCCCCATCATACAGGTCATTAATCAAGATGTTGAACAGGACTGGACCCGGTATTGACCCCTGAGTACACTAGCCTCCGATTAGACTTTGTGCTACTGATCACCACCTTCTGGACCCAGCCATTCAGGTAGTTTTCAGTCCATCTCACTGCACATACAGGCTGTACTTCAACACCTTCTCCATGAGGATGATAGGGCCAGGGAGATTGTGCCAAAGGCCTTACTAAAGTCCAGGGTTTTGATGCTCATTATTTGAGTCCTTCATTATTGCTCTTTTGCTGAGTGTTTTTATCATCTTTGAGAGTCCATGCTTAAGCTTGGCTTTACTTGGCATGCTGAGACATTTCTGGCATCTGAGACATGGGATTTTCACAAGAAGGCAAACCTGTTTCTGTACAACTTTGAATGTCTACCTATTGAATGGTTTCTTTTTTCTTTTATTTGGCTAGACCATTTCTCCAGGCCAGGTTGGATGCGGCTTTGAGCAACCTGGTCTAGTGGAAGGAGTCCCTGCCCGTGGCAGGGGAGTTGGAACTAGATGATCTTTAAGGTCCTTTCCAACCCAAGCTGTTCTGTAATTCTATGATTATTCCAGTTTGTCAGTGGAATTCTGGCTTCTCCTTTGTATGCTTCCTGGCCATTGCAGCCTGGTAGCACTTCTGGTCTTCAGACGCATATTTTTATTCCTTCATCCAAATATTTAAAATTATCTGTTGGAACCAGACAAAGGAGGGACCCAATACAGAATGTTATCTTTACTATTCTTTTCACAGCGAGCTAGTATCTAACTGTAGTTTTCCAGCTGTTATTTGTACCCATTCTATATTAACTTTAGGCAGCCCATATTTTTTTCTCACATATTTCACACTGTTTCCAATGGTATTCTCATGCCTTTGTGAGGTCAAGGTATAAGATGTGTTTACAGCTTTGCTTTCATGGGGAGACTATTTTTTTTCTCTCCAAGTCAAAAATTATACTTGGCTCTATATAAATGACTAAAATATTTATTTGGCAAAAAATTAATCATATCCTTTTATGTTTTAGAGTGTCACTTAGAAAATATTTTGTCAAAGTGGGGTTTTTTTTCTGGGTAATTTTGACCAGTCAGCTTAACTTTGTTTCTTTAGACTATCCTTTCATTTCTTTTCTTCTTAAAAAGTAGGCATGTGGGCATTGTTTTATTTTATTTCAAACATCTGGATTCTCATGTATTTTTCATGATTTCTCAGAGGTAACAGTTAAGGTTACTCCGGGTTGTATAGGACCTGTTGGAGTGAATTTAACCAATCATTGCAATTTAAACAGATTAACTTCTCTATGAATTCTGTCTTGTAGTTCACTATTTTTGCTTTTGTTATTGCTCCCTTTCTGCTGGTGTTGTAGTTGCTGTCTGATTCTAGCTGACCTTTTTGTGAAAAAATGAAAGAAAAAGGCACTTCTATTTTCTTGGCATTGTCCATTTTATTTCCCAATGAATGTTAGAATAACTCCTTCCTTTCTGCTCATCTTACTGATATATCTATGGAATTTGTTTTTTATGGTTTTGTTTTTTACATGCATTACTTTTTTTCATTTTGTGATGTGACCCTTCTGAGTTAGTGTTGCTGTATAAATGTTCTGCTGTTACACTTGTCCTTGATGATTTGACCTAGTTCTCTTTTTCCTGTTACTCCTGCATTTTGAATCATCAAAGCATTCGTGAATTGCCAGTTGGTCTCTTACTATATATACTTCCCACCATCTTCCGTGTTAAGACAGTGTGTATTTGTGTACCGAATACTACTTCTGTGAGAAGTGCTTAGTTGTCCTGACTCCTTTCCACCAGAATTTGATTCTGAGAAGAAGAAATCTCTCAGCTGAAAAAAGTCTACTTCCATGAATACAGTGAAGTCCATTGGCTGTCTTCACTATTTTCCCTTTTACACTTACTAAGGATGACTGATTGTCATTTTGCGAACACTGTCAATTACTTTGCCTTCCACCCTTGCATTCTCTTTGCTAGTTTATTTCTACATTAAAAAATAAAAGAGAAAAAAAACCCCAAAACTGGTTTTCAAGAACTGACTGAACAGTCTGTCATATTGCAGAGTCTGAAGAGCTGAGGAGCTCCTTCAAGGGATGTATTTAGGACAGGTTTCTTTTTGTCTTAGCAATACTCAAGCAATACTCATAGAACAAATGTTGAAGCTTTTTCCTCCATGAGTTGCAACGCTCAGTTGTTCTTCTGTATAACATGAGCTGGAGTTTCCCCATTGCATTTTATTTTTTTCTAATTCCAATGTTTCTTTAGTTTAGTCATTATGTATTTCCATGTTTTGTTTTGATAATTATTCAGAAGTGTATGACTCTTTCCTAAAAGGCAGCTGTCTTTTAACTGTATAACATTTACACCTCTGTTGTTAAGTTTTACCTCACCTCTGGGTATGTAATTTGGAGTGGAGGGAGAAGGATCAAATGCCCACTATGTATTGCAATGATGAATCTCAAACATCTTACTGTTCGCTCTATTGAAGCTTTTAGTGTTAAGTAAGAAAGGAGTGTTACAAGTAACCTCAAAACCTGTTCTTCTACATATTTTTATGAAAATTTCTACTCTCTGCCACAAAAGAAGAAGCCTGCTTCAAAATGAAAGAGAAGGCCAATGTCCACAGATCCTTTTCACACTTGTGGTTATGGTTTGTATCTGACACAAGAACATTTGAGCTAGATAGTATAGCAGTTTCCCTGTATCATCAGTGAATAGAGAGAGTTATTTCTCTGGAAGCTGTTCAACTGAATTTAATTAAGTAACTTAATCCCTAAAGGTGTCGTCTTCTCTTGACCAGTTAGAAAGGAAACTTAGTGTACTGTCTTAGGTGTAGGTGCCTACTTCTGGTGAAATTAATCTTAATCTTGCCATTTGCCCTTTCCAGAGACCATTATTGCAGTTCTCTTTAAGCACTGAGGGTCAAACCCGCATTACCAGTAGAGAAGAATTGCTCTAGAGATCAAGGAAAGTAGGAAAGGGATTCAGTCAATGAATGTAGAGTTCAACTTTGTTTTTTGACGTGCCAAGTCAAAGATTGATTCTTGTGATGCCTGTAGAGCCCATGTTACTTGAATCAAGAAACTGCCTCTGAATGAGCAGAGTGCTTCCCTGTGTTGCTTGTGCCTGCAGAGTAGAGGTTGTGACAGATATGTTTTTATGTGAAGTACCCATGTACTCTATGGACCTTGGCTGGAAAAGGGTTTATTGCTATATTTATCTCAAATATGCCTGCTTGTAGTACGCAAAATCAGCTACATGATACAATCTTTAAAGACTTTTTTTTTAGTAGAAGCTGTAGTTATTCTTGATCTCTTAACCCCAGAGTTCCTCACCCTGCTGTAAAACTGCTTGCTGAGTGTGAGAACTAACTGCTTCTTGCTCAGATGCTGAAATTTTTGAGCTCCATGGCGTTCTATTGCAGTGATAATGAAAGTACCTGAGGTACTTGCTAAATACAGTAACCCCGGAGAAGCAGCTCATTGTGCCTTTGTAGGTTAGACTGCAGTTAAAACAGGGTTTTTGTATGATACTTCATGAGTAACCATTAAAAAAGAAAGAATGTCTTGTTCATATGGTAACGTGGAAGAGAGTGGCCAGTAATGACAGAGCTCTAGCTAAGGATGATAAATGTTTCTAAATCTTGGGAATTAACCTTTGCAGATGATGAATTGTGGAAACTATGTGAAGCTTCTGCCATTTTAATTATCTGGCTAAAACATCTTGCAAATGGGGAAATTTCTGATGTCTCTGAGAACAGAAAATGACTGCAATAACGGGACAAATGCCAACATATTGCAAGAGGTGCCCTATGCTTTTTAAGTCTCTGTATCCATAGCTTGAGTGGTAGAAAAGATTGTGAGATTAAATGCTGTTTATTTTTTTAAATTCTAATTTTAATTTAGATTTCTAACTTTACCTTGAAATGTGTAAACCTAAAGTTATGGCATGCTTTATTTTGACAGATAAAGAAGGACATACATTTTCTATACTCTGGGTGCTGGTGAGTGTTATCCTAGGTGCAATAGCCATGCTGTGCAAAGAACAAGGAATTACAATACTGGTAAGAATTGTCTTATTGACTGAATTTTGACCTCAAGATCTGTCAGATGCAGTTGTAAAGCCTACAAATATTAATCTTCTCCACACCTAATGGCGCACACACCTTTTTGTTCTTTTCAGAAAACTAAATAATGTTGACAAAAAGCAAGATTCTAGTAGATCTGTCATGACTGTATCCCTGCCAATCTGTTCATTTTTTCACTTTATCTTTTGTAAGCAGGCTGCATATATCTGTTAATTTTTTGCAAAGTTTAAAAATTTTACAGTATTAGTTGCAATGCACGTCACTTTCGTTGGCCTTGGTTTTGAATGTAATTGTCGAGATAGCAGACCTACAAACTTGAAGGCTTTTGGACAAAGAGAGATATAACTGGATGAGAGCATTTTTAGAAGCTCTACCCACTTGCTTTTGCAGACAGTGTAATTAGAATTAGGGCCATTGTTCATGCACTTCTGATACCAAATCTCTTCCTTCTGCCCCTTATCTAAGGATCTGTCTGTGCAAACAGATACTGTCCATGTTCATTGTGCTCTGACTTTGTATAACTTCAATGAAGACATTCTGTTTTGAGTGACCAAACCAGCCACGTGAAATGCTGTATCTTTGATTTTTACCTTTTATATAGCCATATATCTTTACAAATAAGTCCAATTTATAGCTTTAGCTGACGTAAACAAGCAAGAGAATCAGAAAATTCTTTGCAGCAAGGATCTTCTTGTCCTTGCTAAAAAAAAGGGAGAAGAAATTACAGAAAACTTCTTGCTTTGGGACGTTATTTTTGGATAAATGTTTGTAAGGTGATGTATTCTTCAAAGGTGTCTGTAAGGAAAACATAAGAAATGTTCTTAAAAATATGGTGTAATTATTTCCTTTAATGGTATGAAATAATTATTTGAGCTAGCAGACACAGAATTGTTTCTGGATTTGGGGTTTTTATTTGTTTGCTGTTGCATTGCTAAGATGATTATATTTATTGTTGTACTAATGGGCACAGGTCAGAGGGATAAAGGGGTAAATTGCACATTACAAAGATTACCTGGAGACTGAATCTATTTTTCAGCAGAATTCTTGCCTTCCTATCTCCATGTGAGTGAGTGAAAAGCGTTTTAACTGCCAGGTGGCCTTTATACATGGAACCAAGCCACACTCTAACCTGTCTTCTGTCCCATCCCTCTGACTGTGAGAGACTTGTGGCCTCCCAGTGTACTAGCTCTTTGATTTGCCTGGAACTATTTTTCCTGTCTTTTTTCCACTTAGTCTTTAGAACAGTGAAGTAATTCCTGAAATTGTTAGAATATAGGCTAAATACTCAAAAATAATCACAGTTGGTGATTGCTGAAACTTTGAAGGGAAAATGCTAGTTTGATTTTGCTGATAACCTTGACAGAATTATCCCTGGACACATTTTATGGGGGTAGTATGTGTAAGTGTAGTCCTGCAAAGCACTGAATATGCTCCAGTTTTATGTGTAGTGGCTGATATCACATAGAACTTGGAGCCTTTTCTTTTCCCAGCAACTTGCACTGTGAATATTGATGTCATTGCAGGAAAAGCAAACCTGATACCTCTGTTAAATCTTTCCAAGCCTTTGTCTGTACCCTTTGAAAACAGTATTTCTGAAACCCAACAGTCAAAACATACCATGCTGCACAACAATACACAAAAAATAAGCTGAAGGCTTAAGAAACTCTACCTTGCTGACAGAAGCCTTACCTTTTGACTGCAGCATTTACACTGCGGAACATTTGGGAAAGAAGATGAACAGCAAAATAATGTTGTGACCATGCATATGTTATCTAGCTTGCTGGTACATGGTATTCCCTGAAGATTTATTCCATGTGTCAAGAGAATTCCCATTACAGTAAAATATTATTCTACTCATCTGAGCCCAAGTTCCCAATTTATCATTCTGCCTTCATTACTGCAAATGTATTTCTCTACTTGTTTGGAATCAGAATTAAGATGTACAGTTACTCATGGTAGAAATGCAATTTAAGATGTATTTAAAATAAAATGTTTGTGGTTCATCTTATGCTCTTATTTTTCTCTTGATTGCTTAGGGTTTGAATGCAGTGTTTGATGCACTAGTGATTAACAAGATAAATCTTTTGGAGCTTATTCAAAAGTTACTACATAAGGACAAGTCGTTGGAGGTGAGTCCTTAGAGGTTTTGTTCATTCTGACCATTCAGACAGTCATGTCCTAAAAGACAAAGAGCCAGCTTCTCACAGTTTGTTGTTGAGATTTAAAAGAAAAAAGCAAACACCAAAAAAGGTATTGTCAGTCAGTTTTGTAAGGCAATGTGCTATGACATCTTTGCAGCAACATGAGTAGTAATGGGGTATTGTTAGAATTGCATTGGACAGTGAAATCTGTTCCACAATTTTCTCAACAGTATGTTAAAAATGTGGTATGGAAGAGCTGAGTGCTTGGTGCAACAAGTTTTCCAGGGTCAGTAGCAACACACCTCAAATGGTACTTTAACATTGATCAGAGTAAAGAGAGGGAGAGATGTATTCAGATTCTCAATGAGATTTAACTATCTCAATGAGATAGCTGAACATTTGAAAAAATACAGTAAAAAATATTATGTTTCACTTTGCTAATTTCACTAAAGTATTACACTGGGTTTCTTTCAGAATAAAAATTACCAAACTGGAAGTGGTTCATAGTAGCTTTGGAGTTGAAAAATAAAAAAATATGTAAGAACCAATAGTTGCTAAGGATTGATTTTCTGACTTTTGTTGATACCGCTTTATCTAGTATTGTCTCAAGTGGAATCTGGCACCTAGTATTTGCATTGACAAGCAAATAACAGAAACAATCAGCCTCAGATGAATGATTGATAACAGCCAAATAGACCAACAGCCTACTAAAACATCACTACTGTTGAACAGCTAAGTCATTTGCCTCTCCCATCCAAGATTCAACAAGGCAAAGGAATATGCTTTAATATCCTGCACTTCAATCAGTGGTTTCACTGCAGAGGAGTCTCACTCTTGATTCTGAGTGGCACAATGCCTATGGGACTTTTAAATTCCTTTGCAAGGAGTAAAGTGAGGAGTTTCAGGGGGAAATCAGGGAATATAGAATCTCTAAAACTGAAACAGTAGACTTGACCAAGAAGGGCTAAGTGAGGGGTACAGGAGTATTTCAGGCAGCAAATAGGAATGCTGGAGAGTTTTGCTGTATGATGAGAGTCAGCCTCTCATCGGTGCCAGTTAAGGTCATGGAATAGATCCTCCTGGAAGTTAAGTCAAAACATATGAATGATGGGAAGGTGATTAGAGAGAGCGAACACGGCTTCACCAAGGACAGATTGTGCTTGATTAATCTGGTGGTCTTCTGCAATGGAGTGACTGCATCAGTGTACAAGAGAAGAGCTGCTGATGTCATCTACCTGGATTTCTGCAAGGCCTTGGATATTATCCCTCATAACATTTTTGTTGCCAAAACGGAGAGATATGGGTTTGACTGATGTACTGTCAGATGGATAAAGAATAGGCTGCATGGCCACATCCAAAGAATTACAGTCAATGTCTAGTGGAAACGGTAATGCACGGTGTCCTCAAGGGTCCGTACTGAGACCAATTTTATTTAATATCTTCATCAGTGACACAGATAGTGGAATTGAATGCACCCTCAGCACATTTACAGATTACACCAAGCTCAGTGCTGCAGTTGAGGGAAGTGATGCCATCCAGAGGGACCTTGGTAAGCTTGAAGAGGGGTGGGCTTATGTGAACATCATGAAATTCAAGAAGACCAAGTGCAAGGTCCCGCACCTGAGTTGGGGCAGTCCCCAATATCTCTACAGACTGGGGGATGAATGGATTGAAAGCAACCCTGCAGAGAAGAATTTGGGCGTACTGATGGATGAAAAATTTGATATGACTGAGCAATGTATGCAGGCAGCCCAGAAAGCCAACCATATCCTGGGCTGCATCAAAAGAGACATGACCAGCAGGTCAAGGGAGATGATTCTGCCCCTCTACTCTACTCCACTCTGCTGAGACCCCATCTGGAGTACTGCATCCAGCTTGGAGGTCCCCCAGCATCACAAGGACTAGGACCTGTTGGAGTGAGTCCAGAGGAGGGCCATGAAGATGAAGACAGGACTGGAGCACCTCTCCCCCTGAAAAGAGGGGTTGTTCAGCCTGGAGAAGAGAGGGCACCAGGGAGACCACCTCTTTAGGAGTGTTGTAGTGTTTGACCAGGAATAAATTCTTTACAATGAGGGTAGTGAGGCACTGGAACAGGTTACCCAGAGAAGTCATGGATGCCTCATGCTGGGAAGTGTTCAAGGCCAGACTGGACAGGGCTTTGAGCAAACTGATCTAGAGAAATATATGCCTATCCCTGACAGAGGGGCTGGACTAGGTGATGCTTAGAGGACTCATCCAGCCCAAACACTCTGTAATTCTGGAAATGTGTCAGAGTCAAACCTTCTTGGAGGATTATTCTTTAAGCATAAAGACCTCGAAGTGTTAGGCTTCTGTTTTGTGACTTCTAAACAGTTCTGTCTTAGTGAAAAAAACATCAAATATGCCTTTTCCTTCTTTTGATAGAATTAATTAATTTTAGCTCCTGCTACCTATCCTGTTCTGCTGTTATCATGGAAGTGTATCTAAGATTCTTTTGTTTTGTTTTGTTGAAAGGCAGATCTTAAATGCTCCCACTTACAGATTCTTTTTTTTCTTCTCAGTTGAGACAGGTTTCAGTTTCATGCCAGATTTCAGTTAGCTCTAAATCAAAGAGGATACAAACACTTCTTCCACTTTCAAAATTCTTCCTACTAAGAGATTTTGTGTAAATTGTGAAATCCGACCTTTAAGAAGCAGCATGTACTGTTAAATGAAATGAAGCCTGGGATGAGAGGTTTTGTGTAGTTAATCTGTTATAAGGCAGTTATAAATTTTCTCTGTATGTTTTTTTTCATAGCACAATTTTATTCCAAAGGCCGTTTTAGAGGAAGACCATTCCTAAATCCTCATTGTTGTGACTTTGGATACTGAGATGTCCAAGTTGGAAGCAATCATTTAAGCACAAAGGCTAACTTATGTAAAATCGGAATTACAACTTGTTTATCCTTAGGCTTTCAGCTAAATATTTTATGATGACACTGTGAAAGTATTTAGTATTTCAACTAGAAATACTAAAAAACCATTGAATATTATTTTTAAATTTAGCTTTTCCATCTCTTTAGAGAATAAATATCTTCAGCCAGGGCACTGCTGGATGTCTGTGCAGTAAGCCAACCTTTTTTTTTAACTTCAGACATAGCTAATACTGATTGCCTAAAAAACTATGGTGGTCCTTGCTAAAGAGCATATTCCAATAAGAGGTAATAACAATTAGTGTACCAGCTCCCGTCGAGGACACAGAACTGATCATGTGTAACTATTAGGGCAGGTTTAAGAGGGAATGGAAGCCTATCAGACCAAGGAACACTAATACTTGAAATCATGACTGGTTTTTTTAGGCTCCAGTCAACTCTTCCTTGTTAAAATCCTCAGTTTACTTACACTTTTAGAAAAGAGAGTAGAAAAGAAAGAGGAGTGTACCAAATGATCTCTCATTTCAGAGAAGCACTCCATCTTCCATCTTCTGCTTCTCTCATGACTTGTTTAGGCTGCATAAAATAACTTCAGCCATCATGTTTCAGAGAGTTCTGAGGCAGCTCTACAGCACTGTAATATAGGGGGTCAGAGAGAAGCTATGTCCTTAACTTCCCATGTGAGTTACCATTCACTACCTAGGTAGGGTGTTAGACGCTTGGATTTGCATCTTACAGCTGTGATGGGATACCATTATACTTACTTACGATTCTGTTTCCAGTCTCTACTGGTGAAGCTTGAAGAACCTCTACAGTGTACAGTGGTTTTCATTCCATTTACAAAAATTATGTGTGTTATACTTCACGGAGGAAAAAATGTAAAAGTCTGTCAAATTTCGCTTCTATGCCATCACTTCTCTGTGTTTAACGTGAATTGCCTTGTTTAGATCCTAAAGCATGTATTACAAGATGTGATCTAAATCAACTGAGTTAATGTAATGTACATCAAATACAATTTTCTTGTTTGATCTTGGGTAATTTTACCTTGAACTAAATGATTTGAGCACCCGTCTGGCATTAGCTTTTTAATTGTTTTTGGTTGTGAAAATTTTAATTAAGTTTCTAATTCCTCCCAGTTTTTAACTATGCAGTTTTCTTGGTGTATGCATTTTGCCTCCGAAGAAACCTAAGTGGAGAAAAACTTTCTGTGACAAGCAGTCAACTGGATATAGCTATTTAAAACAAAGTTCACAAAGTAACCACTCTCCATTTGAGAAAGAAAAGATAGATGAATTTAATAGGCTGTATACTAAAGGCTGTATTCTGCACAAATTCCCTCTCAGAAATTGCCACATAAAATTACATTAGCTATAGACTTACTGAGGATTTGTAGAGGAGAGACTTCTTGAACAGAGAAGTTTTTTTCTTGATTGGGAAGGAAATTAAAATGTTTGCAAAAAATATTTTGGAATAAAAATGTCAACTGTAATAGCAAAAATGCACAGGGATGGCATCTTCTTTCTGAGATAGAGTTAAAAAGGATGTGAATGTAGTGGGTAAGAAACAAATAATGTTTCTATATGAGGTGGTTTTTTTCTTTCTTTCATATAGAATGCTGGGCAGTTAAGGAAGGGGCTGCTTTTCAGGATAACTCTCCTGATGTCTGGAGGGGCCAGTATACTTTATATACGCTGGAGGATTATGGGCACAGGGCCACCGGCTTTCACTGAAGTAGACAACCCAGCTTCATTTGCAGACAGTCTGTTTGTGAGAGTAAGTTATGAAGTTGCTTTTTTTCTGGCCAGCTCAGAACATTTGTCTTTGTCATCAAATTGAGTTTTCTGTTCTTCAAAGAAACAATAAAGTAGGCAATCTTTAAGTTTCAAGATGTGTGATAAGTCACCTTCACTTGTGCTCCTGTGATGATTTTCTGCAATTTTTTAATATACTTTTCTGCAATTTTTTAGTATACCTTTCATATTCTTTGCATTCAATTTAGCATGCATTGTACACATTGATGTACTTTTCCATTTACTCACTACTTTTGCTATGCATGCAAGAAGTTAGGTTTTGCTGATTTTCATCCCTTTTCCACATACTGTGCTTAAGTTTTCATCCATTCTTTTGCAATTGAAGAAAATAGCATTAAGTTCTAGTCTAATGTATTTAGAGTATGTCTTGGCTATATACCTCTGATGGCATTAAGGCTCTTTCTGAAGATGGAGAATGAAGGGTGAAGACAGTGGGTGATGTCTTTTTTGACGTTTTCTCCTGTGGGAGATTCTTTTTACACGTGGATATTGGCTGGGCAGCACAGAATTGCATTTCCCTGCTCTGAACAAGAGAGCCACCTAGCTATGTTTAAAAAAAAATTAATTTCACAGCTGTAAAGGAAATCTATATGTAAATAGTTGTAGTGTAACAGTATTTATGGCCTCTTTATTGTATAAGATATGTTTTGTGAAAAGGGAAATGAGAGAATAGAGAAGGACTAAAGTTGCCCTTCCCCCCCAAGTTTAGTATCAAGTAAATGTTTGTTTTCTTTTTGACTGACAGGCTATAAACTATAATTACTACTATTCGCTGAATGCATGGTTGCTGTTGTGTCCCTGGTGGCTATGTTTTGATTGGTCAATGGGCTGCATACCCCTCATTAAATCCGTCAGTGACTGGAGGATAATTGCACTAGCAGCACTTTGGTTCTGCCTAATTGGTCTGATATGCCAAGCTCTGTGCTCAGAAGACAGCCATAAGAGAAGGTAAGAGACAGTGATGAATTTTAAATGCCTGGCCAACTTGAGTACAGTATTATTTTGTTAAATCCACTAGTGATAATTTTAACAATTCAGTGGAACCAGTGTCTAGCAAATGCAGTTCAGATAAATATTTATAGCTGTCATTACAGTTTTATTCCAATTTGGGCCCATCACTGTATACCGACTAGTGGGAAACGGAGTTGGAGGAGGAGGCATGGATGGCTGCTCTGTTTTTTCTCCTGAAATGGTATTTTGAGATCCTTAACACTGTAGGTGGTAAAAGGTAATATGTGCTCAAAACACAGTAGGAAGTTATGTATGTTGTTGCCCTTACTTCTTACAAGTCATCATTTCCTTTAATCTTCTCCTAATAATGAGAGAGGAGATGCGCCTTTCAGTTCTTCAAAAATTTTCAACTTCTCAACCACAGAATGGTTTGAGTTGGAAGGGACCTTTAAGATCAGATAGCTCCAGTTCCCCTGCCATGGGCAGGGACACCTTCCATGAGGTCAGGCTTCTCAAAGCCCCATCCATCCTGATGTTAAACATGTTAAACACTTCCAGGGATGGGGCATCCACAACCTCTCTGGGCAACCTGTTCCAGTGCCCCATCGCCCTCACAGTGAACTTCCTTAGATCTAATCTAAACCTACTCTCTTCCAGCTTAAAGCCATCAGCCCTTGTCCTAACACTACATGTCCTTTTGAAAAGTCCCTCTCCAGTTCTCTTTTAGCCCCCGTTAGATACTGAAAGGCTGCTAGAAGGTCTCCCTGGAACCTTCTCCAGGATAAACAACTCCAACTCTCTCAGCTTGTCCTCATAGGAGAGGTGCTCCAGCCCTCTGATCATCTCCGTGGCTCTCTTCTGTATTCACTCTAACAGGTCCACGTCCTCCTTATCTGGGGGACCCCAGAGCTGAATGCAGCACTCCAGGTGGGGTCTCACAAGAGCGAGTAGAGAGGCAGAATCACCTCCCTCAACCAGCTGGTCCTGCTGCTTTTGATACAGACCAGAATATGATTGGCTTGTAGGCTACAAGTACACATTGCTGGGTTGTCTTCAGCCTCTCATCAACCAACACCCCAAAGTTGTTCTTCTCAGGACTACTCTCAATCCATTTTCTATCCAGCCTGTCTTTGTGCTTGGGATTGCCCTGACCTAGGTGCTGGACCTTGCACTTGGACTTCATGAACTTCATGAGGTTTGGACTAGCCTACTTGTCAAGGTCCCTCTGGATGGCATCCGTTCCCTCCAGTGTGTCCTGCACACACAGCTTGGTGTCACCTGCAAACTTGCTGAAGGGTGCATTCTATCCCGCTGTCCATGTCACCAACAAAGATGGTAAACAGCATTGATAAAAATACCAACCCCTGAGGAACTCTACTTGTCCCTGGCTTCACTTGGATATTGAGCCATTGACTGCAACTCTTTGAGTCCGACCATCCATCCAATTCCTTATTCACCAAGTGGTCCATACATCAAATCCATGTCTCTCCAATTTAGAGACAAGGATGCCATGCAGAACAGTGTCAAATGCTGTGCAAGAGTCCAGGTAGATGACACCAGTTGCTCTTCCCTTATCCACCAGTGCTGTAACCCCATTGTAGAAAGCCACAAAATTTGTCAGGCACAATTTGTCCTTAGTGAAGCCAGACTGGCTTTCACCTCCTTGTTTTCCATGTGCCTTAGCATAGTTTCCAGGAGGATCTGCTCCATGATCTTGCCAGGCACAGAGGTGATCTATTGACCGGTAGTTTCCCGTCTCTGCCTTTTTCCTTTTTTAAAAAAATGGAGATTACGTTTCCCCTTTTCTAGTCAGTGGGAACTTCACCAGACCATCATGACTCCTCAAATGTGATGGCTAGGGGCTTAGCACCACCTTAGCAACTTCATCCAACAGTTCCCTCAGGATCTGCAGATGCATCTTATCCCATGGACTTGTGCACCTTCAGGTTCCTTGGATGTTCTCGAACCTGATCTTTTCCTACAGCAGGCAGTTCTTCATTCTCCCAGTCCCTGCCTTTACCTTCTGTAACTCGAGCGGTGTCACCAGAGCACTTGCTGGTGAAGACCAAGGCAGAAAAGTTGTTGTACCTCAGCCTCCTCTGTGTCCTGGGTAACCAGCTTTTCCATTTTCTTCCAGAGAGGACCCACGTTTTCCATAGTCTTCCTTTTATCACCAACATAAGTCATTCTATTGTTCAGAATGCATTTTTTTTTCTTTTTCTTTTCTGTGGTATTCTGTAATTTCATCTATTCCCTCTCATCCCCTCACATGTTAACAGCCCACCTGCCTGCCTTTCTGCCATTCCCATAGTTATTTGCACAAATAAATCATTTTGGAGAGGGTAGGAATTCTTGCTAAACGTGGTGTCATAGTTGCTAGTAAAAACGCACTCACTAAGCCTATGTTGCTAAACACTTTGTAGTAAAAAGTAAAGACAAAAAGTATAGTGAAGGCCTAGGATGCTTGAGGATGAGAAAGGAGCAAGAGGGCACATCTACATAACAGTGTAGAGATTTGCTTGTAATAAATTAGAATAGAAAATTATCATGCCTGTGGCCTTTGTAAGAAATACCTGACCCAGACCTGAAGTTCTTATTCCCTTTTGTCAGGTCTGTAAAAGTGAGGTACTTAGTCTCATTTGTCAGAGCTCTCTACAGTCCATAAAGAGTTACCTGCTGCGCTAACTTCAATACCTAAAACAAGGAAGACAAACTGCCCTCAAAAAGTGTGTGTCTCTGCTGACTGTAGAAAGACCATAGATTGCTAACTTTCAAGTGGTTAACCACAATGGTTTCTACTATTGATGTGTTTGTTAGGAAAGAAAATGCTCTCTCAATTGGATGCACACCTAGGTTTCTTTTTTAATAGTGAGGTATGTTTTTTTCCATTACCGTCTTACCAGTTCCAAAAATAGACAGGTAGCTTTTACCATTACTTTTTCTGCTTGTGTATTTTAAATAGGAGTTATGTAAATAATGTGTAATGGGGCTATTTTCTGGCCCGGAAGCATGAATATTGCTTTTCTAGAAATTACAGCAACAATTTTAAAAGTGCTTGATGGAATGAAATGTCAAAACCTCACTGAAATTTAATCTGATCTTGTTAGTAGCTATCGAAATCCGTGCTTGAATGCCCTGTTCCATGTGCACATCCTTCTACAATGTTTAAATAAAGTTTATTTGTTAAGTAGAAAAGGTATCTTTTGCTTAAAAAAAAAGGAAATCTTTTGTTAAGATTTATGGTTAATTTGGGAATCTGTTTCTTGTTTGCAGAATCCTTACACTGGGACTTGGATTTCTTATTATCCCTTTTCTTCCTGCAAGTAATCTGTTCTTCCGAGTGGGATTTGTTATTGCAGAGAGAGTCATCTACCTCCCCAGTATTGGATATTGTATTCTCTTTACATATGGATTTAGTCTCTTGAGTAAGCAAGCCAAGAAAAAGGTACCATCAAAACAATCAGTAAAGTTGATGATGAAGTGCTTCAGTTAGAAGATTTGTTTTTTAACTTTCCTCTCTTTCCTTAAGAAAATTCTTGCTGTGGCAGTACTTGGAATCTTGTTGATAAATGTTATGCGCTGCACATTCCGCAGCAGTCAGTGGAGATCAGAAGAACAGCTTTTTAGGAGTGCACTGTCTGTGTGCCCTCTGAATGCTAAAGTAAGTCACTCGTGGACTTCTAATATTTTTTTTCTTTTTTTTTAAGTGTTTTGAAATTTGGGGTCAAGGAGGTGTTATGCATAGTTAATATATTGTGCTACAGTATTATTCACAGTCTTGCTTGGTGCAAGAGTGATATTGACATGTCAGACACCTAAATTACAGTGGTAGCATACTCAAAAAACCAGACAGTGCAAATTACAATATTGTAATTCAGAACCTGGGGGTGGGAGTGGGGAGGTGAGGGAGGAGGGAGAATGCGCTTCAGGAAAGGCATCCAGTTAAATTGGATCTACTGCTAATAAAACCTACTTAAAAGAATTTTGCATATAATTGCAAGTTATTGCAACAAAAACGTCAAAAAGAAGCTAAGTAAGTTGTAGCAATGTATTCAACTGAATAATGCCTATGCTGTTTTTAGAATCTTTTTTGTGTACCTTCCAGTGGTATATAAAGCCAGCACAGCTACGGGACAAAGCACCATCTCACCAGTGTAGTCACAGGATGTGGGGGTAAAATCTTTGCTCCCACTTCTGCTCTTTTAAAGTGGCTGAATGGGCTAGAGTCTTCAGACATGGGCACTGAGGAAAACTGCAATTTTCCCTACAAGGTTTAGGGAGGGAACAAGTAAGATAGTGGGACTGGACAGGATGTTTCACTGAGCTGAACAGCAGTGTTCAGCATTGGAGACTGAATCCAGCCTGCCAACAGAGGTGACCTCCACAGCAGTCCTTTGGCAGCCAAGAGTGTGATCTGCTGGAGCATACCACAGCCCTGATGCTGTCTGAATTTTAGCAGACGCTCTCTTTGAAGAGCCTGGGAATGGGAATGTGCAGCTTGTCAATAAAAATACATTGATGTTAAAAGATTAGATTTCTGTAATCTAAACTGGTATCTAGACAATACAGATCAAGACACAGACTTCAAAAAGGAACCTGTGAATGCTCAACTTTGCAAACAGAATGATAAATGTAGCATTTCCTGGAATACAAATATGCAACAGTGAACTGTAAAAAACATTTATGGCCAATATTTACAACATGGTGGTGTCTTTCAGTAATCTCAGATTTTATACACAGGAAAAGAGCTATTGTATTTTATTGTGTGGCAGTGGTAGGCAACCATCTTCTTTTTAATGATGACCTCAGTATATCTTGTCTTCTGGATGACAAGCACATACTATAAATGGAGCAAATGCAATCTGTTTTCTTTGTGTGTAACTCCATCCATCTGCCATGGTAAGAGTGCTTTAGACAGATCTGCACTCTTTGCCTGTGCTCCAAGCTCCTTGGACTCAAGCCATGTCTGGCTGGGAAGCTGTGTAGCTGTGCTCCCACAGTACTGTGCTTGAGTCGATAAGCTGTGTGCAAGCTACTGAACTAATGCAGCTGGTTTAAAGCCAATGAATGTACAGGGAAAATGAGCTTGTGTTTGTCAACACTGGGCTCTGTAGACATGCCTGAGCTGTATTTCTGCTGGTGACAGCTCGTGCAAATGGTAAGCGTGGTGATGTGTTTGTAGGCTCACATTCCAATTCTGCTGAAGGATTAACTTTGAAATCACAGTACTAGGGAACTTTCCAAGGCAAGAATATTAGAGAGTACATGTGTGAAAGCCAATGTCTTGTTTTCTTTATGGACTCAGCTGTATTTATTCAATTTTGACAAAGGTAAATGTAAAAATTGGAACTAGGTTCTGTTCTCATCTTCTGTTGTTGTCTTTGAAATTGCAGGCTTCCTTTAAAAATTACTCCACAGGACTTTCTTTCAGTGACCCATTTATTTCAGTGGGAGGCTGGTGAAGACCAAAGAATGGAACATATATAATAGCTTTTTCTTGTTGTTCTTGGAACATATTTAATATGTGTAATGTGGTCATGCTTTACTTCTATTATGTAGCAGGTTTTCAAAATCTCAACTTCTAACTAGCAACAAAAGCTGTTCATGTTTTGTGGTACAGCTCTTTTCAATTCCAAATTGTCTGTGTGAGAAGCATAGAGCAAACTTACCCTAATTCTAAATAACAAGTAATAGCAGCACTGCCTTCTCTAATTTCAAGACTCATCTTCATTAAACATATCTTTAGATAGACATGAGGAAATGGCATTAAATGAGATTGTCTGGCATAGTAGTGAGTGAATCTGCTACCTTGAGTGATGATGCACTTGGCTCAAGAGATGAAATTTAGGATCAACTTTAATAAATGTTGCCCAGTGATTTTAAAAATTATAGGAAATAATCAGGTACTATAATGAAATCACAAAGATTTTGACACAATACAGATTTTTTAATGTTTTGAATATTTTAATTTTTTTTTAAATGTTACCTATTTAAGATATTTAAATATAGATATAATGTATAGATTGGTTACTTGCTTGTGGTTTTTTAAGAGAGAGAAAGAAGTATGTTACCGATCTTGGCTAAACATGTCCAGGAGCACATCACACATTTGAACTTGCATAGCCCTGCACTTAGGTTGGTTTCAAAGGTCATTTAACTGAAACAGTATACTTTTTGAATATATTTGGTACTGTTTTCCTTAGCTGAACAGAAGGGGCCTGTATATTGATTCCACTTCCTCCTTTCATGTTTTTTCATACTGTATAGATTGATTTAATTCCTGGAGCTCAGTGATGATGCACACTGGTGTGAGTTAGAACCAGGTCTGTATTGTTTTTGCTAAAGCAAATTTTGTGAACAGTTAGAGAGGCTGTTTTCTCCTGATATTTGATTATACGTTACAGGCAGTTTATAAATATAGGGTATTTCAGCACTACAGACATAAAAGGCTCACTGGATCCAATTTGGCATCTTTTCATTTGATGTCATTATGTTGTGAGTTCATCCTGGAGTGCTTTGTTGAAGCACTGAAATATCTAGTTACAAACTGTGATAAAAGCATAAGTACTGTTTCACCATATCAGACTGCTGGCTTGGATTTTATCTCCTTAGCTTTGGACATCTACATCTGAGTGAGTAAGTCAGGCTCGCTTTATAACTGGGGAGAAGAAACTGTTCCTTTTAGCATGTGGTTCATCACCTTGGACTAAATGACTGACATAAGCCAGGACTGCATCCTAGATCTGTGTGTTTCTTTCCACTCAGGATAAAGGAAGTCCTGATAACTAGAACATATAGCCACCATTTTTCTTTTCCTAGATTTGAGATAACTGAATGTAAATGATTGTAAATTGTTGTTATTTTGTATGTAACCTCTACATTCTCCTTGCTACTGGCTTTTCTTTAAAAGATAGAAAATAATAAACATAATTTTTGGAAAGCCATTTCAGTAGCAACTTTTCAGCAATAATAAGCAAAAAATTTACAATACTCCCAACAGAAGGTTATTAACCGTCTGCCTTGAAATACTAGGGTAAGTAACTTTGCACTTGATGCTTTATGCAAATGGCAATTACTAGAGATACAAGTTTATACAAGAGACTGGCTATACTAATACCGAAATAGTGCAGTAAGCATTTGTGGGATTACTTTCTATACTTTCTTAAAACATCTTGTAAAACCTCTTTGTTACAGAACAAGATTTAGTGCTGTCTAAGGATCTGATCTTTGTTCCTTAAGGAAGCTGATCTAGAGGGCATTTCCTTTGGATATTGAGATTTTTTTTTTCAATGCTATATATCAAAACATTCCTCTTTTGAGGAATTTAACTTAAGTGCTCTGGGCTGTGTTTATAGGGGCTATTTGCAGTGTTTTGCCACCATTTTAGATATCAATTTTTGTGTATACAAGCACAGTCATGCAGAAGAACCTTTAGACAACATTAGCTGCACAAACAAGATGTCAATATCAAAAAGCTTTATTATTATTTGGAAAATACAATTTCAGTAGTAGAAGAAAGAGAAGAGTGATGGCAGAAGCTGGCATTGAACAGAAGCATTTGCATGTTTCTGGAGAAATTTTGACATCTGTGCTTTGTTTCCATCCTCAGCAAATGTTCGTATTTGCTGAAAAGGTGATTACAAGCATCTAGGTTGAGAGAATAAAACTGGTGATAATAGCAGTGCTCCAGCTGAGGGCATGTACCTCCCAGAAGATGATTTTACATTTTGATTTCCTCCTAAGCTGCTTTGAATAAAAACAAAACCAAAAAATCAGTTTGACAGTAATTGTATTTTTGTTCAGGAAAATATAATTTTTCTCTCTCCTCCTCATTTAAATGTGTGTACACATTTAAGCATTTAAATAAGTGTTCATGTACTATGTTTATCTAACATAGAATAATATAGAGTGATTTTTCTTTTTTGTACTGGCTTCTTAGGCTGATTGAGGTATTGCAAACAGACAAATACAGAGAGCCAATTCTTTGGCTGGGCTATGGTTATGTTAACTTAAACAACACCTGTCTGTTGAGATCAAGTAGGTTCTACCCTAGGGTATTTTTACCTGATTGGCCTGATTTCAGAGAATACTGTTGTTATGCAGCCCTGAGAAATGCTCCTTTTAGAGCTATTACTGTAAAGTAATTGCCTGTTTAAGATTGATAAAGAAGCATCTGGGTATAATGTAATACGTCATTTCCAGTTAATATTTAATCATTTAATAATGAATTGCTATGCCTGCTCTTAAATGTTTAACCAGGAAAGGAAAATCCTCCCTTCCAGGCTGGCATGCACAATATCTGTCAAAGGCAGAAGAACCACACCTCTAGAGATGAAATTTAAAAAAACTCACTGGCCCCTCATTTTTGAAGACCAAATTCTTCCCACCCCAAGGGCTTCCCCCAAAGCACTTGTGGCCCCTTGTTGTGCAGGGAGAGGTCATAGGAGAAGTCAAGGAGAGTTACAGTCTTGTGCTTAGCAGACGGCAGGTAGTTATTGCAGGCCTGGTTTGGGGGAGCTAAAGGCTGATCTCAGCATCTCTCTGTCATGGCCAGTGAAGTGAGAGACACAGGGGTATGGCAGAAGTCACATGCACCTCTCAAATGACTGTGTGTGCCTGGAAGCCCTTTGCTGGCTCTGTTAATAAGAGCAGCATGTTACTGCATATTTATAATCCATTGTAGAACTGGTTTTGTTATTGGATATTTATGGTAGGCTGGGGAGCTTTTTTTGTGTTTGGTTTAGTTTTTCTTCCCTTCTTTAAGAGGAACTAAAGCTACCATTTCTCTTGAAGGGAAATTAGAAAACTTATATACAACAAGGAGCTCTTCATTTTCAGGGGTATTGTACAGAAACATCATTTCCTTTCACACAGAAGCTGAGGACAAAAGAAATACACCATTGAAAATGCTAGTAGTTTATTTAAATAGTTGTGGTATCAGTTTTAATAGTCTTTTTAGTTCAGTTCACAAACATACATATGCGCTTAATATTTCATTTGATGTTTTGACTTAAGAGAATCAATATCTCTCATGTTTCTGCAGACTGCACAATTCTTTTTACATGAGAAAAATATTCTTGCTGCTACTACTTTTGAGATAAAAATGGGTTTTAAGACATGTCATGTTTAAAAAAAAAATGAGAAAAATAGAATCAGAAAGCGAAATGCTGTTTCCTAACATGAGACAGTTTACATGTGAAAGACTCTCAGGGGTTGGTTTATGCCAAGATTTTTCTCATCTGCTCTGTCCCTGGTTTTCAGTCAGATTTCTTTCTTCGGTAATGCTTATGACTTTTGCAAAATATGTTTAAAAAAATTAACTTTTATAAAGCTTCTTAAAGAAAGAAATTGAATCAAGTTAAATGTAATTTTGTTTGCTGATATTGAAGTGTAAAGTCAGGTACTTTATGGGCTAATACGCATTATTCAGTTAAATCCTTAATTATTTCTTCTGTTTTGCCACAATGTATCTTTTATCTGGATAAAGTTTGAATATGTAAACTTCAGCACAGATAATCAGAGCAATCCAGTTTGCTAAGAACGTTATAGTGTTCTGAAAAATTTGTGGAAGAGATATACAAATAGAATTCAGTCCTAAGAAACATCTTTCAGGGTACTTCATTTTACTTTAATGACTCCTGGGAAAATGCTATTCCATCTTTTTTGGGTTGTTTCACACCGTCAACTGATCTTTATGTTTAGTTATGTCTTGATATAAATGTACCATTCTGTTGCTTCTTTGCCATAGGCCTTGTCATATTTTTATGAATGTACCAGGATTTTTTTTCTTGGAAGCTGTGCTAGAACTGTTTTTATGGGATGCTGAATTTGTGTGCTATTTTATATCCTACAGTGTGAGGAGCTGCCTCTGTGTATGCTTAGTAAGCTTTTTAACATCTTTGCTGTCCGTAAAACCAGTGAAAATACTTTCTCGCCCATTGGAAAAAGCATGGAAAATGTTCTTAACTTTATTTGTTGATGGTATGTTACTGCAGAGTCACAATCATATAGAGGTGAAATTCAACAATTAAATAGCATACCAACTAGGTTCAAACATAATTGTGTGTGCTGGATCAGTAGGTCCCAGATACTGTGCCAACTGCTATTAGGATTTTTCAGTTGATGGACACATCAGATAAAATCCTTTCTTTGAGTGTAGAAGGTGAATTAGAACTATCTAAATGCATTACAAACCTATCTTTTTGGACTTCAATCTGAAGTTATTCCTGCATAGTATTTTTGAAAAGATTTAAATTAGATTTTTCGAAGTGTGGAAGAAATTGAAATGTGTGTTTGTTTTAAATGAAGTATATACAGTTTGATTTCAAATAGTAAGGTAGTCAATCTAAATGAGTCCTGATCTAGTTGCTGAGAAATCTCTTTTCAGGAATTAGTACTCACAGTGCTTTTCAACCAGGTAATTAAGAAGATTTGTCTTGAGGTAGGATTTGAGATGTCTTCCAACTCAGAGTTGTCCTGAAATTTATTTATTTCTATCTAGACCTTGGTGTAAGTTCAGATCTTTTTCCTTGCAGCCTGAAAGCTCTAGATCAGTCCTTCAGTCTTTTAACAGACAAGGTCTTCAACATATTGCTGTACACATAATTTCAGAAATGGTCTTTGATACATTTTTATCCTAAGACAATTATTGTGTCTGTTATTTTTTGTTTGTTTTGAAATATGGAACTTAGTTTTTCTGTGAATGTTGAATTTCTTCTAGTTTATGCTATAATGAAAGCAAAGTGTAATCAACACTTACATTTCTGTTTCTTCTGCTATGATGGGTTTGATTTGAGTCAGACCTTCTGTTACTTACCTGACAAATAAATGAAATTAAGAGCAGGAGGTCTCCATACAAAGTATCTTGTAGGAAGTGTGATGACCTCATTTATAAAACCAGGAAGTGAATAATCTTTCTTAAGTGGCTGTAACAGGCAAGCTGATTTATTACTTTATTCCTCAGATTTTGTCTTACTGTCTTCCTTGTATGCATTGTCCAGTCTTAAGTATCAGCCTGCACCAAAAGCCAGCATTGAATGATGCAAGTGCTGACTGTTTCTATTTGGAGAAGGAATTTTTAGCTACTTGGCTCCACAAAATATCTGACTGTATGGCATCTGGTAGAATGTCCATCTGTGTTTTCAGGTACACTACAATGTTGGCAAAAACCTGGCTGACAAAGGAAATCAAAGTGCTGCAATCAAATACTACAGAGAAGCTGTAAGGTATTAGGAATTTTACTGCTTTAATGATCTGTCCTAAAACTACTTTCATGTTTAACATGAAGAAAATGCTTAGGTATTCATTTTCGTGTTCTGCAGCATTGCAGAGCTAGCAATTTGCATATATTAATACATGTCCCATACATAATAATCATCTCTTAAATTTTAAATTTTAGGTTGAATCCGAAATACGTACATGCCATGAACAACCTTGGAAATATTCTGAAAGAAAGAAATGAGCTCCACGAAGCAGAGGAGTTGCTGTCCTTAGCTGTACAAATACAGTATGTTTAGAACAATGCTAAGCAGTGTTTTGCACCAACTGAGCCTAAATAATACAATAGGATCCTGCGTTTCAAATGCTTAATTGTCCTCTCTCTTGGTGTGTTTTCCCAATTTGCTCAGACCTGATTTTGCTGCTGCGTGGATGAATCTAGGAATAGTACAGAACAGTTTAAGAAGATTTGAAGAGGCAGAGCAAAGCTACTGGACAGCAATTAAACACAGGAAAAAATATCCAGACTGTTACTACAATTTAGGGCGGTTGGTAAGTGCTTTTGAATAAATGATAGCTATGACTGGAATCTGTGCATCTCTGTGTGTGTATGTATATATATATATGTATATATATATTTATATAATTCTGCTGTACTGTTAAAAGCTGTTATTCCAGTTTGCTTGTATTGTATTACAGGATGATTTCACACTTTTAGTAGCTTTTCCTATTGCTTTCCTGGTATACTTCCTTCCATACAACCTTTGTAGTCCTACTTTTTCATATAAAGAGGTGTAAACAAAAATACAGATTTTGGTGCCTTTTTTGGTTTTTTTTTTTAATATATTTCCTAATATTAGACTGTTTCTCATTCATTAGTATATTGTTTGGTAGTACAACTATGCTGAAAAATTCAAATCTGATTTTTGGAAATATTTATATTAAATATTTACTAATCCTCTTGTGTAGATTTCTAAATTTTATGCTGATTTTTCTCCCTATCCTATTGGTACATGCGTATTTAAAGACAAGCCTCGTTCCCAGACATAAGCAGAGGAAAATTAGTATATCACTCTTATCTTCCATACTACCATAGTATTCTTTTTACTTTTCTATTTTTATCTATAAAAACAAGTCCTACTAAAATGGAATGAGACATTAACAGCCCTTTAGTTTTTTTGGTGCATGATAGGAAAGTAAAGCATATCATAGCAAAATTGCTGGGTTTTTCTTTCATTTTAGTATGCAGATTTGAATCGCCACATAGATGCATTGAATGCATGGAGGAATGCTACTGTCCTGAAACCAGAGCATAGTTTGGCTTGGAACAATATGATAATATTGCTTGATAACACAGGTAAAAGCCTATTCTGATATTTTAATGAATAATTCAGTGTCTACCAAAACTTAAAGCTTTATCTGTATATATCTTAAAGGAACTCTACCTCTTCTTTGGCTACCCAGACATTCTCTAATAATAGAAGAATACCTTCTGGCTCAGTGGTTTTAAAGCATCACTTGAAGTCCAGCATATAAATTGAATTTCTGATCCTTACTTGAAATACCATCATTGTGCCAGCACGTTTATACTATAGACCAAATTTCAGAACTTTTTTATCTTTGTGCTTTGTTGTTCTTCTGAAGGTGTTATCTGTTGAAAATAAAATAAAGACTTTCTATTGTCTTAGTCTGATGAATTTTACATTTGTGTGTGTGTGATACCTGGCTTTCTTTAAAAACTCATGCAATCAGATTTTTGTAAAATATGCACGCTTCAGCATGAAAAACAACTAATAAGGCTGTGTTAAAACATGCCTTCTCTTTTTCCCCTACCTGGTCTCCCAGGCAATCTAGCTCAAGCAGAAGCAGTTGGAAGAGAGGCCCTGGAATTAATACCTAATGATCATTCCCTTATGTTTTCATTGGCAAATGTACTGGGGAAATCACAAAAATATAAGGTAGGTAACTAGAGCTTTTTGACTGTAGGGTTTTGGATTGGTTTGGTTGGGTTTTTTCTTATTTAAACTGTCTAAGTTGTTTTTAGAAACCATTTGAGGAGACCATTGCTATTGCTTCAATAACCAGGTTTCAGTGCCTATTTCTGTCACAGTACTGGTGTGTGATTCTGGCCTAAGTTTATCCCACCTTATTTTAGATGCCTGGGTTACAAATGTTGCTGCTCTACACTACTGTCAGTGGTCAGTGGAGAGAAATAGGCTCTTAAGCACACTAGAGGGCAGTTAAAGTCTTGTGTTGCTTCACTGCCGAGGGAGGGAGCCTGCTTTGAATTAGAGGCCTTATTTCAGGAATTAAAATTAGATGGGATAGACTAGTCCTGGTCCTTTTGGTATGTAAAAGAAGCAAGATGTGCCATTACCTGATATGAGTTCTAGCCTCTTTGCCTCAGAGGCTATCTAAAATAGAGTTACACAAATCTGTTAATCCTGAATTGAGGAGATATCTGGGTAATCCCAGAATACTACAAGAGAAAGTCCATACATTGAACAATGTATTGAATTTTCTCTTGGCTGGCGTGGACCAGCCTGTGAGTGGTATCTCAGCATTAGCTACTTATATTTGCAAGTAGGAAATGTAATGAAACTGATAAGAATTATTTATTTTCCAAAAGGAATTGTATGACCTGACAGAGAATAAATCATGCATAGTTAATATATTTAGTTGTTTTAATTGACTCTGTAGTCAGTGTATGATATGATATGATATGATATTATATATGTGATAGGGACAAATTAATAATCAAAATTTTGGTGTTCCTCAGAAAAACATCATTTACCGAACCTTGGCTTTTGGGGGGTTTGATGTCTTTTTGGTAGTGATAATGCTAGAAGCACTGAAGGAACATCCTAAGTTATATACAAAGTGAGAAGATTTTTGTGATGTGAAACTTGACAGGGCAAGAGGAAATGGCCTCAAGGTGCACCAGGGGAAGTTTAGATTAGATATTAGGAAAACTTTTTCACAAAAAGGGTTGTAAAACATTGGAACAGACTGCCCAGGGAAGTAGTGGAGTCACCACCTCTGGAGGTGTTCAAAAAAACATGTGGATATGGCACTTGAGGACATGGTTTAATGGTGAACATTGTGATGGTGCGGGGTTGACAGTTGGACTTAATGATCTTAGTGGTCTTTTCCAACTTTAACAATTCGATGATTCTCCAAACAGATACATTTTTC
Source organism: Manacus candei (assembly GCF_025592945.1). Taxonomy (NCBI): domain Eukaryota; kingdom Metazoa; phylum Chordata; class Aves; order Passeriformes; family Pipridae; genus Manacus; species Manacus candei. The sequence continues at coordinate 2,032,723 of NW_026138062.1, forward strand.
CACCAGTTACTGTGGACACTTAAATTTCATCAGTATTGTTCAGCTGTGGAATCTTGACCTGTCCACATGTGAAGCCAGGGCCTGTGAAAAGCCAGGCACTTACTTTTGTTTGCATTAGTGATGCTGTTAAACACCCTGGTTCTCTAGACTGGCTGGGGTTTTTTCCTGTACACTCGATTTCTTTCCTCTCTCCACCTGAGACTGTTATAAAATATATATTTTAGGTTAATTTAGCAAAGTTCCAGAAGGATACAAATTACATCTAGAATATATAAGGGATGAGATTATGGAGGAGGTAATTGCTAGGATTATTTTGGTGAGTCATGACTGTGAAAGAATAGAGGATTGTGTAGTCATTCATCAAGAAGAGTATGTGGCATGATAGAATAAAGACCATTTATAATGAAATAAGTTGAAAGAGAAGTTGAAAACAAGCTAGAAAACTTCTCCAGGTGCAGGAGAGATAAGTCTGTCTTAGTGGATTTAAAAAATAAAAAAGGAGGTAGTGGGTTTGATTGCCAGCTCTGAAAGGTCATTATGCTGCAGGAGGATGTGTTGGAGACAAAGCAGAAATAATAGTAGGGGAAAATTAAGCTTGCAAGTCGGCATCCTGAATAAAGTAAAAGGAATAGCAGAGCCCAGGGAAGAAAGCAGGGAGCCAGTGTTTTAACAGTTCAATATGGAGTAGTAGGTTTGTGTTAAAACAGGGAGAGCAAATTAAGGGAATTGGAAAGTGGACTCACAAAGGTTATGATCTCAGCAGCTGTATTTTTGCATTGCCTATAAAGAGGAGATATAAGAGTTTTTATAAGTGGGAGAGTGCTAAATGACAGTAAAAAGCATGGGAAATTCAGATTTCTTGTCCACCCCCTCACCATGTAAAAACAGAGAAGTGGATGGCTCTTCAAAGATTTTTATTGAATGGGCTTGGAGGGGAGGGAGGGGGGGTGGACTGTCAAGGCGATGGAGGTAATTTTCAGAGTGCTGCCTTACTGTGTCTGATGTGTTGTATAACCTCAGGCATTTCATTTATTAGGTTACTTGTTATGTGTCTGTATAAAAGTTGTTACATTGGCTTTGTTGCAGTAAAGGAAGATTTGTTCTGAGAATTTTTTGTTATCTCTTATTTTAAAAGACATTGAGTCAAAAAGGTTTTATTATGTTGTGAAAGATTTCCTTCCAGTAAGCACACAACATTCTCCTTCAGTTTCTTTCCAGCAGAAGATAGATTTCCTACATCACCAACCAAAAACCCAACCCTTTTTGATTTCTGTTTGTATCTACTGATGAATGGTTTATTGTTTCAGAAAGAAAAGCACATTTAGGATGAGCTGTTTCAATGGTTTTGTTTGGGTTTTTTAATTATCATCTGTTATACCAACTTAGACTTCTCCTTTAAATGCTTGTTCTTATCTCACTGGATGAAAAACCAAGCTATCTTTAGTTCTTTGAAAATGTGTATGCAGTATTTTTGTTATGTATATATCTATGCTTTTTCTGTAAAAAGTGCAAAAATTGAAAACATTCAGCATTTTGAAGTAAAGCCAGACTACAATTTTGTGGCCTTGGCAGCAGATGGAATACAGTGTGGTTACCCCAAGCCTTTGCTATATGCAGCCTGAAAGTTTCTTGGCAACACTTAAAGATTTGGCAAGATGCAGCAATTTGAAATATCACTGGTGTACTGAATGTATATTTACTCCATATATCTACAGTAATATGAATATGATGCACCTTAAATAGCCTTTAATCAACCAGTATGCTTCTACTACTGCTGAGCAAAGTAGTGGTGATAAAAATGTTTTCAGCATGTAGTTGGAGATGTATGGTAATGGCAGCCAGCTCTTGAATATCTATTTCATTAAATTTTCTGGAAGTGGTACTGCACATGTTGTCCCATTGTGCTTCAGCAGTGAAAGGATGTGAGTCTGTACATTAGGTGCTTCTCTTTTGTGTAGGTGGCAACTTTAGGCATAGGACTGAATTAATTGGACAGCACATTTTTCACTTTGATTGCTGTTAACTTGGCCAGTGAAGAAATCAGAGATTTACTTATTAGACCAAAATACTAAAATTTGCAGTGGGAAAAAATATAACTTCATAGGACTTACGATTACCTCGTTTTTTCAGGTGCCAATCCACTGTTGATTTTTAGGATTGGAGAGTTGTACGAAAAGAGGAGGTTATCTTGCACAACTTGTCAAATTTTTGACTCTCAGTATGTTTCTCAAGTGACTGAGAAACATGGAAATCATGGGATAACTTTGCCTGGAAATGACATTTAGAGGTAATCCAGTCCAACCCCTGACCCAAACCAGGGCCAGTTCCAGTTGAATCTTGAATATCTTTGTGAATAGAGATTCTAGAACCTCTCTGGACAGCATCTTTCAGTGCTTGACCAACTTTATGGTAAAAAAAATAAATAGTTTTTTTTATCCTTTTATCTAATTGGAATTTCTCATATACCAGCTTGCATCCATTATGTCTCATCCCATCTCACAGACATGTGAGAAGAGTCTGTCTTCATTTTCTCTGTATTATCTGATCAAGTAGTTGTAGGCAGCACTAAGGTCTCCCCTTTACCTTCTCTTCTGAAGGCTGAAGAGATTCAGTTCTTTCAGCTGTTTGATGTATGTCTTGTGCTCCAGACCCTAACCATCTTGGTGGCTCTCTGCCAGACTCACTGAAGTATGTCTATGGACATACTTTAATGGAGTAATGGAGTCTTGTAATGGAGAGCCCCAACCTGAACACATACTCCAGATATGGTCTCAGAAGTGCTAATAGAGAAGGATTATTTCCCTGGACCAGCTGGCTGTACTTGATACAGCACAGGATGTGGTTGGTCATCTTTTGAGGGTACACTGATGGCTTTTATTCTTTTTACTGTCTACCAGGCCCACCAGATCCATTTCTATAGAGCTGTTTCCTAGACAGTTGTTTCTCAGGCTGTACTTTTGCATGGGATTATCCCATCCCAGATGTGGAACTTTGCATTCTTGCTGAACTTTATGATATTTCAGCAGTCCAATCCTGTTCAACATCTTCATTAATGACTTGGATGATGAGGCAGAGGGCACCATCAGCACCTTCGCTGATGACACCAAACTGGGAGGAGTGGCTGATTTGGCAGGAAAGCATCTGAGGATCCTGGTGGACACCAGTTTGCTGCAAAGACACACTGCTGGCTCATGTTCAAAGAAGGCTAGTGATATCCTGGGTTGTCTTAGGAGTACTGCCTTTTGCCAACAGGCTGAAGGAGGTGATCCTTCCTCTCCACTGGTGAGGTTACACCTGAAGTCCTGTGTCCAGTTCCCAGAGAGTTCAGCAGAGGGCCACAAAGATGATGAAGACACTGGAACATCTTTCCTATGGGGGAAGGTTGAGCCTGGAGAAGAGAAGCCTCAGGGGGAGGATCTCAATGTACATACTTGAAGGGTGGACAAAACTAGATGGAGCCAGGTTCTTTTCAGTGGTGCTCTGTGACAGGACAAAAAGCAATGGGCCCAAAGAAAACACAGTATGTTCCCTCTGAACATCAGGAAGTGCTTTTTTACTGTGACCAAACACAGGCACAGGTTACCCAGAGAGGCTGTGGAGTCTCCATCACTGGGGATGCTGCCTGGAGATGGTCCTCGGCAGCTGGTTCTGCTGGAGCAGAGAGGTTGGATCAGATGACCACCAAAGGTCCATTCCAGCCTCAGCCATTCCCTGATTCCTGCTAGTCCGTTTCTCTGTCCTGCCCAGGTCCATCAAAATAGCAGCTCTCCCCTCCAGTGTATTTATCACTCCCTCCTCTTAGGTGCTATTTATAAAGTTTTGAAAGTGCATTCAGTCCCATCATCCAAAACATTAATGAAGTCACTAAATAGTATGAGTTTCAAAGAGACCAGAGCATACCAGCAACTGTCTGGGTATGACAGTGCTGGAGCAATTGCTTATGCCATAGGAAAGCAATGCTGAAACTTGCACTATGGAATTATATACCCTCTAAATTTCCAGACATCGGGTTCCCTTGATAACTCCTATCTAAGTATTCCTTCTCCTGAAACAGAATCGATCACAGAATGGTTGGTTTTGAAAAGACCTCTGGAGATCATCTCATCCAACCCCCCTGCTAGAGCACATTAACCTGGAGCAGGTTGCACAGGATTGCGTCCAGGCAGGTGTTGAATATCTCCAGGGAAGAAGACTCCACAGCCTCTCTGGCATCCTGTTCCAGTGCTCAGTCATCCTCACAGAAGGAAGTTCTTCTTCATGTTCAGGTAGAACTTCCTGTGTATCAGTTTCTGCCTGTTGCCTCTTGTCCTATTGCTTGGCCACTGGGAAGAGCCTGGTTCCGTCCTCTTGGCACCCTCCCTTCAGATACTTATAGACACTGATGAGGTTCCCTCTCAGTCATCTCTTTTCAGACCGAACAGGCCCAGCTCCCTCAGCCTTTCCTCATAAGAGAGATGCTCTAGTCCCTTAATCATCTTTGTAGCCCTCCACTGGACTAGCGCTGAGAATGCTGTGGTTTGTAATTTCCTTGACCTGAGAAGATGAAGGCACTTTCTGCATGAGTCTCTCTTGGCTTGAGAGTGGCAGCTCAGCTATGCTCAGCAATGCTTTGAAAGGACCATGTTGTCTAGGTTTGAATTTGGACATATGGGAAAGCTCTTAAGTCACTCAGAGTTGAGTGACTCAATCTTGACATCAGAAATATCTTTTTCCCTGAAGGGGAACTCTAGAGACTTACTTCATGCTTCACATGAGAAGATGGTGGAACCAGAAATCTGGATGACAGGTTTTCTTCTTCAGTAGAGCCTGTGTTATTTTAAGTACTAAAAGCTTAGCACAAAAGAAAGAATTTTTCTCCAGGTTATTGTTCTCACATGCCTCAGACTAACAAGTATGTGCATTCAGACAGAAGCCTATGGCATTGAGGTAATTTTATCTTCAGGTCATTTGCGTTAAAACTGAATGAACAACTTCCCCTAAAGCTCAGCACAGCATAGAAATCTTTGTAAAATTTGCTCTCAAATATCTAAACTTGCATGTAAGTGAGTAAATATGCTCCATTTGGATTGGGGGAGTGTAACTTTTTAAACCTCTACAGGAAATATGCTCTGGGAAAAAAGTATCTATATTAGCAGCTAGTTTGGGAAAATAAAATGGTTTTAATTACAGAATTAGTTTAGTGGTAAATTATTTTCTGAATACTTTCTGAGGGAGCTCAGGTTATCTAAGTACTCAGATATCAAGAGTCTTAAGAGTACACACTGTAAGTGGGAATATGGAAAAGATAACTGGTGAAGAAATGTGAAGCATATTTGAAGGATTTTTTAAGTAACAAGGACTCAGCTACTCTTCATTGGGAACCATGCTGAAATATCTGCTTGAAAAGAATCTACTGGAATGCCACTATTTTTAATACTAAAATTATTTTTAAAGGAAATGTGTCTAAAAGCAGTTTGCTCAGATCCCAAATTATACTATCCTTAACTTGATTGCATAAGAAGGGAAAACTTCAGCAGGTAATGTTTGAAAATATAGTAACTATAAAAAAAAGAATAAGTAAACAGTTTTGCAAACTTTACTAGTGCCTAATAATTTTCTGCTAAAATAATAGCAGCCTATGAAAGCATGGCACTTATTTGTAGCATTATTAATGTTTTCAGGAGGCTGTAGCCACCTGAGCTACAGGATCATGAAGGCTCAGAATATTTATATGATGGTATCATATCTGTATGATATAGTTTCGGAGGGTTTTTACTTACAATCAAGGGTAAATTTGACATTATTTTATATACAATGAGAGTAGACTGTCTTGTTGACTATTATTTTAAATTATTCAGGAATCTGAAGCTTTGTTCCTCAAGGCAATTAAAGCCAATCCAAATGCTGCCAGTTATCACGGTAATTTGGGTAAGAGCCTTTCTAACTCTTATCAGCTGTATTGTTTATTTGCTTCATATTCATTGTGTTTAAAAAGAAAAAGCAATCTTTCGAGCCTTCTTCCTGCTGGGCAGATTTCTATTTTACTTTCTAGAAGAACTGCCAGCCAGAAGAACAGGGCACTAATCCAGAAAAGCTGTCACATGATTTGACAAATCAAGAGGGCTGCAAAGTCCAGCCCAGAGGTAGCTGCACTTCAGTATCTCCAAATTGGTTCATTTATGCTATGCTTGTAACCTGCAATGAGCTCACCAGATAAGAGCTGCCATTTATGGCTGCATTGTAATTCATTCCTTCATCGTTCCCATGCCAGTTCTGCTCCCAGGCTTTGGTCTTACATTTGGCAACAGAACAAGCAGCTACTGTGCCACCAACCAGTGACAGACCCTTAACTGAAAATAAATACTTCAATGTCATTTTCAAAGTGGTTTGCAAGATTCCACGTTATTCAACAATATTGCTAATGAAATTCCCCCTTGATGTTCCAGCTGTGCTTTATCATCGCTGGGGAAATCTTGACTTAGCAAAGAAGCACTATGAAGTCTCTCTGAAGCTTGATCCTATGGCACCTGGAACCAAGGAAAACTACAACCTCTTAAGAAGAAAACTGGAGCAGTTGCAAAAGAAAGGCGGTGCCTGATGTTCCTTTCCAGGTTGTTCGTGCATGCTGTTTACGACTAATGTTACATGGCTGCTTTTGACCATGTACAGGATTCAGTCATTATTTCTCAAAAATGATAACACCACCAGCACCACACACTTGAATGTCCAGTTTCGCCCTCCTACAGATCCTAACATTTCAGCTTGGGGGATCATTTTATTTTTACTCTTGAACTGCTTTTAAAGTCCATTAGAACATTTTTATAGGTATATGAAAGCAATGCAGATGGAATTTCACAGCATACACTTGTCATTTGATATCTTCATGTGACACTTCAGTAGAAGGATGAATAGCAGAAGGTGGTTTTATTTCTGAAAGTGATACTTAAAAGTGCAATTTCCTGTTTAAATCCTGATCTTTTCAAGTATAAAGAATATCTGTCTAGTTTTATTACTGCCTTCTACTGCCAGTCCTGCAGAACCAGTGAAAAAAGGATTCTCTCCATCACATCAGTCTACTCATATAATTTTGGTTACATGCCCTTATGCTTGTTTGTGTCTCAAGCCTGTGAAGTGTTGGATTTGTACAGGAGTAAATAAGGGCAAAGATTTGACCATAAATGTCTGTCAGCCAGTGTACTGCTGAGGTATGCTTGAGTGTAGAAAATACTCTTAGATTAAGATGGAGATTTTAGCAAGCAGCAAAGAGAAATGAAGTGTGAGGCAACACAGGAATCAGCTAGAGTTTCTGTTCCTGCAGGCAGCCTCATCTAGTATAGACAACATGGGCAACAGGTCAGAATTGCTTTAGCTCCCGTGGCAGGTCAGTGGTCTAAATACAGTATATAGTGTCTGCAGGAGCTTAATTGCCATGTTCTTAGGCATTTCAGTGCTTTCTGGTTAAGGACATTACACCTTGCAGCTCCTGTACTGCTGGCAAATAAAGAGGTAATTTCTGTGACAAAGCAACTGTGCAGAAGATCTGACCTTGGCTGTTGATCTGTTACCTGGAAGGAAGGTGGCTCACCTTTGTCTCCCATGGCTTCTGTGTTTGCCGAAGGGGCAGATAAATAAGCATAGCTGGTAATGCATAAACTGAGCACATCAATGTGAGATTATTCAGAGATGGTATATGTTGATACCATGTTACCTCTCAAAAGGGGCTATGCTTTAATACATGTTTGAACTCTGGCTGTCCAGAGTTGTTTGTCATGTGCTAATATTTACATTCCTGCTTCAGGAAGTAGTCACATGTCTGTGTATTTGTGATGGTTGTTTTTTGGGGGTTGTTTGTTTGTTTGTTTGTTTGTTTTGGGGGGGTTGTGTTGAGATGGGTTGGTTTTTTTGTTTAAGATTGAAAGTTTGCTATTAATTTTGAAAACTAAGGAACTTTCCCTCTCTTTTTATATTCCTTTATTCTTTCCAACGATGTCCCCTGGAAGAAATTGATCAGTGCAGTATTTGCAGCTTTCCTAATTAGTCCAACGATTATTGTATAGGAGATTGTGTAATGTTCTCCATACACAACTCATCTATGTGTGGAACTATTTAAAGTCTCTGATAAGTTCCTGCCATAGGGCAGGATGTTGTGTGACCTTCTCATCTGACCACCATATAACCATTCTACATCTATAATATGATTTGAACCTACAATAGGCTGCTTTTACATTATAAATTTGCTTGGTAATGACAGTTGATTCAATAACTAAGTGTGTCTACAGAGCACATTGCAATACTGCAGAGCTACCAAAGCATCCTCTGGCACTACAAGGTACTAAAAGCTGTGCAGCTACTTTAATGTAATATTTTTGCCAGACTAGCTGTAAATCTAGCCAGCAAGGCTGTTGCAGTGGGGTGCTGTCCACAAATTTGGCTTTGAATGAACTAATCTGGCTATGTTATATAGTATGCTGCTGTACTGGTTTTGGTCGAGATACCAGAGGCATGCATGTGTGTTCCTTTCCTGCAAATACAGCCTGTTTCTCAGCAGGACTAATTAGTTCATATAGGGTACTAAGTTGATACAATTGTTTCCATTTCTTCTGGTTTCTAGACAGAATTTTCAGAAAGTAGTTTCTGAATATATTTGCAGGATATAAACATGCTCTTTGGTAAGCATCTGGTAAGCAGAACACTGCACCAGTATGGCTAGTCATCTTCTGATGACCACCATAGTTTAGCCAGTGCCAACTTTTGTATCTGAAAGGTGCTGAAATAGGTACACTCTTCAGTACAAACGGCAGACTTTTAAGGCTTTCCATACATAGCCCACTTTTCATTGATATTGAGAACATGTAGCTTCTTTGATCATGAGGAATTAAAGAGTTAGGGTCTGGCTGGGTGAGCTAATTTATAGCTGAAGACAAATGTGTTTAATATAATCAGGTTTTTTCTGTATATTTGGAAAAATACATCCTGAGCTTAAATTATTATTCTCATCATAAAATCCACATGTGTAGTTTTCCCTGTTGCTTTCCATATTAGCTTTGCAAAAATCCAGTAGATCAATATTATGTATGGGGTATGAATTCTTTCTAGGTCATTATAAAACAAAGCTGTTGTAGAAATTCCTCTGTGGAAGTCAGTTTGTCCTTCTACTCAAGAGTTTTAGATGGAAGAGACAGACAAACAATTTGGATGTTTTGTTAGTATTTGAAAATGGGTTTTATTTTTCAGTACAGACAATATGATTTCTTCTTGATTAGCTTTCTGGCTAGTTGTATATATTTTTGTGAGAGTTTACTTGTTTTATATAATTTTCAGTTCTATAGAAATGCAATTGATTACTTGTATGATGGTAATAAGAAGGATACCCTTACATCTGAGTGTAATGTTGAGGCAGAATTGTGTTCAGAAGAAGCCACAAAGATGACTGCTTTTCTAATTAAAATTTCCTTAAGACTTTCAAGAATACTAAATATTTTTTTACTTTATTTTCAGAAATATTTTGAAAGTGCAAATAATACAGTGGGGTTTATTAAAATGGTTATAATGCTAACCTTTTGCTTGGTTTTTCATACCTCATAACTGACTCCTGGAATAGTGCAGAACACTCAACCCTGAAGAGAGAAAGGTGAAGAAAAATTGGGTTTGTACATAACTGTTGTTACAAACATTGTCTGTCTTTCTAGCTGGATTTTTTCCCATTGCTAATTACAGAAGATTAAAGTTTCCTTATCAGCTGGCCTGCTTGATTCCCTAGGGAAATTAAGAAGCCTGGTTACTTTTTTCTTCTTTTTTGTTTTGAAAGATTGCTTGTTCAAATACAGTTCTGAGGAAAGAAATACAGAATGACTCAGTGCACAGAATGGAGTCTGAAAAATAGTCACAATGATTGCTATGGATGGGAGTCTCTTTTCACCAAAAACTTCTAGCCGAGTTCCCAAATTGTATGTTTCTCTCATGTCTAGACCAATGCCATGTACATGAAGTTTCCTGTTATTTAATGTCATACTTAGTATTTAAACTTTAGAGATGTGGATTGTGTGTGTGTTTATGGGCACTGAGAAATAAAAATCTTTAATACTTTTGAATGGTTTCTTAAAAATATTGGGCCTATTCACTGGGAACTTCATATTTGAGATACCTGCATCTAAGCTATTCATCCTAGTTTCTCTGTATAGTCACTGGAGGGGGAACAGGTAATGTGAACTATGATTCATCTTCTAAAGGAAGCACCTTTAGGATGTGAGGAGTCATATACTTGAACCAGGTACTCATCTTCACTAACTTCAAAGGGTAACTAAGGTGATCAGCTCATATACATGAAGAAAATCTCCCTTGATGCTTTCAGTTAAAGTAATCTGGTCCCATACACCTCTAGCATTCTCATACATTATTGGCCCCAAGAATGTTAAAAGACTGGCATTGAAGCAAACTGGCAGGTACTTGCCTTGAGAGCTGGAGAGTTATAGTAGCTCGATGAGGGAATGGGATAAAACAAATTAGGATGACTTTGATAAATTTACATGACTGATAAAGCATCTTTCATTCTTTGTGTATGAAAACAACATTCAGGTCAAGTTTGATTTGTTTCTATCTTGTTTATGTTCCTGTAATAAATGGTAACAACTTCTTATTGAAAGGACTTTTGGCATCCTTCGCTCTAAAAAGCAATCTAAAGCAACTGTAAATTTGCAAAGGTGAGATTTTTTTCTTAAATTGAAGTTGCTATTTCAAGCTGTAGCTGTTAGAATGTTAAATGCGATAGCATAGCCCGTTTCAGTATGGTGAGGTTTTTTAATTTCAATATCTTGATATTTATTTGCTGGTTCCTGCCTCTGTTCCCTATTTCATGTGAGCATTGGTACATTTACATACCTGTCATTACATGTAGATTCCCAAGTGTTTCTTGGCTTGGCCCTTTCACTGAGTAGCGCTTCCACAGCTCTTGGTATGTCTCTACCAAATATGCGTTTATGAGGGCACATTTAACTCAAAAACACTAAAATTTACTAGAAACAAAAGTGAGATCACATGGTTGGATTTCTGCAATGTCAACACCAAGGAAGCCAAACTTCTGTCATGTACCACCATAAGCAGAAGTGCCACTAATAATGGGCACTTCAGACTCTGTACTGGACTGCGTGATAATGTGAAGTGGTTGTACATAGGTGTAATGTTATAAACACAGCAACTTGGACTCTGTGCTTTAAGGAAAAAGGACCGTATAGCCACTCCAAGGAAGAGGATGTGCACAGCTGCACGGGCTGTCAAGCACTGGAGGACGGATGACCTTTGTATTAGAATGCTGCACTGCAGTGTTGTGGCATGGGTGTTCAGTGTGTGTCAGTAATGATACATGTCAAGTGGTTCAGGGTTTTTTTAAACAAATTTTTTTTGTTAGGAAAAAATCTCTACAGGTACTGTGTAGCTTGTGATTTCTGAGCTGAACTTTTTTTATGTAGTGTTAATCACTCAGATTGGCAATGGTATGTTCCAATTTATTTTCAGCTGAGTAAGAAGTAAATACATTTGTAATTAAGCCATGAAATAAATCTGCATTTTGCTATCTTTTTTTTGGATAGATTTTAATTGTGACAGTGGTGTTTATTTTTGTAGTAAGTTTTTGATTCAGGGTTCTGCTGAAAGCTAGGAAGAAAATCTGATGGGCCTAGTAGACTGGCACTGGGACATACGGGAAGATGTTCTCTTGGAGTACTAGTTCAAAATCTTGATTCAGCGTGATTGTATTGATGTTGAATGTGTGTGCCTAAACAACAAAAAGAAGCACTTTAAAAAAGCGATAGAATACATAACTCATTAATTCAAGCTTTAAAACAATAAAATATAGGAAAAAAGCAAGAGCTTCTGCCTCAAATGCTGAGCAATCTTGTTGACCACCAAAATGAGATTCGTTACCTGGTGTGCAGCAAGCCAATAATTGCACAGTCAAGAGAGACATTGATTATTTATTTCAGAGTTGCACAAACCCGGGTGCTCGGTGGTATTCCACAAATCAAGCACACCATCTATCAAAACCTTTTACTATTTATACATTTCAGAAAACAAAGGAATTAGTGTTCACTGACTACAAGTCATATAGTTCTCTTACTAATTAGTATTCTACCTTCTATTGGTTAATGATTCTCTAGCTTCTCATGCTAATTAGTCCACATGCAGAGTCTTTCCTTTTGGGTCAGGTTTCTTTAGTCGGTGGTCACAAAAACCCCCCTGCTGGAATTACCTTTACCCAGCTGGAGCTGATTTCAGCACAGTTGCTGAGTTGGGTTTATCAGTTT